>NC_059073.1:213997231-214671749 GCF_020497125.1 Mauremys mutica
TTACATGGTTCCTGGCCATCAATGACTAAAATTGAAACTAATCCCAAGTAGAGATCACGGCCTATAGAAAAAGACATTTCCCAGAGGGAACGAAAAAGATTAGATAACGAGTCATTGCAGAAAATGGAGGTGTTTTTAAACTAGAGGCTGTTAATGAAGACAGGTGGATTTCCTTGTTAGTTGTGACACATAATTTGAGAGAATTTGTTTTCACTCTCAAGAGCTTTTGGAAAGCCAGTTTCAGTATGAACCCAGTATGAACATCTTATTAAAAAAGAAATAGAATTAATCCTAGCCAGCGAAAGAGTTTAACCTGCCCAGAACACTTGAAAAGCTGCAGCCAGTATGCTGTTAAAAGCAAATGTAAATGCCTTAGCATATTTAGAGAGGTTTGTTTTTGGAAAACTTGCATTACAAAAATGAAGCTGCAAATATAACTGAAAACTGCAGGGTAAAATCTTGCTCAGCTTACTCATCCACACAGCTCCCTGGATTTCAAAGGGACAATTTATGTGAGGAAGGAGAGTAGGATCTGGCCCGCAGGCTCATTTGAGGAGGCTTCCTGTGAATATTCCTGGGTTTTACACTCATCTCAGTCCTGTCCGAAGGTCTGTATTTTATATGTCACTTACCCACCTTATTCCCTCTCAAATTCATAGTGTTGTTTTCAAGACAGAATAAAGATCTGACTGCAGATTTATGAGCATGGTGAGTATAAATTTACTACTGCTAAATAATCTCTCTTTCTTCCCCCATTACAGTTTGTGACCTAGGCTATGACATCATTCCCTAAGGCGCTAGAACACATTCCCCTGAACATATTCTAGAACTGTATTGTCCTGTCCAAGCTAGCAATGCACATCTGTTCAGGCATGGATGCTCCCGCCATACCAAACAACTCAGCTCATGCAAACTTGTAGTATGGTTCAGCCAAAAGATGCTGGACATGAATTTGTCTGCTGAGCTGAGAGTATAACTGTATTTTGCACTCCTATCGGATCTACCAACTGAGGATCTTAAAGCACTTCACAGTGAAATACCTCTGTGAGCTAAGTATTATTGTCTGTAGTTTATAGCTGGGGAGCCAGATCCTCAGCTGATGTAAATGGGCAGCTATGTTAACTTCCTCCTGCTGCAGTTCTTGGCCAGGGAATGAGAAGCAGAGAACTTCATTGATTTGCCTAAATTCACATGGCAAGAGCATAGATTATCCAATTTCCATACCTATGATTTAACAGCAGGATCATGCCTATGCCCCACAGATGAGGAAGCATCAGAAGATTCAGGTGATCACTCTAGAAATAGCCTGTCTTTGTAAGAGTTCTAGATGCCCAGATTAGAAATGTTGTATTAAAAGGGCACTATCATTTACTTATTTTATATATATTGTGGCAAAGTACCTGCTTCTCCCCAGCTGGCTCAGTCCCTTTTTGCCTTGGGGACCCAGGCTTGGGCAAAGTAAAAACCTTCCCAGTCACGCAGGGTCTGGCTGATCCTCCTCTCAGTCAGCCCCTTGCTGTTTTTCTCCCCTTCTGGGGACAGAGTGCAGTCTTCCTTGCTGGAAGAGGGCAGAGCCTTGCTGCACCTATTTGCTGGCAGCTTCTCTGCTTCTCTCACTCCCCCCCTGTTTCCCTGCCAGGGAGGGTTTAAAAAGGTCACCAGCAATTGGGGCCAGCTGAACCAAATTAGTTCCCTGGTAACCCTTGTTCCAGCTGAACCTAATGTCTCACAGCTGCCTCTCCTCAATGGATAGGGAGAAGCCTTTTAACCCCCCTGGGACTAATTCCTACCCCCCCCTTTGTAGCCATTTGGCCTGGGTTTGCCACATATCCCCCCCCCCCTGCTCAACACTACGGGGTTGGGCTACTTGGGTCGGAAAGCAGTGCACCCTTGACAGGCCATCTGCATTGCCATGTTGGGTTCCAGACCTATGTCGTACTTTGAAGTGAAAGGGTTGAAGCGACAGAAACCATCTTGTTACCCTCGCATTTTTGTCCTTGTTTTGGTGCATCCACTGCAAAGGGGCATGGTCCGTCACCAGGGTAAACCGCCGCCCAAGTAGATAGTAGCGGAGGCTTTCTATGGCCCACTTTACTGCCAGGCATTCCTTCTCCACTATGGCGTATTTCCGTTCCCTAGGTAGGAGCTTCCTACTGAGGAAGAGGATGGGGTGTTCGTCATCTCCAACCATTTGTGAAAGCACCGCCCCCAGCCCTACTTCCGAGGCATCCGTTTGTAGGATAAACTCCTTCCCCCAGTCCGGAGCTACTAGTACGGGGTCTGTGCAAAGGGCTGTCCTCAGATCGGCAAAAGCGGCTTCTGCTGCAGCAGACCATTTTACTATGTCTGGGCCCCGAGCTTTGGTTAGGTCTGTTAATGGGCATGCCCTGGTGGCGAAGTGGGGAATGAACCGCCTATAGTACCCCACTAGTCCCAGGAACGCTCTGACCTGTTTTTTCCGGAGTGGTCGGGGCCACTTCTGTATAGCTTCCAACTTGTTGAGTTGGGGCTTCACCACGCCCCTCCCCACTACATACCCCAGGTACTTGGCCTCAGCTAACCCGAGTGAACATTTGGACGGATTTGCAGTCAGTCCTGCCTTCCTCAGGGTGTCCAGGACTGCCTCCACCTTCTCCATGTGCGTCTCCCAGTCGGGGCTATAGATAATGACGTCATCGAGATAGGCTGCCGCGTACTTTCCGTGGGGTCGTAACAGTTTGTCCATTAGCCGTTGGAAGGTAGCGGGAGCCCCATGCAACCCAAAGGGGAGAACAGTGTACTGATATAGTCCTTCTGGAGTTGCAAAGGCCGTCTTCTCCTTGTCGGCCTTGGCCAGGGGGATCTGCCAATAGCCCTTGGTAAGGTCAAGGGTAGACATAAACCGTGCCTTTCCCAATCGGTCAATCAGCTCGTCTATCCTGGGTATAGGGTATGCGTCGAATCGGGACACCTCATTCAGCTTGCGGAAGTCATTGCAGAACCTCGTACTGCCGTCCGGCTTAGGCACTAAAACCACGGGACTGGACCATTGACTATGAGATTCTTCGATGACTCCTAAGGCCAGCATCTTCCTGACCTCTCTCCTAATCTCTTCTCTCTTGGCCTCCGGGATCCGGTATGGCTTGATGTTCACCTTCACCCCGGGCTCTGTGAAGATGTGATGGTGAACCTCAGTCGTCCTGCCTGGTTTTTCTGAGAACACATCCTGGTTGCGTTCTATCAGGCTGATCACTTCTGACCGTTGTTCCGGAGTCAACTCCGAGGATATTCCCATCAGGTCGGGCTGGTTGCTTGTAGGGGATGGTGCCCCCAGCGCAACCACCGGAGTTTCTCTATCCTGCCACGGTTTCAACAGATTTATATGGTAGATCTGCTCCAGCTTCCGGCGACCTGGCTGTCGGACCTTATAGTCGACTTCTCCTATAGCCTCTATTACCTCATATGGCCCCTGCCACCTGGCCAGGAGCTTGCTCTCCGCTGTGGGTATGAGCACCATCACCCGGTCCCCTACCTGGAACTTCCGGGTCCTCGCTTGACGATTGTACTACGTCCGTTGTGCCCCTTGGGCCTTCTCCATGTGTTCGCGCACAAGGGGGGCGACTCGGGCTATTCTGTCTTTCATCTCCAGCACATGTTCCACAACGTTTCTCCCCAGGTTCGGCTGTTCTTCCCAGTCTTCTTTAGCCAGGTCCAGTATGCCCCTGGGGTGGCGACCATATAACAGCTCGAAGGGGGAGAATCCAGTGGAAGCCTGAGGAACCTCCCGTACAGCAAACAGGACATAAGGCAGGAGGGCATCCCAGTCTTTCCCATCATGACTAATCACTTTCCGTAACATGTTTTTCAATGTCCTATTAAAACGTTCAACAAGGCCGTCGGTCTGGGGATGGTAGACCGACGTTCTAAGGGTCCGTATATGGAGCATGGTACATAGGTCCTTCATCAGTTTAGACACAAAGGGGGTCCCTTGGTCTGTCAGGATCTCCTTAGGTATTCCTACTCTGGAAAAAATTTGGACCAATTCTTTGGCTATGGTCTTGGACATGGTATTCCGTAGGGGTACGGCCTCGGGGTACCGGGTGGCATAATCTAGCACTACCAGAATGTACTGATGGCCCCGGGCTGACTTCTCCAATGGCCCTACAATGTCCATAGCTATTCGCTCAAATGGAACCTCGATAATTGGCAGAGGTACCAAAGGGGCCCTTAAGTATGGTCGGGGCCCATGTATTTGGCATTCCGGACAGGAGGAACAATATCGCCGGACGGCCGCATAAATGCCAGGCCAAAAAAACCTCTGTAGGATCCGATCAAGGGTCTTATCTACCCCTAGATGGGCCCCAAACAGATGACTGTGGGCCAGATCCATTACCGCCCTCTGATGCTTTCGGGGGACCAAGAGTTGTTCTATAACTTGGTCTTGGACCCGGACTACTCTATATAGCAGATCTTCCTTAATCATGTAATATGGCCCTGGGCCCTTAACTCTCCCCTCCACTGGGACCCCATTTACCTCGACTACTTCCTTGTGAATATTGTGGTATATGGGATCATTGGCCTGATCCTGACCAAAATTCCCGCGTGCGGTCCCCATTTGACCAAATTCTGGGGGGTCTACCTCCGTCTCCTCCTCGGGGACAGCCCCTGGGGAACCAGGCCCAACGATAGGGTTTTGGATGGCCGACCCAGTCCCGCTGTCAGCCGAGCCCCTTCTTTCCCCTGCCAGCGTAGACTTCTGGTACCGGGTCAGGATCCTCGTCCCCCTCCTTTTATCCGCCCTCCGTTCCCTCCGAGTCTTCCTGGGCTTCCCCGGCGGGGAGAACAAATCCTGGCTAAACTCATGGAAGGCTGGGGAAGGGTCATCTATCTGGACCACGCCTTGGGTCCCAGGGTCATTATTTTCTTCTACCTCGTCCCCGGGGAGTAGGCCATCAAACCCCGGGAAATCTCATCCGATAAGGACAGGGTACGGGAGTTTCGGAACTACTCCCACTGTCAACTTAGTGGAGTTTCCGAGAACTTCTATGCTTACGGGGATGGTTGGATAATAGTTGACATCCCCATGCACACAGGATATTCCCGAGCGTTTGGCCCGGGATAGTTGGTCCTGCCTGACCAGCTTCCCTGAG
The DNA here is from genome assembly GCF_020497125.1 of Mauremys mutica. Lineage (NCBI taxonomy): Eukaryota > Metazoa > Chordata > Testudines > Geoemydidae > Mauremys > Mauremys mutica. The sequence goes on from NC_059073.1 coordinate 214,002,361, forward strand.
ACTAATGTGACTGCACTTCCCGAGTCAATTAATGCCGTGGTCTCTATACCGTTCATCTTAACAGGCCTAGTGTATCTATGCGGGACCATCGCAACCCCAACCAGACTTATTAGATCACATAGTCCCCTTATATCTCCCAGTTCACACTGCATAGGCTCTCCTAGATTTGGGCATTGGGCAGCAATATGCCCCAATTCGCCACAGGCATAGCATCGGTACCCCGCTTGGGGCAGCCCCCTATTTTTCGGGCTGCTGGGATTTATCCCCCGAGTCTTTCTCCCCCAGTCCTCCAGCCTCTCCGGGACTGCCGGCTGCTCTCCCGCCTCCTTCCTCCTCTCCATTGTACGGCCTGGCGTTAGGGCAAACCGGGGCCTCGGCGCAGAGACTGGTCTCCGATTCTGGCGCCTCCCTTCCTCGGTGGTCCGAGAAAGTTCTTGGGCTGCCAAGTGTCTCTCTACGAGAGCAACTAGTTCATCACAAGAGGAGGGATCATTTTGGCAGACCCACCCTCGTATGTCTGGCGGCAACCCCCTCATGTACCTGTCCAATACCAGGATTGCCACTACCTTCTCTGGCCCATGGGTCTCAGGGCGGAGCCACTTCCGCGCAAGGTGTATCAGGTCAAATAGCTGGGACCTTGGTGCTTTGTCGTCCCGGTATTTCCACTCATGGAAGCGCTGGGCCCTCATGGCCGACGTCACGCCTGTCCTCGCCAGGATTTCCGCCTTCAGCTGGGGGTAATCCATAGCTGCGTCTGCGGTCAAGTCAAAGTAGGCCTTCTGGGCCTCCCCACACAGGAATGGGGCCAGGAGGCCTGCCCACTGGTCTTGGGGCCAGGCCTCCCGCAGTGCCGTCCTCTCGAATGCGAGGAGATATGCCTCTATATCGTCATCTGTAGTCATCTTCTGTAAATAGTTGCTAGCCTGTAGCAGCCGGGTCCCCTGGGCCCCGTGTGTCAGCGTGGCCAGGGCTTTCAGCTGGTCCACTACTTCATTCAGGGTGGCTCGATCTTGGGCCGCCTGGTTAATCAGCAGCTGGTTGGTCTCCTGTTGGACACGTACTGCCTCTTGCTGGGCCACCGCCTGTACCCTGGTAGCTTCTTGCTGGGCTGCAGTGGCCTGTAACAGCGCCTTCACAACGTCCTCCATTTTTTTAAAATTAATTAATTAATTTTTTTTTTTTGTGATTTACCTTGCCCTGAGGTGGCTTGCCACAGAGCCACACTCACTAACGCATCCCACTTCTGACACCACGTGTGGCAAAGTACCTGCTTCTCCCCAGCTGGCTCAGTCCCTTTTTGCCTTGGGGACACAGGCTTGGGCAAAGTAAAAACCTTCCCAGTCACGCAGGGTCTGGCTGATCCTCCTCTCAGTCAGCCCCTTGCTGTTTTTCTCCCCTTCTGGGGACAGAGTGCAGTCTTCCTTGCTGGAAGAGGGCAGAGCCTTGCTGCACCTATTTGCTGGCAGCTTCTCTGCTTCTCTCACTCCCCCCCTGTTTCCCTGCCAGGGAGGGTTTAAAAAGGTCACCAGCAATTGGGGCCAGCTGAACCAAATTAGTTCCCTGGTAACCCTTGTTCCAGCTGAACCTAATGTCTCACAGCTGCCTCTCCTCAATGGATAGGGAGAAGCCTTTTAACCCCCCTGGGACTAATTCCTACCCCCCCCTTTGTAGCCATTTGGCCTGGGTTTGCCACTATATATATATATAATATGTAGATAATATGTAAGAAAGAGATGGCCTGATTCTGATGACACACCCGTTTTACCCAGGTCTTACTCCACTGGGCCAGAGTCTGATCTCTGTCACACTGGTGTAAATCTGCAGTAGCTCCACTGATGCAACACCAGTCCAAGTCAAGTCAGAAAATGGCTGATTGATTCCAGTGTAGTTACTCTGTATTTACACTATGTTAAGCATGAAGAGACAGGCCCAGCACGTCCTTTTTGGAGTAAAAGCTCAAATAGAGCAAAAAGGTCACAAGAGTGATATGTCTTCTATGTAATTTCAGCCTTGTGCCTGTTTTCTATAGACTCTGTTGGCTACGTTCTTTGTTGCTCTCACTTTCCTCTGGGCACAGCAGAGAGAGGGAAGCCAGAATGTTGCCTGTTCTAGGTTCCTGATTATGGGTCTGGTTCTACCCTGGCCCCATCCTTGTCTGATGTAAACGGCACTGGCTGGCTATGGGACCATCTGTATTGCCAATTTGCAAGGCACATCAGCTATAGTCCTTCCTTGCACCTCCCAACCCTGACATCCAGCTATGCTGGGTGGTGCAGAGTTGTGGGGAGGTGGCATACTGGCTTTACATCCACGGGTCGCTGCCTGCACTGGGGGAATCCCCATAGGTCAGAGTTGATTTAGGGCTTTCAGGCTGTCACAAACATTCTGAGTTGAAGGAAAAAACATTTCTTGTTGGTGAAAGAGAGATGTCATAATCTCGCTTCCAAGCAATGAGCTATGGAACTATGAAAAAATTCCACCTTCACTTTTTCTTATTTAATGATTTTGTCAGCATGTAATTAACCTGATGTTCCCCTGCAGGCCACCCAGAACTACTCGGCTAACCTGGATTATTATACGGGTTCTAGTTCTGTGTTGCTGTCATACGACAACCCGTTTAATCACACAGACATAATTTGTGAAAAAAGTCACGCCCGGCAGTTTGCTCAAACTTTCCTGCCAGCATTTTTCAGCATTGTATTCTTCATCGGCACAGTGGGTAATGCCTTCGTCATCCTTGTCTACTGGACATACAGATACAGGAAGAGCATCACCGACAGATACCTGCTGCACCTGGCCATTGCTGATCTGCTCCTTGTTTTCACTCTCCCTTTCTGGGCAAAAGCAGCTTCAGATGGCTGGACCTTGAAGAATGTCATGTGTAAAATTCTCAATAGCATGTATAAGATCAACTTCTATAGCTGTATGTTATTTCTAACATGCATTAGTTTTGACAGGTACATTACAATTGTCCAGGCCATGAAAGCTAAGAACTCTAAGCGAAAAAGGCTTCTGTGCAGTAAACTAGTTTGCTTTGGCGTTTGGCTGATTGCAATAGGCTTATGCATCCCAGAAATAGTATACAGTGAATCTAAGCAAGTTAGTAATACAACTACCTGCAAGATGGTATACCCTACCACAGTGACCCGAACCACCAAAGTTACTGTCCTAGCTTTGAAAATCACAATAGGATTCCTCCTTCCTCTCTTCGTCATGGTTACTTGTTATGCTTTTATAATTCATACCCTCCTTCAAGCCAAAAGATCCCAAAAGCACAAATCATTAAAGATAATCATTGTTATTATCACAGCTTTCCTCCTCTCCCAGTTGCCCTACAACAGCATTTTGCTGGTCAAAACCATCAATGCCTACACCAGGGTTATATATGACTGCAAAACCTCTGACAACATTGACCTTGGATTCCAGATAACTCAGAGCATCGCTTTCCTTCACAGCTGCCTGAACCCCTTCCTCTACGTGTTTGTTGGGGAGAGATTCCGTAAAGCTCTCTTTAAAACTCTGGGGAACATGACTCATTGGACTGGCAAGAGCCGAGAACAGAGCTCTTTCATATATGATAGCCAAGATGGGAGCTCAAATAAGTCCTCTGCATTTCTGGGACGGTGATAAATCAGGGTCTCTCTCACTTTGAGCTTTCACCTAAATTCCTCACTCACATCCTACTGCTACCATGCTCCTTTTGAAATTCATGGTAGTCTGGCCAGAGCAGTGCAGTGTTCTTCTTCCATTCTGAGAGAAAAAGCAAGATCTCTCTCAACAGAGTGAATTTGCATGTTCACATCACAAAGGGCTTGATCCTGCAAAGTGCTGAGCATTTTTAACTCTCACAGAAGTCAGTGAGAATTGCGGGTGCTCAGCACCTTCCCCTGAATCGCTCAGTACCTTGAAAGATCAAACCCTAGACTTTTGGCTGAAAGAAAGTGAAACTGTGGAAAAGATGCAGAGGAAATAATGTGATGCTGATTGTATGCAGACTGATAACTGAGACGGGATAAAAATATTTTAAATTAAGAATAACTGTTCACTTCACCAGAGCTACAGCAGATTTACACCAGTATAAAAGAGAACAGAATTTGGCTCCCACAGTGCTTTGCTATTCAGTCTTTGATTTGTAAGTGTAACCTCAGTGAATGCAGATTTAATTTTGTTCCACTTGCAAAGCTGTTACATAGCTAGAATAATGGCAATATCATGGTTTCCTGTTTATCTTTTGTCTTTTTATCACAAAGGTGGCCCTTGTGGAACTGGGTTGATTTAGATTATTTGTTTTTTTAGGTCTTTGATTTTAGGGTGAAACTATGTGCACGGTTTGTACCCTAATGCTGTGATGTTAGACGCTTGCACTATATATACACAAAAATAAACATTGCATTGTATAGCACAATTTTTAGAGGGTCGTGTTTGTAATTTTCTAGCAATATGGCATTTGCCTTTTATCCTCTGGTAAAGCTGGACATAAAAAACAAACTGATGCCTGAATGAACCACGGGTTATAAACTGATATATATACTGAGCATAATAAACTGGTTCAGAAAGTGTATCCAGCCTGAGGCCTGTAAGGCAGAGAGAGGGAAGGAGTGGAACCAAAGGTGCAGGAACAGTTTAGAGAGACTTTCCCTTCTGGTCACTGGAGATGGGCCAGTCTCACACATTCTGCAATTATAATGTCCTGTGCATCTGTAGCATCTGCTGCTCAGTGGTGTGAAAAGCACCTCACAGGCATGAATGAATTTAGCCTTTCAATACTCCAATTGCACAGGAAGACTGTGGCAGAGTCAGAAACAGAATCCAGGTCAGGGTCTCCTGTCTCGCTCTTCTGTGCCAGAAACACAAGACCATCCTTCTGACTGATAAGATCTGGGCATACGTCGTGCACAACTTTGATATCTGTTCTCTTCTGCTCCCTAACATGCACTAAACTGTATGTCTCTTGGTGGCCATTTTAGTTTCAGTAAGCACTCGTGGAAGGAGCTCTTTCAGTGTTATTATGGCTCCAGAATGAGTGCAATGGGCTCACGGGATTGAGATTCAGGACCACATTCCCAGCTAGCCTCCATTCTGATCAAAATTTTCACACTGACCCATCGGCATATACAAAGCCTAAATTGCTGTGCACAAAGAAGGCAGCTAGACATACAAAGACCTGATTAGCACATATGCGGGCAAATGGACATACACAGGCAGTTTTGAGAATGTTTGGAAAACATGGTTCAAAAAAGGAAAGATAAGACGTTAAAAGTAAATGGCAAGCAAAAGTCCTAAAGGGAGAGCTAAGACAGGGCTTATGCATAGATGACTTTGATGATAAAGCCCCATATTGAAAGTAGAAACAACAAAATTGCTCTTTATCGAAATGATTGGCCTTACAAGGTGCTGAGCATTCCTGCAAGATTCTGTGTGCCCTGAACAATCACAAATTTCATTGATCATTGCAGTATTGCCAACCCCAAATGTTCAAAAATCATGAGTCCAGCTCACCAGAAATAATGAGATTGGCTTTAAAATAACAAGGTTATGTAACAATAACAGATTTGGTGTTCTTTTTTGCTTGCCTTCTGCTTTTTAAACCTTTAGGTCACATTTTGATGCTTTCTCCACAGCCAAAAGAGCTAGAAACTTACTTTTTCTTTAAAAATGAAGGCTGAAATCAGCACATAATCACTTGGCTCTAGGAGCTGGGGCTTTAAGGAAAATAATAATTATCATGAGACTTGTGACAAGATCATGAGTTGGCAGCACTGGCATTGATTGTGCTCAGCACCGTGCTGGAGTGCTCAGCACTTTGCTGGATGGAGCCCTAACACGAGGAGAAACAGCATGAAAAGAACATTAATAGACTGATTACTTTTAGTACATAAGAGAGCAATGCATGTTATGGAAAATAAATCCTTAGATCATGTCTAATTGAAGAGAAGATCTTGCACTAGAGCCAGGGGTGGCTACAGGCCCCAGCACGCCAAGCGCATGCTTGGGGCGGCATGCCCCGGGGGGCGCTCTGCCGGTCGCCGGGAGGGCGGCAGGCGGCTCCGGTGGACCTCCCACCGGCGTGCCTGCAGAGGGTCCGCTGGTCCCTCGGCTTCGGTGGAGCATCCGCAGGCACGTCAACGGGAGGTCCAACCAGAGCCGCGGGACCAGCGACCGGAAGAGCGCTCCCCCCGGCGTGTCGCCGTGCTTGGGGTGGTGAAATGGCTAGAGCCGCCCCTGACTAGAGCATACAATAAAACCAGTAATCAACAAATTTTTGAACTACTGTATACAGCCCTTTCTGAGGGTTTGTATATTAAAGTTGTTCTATACAATATAATTATCATGGTAAACACATTCTAATCATCTGGTTGTTGGGATTTTATTTAACTACCACAATCATTTCAAGCATGTTTTTCTTAAGTCCCCCTTGCAAACTCACCTATCTCAGGGCAGGGACAGAAATGTGCAAAGCAGAATGACCAATCTCATAGCATTGATCTTCTGCTTGCTTTTTTAAAAAAAAGTTCTGTTAAAGTTTTACTGCCCCTGCAAGCTGCCTTCTTAATCCTTAGCCCTGAACAGTAAATGAGCAAACCTTAGGCACTGACTTGATGTCCAGGACAAATGGCCTTCTCTGACATGGGTTCCAGCTCCAGCTCCAGCCAGAAGCTCCTAGGACTCACCTTGTGAGCAGAGTGCTGCTTGCCCTGCCTTTTTAGCTCAGCTGTGAGAACCACAGTGAGTTCAGGCTTTGGCTAAAGCAGTGGAATCTTGATGTATGATAAACAGTGCACACACTTCTCAAACAGCAAGAAAACCACATTAACATCTGCCACTCAAAAAAATCTACACCAGCAGAGCAAACTACATAGATAATTACCCATGAGGCACTGATTAGCTCTTCACCACTGTTCCTCACATATCCCCCAGTGTGGGAAAAAAGTGAAAGACTGAACTTCAAAATACCCCAACCTGGTTGCATGTCACTTTCAGTATTACTTTTTTGTCAGTCCATTGAAGTCTCAAGTCTCCTTTATAGAAATAATGGCTTCTTTGCTGTGTGGTATTTGGTGAACTATGTTCCTGAGTTAATTGATATGTGAAGCTTTTTGAGTGCTCTGAAACCTAATCTGAATTTTCTCACGGTTTCTCATACAGAAAGGTTGTGACCTTGTCATGCTACTTTGCCTATGAGTCACTTTTTGGATATTTTCATATTCTCATCAGAAGATTTTGAAGCTATGATAGCCTGATGCGCTATACAGAAATAGGACAACTAGATTCTAGGCTACGTGATTGTAATGCAGGCAGGCCAGATGTCAGCTCTTGCCCAGGCTGCTGGTATTAGCTATGAACTGAGAAACTCCTACTGGAGACCAGACCAGTTCACTTATGTGTTAATGTTACTCATAATGTTGAGGACCTCGGTTTGTTTTCCTTAACCAAAAGAAGGTTGAGGAGATATGATTGCTCTCTTTAAATATATCAGAGGGATAAATACCAGGGAGGGAGAGGAATTATTTCAGCTCAGTACTAATGTGGACACGAGAACAAATGGATATAAATTGGCAGTCGGGAAGTTTAGGCTTGAAATTAGACGAAGGTTTCTAACCATCAGGGGAGTGAAATTTTGGAACAGCCTACCGAGGGAAACAGTGGGGGCGAAGGACCTCTCTGGCTTTAAGATTAAGCTTGATAAGTTTATGGAGGGAATGGTTTGATAGGATAACGTGATTTAGTCAATAGGTCGATAACGTGCGGCCACTGGTAATTAGTACCGAGGGTCAATGTTAGGATATTGAAAGTCTTTTTCCTGAGTGTCTGGCTGGAGAGTCTTGCCCGCATGCTCGGGGTTCAGCTGATCGCCATATTTGCGGTCGGGAAGGAATTTTCCTCCAGAATAGATTGACAGTGGCCCTGGAGGTTTTTCACCTTCCTCCGCAGCATGGGGCAGGGGTCGCTTGCTGGAGGATTATCTGCTACTTGAAGTCTTTAAATCAGGATTTGGGGACTTCAACAGCTGAATCAAGGGAGAGAATTATTTCAGGAGTGGGTGGGTCAGCTTTTGTGGCCTGCATCTTGCGGGAGGTCAGACTAGATGATCATAATGGTCCCTTCTGATCTTAAGTTCTATGATTCTATGATACTCATAATAGGTAAAACTGTTATAAGAATATATTTAGTGTTTATAGTATATTTGTAAGTTGCTGCATACATTCATCTTATTTGTAATGGCTGCATTCTATGCTGTAAGGAAATATGTAAGTTTTGCTTTTTAACTTGAAAATCTTTGCTCTAAACTTGTGAACCCAGATGGGAAGAGTGTTTCCCTCCAGCCCATCCAGAAGAACTGTCAAAATCAGACGGACCATCAAGGACCATCATAACATAAAGGACTGGTTAATGGCCGTATCGCACCTTGGAAATACTATTTCCTGCCTTAGGCGAATGATGGGGGGAGGGGACAGAGAGGAGCGAGTGGAGGATGGGAGAGGCCTTGAGGGGAGAGGCAGAGTGGGGGGGAGAGACGGAATGAGGGAGGGGCAGAACACAGCCCCCTCACATTTCTATGGAGTTTCGCTTTTGGTGCTCCAAAGGCGACGTCTGGCCGGCGCGCCTCTGCACTGCATCCGGAGTATTTCCCTCTGCATGGCTGCCCTTTTTTGGGTAGGCTAAGCCTCCTCTGGCCTTTTATACCCGCTGCCCATGGATGTAAGATCTAGAGTTCCAAATGATCTGAGGTAAGTGACTGGTCTCTTGGGCCTGGAAGCAACCTGAGTATTGTGTGATTTTTGGTGTAAGTGACAATTTTTCACTAAATTCAGTTTGCCCAGGAGGCAAGATAGACTGGAGAGTCAAAGGGGACTGTCTGTGACTCCTTGATGAGACTCTCATAGCGATCCAGGAGTTCACATTCATTATTGAGGGCAGGTCTACACAGCATTACTTTGGTATAACTACGTCTCTGAGGGGGTGTGAAAATCCACACCCCCGAGTACTACAGTTATACCAACCTAAGTGCTGCCAACATACTGCCTCGCATGGAAGAGGATTAGACTCTCTTCATTAAAGCTGATGCATCAGTGCAGCATTTTAAGTGTAGACTTGCCCTCAGTTGGTGAAATCTACTTAGAGAATATATGACCAGTTTGAAGTATCTGCCCTGTTTTTGACAGTCTGCCCTGACATTGACACTTATGGTCATGAGCCACTCCAGACAGCGTGACAGTGACTTTGCCATAATTTGGATGCAAAAGTCTAGAAAAACTTCCCTGCCTAGCACCTATCCATCACATTTTGTAGTAAAAGTGCCATATCTCCAAGTGTCAGTCAGCCAGAATGCTCAATTGATTTCACTGGGGCTTTTGCCTGAATAAAGACAGTAAGAACTATGAGCTAGATTCTGCTCTCAGTTACAGCAAAAGAAATCTTGGGTAACTTCACTGGATTTACACTAGGGTAACAGAACAGAACAGATTTCTGAGTAGGATTTGGTGCACTGAATTTTGTCTGATGAAACAAAATAGGAAAGAAAGAATAATTAAAAATATCTGTAGGCTCTGGGCTGCTTAAAATGTGGTGTTACAGAAAGAAACATGTTTCCACCAGATGGGCCAAATGCAGCATCATTTACAGGGGACACAGTGAGTTGTGTGCACACACAAGGGCAGAATTTGACCAATATCATGTATATGCTTGGTGGTGTAGTTTCAGCTCTCTGCATCATGACTGCTGTTTGCTTCTCTCATGGGCTTCACCCTGCAGCCAGGTTACTCCCTGTGTAGTTTTAGCACATGCTCAATTCATAAGAACTTACACAGCACAGACAAAATTAAACAAACACATGACCAGGTTTGCTGGCTCAGACACCTGTTACACCACTCTGACAAGATTCCTTTCAGGTAGTGGGAAAATCTCTGAGGAGCGCCCCAGTTGTTTTCCATCCCATGTATGGTCCTTCACTGATGTATTGCTATCTGGGGTGATGTTGTTCCTTCTCACTCACTTGAACAGAGACCTGTGCCATTCAAATTGATGCCCCCTGTGCCTGCGTACCATAGTCATCCTCTCCATTATTTCATTGTAGGATAAAGCCAAAATTTTCAAATGTGGGTGCCTAAAGTTAGGCTCCTACTTCCCTGTACAGGCACCTACATATGTGGCCTGATTTTCAAAAGCCTCCATGGAAGCTCCCGGGTGCTCAGCACTTTTGAAAATCAAGCCACTTAATATCAGTGCTTAAATGTGCATTTAAGGGTATGTCTACACAGCCACCAGCAGCAAGACTCTAAGCCTGTGTCAACAGACTTGGGCTCACCTTACAAATACCTGTGTAGCAGCACTTTGAAGTTGTGGCCTTCAGAATCTGAGCTCCATCCCAAACTGCCATGTCTACATAGCTATTTTTAGCACTGTGGCATGAGCCCTGCAAGCCCAAGTCTGTCGACCCAGGCTCAGAGGCTCATTTCCACGGGTTGTGTAGACTTATCCTAAGAGGCTAACTTTAGGCATCCAAGTTTCAAAATCTTGGCCTACATCACTTTTCTCCTACTTCTGACCACAGAAGCCAAAAGGGGAAATTAAAAACAATGGGTCAGAACACTTAAAACAATGGAGAAATACTGGAGAGGAACTTGGCCCAGTGGGCCAGTTTCTGACCTCGAGTACACCTTTGTATTTTTCATCGACTAGGTTTGCCCAGGAGTTGATGAATGCTGATTACTGCCCAGGGGTATTTAGTCTTTTACTTGATCTAACAAAGACTAGACCCCCCAATAATAATTTGCTTATTACAAATTTTACTTTTGTGTCTTATTGTATTTAGTCTGAAGTCAATGCAACTCATTGTGGGTTAAATTCACCTCTATGCAAAAAGCCAGCACAAAGTCTATACACCGCTTATGCATCTGCACAGGGGGTGAAGGTCACCCTGTTACTTTATTGGCACAATACAAACAAGCCTCAATTGCTAAGGCCCTGTCTACACTACACAGTTTTGGCGACAAAAGTCACGTTTCATCAACAAAACAGTGGAGGTGTACACACAACGATGCTCCTTCCGCCAATTTAACTCTTGTGCTATGCTGACATAAAACCACCTCAGTGAGTGACATCGAGCTTTTTGTGACAAAGAGTGATACAGTATTAGGGTAGACACTGCGCTTGCTTATTTCGCCTTAAGTGGTCTCCAGGAGGTGTCCCACAATGGCCACCATCACCACTCTGGTAAGCAGCTTCTACTCCACTGCCCTGCAGCCAGGTGCACAGGAATGCACCCCTCTCCCTTTAAAGCGCTGAGAAATTTTAAAATTCCATTGCCTGTTTGCTCGGTGTGAACAGCCCACATTGCACCTTCCCAGCTGACCTTGCCGGCTTTCCACAGCAAACATGCTAGAGTACACTGGAATTACTGGATCTGTTGGGTCTGTGGGGAGAGGATGCTGTGCAGTCACAGCTCTGATCCAGCCTCAGGAACTTTGATACCTATGAGCAGATTGCTCATGGCATGTTGGAGAAGGGGCCCGAAAGAGACATGCAGCAGCGCCGTGCAGGGCCGCCCAGAGGATTCAGGGGGCCTGGGGTCTTCGGTGGCGGAAGGCCACCGCTTCGGCAGTAATTCGGCGGCGGGGGGGTCCTTCCGCTCCGGGACCCGCCGCCAATGTGCCCCCAAGACCTGTGGCGGGGGCCCCCTGCCGTCGAAGACCCAGCACTTCGGCAGCGGGGCCTGCTCGGTGGTAATTCGGTGGCGGGGGGTCCTTCCGCCCCCCTGCCGCCGAAGACCCAGAGCGGAAGAAGCTTGGGGGGCCCAGGCCCCACGAGAGTTTTCCAGGGCCACCAGAGTGAGTGAAGGACCCTGCTCCAGGGGCCCCGAAAAACTCTTGTGGGGGCCCCTGCGGGGCCCAGGGCCTGGGGCAAATTGCCCCACTTGCCCCCTGCCTTTGGGCAGCCCTGGTGCCGTGCTAAGATCAAGGAGCTGAGGCAGGTGTACCAGAAGGCAAGGGAGGCCAACCGTCGTTCTGGTGTGACACTGAAAACATGCAGCTTCTACAAGGAGCTGCATGCCATCCTCAGTGGCAACTCATGAGCCACAGGAGTAAGGGGTAGGCTGGGTTTCCCCAGGGATCATTATAGGCATGTCCACATCCCCTCTTGGAATCTTCTGGTCTGGAAAAACAGTCTTTGCATGCAGCTTTCTATATAGGCCAGTGTTCCTGAAGATGTGCGCATCATTCACCTTGCCTGACCACCCCGCCTTGATGTCAGTGAAATGACTCCAGTGATCCACCAGCCCCAGCAATACCATAGAGAAGTATCCCTTTCTGTTGATGTATTCCATTGCAAGATGGTCTGGGGCCAAAATTGGGATATGCGTTCCATCTGTCACCCTGGTGCAGCTAAGGAATCTCATTGCTGCAAAGCCATCCACTATTTCCCGCACATTGTCCAGAATCACAGTGCTTCATAGCAGGACGCGATTAATGGCCCTGCACACTTGCATCACCGCAACACCCATGATGGACTTCCCAACTCCAAACTGATTTGTGACTCACTGGTAGCAGTTTGGAGCTGCCAGATTCCACACAGCGGTTGCCACATGCTTTTCCACTGTTGGGGCAGCTCTCATTTTGGTGTTCTTTCACCGCAGGTGGGAGTGAGTGCCGCATAGAAATCAAGGAAGATGATTTTGTACATACAAAAGTTCTGCCGCCATTGCTCATCATCCCATACATGCATCACAATCTGAACCCACCACTCGGTGCTTGTTTCCCGAGTCCAACAGCGACGGTCCACCTTGTGCAGCTGCTGTGAATGCCAACATCAATCTTGAATTGTTTCTTTCTATGGCATACAGCAGGGCAGGCACCACAAATTCCTGTTCAGATTTGCAGCTCATGAAATACTGCAGCATCAGCTGCTCATGTTCATAACTCTCATCACAAGACTGGAGAGCAGTGCAGGATCCATGCTTTCAGGCAGAGATGGCAAGCGCAAAGTTTACCAGGACAGTTGAAAAATGGCACAAAACATAATTGGAAACCCTTGGAAACCCTTGGAATTATGGAATGGAGAAAACTGCATGATGGGATGGTGAGCCCGCCCCCACAATGCACTGTGACCCATTTCCAGAACTCCTAGCGGGAGAAGGTGGTGATTTGTACTGAGGGATAGCTACCCATGGTGCATTGCTCTCTCTGTTGGTGCTAGAGCACCAACTGTGGGATGCGCTCCGCTGACATGTTCATTGTGTGGACAGGCACAAGCAATGTAATTACAGTGGTTTATGATCGTTGATGTAACTTAAGGAGACTTAACTCTGTAGTGTAGACATGGGCTAGGAATTTTTCTTCCTTAAAAACAGATTGCATGGTAGTGACACTGACAGACAGGTCACCTGGTGTGTGACCCATAACAACCTAACAGGATATTGAAATGGAAAACAGGGCCATTGCTTGTAGACAGTAACAAAGCCATGTTAAGTAGACTTGAATCTTTAATATGTTTGCCTTAGAATTAAGAGTAAATGCGAAGTGTATTTGTCTGCGTTTACCTATATCTTCTTAGAAGTTTAACAATGTGATCTAATTAGCTTGTAGATGGTAAAATCCTGTTCCTGTCTTTTAATGCTTCATTACTGTATTCTATTGACTCAAGATCAAATATATAATATACCACAGGAAATAATAATATTACTTACATTGTCTTCAGCTTAATTATCTGATATAATGAACTGTTTTTGTAATTTGAATGGCTATTGCTTAATGTATTGTCTGAGAAAGGACCCATTGAATAGAGATCAAATGTAGTAGAATTACCTGTCAGCACCTTGCTTGCTTCAACTATAAAGGAAGCTTCAGGCCTGATCCTTTTTATCTTAGGTCTGCTTAAACTTTGACAGGGAAGGTCTAAGCCACAAGACTGAGGTCTCCAGGTTTACTCTGGAATTCTCATGGAAGAATTTGAACAAACTCTGCACCAGGACTATCACCTTTTAAATTGATTCCAGTAAGACTTTTATGAATCAGCAGCCTCACCATCTCTGCTATGAAACTGACCTAAGGACTTAATACACATTTCTATGTATATTGATCTCTTAACCATATATAACTCTTTCCTTTTGCTTCTATTAATAAATCTTAAATTTAGGTAATAAGGATCAGCTGTAAGTGTGTATTTGGGTGAGATCTGAAATATTCATTGACCTGGTGGGCAATGTGTCCGGTCCTTTGGGATTGGTAGAACTATAAGTATGGTGAATAAGGTTTTCCATAACCCGTCACTATAATAGGCCATGTCTACACTAGCACTTCCGTCAGCAAAACTTTTGTTGCTCAAGAGTGTAAAAAAAAAAAAAAGACATAAGTTTTGCCAGCATAACCACTTATGTGCACACCCCTATGTCAGTGAGAGACACTCTCAAAATGGAGCAAAGCCATGCATTGAAGCTTCACAATTTCATCATTTTACAAAGCTTTAAATTCTTTTGTGCAATATGTCAGCAAGTTTTCATCTACCAATTTTCAGTAACATTTATAGAAATTTAAATGAACACTGTCAAGTTTTGAAAAGAAAAAAAAACAATTAAATTCTACCCTATGCAGAGTAAACTCTGATGGGAGAGAATCATTATCCCATCCTCTGACTCCCAGCAAAACTACCTGACTGTACATTACTGCTACTGCTACCTAAATATGTGTAAATCCTTGAGCCTAGTAATGGGCATTGTGTTGTTGGGTAACTGGCTTGTGCTGTGCTATAATGTGTACCCTCTTTGTAATAAAAGTGCCACTCACTTTTTTCTTATTTCCATTGCTGCTGATCATCAGTTCTTAAAGGACCAACGTCAACAAGCATGTGCTTAATGTGAGGTACATGAGATGTCCCATTAACGTCAATGAAATTACTCATGTGCTTAAAGTTAAGCACGTGCGCAAGTACTTTGTAGAATTGGGCCCTATGAAACTTGACTGATGGCTGTTCCTGTTACATCTTTCTGGACTCTTTGTTTTTTGTTTGCTGCGTTTTCCATTAGGGGCTGCTTTGTCTCCATTTATTAATGTACGAATGGAAAACCAGGTAGGTTAACAGGTTGTCACTATCCTCTTCCCGCAGCACCTTGGCCTGATATGTAGCAACACTCCACACTTTTGGATTGCATGGTTGGATTCCTGTTCAGCTTAAACCGCACCATAAACGTTAATTCAGAATGTTTCATCCAGCATTAACAGTATACACCTCCTGTTTCTAAATACATTATTTGTAAAACCCTCGTATTGGCTTAAAAATAGCTTTTTTAAAAGTATGGACCAGAGTCCTCTTTTTTGCCTCTGCAGCGCTCCAGAGATCAAAGGGGCTCCAAAGCCACCCTAGTGGAGCAGCTGGGGATTGCCCCGGTGGCTGTTGTGGAGCTGCCACCCCCTCCTAGCCATATCTCCATTTGATATAGGGGCTGTAGCCAGAGCACAGGCCATACTCAGGTGATTCCCCCGGTCAGTATAACAGCCCATTAGGGACAAAGTAATTTAGAAGAGCCCAGAGTCTACTCTACATTATACCAAGGGGCAAACCAGCCCCCGGTAGTTTGGTGCACTGGTGCAGCTGAAGCTCTGGGATATTGGCTTTTTTCAACTGGAAAACACTTTTTTTTTTTAAAAACCTGCATTTCTTGTTTGTGTCTCAGCTTTATTAATAACATAACTGACAACCTCAGCACAGCTCTGATAATAAGAGTTTTATTAATAATTTTGTGCTTTGGATGCTGGACGGCTGCTTTTCAGTGTTGCCAACACTTACCGTTGTTAATATTTCTCTTACAGTCCCAGCTGCTGGAATCATGGTTTTGCAAGAGAATCTCAGCTTTCCTATTTTTTAAAAAAAATTTCTACCCCTCATTCTTGCAGAGAAAAGTGTGAAAAGATGAATTAAGTGCACCCTAAAGGCTCAAAAATGAAAAGGTAAATAAAAAGCCCAGCATTTATTTTTTTAAACAAATCTCATGATTTCTAAGCCAATCTCATGATTTTTTTTCCAAGGGGGCAGATACAGGTTTTTGAATGTTTGAGGTTAGCAGTACTGGGTTTTGCAGCAGCAGAGTTATTCTAGGCCCTACATAAACAACACAGTTAAAAAAATCTTTGCAACAGATAGATTTTAAAAAGAGACAGAGAAAAAGAGACAATCCAGAGGCCACCCTCTCAGGTTATTCATAACATACTACAGATTATAGTTTGGCCTAACATATGACAGTGTCTCTTTAACTTATGTTTGGCCTTTTAAGAAAAATATCTTAGTGAAATTAGTATTCTAGCTAAACAGTAGTTTTAAATGGTTTTAAAATCACATTTAAAAGTTTAAGGATAATTGCAGTGGACTTCACTTAAACATCCATTATATTGCATAGTGTAGTGTTCCACTTTTACATTTTAAATAAGGTCTCATTGCCTAAATAAGAATAAAACATAACCTCAGCAATAATAATAATTAAATAATATGATGCTAAATAATGAAATTATCAATGCATATTTGTTTTACTACTTATGTGCTACTCACTTTAATCTCAGTTCTATCTTGATTAGAATCTTTTAAATTTAGTCATATTTTCAGCAGTACGGAGCTCTGTTGTGATGGTCTGACCTCTCTCTTCCTGCAAACAAAAGGAGCTTGAATCTTTCTTTCACATCTTCCAATGGCAATTTACATGTAGTACCTATATGGGAGGAAAGACGAAGTGGATTGTCAACTAAATGGAATGTCTTGAGATGAGTCAGGGCCCTGGCAGGTTAACATAGGGCACAGTCCAAAGTCTGTTGAATCAACAAGAGGATTTACATTTATTTCAGTGGGCTTTGGACTGGGGGCGTAGTGAGGGCATTTATGGTCTAAAAATACCCCGTATTGACCAATTAAAAGTGCATCACTCATAAACAACATCCATCCCCTTTCATTGCCATTTACAATAGCAATAATGACCTCAGCAATAGGGATTACCAGCCTTCAGCTGTACCTTGGCCCTGGATTCCTCGCCTTTCAGATGATCATTAATTTCCCACTCATTAATAATTACAAATCATTTTTTTGGTAGTTGACATTAAATGTCAGAGCGTTTTTTTAAAACCCTGGGCTTTTATCGTTATTGGTTAAGTGACCAGCACCTCTGAGCTTACAATCAGCATGAAAAATTTGTACCACCACAGCAACAGTGCTATCCCAATCCACTAGGGCTGGGGAATGGGACCAGAAAAATATACACCCCCATTTCAATCTCAACTCTTCTCTCAACCTGAACTGAATCTTTGATAAAGAGCCCTCACACCCCTATCCAATGCTCTTTTGTACCCAAATTTGTCTCTTCCTTCTACCCCTTCCAAGTTCGCTACAGTCACCTAGCCAGATCCTTCAACCTAGACTTGGAAACTCAGACTGTTTTCTGTTCCCACCCCCAGGTTTCTTTCCCCTCCTCTAACTCCTCACAGGGCCCCCTACATCAGCTGCTATTCCCATCAGGGAGCTGTCAGATTCCTGGCAGGCTCTGCTGGGATTCCACCAATTGCTGCCTTGAAATCTCTGCTGGTCCTAGGTCTCCTTCGGTGAGCGATATTCAGTCCTGAGATGCCTCTGATCCATAAGGAGATCTGATCAGTTTTCAACTGAAAACCAGAAAACTTGCCAACCCCCCACACCCACCCTGCCCCCAAACCTTGAAATTTTGTGCAGAAAGCAGACATTTTCTATTGATATATTTGTTTGATCAAAAACCAAATTTCCATCAAAAAAGTTTTGATTTAAAACTTTTACCGATCCTACCCACGATTTAATACAGGAGCCACTCTGGGCCCAGCAGAGACTGAAAGCCTGTTGTGCACTGCGGAGCTGAGCATGAGGGAGTGGAGATGGAGAAAGTGAAGCATGAAGGCTGGGTGGACAATGGAGAATGGTAATAGAGGTGACAATATTTGGCCAGGAAATGGGGAGGAAATCATCTGTACTTGGAGGGAAGGAGCAGAGGATCAGGAAGGCTGGGGTAGAAGAAGCAGGGATAAGGTGAAGGACAAAGGCAATTGGCCTGACTGGGTTGGTACCAGGAGAGAGAAGGATAGGAGGACAGAGGATAAGGATGGGACTTCACTAGGTTTGGATATGCATCCAGTTTTGGAGGGACTTATCGAGACTGGCTCAAACCCGATGAGGTTCAACAATTGCTACCTTCCACTCAGTCTATAGAAAGGAATCATTCTCGTCATATTTTTGTGTGATTACTGTGGCTTAAAAGGAGCCAAAGCAGAAAAAAGAAACATGCCTGGTTCCCTTTCTTTAGTGTCTCACATTAGAACTGCTGATTTTTTCTGCCAATTTTACACCAGATTCTGCCACTGTAAGTTACTTAGAGAGATACCGGACTCTGCAAGGACTCCCTTTGATTTTAGTGGATCTACTTACTGAGAAGAGCGATCAAGAGTGGAAGAAATAATCCTTAATTTTACAACTGTTGCAGCATTTTAAAAACGCCGTTTGACATTTTAAACCAAAACGGAATATCTAAAAAGTATATTTGTTGCTTATAAGTCTGAAAAAGGATAAGAATGATCCTTTAGTGATACATATCCATGACGTCTAGAGTATTGCATAGTTACATTTTTTTATAATTATGAGCTGGTCAGAAAATGTTTTTTCTCCAGCTGAAAATTTCAGTGATTTTTTATTTTTATTTTTATCAAAAATTTCCAAGCAAAAATATAAGCTTTTCAATGACGACAAAATAATATTTTTCAGTTTTCAGACAACTGATTTTTGTTTTATTGACAAAAACATCAAAAACTTTAATTTTGTCAAAAACCCAATTTTAATTGAAGAAAATGTTGATGGAAATTTTTTGACCAGTCCTACAGAACAACATTGCTACTGAGCAATCTCTGCATTGTAGTGAACTATTGGTGTTCCAGTGAAAGTTTCTTTCCTGTGATTATAAAGTACTGTAAATACATTCAAGTAGTGACAAGTTTCAGAGTAGCAGCCGTGTTAGTCTGTATCCGCAAAAAGAACAGGAGTACTTGTGGCACCTTAAAGACTAACAAATTTATTTTAGCATGAGCTTTCGTGAGCTACAGCTCACTTCTTCGGATGCATAGAATGGAACACACAGACAGGAGATATTTATACATACAGAGAACATGAAAAGGTGGAAGTATGCATAACAACAGGAAAAGTCTAATCAATTGAGATGAGCTATCATCAGCAGGAGGAAAAAAAAAACTTTTTGAAGTGATAATTAAGATGGCCCATAGAAGGTGTGAGGAGAATCTATTTCCCTATGTTAAGTTCTCCTCAGAGAACACTTCAACCTCTCTAACCACTCAGTGACAGACTTGAAGGTGGCAATTTTGCAACAAAAAAACTTCAAAAACAGACTCCAAAGAGAAACTGCTGAACTCAAATTAATATGCAAATTAGATACAATTAACACTGGCCTAAACAGAGACTGGGAATGGTTGGGTCATTACACTAATTGAATCTATTTCCCTATGTTAAGTTCTCCTCACACCTTCTATGGGCCATCTTAATTATCACTTCAAAAAGTTTTTTTTTCCTCCTGCTGATGATAGCTCATCTCAATTGATTAGACTTTTCCTGTTGTTATGCATACTTCCACCTTTTCATGTTCTCTGTATGTATAAATATCTCCTGTCTGTGTGTTCCATTCTATGCATCCGAAGAAGTGAGCTGTAGCTCACGAAAGCTCATGCTAAAATAAATTCAAGTAGTGGTAATTTCAGTGCCTTTATACACATATGAATAATAGCGTTTCTTAAAAATATAATTAAAAATAACAGCATATTTTCAAAGCTATGGAAAATCACTACCATCATAGATCACAGGTCGTTCAACAGTAAAGAGATAAAATATTTTTTTGAGATAAAGCTGTACAAATCAAAACAAACAAACCAAAAACCAACCAACCAACCAACCCACAACAGCAGATTGTGTTAGTTTATCTCAGTTAAAAATAAGATCATAATAGCTGGTCAAATCCTGCAATCCTTATGTAAGCAAACATCCATTGGACTTCAAGAAGTTTTCGTGAGTTAGGACTGCAGGGTTGGATGTGGTAGGCGTATTAACCACAAGAAGACAACCTGGACTCAATTGGCTGAACATAATCATTCAGTAATTCTGTTGTTTACTATTTCAGAGTTTAAGAGGATCGAAGGATGGAACAATGTTACAGAATCACGGGAAACTATCATTAACAAAATCTGAAATTCTGGGCACTGAACCAAATTTTAACCCCTTTTTCTTAATAGCCAGTCTAACAACATCTACAAGCGATGAAACACTCCTTATTTCTATCACTACACTTAAACTCTACCTAACTAGAGGAGGTGTTAGCAAATATCAGTACATAGATACCACAGTTTCTCACTTTCATCTGCCTTCTGATAGTTTCCTTATGAGAGTTGCATCGGGTCATAGGAATAAGTACCTGGAATTGAAAAATCAAAACAGAACTTGGTTTCAAAGCTCCACCTCTACTCTAGGTTTGGAAGAGATATTTAGACATATACCTTCCTGGGAGCAACAAGAGGGTGTGTGTGTGTACGTACAATAAAATATATTTAAAATGGAAATTTTTCCTGAACTACAGTTGGCATTTCTGAGCCTTTTGCTGGTGGTTGCCACCCTATTGCAAAGGGAGAACATTTGTACAAGTGATACAATGGGAAGCCTAATATCTCAAACTAGTTACTGTCAGACTTCTATCAATCACTGGAGAACTTTAACTCTTTAAGCAGGAAACTACTGAGATATTCCATTTATCCCTCTCACATGTAATGGAAGATGGACTTGAACTTATAATTGCTTGGTGTGAAAGCATTTCATGTGCAAGGAGAATGGATTGTTTAAACATGTAGATTTCTTACTTCACAGTTTGTGGGATTAATGTCTGGTAACAAGCTTGATGGCCCAAGTCAGCAATGCACTTAAGCACATGTTGAACTTCTGTGACATTAACCATGTGCTTCAGTGCTTTGCTGAACGGTGCCTACATTCTTTCATTACTGACACATCCTTATCCCAAGCTGTGTATTAAACAAAAAGAATGACACAAATAAAATGTAAGAAAAGCAAGTTTACTGGCTGTCCCTCAGATACCACAGAATATGCTCCAAGCAGAAAGTCTGGGATATACACCTTAACACGTCTTCACCAAACATGGATGTTGTGTATTTGGTTGTCATGGTTTTTGTTCCTATGGCAACTGAGTTAGATTATTAGGGGATAGCCCAGCTGGTTTCGGCCGGTTGGGTGAGCTCTGTGTCTGTAAATAAAACGGTAGTTTTGTTAGCTGTCTGCTGTCTGGCCTCAAGTGATTTCTTCCTAAACCAGCTGCCCCCAAGGATATAACAATGGACACTCCAGCTGAGAAGCAGATCACATCAGGGAACAGGCCACCTAAATACTCTGAGAGAATTTGCTTCAATACAGATATAAAATCCACTTCAACTACAGACCCCCAAGCTCTCGCTGTCACCCACCACCCCATCGTGGAAACCATAGGGGATATCATCAAACATCTAAACCCCATACTCAATGGGAACTCCATCCTGAAAGAAATCTTTCCTGAATCTACTCTTCAGGCCTTCAAACAAACCCCTTACATCTCCAAGCTCATCATGCTCCCCACAGACCAGGCTACACCAACTCAAAGTAGCACCAGCCCTGCCAGAACAACAGGTGCAAAACCTGAAGACATATTCCACTGCTACAATGATCAACACCCACACAACAAAATACCTTTTGGGATCCATGGGTCCTACTCATGCCTATCACAATATGCGGTATACCTCACTCAGGGCACTAAAATCCCCAACAATAACTATGTGGGTGAAACCAGACAATCACTAAACTCTTATGAACTCAGACAGGAAAATGATAAAAGACAAAAACATCCTTTTCACAAAGTGATTACTCCATATCTGATCTATCAGTCCTCAAAGGAAACTGCACAACATCGTCCAAAGATGAGCTGGGAGCTTAAATTCATAACTTTGTCTGACACGGAAAATCATGATCTTAATAAAGAATCTGGATTTTATGGTTTATTGCAACAATAAACCTACTTAACCCCTGTAAGGGTCCGGTGTGGGGGCTTGGCCGTCCCAGGTGCGGCTGGGAGCCAGGCCGCCTCACTACCCGAGGCTGGGCGGACAGTTCAGTATCTCAAGTCCAAGCCCTAGATCAGGGCGGGGCAACGGGCAGTAGTCCTGGGCTCAGACCCTCCGGCAGGGCTGAGCAAAAATAAACAGTAATTTAAGCCCCAGCCCTTAGTCAGGGCGGGGCAACAAACAGCAGTTCTGGGCTCAGACCCTCAGGCAGGGGCTGAGCAAATACACAGCAATTTAAGGGCTCAGACCCTCAGGCAGGCCTGAGCAAAACAAACAGTCTTTTAGGCCCAAGCCCTAGGTCAGGGTGGGGTAGCAAACAGTTCAAGGTCCCAGACCCTCAGGCAGGGGCTGAGCAAACAAAACAGTAGTTTAGGGGCTCAGACCCTCAGGCAGGGGCTGAGCCCAGACCCTCAGGCAGGGCTGAGCAAAACAAACAGTCTTTTAGGCCCAAGCCCTAGGTCAGGGTGGGGTAGCAAACAGTTCAAGGTCCCAGACCCTCAGGCAGGGGCTGAGCAAACAAAACAGTAGTTTAGGGGCTCAGACCCTCAGGCAGGGGCTGAGCAAATATACAGCAATTTAGGGGCCCAGACCCTCAGGCAGGGCTGAGCAAAACAAACAGTCTTTTAGGCCCAAGCCCTAGGTCAGGGCGGGGCAACAAACAGTTCAAGGGCTCAGACCCTCAGGCAGGGGCGGAGCAAACAAAACAGTAATTTAGGGGCTCAGAACCTCAGGCAGGGGCTGAGCAACAACTGGTAAGTCCAGGCTTCTACGCCTGAGCGTTGGGGTGAAGAGGGAGACTGCCACCCGTGAGAGGAATGGCAGGGGGGACACAGGCCCACCCACTCCACTGTGTCCCAGCCCGGGGCCCTAACAGCGGCAGCCAGTCTGCTGCTGTGTCGGTGGGGTCCTGACCGCAACACACCAACATTGGCTCGAGGTCTGCTGCAGCCAGACTGGGGTCGGCTACCCCCGGGCTACTTCCATTCTCCCCCTCCATTGGTACCTGTCCATCCCTAGCGTCCTCTGCCGGATCCCACACCATGGGCTCCTCGGGGTACTGAGCGCTGGATAGGTCGGGCTGCTCCTCAGGACACGGGGCGAGGGGACGCTCAGGCAGCTCCTCGGGGTACCGGGCTCTGGGAAGGCTCGGCCAGTCTTCCTCAGGGTACCGGGCTCAGGGAAGGCTCGGCCCAACAGGAGCTCGGGCATCAACATCTGTCCTCTCCAGCGGCCGGGCGGCAACTGAGCGCTGGAGCCGGGCCTTTATACTTCCTGTCCCGCCCCTTGACTTCCGGGGGGCGGGAACAGGCGGTGGTGACTCCGCCCACTGAGGCGGCTGTTCCGGCTCGGCCTTCTCAGGTGCGGCTGGGAGCCAGGCCGCCTCACTACAACCCCCCTTTTTGGTCTATGACTACAGGGGTGTTAATGGGCCACATCACCTTGAATGGACCCTTAGAATATTTGCTAACAGCTTATGCTAAACCAGTGGTCACCAACTAGTAGATCGTGATCGATTGGTACATCGTGGAGCCTCTGACAGTCGACTGCAATCACAGTCTAGGGTTGCCAGCCCTTCTGCAGCCAAACTGGGAGATCAGCCGCTAACATTCTGGTGGTGTAGTGGGGCTAAGGTAGGGTTCCTGGCTGCCTTGTCTCCTTGCCGCTCCTGGAAGCGGACAGCATGTCTGACAGAGGGTCCTGGGGGTGATGGGGACATCAGGGGATCTCCGTGCGCTGCCCTCATCTGCAGGAACCGTCCCCACAGCTCCCATTGTCCGGGAATGGGGAACCGTGACCAATGGGAGCTGTGTGGACAGTGCCGGCAGACGGAAGCAGCACGTGGACTTGGAGCTACCTGCCCCCACCCGCCCAGGAGCCGCTGCCGGACATGCTGGCAGCTTCCGGGAGTGGCGCGGGGCCAGGGCAGCCTGGGACCCTGCCTTAGCCCGGCTGTGCCGCCGCATGGGAGCCACCTGAAGTAAGCAGTGCCCATCTAGAGCCTGCACCCTGAGACCCTCCTGCACCCCAACCGCCTGCCCCAGCTCTGTCTCCCTGCACCCAAACTCCCTCCCAGAGCCTGCACTGTGCTAAACAATCTGTTTGATCTTGTATTTAGCTGTGATACTCTGAGTACCTTTCCAGACCTGAAGAAGAGTTCTGTGTAACTTGAAAGCTTGTCTCTCTCACCAATAGAAGTTGGTCCAGTAAAATATATTACCTCACCCACCTTATCACTTACGTTACTTAGCATGCTAATATTGTTCAGACTGAGAAATGGATTTTTAGGGAAAAAGGTTTACATAGCAAGTGAAAATGAGCAGCTGTTCTACTAAATATCACACTGTGCTCTGTCCTGGGGATAATTTACCCTAAAGCTCACATTGTCAGTGAACAAGCAAACTACATAAGTGCCAACATTGAGAACCTAAGGCTATATCTACACTACGGACCTTAAAGTGGCACAGTTGTACCACTACAGCTGCGCTGCTGTAAGGTCTCATGTGTAGCCGCTCTATGCAGGCAGGAGAGAGTTGTGCTGCCGGCATAATTAAATCACCCCCAATATAGTGGCAGTCTCACTAATTTTTCCCTGTGGATGCTCCAGCCCTGGAACACCCACGGAGTCGGCGCCGAGGCCTCTGACCAACAAAAGCTTCACTGACAAAAGCGCTATTGTAAACAAAGCCTAAAATTACATTGAATTCTCTCCAGGACCTTGGGAGGTTCATCCCTTTAACACTTTGTCAGACTGTCACGCTATAGTGATATATTTCACATCTATATAATTAGATCCTCAGCTCATTATCTTATCTACAGTTATCTCCACTGGAGTTGGTCTGATAGATCATTATTTAGAATCAAGAGAAATCATCTGAGCAAAGAGCTAACCATAATAAATTCATTGTTTGACATACAAAAAAATCAACATTTGCAGCAGATATCACACCATCCCATAGTTATTTCCTACACTAAGTATGGGGATGACTGTGGTATCTCAGAGATTACTGTTTGGTAACAAATGTCAAATGCTGAATTTGAATGTTAACTACTGTACCCAGGCCAAGGAGAAATGTTTAGCTTTATTCACAATGTTAGTTCTTACCGTAGATGAAAGAACTACCAAACTCGCTCAGATGACCCTCAGTTTTAAGAAGCTGATGACATTTTTAACCCTCCCCCTCAATCTATTGTTTGGCTGTTTTTCTTTACTGCTGCCTTTGCTTGGGGTCTCAACAAAATCCCAGCACAGAGCAAATCACCTTCTTGTAGTCAAAGTATAAACCTGTCTCACAGCTGAGCCAAATTTTCAAAAAGGGGCATCTACGGGTGGGGATAAGAATGATGGGTTTTGTGCATATCAATTCTATTAGCTGCTGTGCAAGTGACACACTCTATTGCCTTGTGTGTAAATGTTAGCACTTGAGTTGTGCGTGTGCAGGGGGTTGTGGGCACACAAGTGCAGCCTGGGTTGGGGCTCTTTTAAAGATTTACTCCTATTGTGGCATATACGTATTCATCAGGACAGAAGCCATGGACAGCAGTAGCTATGACAGATTCATTCTGGGTAGAGGTGGCTTATGGGGAAATAAGCCCCTCCCCCAAAGGCTCATCAAACACCGGTGATTAATTGAGCCTTGCCCCCTGCCTCTATTGCAATGTCTTCCTCCAGGTACTGAAGTGCTAAAGGCCTCTCTCCAGAATTTCTGTTCACAGGGTCTCAATCCCCCCTAAACTCTAGCAATAGTGGGATGGAAGGTTTCCTGGCCTCAAACACATAGACAGGCATGAGGACAAGCTGATTCTCTCCTTATCAGGGTTTATAGTCTCAGATTATTTCCTGAGCCCTGCCATGGTCTCCTCTCTAACATCCTATAAAAACTCCAGGGCCCAGGAGGGGTGGGGTGCGCTCAGGGATCCAGGCTTCAGCCATTGGGCTGAGGGAGGTGGGGAGCCAGGGGGTTCTGCCCTGTGGTGGGGTGGTGGGACTAGGGGCTTCTGCCCTGCGGGGCAGCAGGGCTCCAGGCTTCAGCTGCAGGGAGGGGGATCTTGGGGTTTGAGCCCCACGAGAGGTGGGGTGCTGGGACTTGGGGTTTAAGCCCCATGTGGGGGCGATGCAGGGGCTCAGGGCTATAGCCCCACAAGGGCCACCAGGGCTCGGAGCTTCTGCCCTGTGGGGCGTGCTGGGCCTTGGGGCTTCTGTCCCCTGAGAGAAGCTGGGGCTCCCCACAGGTTTGAAAATGTTTACTGGAGCACCACTCTGGACAGCTCTGGCTGAATTTAAGCCCTGCTTCTTATCATCTCTCACACCCACCAGTAACCCAGGTATAGTCCCATTATTCTCCCACTGAGGTCAATTAGAGTTGTGCTCACATATCCAAGATGCAAATTTGAGGTTTATTCTTTAAACCAGGCAGTAATTAAACTATTTTGCTTACATCAGTTCTCCTGACTTCAGCAAACATATCTCAGCGTCTTGGACCACTTGCAATTCTTCTGAGACATCAAAGGTCAACGGATTACATGTGCTGTTTCTATGGCATAAGGGAAGAAAACTGTTATTAAATATTCTCTGAAACAGCACAAGACAGACAAGTAATCACCATAGTACCCTTTGCACACTTGTCTCCCACAGTAGATTCTTTTCAGTTACTGAGGGACACACTTGACCATCTTTACTATTTGCAATACAGCACCACCCAGAGGCCCAGACCAAGGCTGCAGCGCCAGTGTGCTAGTCACTGCACATACATACTGTAAGGGACAGTTCCTACCCCAAAGAGCCTGAGTGCAAATAGAGAAGATAGGCAAAGGGTAGGAGAAAGGAATCATTGCTATCTCTATTGTTACAGATGGGAAACTGAGGCACAGAGACATTGAAGTGACTAGCCAGGAAGTATGGACACTTCCAGGAATCAAGCTCAAACCTTGTCCCTAATCCAATGCCTTAGTTCCAAGACCTGTTCCCCCTGAGTAAGAGTGAGGAAATTCACAGTGAGAGTAAAATAATGAACTGTACTGTATGGGTCAGATTCATCTTTAAATGATAATGTGAACAAAGAGATGAGTCCATCGAACTCAGTCAAGTTACAGCTGGGTGACAGGAGAACCCCTAGACAAGACTGAACACAACAACAAAGTGGACAAGGTCTCCCAGATATTTAGATATTTAGGGGAAGACACAACAGTTTCCAGCAGACAGGTAAGTCTATACTGATACCACCTTAGTTCATCTTGATGTTCCTGCACCACTGCTCCCTACTAAGCACATGGTCAAGAACACATTCTAATGTCCAGTTACTTAGTTAATGTTTGTACTGTACTTTGAAGGTGCATGGTCAAAACCTGCGCAAGCAGGAAGTCAACTTGTCACCATGACTAAAGACACTGAGATAGAAAGTCTGCTCCGGTGGGGGTGAGAGAGGGGAGGGAGAAGATTGTGGTGGGGCCAGCCCAGCCTCAAAAGTGTTTGCCACTGGCCAGAGAGTTTGTGAGACCAGGGTAGTTTGGGGGAATACACAGATTCGGTAGATCTCCTCAGCAGCCTTTGTGCATGCGTTTCCTGTGGAGCTGCAGGCAGATTTCAAAGCTGCCCTCCTCCCCTGATAGAGGGAAGTGAAATTTTTACTAGATCTGGACTGCGAAGTGTTCTATAAATGTGTCATTATTCTGACAATGTCACTCAAAATTCTGGTCCATGACAGAATACTTTTACAAGAAGTATCTTCACGATGAAACAGCAAATCTTCTGCACCTATTGGAAATAGCGAGTGAACCAGGTACAGGAACAAACATCTACAGAAAAGTACATTTTCTAATAAATTCTATAGCACTTTAAGGGGGATGATGGGGTTAGAAGGCTGACAGCAATGTGGAGAAAGCAGCTAAGGTCATCAGTAGGGTCTGAATGTGTCATCTTCACCAATGCAGAGACATGCACCTCTTTAAAGAAGGAACTCCATTAGCGGGAAGAGGTAGTAGGCTTTTATCTTCACTATGGATTAAACATTAGAGGGGCAACACTGTCAGGAACTCAGGTGGCTCCTTGCACGGTCACCTAGTAACCCAATAGCTTGGCTGGGCCAAATGAACCCTCACTAATTGACTGTGCTCCCTGATTGGACAGAAGAGCCAACAGATCCCTATTTAAGCCTGGTAGCAATAGTAGCGCAATGTCTGATCAATGTGTTCCATGCCTGCAGCTGTGCCAGACCTGCTTCTTGTACCAGCCCTGTCCCTGCTCCTGCCCTATCCCCTGCCTTCCTCAGAACTCCTGATTCCTGGCTCAAAGCACTGGCTAATCTCTTGATTATGACACCTGCTCTGCCTTTTGGTTCTGTTCTGGATCCCGACTCCTGTCTCTGACCATTGGCTTGTCCCCTGAACACACCTCCTGATCTGCTCTCGGATTCTGCTCTGATCACTAGGCCAGACTCCTATTCCGATCACTAGCTTGCAAGGCCTACACCTCGGTGTGTAACAGTTTGAGCAGCCCAGCAAAAGGCAGGAGGAGCCTTCGCCCCGTAGCGTGGAGCTCCCCTACAGAAAGGCCCCAGCAGGAGCCCAATCCACCATTTTGGACATTGTTGGGGAACTGCTGGCTCAGGTCGCATAATTCAGTGGGCAGAATCCAGCCCTCCAGGCCCAGTACAAGACCAGGCACTGTCTTCTGTCCCTGCAGACATTACAACAGCTTTGGACTAGCCTCCCTGCCTGGCCTTTACCTTGTACAGCAGAGCCCCTGTGGAAGGACAAAACAGGGCCTCCCACAGCGGGAGCAGGATATGCTCCCATGCGCTCCAAGCAGGTGAACTGGCCAGTGTGGAGAAGTCAGGACTATGGCTGCAGCTCATTTGTTCTCACCCTTCCCTTGGGCTCAGTTGTTCTCACCAGTGCCCATGGAGGGGGCAGCCATGGCACTGGGCATTTCTGGTTTGCCCTGAATTAGCTGCATGGCTGCTAAAAACATTCAGGCATCAGGGATCCAACTACTTACCCCAAAGAGGGGGGAGGGGAAAGACTAAGAACATCCTTTGTGCAGCATGAAGAAAACATCAGGGTGTGGCTTACTGGAACTCCAGGTGAGGAGAGGGGTTGGTTTGCCTCATTTATGAGGCTGCAGCTGGCTGAAGCCAGAGATAAAAAAAGGCAGCCGCAGACTCACCCAACCCAGAGTCCTGGAGCCATATTTTTCTGTTTATTTTCCACATGCTGCTGCAGTGGAGACAAGTCTCTGTGACACACCACCTCTCTGGGCGAGCAGTACGTTCAATTTTTAACTCATCCTTTTGTAATGACTTTTTACTGTTTTCTTTAAAATATTTACTGTTAAAAGTAATTGCTGGGGTGCCCAGACTGCTGCAGTCAGCCCAGGCAAGCTACCCCTGTGCACCCCAAAAGGATTTACAGTGACATTTTGGAATCAACACTAAGAGCAAACAAGGCAGTGACTAGCTAAATGACTCCACTGGGATGGCCACATTTTTCTCGCAATTATCCCTGGTGCACATCAGTTTCAGTGGGATTACTACGAATCACCACCAGTGTGACTGGGATTAGAACCTGGCCCGCCGAAAATAATTTTGTCAATTACAGCTCACTTGGGAGATTCCCACTTGCTTATCACCTCTTAGTCTCAGGGTTTGCTGTAGGAAAATGAGTCAGTATCTTCAACATCTAAAATATCTCTGAACATCTGAAATTAAGATACGTGAAATAACAATAACTCCACCCCCAGGAGAGCAACACTGTGGCTAACATGTTACACACACCCAAGGCAGGATGTTTTTGTCACACCATTTTTTGTCCTCAGTTACACAAGCATAAATCCAAATAACTCCATCGACTCCAGTGGAATTATCTGAATTTACAGTGATGCATCTCACTGTAAAATAGCATCTCATTCACATGTACTATTTTTATATGACACTCTCTGGTGTTACTATTTATGCCTTAGCATTTTGGTGTAGTATGACTAATTTATGATTTCTGTGGTGAGAGGGACTTTCAATCTGCCTCCTTTAACTACTGTAAAATTCCCATCTGTATTATGACATTAATATGGTTTTAGGCATTTAATTTCCTTCTTTGTTTTTTTAATAAGAGGAAATCTGAATCTACAGATGTGAGCCTCAACTAAGCATGTGGCCACAAATTCAACTAAATGCACCACAGCATAGATATAATCATAAAAAGGAATCTACTGAAGGTATTTCAATGCATAGAACTCCAGGGAGCTACATAATTCTGCATGTCTCTGTTGCTCTATATGATTCAAATTACTAGAGCATATATTTTTCATTACTTTTAAATTTTGTTATTTTAAAATCTATTTTTTCACCTTATCTTGTCAAAGCTCATATCCTGTAGTGATATACGTACAAAGACTCCATTATGCAAACCTAACTTGGAAGTTACAAATATTCACATATGTAGCCCCACCATGATGACAAAAGTGGACAGATCAGTTCCAAAGTTAGTACTTTTAGAACAAAACTATTTTGAGTTGGGTGAAAAAAAGTATCCAAATAATGCATGAAAGAAGTGTTGGTTTTTGACCCTTGTCTCATGACAAAAAGGCCGAGTAGATTTTCTTCAAACCTTCTCTTTTGGGCTGAGGGCAAGCATAAAAGATTTTAGACCTAAGGATAATGGTAATGTTTTATATATATATATATATATATATATATATATATATATGTACACACAGGGGCGGCTCTATAAATTATGGCGCCCCAAGCAGGGCGGTGCGCTGCACCGCCATTCCCCGGTCCTGCGGCCGGGGCAAAAGTGTCTGCGGCGGGTGCGCTGGTTCGCGGCTCTGGTAGAGCATTGCAGGCATGCCTGCAGGAGCTCCGTCCGAGCCTCGGGACCAGCGCACCAGCCGCAGTCATGCCTGTGGGAGCTCAAGCGGAGCCGCGGGAAGAGGGGATGCTCCGCAGTCATGCCTGCGGCAGGTCCGCTCGTCCCGGGCTCCGGTGGATCTCCCGCAGGCATGACTGCGGAAGGTCCGCCAGAGCCAAATGCCGCCCTGCCCCGATAATGCCGCCCCACGTGCCTGCTTGGCGCGCTGGGGTCTGGAGCCGGCCCTGTGTACACACACACACACACACACACACACACACAGAGAATGAGATTGTCATCTCAATAAAAATTAATAGCATAGCTAGTGATAATACAGTGAGGGATTGGATGATGGGTTACCACCCACCAGTAATAAGATCAGAAGGGATTTTATGAGTCAGCAGAGATGAGAAACACAGCTGGACAGATCCAGTGAGTGTGTGGTCACTTGCTGAGTTGGCTAATAATATTTAAGGGGGAAACGCTAGGTCTTCTCAGTGTTTGGGATTCCCTCATTGGTGCATAGCAGCACTGGTGCAAACCTCAACTGTAGACAAGGAAAGCCATGATCCGCACTAGCTTAGTTTATCCCTGCTTGAATGTAGGATTGTCAATTGGTGCAAAGCACAGGTTTCCTTGGGCCCATTCCTGTTCACCCCTGCATTTTACATGGTTCCTGGCCATCAATGACTAAAACTGAAATAATCCCAAGTAGAGATCAGGGCCTATAGAAAAAGACATTTCCCAGAGGGAATGAAATAGATTAGATAATGAGTCATTGCAGAAAATGGAGGTATTTTTAAACTAGAGGCTGTTAATGAAGACAGGTGGATTTCCTTGTGACACATAATTTGAGAGAATTTTTTTTCACTCCCAGGAGCTTTTGGAAAGTTAGGTTAGTTTCATTTAACACATTTTAAAGAAAAGTGTGAACCCAGGGACTGTACAGCTTATTAAAAACGAAACAGAAGTAATCCTAGCGATTAAAAATGTTTAACCTGCCCAGAGCACTTGAAAAGCTGCAGCCAGGATGCAGTTAAAAGCAAATGTAAATGCCTTAGCATATTTAGAGAGGTTTATTTTTGGAAAACTTCCGTTATGAAAACAAAGCTGCAAATATAACTGAAAACTGCAGGGTAAAATCCTGCTCAGCTTACTCACCCAGACAGGCCCCTGGATTTCAAAGGGACAACTCATGTGAGGAAGGAGAGTAGGATCTAGCCTTCAGGCTCATTTGAGGAGGCTTTCTGTGAATATTCCTGGGTTTTACACTCATCTCAGTCCTATCCGAAGGTCTGTATTTTATATGTCACTTACCCACCTTATTCCCTCTCAAGTTCATAGAGTTGTTTTCAAGACGGAATAAAGATCTGACTGCAGATGGCATTTACGAGCATGGTGAGTATAAATCTACTACTGCCGAATAATCTCTCTCTCTTCCCCCATTTCAGTTTGTGATCTAGGCTATGACATCATTCCCTAAGGTGCTAGAACACATTCTCCTGAACATATTCTAGAACTGTGTTGTCCTGTCCAAGCTAGAGTGAATATCTGTTCAGGCATGGATGCTCCCGCCATATCAAACAACTCGGCTCATGCAAACTTGTAGTATGGTTCAGCCAAAAGATGCTGGACATGAATTTGTCTGCTGAGCTGAGAGTATAACTGTATTTTGCACTCCTATCGGATCTACCAACTGAGGATCTTAAAGCACTTCACAGTGAAATACCTCTCTGAGCTAAGTATTATTGTCTGTAGTTTATAGCTGGGGAGCTAGATCCTCAGCTGATGTAAATGGGCAGCTATGTTAACTTCCTCCTGCTGCGGTTCTCGTCTGGGGAATTAGAAGCAGAGAACTTCATTCATTTGCCTAAATTCACACAGCAAGAGCATAGATTGTACAGCAGGATCATGCCTATGCCTCACAGATGGGGAAGCATCAGAAGATTCAGGTGATCACTCTGGAAATAACCTGTTCTTGCAAGACTTCTAAATGCCCTGATTGGAAATGTTGTATTAAAAGGGCACTATCATTTACTTATTTTATATATATATATCTAAAATCAGATATATAATATGTAAGAAA
This sequence comes from Mauremys mutica, assembly GCF_020497125.1. NCBI lineage: Eukaryota > Metazoa > Chordata > Testudines > Geoemydidae > Mauremys > Mauremys mutica. Next base: position 214,035,436 of record NC_059073.1, read on the forward strand.
GAGATGGCCTGATTCTGATGACACACCCGTTTTACCCAGGTCTTACTCCACTGGGCCAGAGTCTGATCTCTGTCCCACTGGTGTAAATCTGCAGTAGCTCCACTGATGCTACACCAGTTCAAGTCAAGTCAGAAAATGGCTGATTGATTTCAGTGCAGTTATTCTGTATTTACACTATTTTAAGCATGAAGAGACAGGTCCAGCACAAGAGCGATCTGTCTGCCATGAAATTTTAGCCTCGTGCCTGTTTTCTATAGACTCTGTTGGCTACGTTCTTTGTTGCTCTCACTTTCCTCTGGGCACAGCAGAGAGAGGGAAGCCAGAATGTTGCCTGTCCTAGGTCCCTGATTATGGGTCTGGTTCTACCCTGACCCCATCCCTGTCTGATGTAAATGGCACTGGCTGGCTATGGGACCATCTGTATTGCCAATTTGCAAGGCACATCAGCTATAGCCCTTCTTGCACCTCTGCGCCCCGGCACACCAGCTATGCTGGGTGGTGCAGAGTTGTGGGGAGGTAGCATACTGGCTTTACATCCACGGGGCGCTGCCTGCACTGGGGGAATCCCCATAGGTCAGAGCTGATTTAGAACTTTCTGACTGTCACAAACATTCTGAGTTGAAGGAGAAAACATTTCTTGTGGGTGAAGGAGAGATGTCACAATCTCACTTCCAAGCAATGAGCTATGGAACTATGACAGTCCAAGACATTCGCTGATCCAATACCCACTGACATCAATGGAAAGGCTTCTCTTGACTCCCATAGGTGCTGGATCAAACCCTAGCTGAGAGTACCCCAAAGGTAACAAAAGGGCACCAGACTTATCTAATTTATTGTATTAATGGCATTATACCGCCAAATTCACTGCTGGAGTAAATGACCACAATTCTGTTGAGGTCAATGGAGCTGTACCCATTTACACCAGAAGGAAATTGGCTCTAGTTTTTCCCCAGAGATAGACCAAGATTGGGCTTCTGTTTCCATGGGGCTTCCTGATGGTGAAATGTTTAGACTTTGGGTGTAGGCACATTTCAACAGTTTAGATACTAAAGATGCCACAATTTCATAGGTGGCCTTTGCTCTGCCCTATCTGCACTCACATGTATTGGGGTTATTGGGCATTACTCTGATCGACAACCAACGGAGAATATGAAATTTCCAATCTCTGGTGGTGGAAAATTTGCCCAGGTTATTACAAAAATAATTTAAAATTCCACCTTAACCGTTTCTTATTTAATGATTTTGTCAGCATAAAATTAGCCTGGCATTTCCCTGCAGGCCACCCAGAACTACTCGGCTAACCTGGATTATTATATGGTTCTAGTTCTGTGTTGCCTCTGTACAACAACCCATTTAACCACACAGACCTCATTTGTGAAAAAAGTCCCACCCGGCAGTTTGCTCAAACTTTCCTACCAACATTTTTCTGGATTGTATTCTTCATCGGCACAGTGGGTAATGCCTTCGTCATCCTCATGTACTGGCAATACAGATACAGGAAGAGCATCACTGAAAGATACCTGCTGCACCTGGCCATTGCTGATCTGCTCCTCGTTTTCACTCTCCCTTTCTGGGCAAAAGCAGCTTCAAATGGATGGATCTTTAAGAATGTCATGTGTAAAATTCTCAATAGCATGTACAAGATCAACTTCTACAGCTGTATGTTATTTCTAACATCCATTAGTTTTGACAGGTACATTACAATTGTCCAGGCCATGAAAGCTAAGAACTCTAAGCGAAAAAGGCTTCTGAGCAGTAAACTAGTTTGCTTTGGTGTTTGGCTGATTGCAGTAGTCTTATGCATCCCAGAAATAGTATACAGTGAATCTAAGCAAGTTAGTGATACAACTACCTGCAAGATGGTGTACCCTACCACAGTGACCCGAACCACCAAAGTTACTGTCCTAGCTTTGAAAATCACAATAGGATTCCTCCTTCCTCTCTTTGTCATGGTTACTTGTTATGCTTTTATAATTCATATCCTCTTTCAAGCCAAAAGATCCCAAAAGCACGAATCGTTAAAGATCATCATCATTATTAACACAGCTTTCCTCCTCTCCCAGTTGCCCTACAACAGCATTTTTCTGGTTAAAATCATCAATGCCTACACCAGGGTTATATATGACTGCAAAACCTCTGACAACATTGACCTCGGATTCCAGATAACTCAGAGCATCGCCTTCCTTCACAGCTGCCTGATCCCCTTCCTCTATGTGTTTGTTGGGAAGGGATTCCATAAAGCCCTCTTTAAAACTCTGGGGGATGCAATTCACCGCACTGGTAAGAGCCGAGAACAGAGCTCTTCTGTATATGATAGCCAAGAAGGGAGCTCACAATAGTCTGCATCGCTGGGGCCATCAAAAATCAGAAGCTCACTTTGAGTATGCACCAAAATTCCTCACTCACACCCAACTTCGGCCAAGCTCCTTTGAAAGTTAATGGGTGTCTGGCTGGAGCAAGGAGTGCTGAATGCAGTGCTCTGTAAGTGATTCTTACCCTATGAAAGAAAAAGAAAGATCCCGCTCAACAAAGTGAATTAGCATCTTCATGAGTGGCTTGAGCCAATGATCCTTCAAAGTATTGAGCAGTCTCAACTTCTGCTGAAGTCAGCAGGAGTTGAGGGCACTCAGTGCCTCCCCCGGAGTGCTGAGCAGCTTCTAAGATCAAGCCCTAGACTTGTGAGAGAGTGCTCCTTGCCCTGCCTTTTTAGCTCAGCTGAGAGAACCACAGTGAGTTCAGGCTTTGGCTTAAGCAGTGGAATCTTGATGTATGATAGACAGTGCACACACTTCTCAAACAGCAAACTACATAGATAATTACCCATGAGGCACTGTTAGCTCTTTACCACTGTTCTTCACATATCCCCCAATGTGGGGAAAAAGTGAAAGACTGCACTTCAAAATACCCCAACTTTGTTGCATGTCACTTTCAGTATTGCCTTTTTGTTAGCCCTTTGAATTCTCAGGTCTCCCTAATAGAAATAATGGCTTCTTCACTGTGTGGTTTTTGGTGAACCATGTGTCACAGACTCACAGATCGTGCCCACTCTTGGCTCCTTGCGGTCCGTGGGGGGTGCCCCTTTCAGTGCAACAGCCCTTCTCGGGGGTCCACTCTCTCTCGGGATCTGGCCCCTCCACCTCCTGGAGCCGCACCTCTGAGCCTAGCATGTCTGTCTCTCACCATGGGCCATCAGGGAGTCCACGTGCTCTGGACACCCTGGGCCTCCTCACCCCTGAAGGGGTTGATGCAACCCTGTTCTCTAGACCAGAGCGACTATCAGCCAGCATAAAACAGGAGGGTTTATTGAGAGTTGAACACAGCACAGGAAACTCTCAGGGCCTCAAGCCTGGCTTCCCTCAGCACAGCACATCCCAGTCTCCCCTGCATCCAGGTGGGCTCTGCCTGCTCCCCTTCTCCAGCCCAGAGCCCCCTTTGCTTCCCAGCTGGGCCTCTGATATCACCGGCCCAAAGCCCTGCCTGTGTCCATTGTCTTCTCTCCAGGTAAACAAGGTCGTAAACAGGAAGGCCTGGGTTTCCTCTCCTCTCAGCCCTCTTCTGGCCCCTCTGGCTGGTCAGGTCACTGGAGTCCTCTCTTCGCAGCCCATTGTCCTCCCACTGGCCAGAACCGGCTGTGTCTTCTGAGCTGGGTCTCCGGGTCACCAGGTCACCAGTCGCTGGGGTCTCCATCCTCCAGGCCATCGGCCAGGGTCCCGAGTTCCCTCTCCGGTCCTCTGTAACAACAAACTCCCTCTCCCCTCACCTCATTAAACCAGTAACACCCGGGGACACTGAGTCCCACTCCCTCTGCATGCAACCCAATGGAAAACACAGAAAACCCCAAGAAACCCCCTCACTTCATCACACCATGTTCCTGGGTTAATTGACACATGAAGCTTTTGAGTGTTCTGAAACCTAATCTGTATTTTCTCATACTGAAAGGTTGTGACCTGGTCATGCTACTTTGCCTATGAGTCACCTCTTGAATCTCTTTGTATTGTCATCCAGAAGGTTTTTGAAGCAATGACAGCCAAATGAAATAGATTAATTAGATTCCAGGCTATGTGACTTTGGCATAATTTGGACAGAAAGGCTTAGAAAAACTGCCCCATTTGGGTGGACTTATCTAGACTGGATCAAACCTGATGAGGTGTGGTGTTTAGATGTTGCTTGTAATTATTAGAACTGGGAGCACTGGCTGTTGGGAGTCTGGAAGGACAGGAAACAGGAAGGATGGGGGAGGAGTTGAGAATGCTGAATGAGAGCTATCAAGGGTGCAGCAGCAGCTTGGTAAAGAGATTTCCACTTTAAAAATAAAGTCCTGTTGAAATTTGTTAGTACCTATAGAAAGAAATCATTCTCGTCATTTGTATCCTTCGAATTTTTATTTTTGTGTGATTGCTGTGGTTTAAAGGAGCCAAAGCAGAAAAAAGAAACATAGCCCTTTCCCTTTCTTTAGTGTCACACACGAGAACTGCTGATTTTTTCTGCCAATTATACACCAGATTCTGCCACTGTAAGTTGCATTGAGAGAAACCTGACTCTGCAAGAGCTTCCACTGATTTCAGTGGAGCTACTTACAGAGTAGACAGATCAAGACTAATTTTACATCTGTAACCACTAACAGCATTTTTTGTAACAGGTATTACAAGTCAGACCATTTTTTAAAACCCACTTAAACATTTTAAACCTAAACTGAATATCAAAAAAGTATATTTATTGCTTATAAGTCTGAAATAAGATAAGAATGATCCTTTAGTGATACCTATCTATAAGGTCTGAAGAACTGCATAGTTGCATTTTCTTATAAATTTTGAGCTGACCAAAAAATGTGTTTTTCCCCATTGAAAATTTTGATTGGTTTTTTTTTAATATTTATTAAATATTTTCAGGAGGGAAATCCAAACTTTTCAACAACAACAAGAACATTTTTTTAGTTTTCAGCCAATCACATTTTTTTTTTGACAAAAACATCAACATTTTTAATCTTGTAAAAAAACCCAATTTTTGTTGAACCTTTTTTTGATGGAAAGATTTTGACCACACCTATAGAACAAGCTGGCTTTTGAGCAGTCTCTGCACAGTATTGAAACATAGAAACCTTCACAGGAACACGTTTCTCGTGTTTAGAAAGTACTGTACATACTTTGCTTTATAACTATTGCATAGCTTTAACGGGTGTTCAAGCAGTGGTAATTTCGGTGCCTTTATACACATATGAATAATAGCGTTTCTTAAAAATATAATTAAAAATAACAGCACATTTTCAAAGCTATGGAAAATCACTACCATCATAGATGACAGGTGGTTCAACAGTCAAGAGATAAAATACTCTTTTTGAGATAAAGCTATACAAATAAAAAACAAACAAAAAACAAACAAACAAAAAAAAACAACCCAACAGCAGATTGTGTTAGTTTATCTCAGGTAAAAGTCAGATCATAACAGCTGGTAAAATCCTGCAATCCTTACTTAAGCAAACATCCATTGGATTTTGAGAAGTTTTTTGTGAGTTAGGACTGCAGGATTGGATGTGGTAGGGGCATTAACTACAAGAAGACAATCTGGACTCAATTAGCTGAATATAATCATGCAGTAAATTCTGTTGTTTACCATCTCAGAGTTTAAGAGGATCGAAGGATGGAACAATGTTACAGAATCATGGGAAACTATTATTAACAAAATCTGAAACTCAGGGCACTGAACCAATTTTTAACCGCTTTTTCTTAATAGCCAGTCTAACAACGTCTACAAGCGATGAAACACTCCTTATTTCTATCTCTACACTCAAACTCTACCTAGCTACAGAAGATGTTAGCAAATATCAGTATGTAGATACCATAGTTTCTCACTTTCACCTGCCCTCTGATAGTTTCCTTATGAGAGTTGCATCGGGTCATAGGAATAAGTACCTGGAATTGAAAAATCAAAACAGAACTTGGTTTCAAAGCTCCACCTCTACTCTAGGTTTGGAAGACATATATCTTCCTGGGAGCAACAAGAGGGGGTGTGTGTGTGTGTGTGTACGTACAATAAAATATATTTAAAATGGAAGTTTTTCCTGAACTACAGTTGGCATTTCTGAGCCTTTTGCTGGTGGTTGCCACCCTATTGCAAAGGGAGAACATTTGTACAAGCGATACAATGGGAAGTCTAATCTCTCAAACTAGTTACTGTTGGACTTCTATCAATCACTCAAGAACTTTAACTCTCCAAACAGGAAATTGCTGAGATATTCCATTTATCCCTCTCACATGTAATGGAAGATGGACTTGAACTTATAACTGCTTGGTGTGAGAGCATTTCATGTGCAAGGAGAATGGATTGTTTAAACATGTAGATTTCTTACTTCACAGTTTGTGGGATTAATGTCTGGTAACAAGCTTGATGGCCCAAGTCAGCAATGCACTTAAGCACATGTTGAACTTCTGTGACATTAACCATGTGCTTCAGTGCTTTGCTGAACGGTGCCTACATTCTTTCATTACTGACACATCCTTATCTCCAGCTGTGTATTAAACAAAAAGAATGACACAAATAAAATGTAAGAAAAGCAAGCTTTACTGGCTGTCCCTCAGATACCGCAGAATATGCTCCAAGCAGAAAGTCTGGGATATACACCTTAACACGTCTTCACCAGATATGGACACTCCACCTGAGAAGCAGATCACATCAGGGAACAGGCCACCCAAATACCCTGAGAGAATTTGCTTCAATACAGATATAAAATCTACTCCAACCGCACACCCCTAGTTGTCACCCACCCCCCATCGTGGAACCCATAGAGGGAAACATTAAATATCTACCACCCATACTCAATGGGAACTCCATCCTGAAAGAAATCTTTCCTGAACCTCCTCTTTGGGCCTTCAAACAAACCCCTTACATCTCCAAGCTCATCATGAGAACAGCTCCCCACAGACCAGGACACACCAACTCAAAGTGGCACCAAACCCTGCCAGAACAACAGGTGCAAAACCTGAGAACATATTCCACTGCTACAATGATCAACACCCCCATAACAACACACCTTTCAGGATCCCTGGGTCCTACTCATGCCTATCACAACATGCGGTATACCTCACTCAGGGCACTAAAATCCCCAACAATAACTATGTGGGTGACACCAGACAATCACTAAACTCTTTTATGAACTCAGACAGGAAAATGATAAAAGACAAAACATGCTTTTCCCAAAGTGATTACTCCATATCTGATCTATCAGTCCTCAAAGGAAACTGCACAACATCTTCGAAAGATGAGCTGGGATCTTAAATTTGTAACTTTGTCATGTGTGTGCAGGCTGGGTTGGGGCTCTTTTGAAGATTTACTGCTATTGTGAAATATACATATTCATCAAGACAGAAGCCATGGACAGCAGTAGCTATGACAGATTCATTTTGGGTAGAGGTGGCTTATGGGAAATAAGCCCCTAACCCAACGGCTCACCAAACACCAGTGATTAACTGAGCCTTGCCCCCTGCCTCTATTGCAATGTCTTCCTCCAGATACTGAAGCGCTAAAGGCCTCCCTCCAAAATTTCTGTTCACAGGGTCAGAGCCCCCCTGAATTCTAGCAACAGTGGGATGGAAGGTTTCCCCCCAAACGGATGGGCAGGCAGGAGGGCAAGATGATTCTCTCCTTATCATGGCTTAAATTCTCATAGATTATTTCCTGAGCCCCCCATGGTCTCCCCTCTAACATGCTATAAAAACTGGAGAGTCCATGAGGGATGGGGTGCCCTTAGGGCTCTGGGCTTCAGCCACTGGGCTGGGGGAGGTGGGAATCTTGGGGCTTCTGCCCTGTGGTGGGGTGGTGGGACTAGGGGCTTCTGCCCTGCGGGGCAGCAGGGCTCCAGGCTTCAGCTGTAGGGAGGAGGATCTCGGGGTTTAGCACTGTGATAGGTGGGGATGCCTGGACTTGGGGTTTAAGCCCCATGGGGGAGGATGCAGGGGCTCAGGGCTCCAGCCCCATGGGGGGTGCCAGGTCTTGGAGCTTCTGCCCTATGGGGCGTGCCGGGGCTCAGGGCTTCTGCTCCCCAAGAGGAGCTGGAGTTCCCTGCAGGTTTGAAAATGTTTACCGGAGCACCGCTCTGGACAGCTCTGGCTGAATTTAAGCCCTGCTCCTTATCATCTCTCACTCCCACCAATATATTCCCATTATTCTCCCACTGAGGTCAATGAGAGTTGTGCTCACATATCCAAGATGCAAATTTGAGGTTTATTCTTTAAACCAGGCAGTAATAAAACTATTCTGCTTACATCAGTTCTCCTGACTTCAGCGTCTTGGGCCACTTGCAATTCTTCTGAGTCATCAAAGGTCAACGGATTACACATGCTGTTTCTATGGCAAAAGGGAAGAAAACTTATTAAATATTCCCTGAAACAGCACAAGACAGACAAGTAATCACCATAGTACCCTTTGCACACTTGTCTCCCACAGTAGATTCTTTTCAGTTACTGAGTGCTTGGCTACACTGGAGAGTTGCAGCGCTGGTGGTGGCTTTACAGCGCTGCAACTCACTCATAGTCCACACTTGCAAGGCACATACAGCGCTGTATCTCCCTGGCTACAGCGCTGGCTGTACTCCACCTCGGCCTGGGGAATAACGACTGCAGCACTGGTGCTGCAGCGCTGGAGTGCCAGTGTAAACAGTGATTAATTTTACTATGCTGTAACTGACCTCCGGAATTTTCCCATAATGCTTTTAACTAAAGAACTCTCTTTGTTTTGTTATGATGCCTCTCTTTGTTGTGTTGTGAACTCGGGGCTCCTGGAGCTGCTTATCTAAAAAACAAACACAGCTACTGTTTGCTGTGAATGAGGCAGGCAGGGGGATGAATGTCCACAGCTAGTGTTTGCTTGAGGAGAGAAACACCACGGAAGAGTGGGGGGAAGGGAGTCCATTGGAGCAGCTGCTTATCTGGTCTGAAGGCTATTTGCATTTAAGAGTGAATGAGGGGTGGGGAAAGTGATCAGAATTTGCAAGGCAGGGAGCTGACACAGTGTCAGCTCCAAAAATCCACTCTCTCTCTCTCCCCCACGCTCCCTGTCACACTCCACCCCACCCCCCCTCTTTTGAAAAGCACATTGCAGCCACGCTGGGATAGCTGCCCATAATGCACCACCCCCAACACAGCTGCAAATGCTGCAAATGTGGCCACACTGCAGCACTTTCCCTACACAGCTGTACGAAGACAGCTTTAACTCCCAGTGCTGTACAGCTGCAAGTGTAGCCAAACCCTGAGGAACACACTTGACCACCTTTACTATTTGCAATATAGCACCATCCAGAGGCCCAGACCAAGGCTGCAGGCCAGTGTGCTAGTCACTGCACATACATACTGTAAGGGACAGTTCCTACCCCAAAGAGCCTGCAGTGCAAATAGAGAAGATAGGCAAAGGGTAGGAGAAAGGAATCATTGCTATCTCTATTGTTACAGATGGGAAACTGAGGCACAGAGACATTGAAGTGACTAGCCAGGAAGTCTGGACACTTCCAGGAATCAAGCTCAAACCTTGTCCCAAATCCAATGCCTTACTTCCAAGACCTGTTTCCCCCGAATAAGAGTGAGGAAATTCACAGTGAGAGTAAAATACTGAACTGTGTTGTACAGGTCAGATTCCTCTCTGAATGATGGTAATGTGAACCAAGAGATGAGTCCTTCGAAATCAATCAAGTTACAGTTGGGTGACAGGAAAACCCCTAGACAAGGTTGAACACAACAACAAAGTGGACAAGGCCTGGAAGATATTTAGTGGAAGACACAGCATTTGCCAGCAGACAGGTAAGGCTATACTGATACCAGCTTCACTTGTCTTGATGTTCCTGCACCACAGCTCTCCTCTCCCTACTATGCACATGGTCATGAAAACATTTTAACGTCCAGTTTCTTAGCGAACGATTTTACTGTGCTTTGAAGATGTACGATAAAAACCTGCGCAAGCAGGGAGTCAACTTGTCACCATGACTAAAGACTCTGAGATAGAAAGTCTGCTCCGGTGGGGGTTGGGGGAGGGGAGGGAGAAGATTGTGGTGACAACAACCTCCCCACTTCAGGGGCCCAGCCCAGCCTCAAAAGTGGTTGCCACTGTCCAGAGAGTTTGTGAGACCAGGGTAGTTTGGGGAATACACAGATTCGGTACATCTCCTCAGCAGCCTTTGTGCATGCGTTTCCTGTGGAGCTGCAGGCAGATTTCAAAGCTGCCCTCCTCCCCTGATAGAGGGAAGTGAAATTGATACTGGATCTGGACTGCGAAGTGTTCTATAAATGTGTCATTATTCTGACAATGTCACTCAAAATTCTGGTCCATGACAGAATACTTTTACAAGAAATATCTTCAGGATAAAACAGCAAATCTTTTGCACCTTGGAAATTGTGAATGAACCAGGAACAGGAATATATTGAACACCAAATTATCATAGACTCAACCCTCCCATCCCCATATGCTTCTCTCCATTGCATACTACAGTGAGTGGAGTGGAAGACCTCATAGTTTGTGCAAAAAGTGGTGCATGTAAGGGAAAACGAAGGGGTGAACAGGAATGGGCCCAAGGAAACCTGTGATTTTCAGAGGAAAAGGAGCCTGAAAGCAGCCTGTCTGCACCATGTTCCCCACTGAAAGTCATAGAACACACACGGACAGCTCCATGTAAGTTAATGCTACTCTAAGCTGTATTTACTTTGCCTATGTACTCTATTGACTCCATCAGAGGTGTTACAGGAGACAAAAGTAACGTGCCAACTGGGCCAGTTATGCTGCCATTTTTATGGGAAAATCCTGTAGATTTTAATATGTAAGAAACTAACAGGGTATTCTAGAAATTTCTGCAAAAACTTAAAAAATGTAATAGAGCATCATCTCTCTTTATGGTTTTCTGAACCATCCTACAGAAGTGTATAGCAAGGATTTTATTCTCTGATACAGTCATTAGAGCAGTTCCAAACAGCTACAGAAAAGTTCATTTTCTATGAAATTCTATAGAACTTTACGATAAGGAGGATGATAGGTTAAGACTCGCAGCAGTGCAGAGAAAGCAGCTAAGTGCAACAAACCCCACCACAGGTCATCAGCGGGTATGAATGTGTCACCTTCACCAGTGCACAGACACCCACCACTTTAAAGAAGGAACTCCATTAGTGGGAAGCGGTAGTAGGCTTTTATCTTCACGATGGATTAAACACTAAAGAGGAAACACTGTCAGGAACTCAGGTGACTCCTTGCACAGTCGCCTAGCAACCCAATGAGCTTGGTTGGGCCTCACTGAGGGTATGGCTACACTTAGAGCTGCACAGCGCTGCCGCGGGAGCGCTTCTGAGGCAGCGCTTTGAAGTGTGAGTGTGGTCGCGGGGCCAGCACTGGGAGAGAGCTCTCCCAGCACTGCACGTACTCCACCTCCCCGAGGGGATTAGCTTACAGCGCTGGGAGCTGTGCTCCCAGCACTGGGGCACTCTTTACACTGGCACTTTGCAGTGCTGTAACTTGCTGCGCTCAAGGGGGTGTTTTTTTCACACCCCTGAGCAAGAAAGTTGCAGCGCTGTAAAGTGCCAGAGTAGCCAAGGCCCAAGTGACTATGCTCCCTGATTGGACAGAAGAGCCAATTGATCTCTGTTAAAGTCTGATAGCAACAGCAGCACAGTGTCTGATCAATGCGTTCCATGCCTGCAGCTGTGCCAGACCTACTTCTTGTACCAGCCCTGTCCCTGCTCCTGCCCTAGTCCCTGCCTTCCTCAGAACTCCTGATTCCTGACTCCAAGCACTGGCTAGTCTCTTGACTACAACACCTGCTCTGCCCTTTGATTCTGTTCTGGCTCCCAACCAGGGGCGGCTCCAGGCCCCAGCACGGCAAGCACGTGCTTGGGGCGGCATGCCATGGGGGGCGCTCTGCCGGTCGCCGGGAGGGTGGCAGGTGGCTCCGGCGGACCTCCCGCAGGCGTGCCTGCAGAGGGTCCGCTGGTCCCGTGGGTTCGGTGGAGCATCCGCAGGCACGCCTGCGGGAGGTCCACCGGAGCCGCGGGACCAGCGACCGGCAGAGAGCCCCCTGCGGCGTGCTGCTGTTCTTGGGGCGGCGGAATGGCTAGAGCCGCCCCTGCTCCCAACTCCTGTCTCTGACCATTGGCTTATCCCCTGAACACACCTCCTGATCTGCTCTCAGATTCTGCTCTGATCACTAGGCCAGACTCCTGTTCCGACTACTAGCTTGCAACACCAAACCTCGGTGTGTAACAGTTTGAGCAGCCCAGTAGACGGAAGGAGGGGCCTTTGCCCCCTAGTGTGGAGCTCCCCTACAGAAGGGCAACACAGGAGTCCAATCCGCCTTTTTGGACATTGTTGGGGAACTGCGGTGAGCAGAATGCAGCCCTCCAGGCTCAGTACAATACCAGGCACTGTCTTCTGTCCCTGCCATTCTCACATCCACTTTCTAAATGACCAAACTGCTTCTACCCGTCAAGTTCAACAGCTATTATGCCAAGTTTCATAGGCTCCTTAACCAATGTCATCTCTAGTTCATGTTACAGCCACATTTGTACCCCACGGATCAGTGCTGAATAAGATTGGTACTAATCTGCTCACCACAGAGGCCCTGATGTGGAGGGGTCCAGCCCTCACTTTGAACACTTAGGCCTGGTCTACACTAGGACTTTAATTCGAATTTAGCAGCGTTAATTCGAACTAACCGCTCAACCGTCCACACCAGGAAGCCATTTAATTCGAACTAGAGGGCTCTTTAGTTCGAATTTGGTACTCCACCCCGGCAGGTGGAGTAACGCTAAATTCGACATGGCTAGTTCGAATTAGGCTAGGTGTGGATGGAAATCGAACTTAGTAGCTCCGGGAGCTATCCCACACTGCACCACTCTGTTGACGCTCTGGACAGCAGCCCGAGCTTGGATTCTCTGCCCAGCCACACAGGAAATGACCCGCGAAAATTTGAATTCATTTTCCTGTCTGGGCGGTTTGAATCTGACGTTCTGGTTGCACATCGGGGCGAGCTCCGCAGCACCGGCAGCAATGCAGAGCTCTCCAGCAGAGGAGTTCATGTAATCTCTGAATAGAAAGAGGGACCCGGCATAGACTGACCGGGAACTCTTCGATCTGATCGGTGTGTGGGGCGAGGAGTCTGTGCTTTCGGAGCTGCGCTCCAACGAACGGAATGCAAAGACCTACGAGAAGGTCTCCAAAGCCATGATACAGACAGAGGATATAGCCGTCATGCAACGCAGCGCCGCGTGAAAATCAAGGACCCCAGACAAGGCTACCAAAAAATCAAAGCGGCCAACGGACGCTACGGAGCCTGCCACCACTGCCCCACCAGTGACCATGGACTCTGATGATGGGACAGTGTCGACGGACAGTTCCTCGACGATGTTCACGGACGGGGAAGATGAGGAAGGGTTTGTGGAGGACGAGGCAGGCGATAGCGCTTACAACGCTGGTTTCCCCGACAGCCAGGATCTCTTCATCACCGTCACGGAGATCCCCCAACAACCCTCCCCGGCCAGGAACCCGGATCCTGAATCAGGGGTAGGAGCAGTCGGTAAGTGCTTTAACCATGTTAACTTTTATTCTTAATATAACAGGAATCTGAAGTGTGTGAAAAGGAGGTCTCTCTAGATATGGGGATAGAACAGAAATCCTCCTGGGAGAACGCCACGAAGCTCTCCTGCCGTTAATCGATAAGCATCAGCAGGAGGTTCCTGGGGAGAGCTGCCTTATTGGGTGCTCCGTGATAGCACACTTTTCCGCGCGAGGCTTTCATGCGGTATTCAGGGAGCACTGCCTCCCAGAGCACGGCTGCATAGGTCCGTGGTTCGTGCTAGATTTCACGCAGCATGCGCTCTCTATCTCCTTCAGTGCCCGTCCTCACGGTGATCTCGCTCGGAGACTCCTGCATCTAAGTAGGGGAAGAAATGTTACGTTACGCCTGGTCCAAAGTATTTTTAATAAATAAACGGACAGACGGCATAGCACAGACTCAGCACGCAGCTGCGTGACGAGCGTAACGGAAAGCCAAAGAATCAAATGGACGCTCATGGAGGGAGGGGGGAACGAGGACGCAAGGTATCCCACAGTTCCTGCTGTCTCCGAAAAGCATTTGCATTCTTGGCTGATCTCCAAATGCTTCTAGGGTCAAACACAGTGTCCGCGGTGGGTCGGGGCATAGCTCGGCAATTTACGCACCCCCCCGACCCCCAGAAGTTAAAGGGAAAACAATCCTCTGTTGACTCTTTTACATGTCACCGTATCTGTACTGAATGCTGCAGATAGACGCGATGGTGCAGCACTCAACACCAACATCCTTGCTCCCCCCACGCTATGGATGGCTGATGGTACAAAACGATGGAAATCCATCCTCATCATCAGCCTATTGGCACATGGGGCAGTGCAAAAGGGCTGGTAACCATGACAACCGTACCAACTTGCTTGGGACCGGTCGGTCAAGGCCGCCTGTTGCTAATTTTTCATGGTAGATGGTGCAGTATGGCTGGTAACCGTCCTCATCATTGCAACAGGGGGCTGAGATCCATCAGCCCCCACCCTTCATTGTAAAGAAAAGATTCAATTGCCCCTGGACTAGCAGAGGGATGAGTGGCTCCCTCCTCCACACCCCTTAATGTCATCTCTGGACTATCATTGCAGCTGGAGGCTTCCTTCCACTCATTTCTCACAAACGACTACCTGTGTCTTATTCATGCATTCTATATTACTTCATCACACAAGTGGGGGGACAATGGTATTGGAACCCAGGAAGGCTGGGGGAAGAACAGAATGAACAGCTGGGGTTGTTTCAGGAGCACACCCTGTGAATAGCGTTCTGCTCAAAATTTATGCAGGATTGGACAGAGAGCAGCTGTGGCCTCTGGTTGTATGATACAGTGGTTCTCTAGTACACTTGCACATAATCTAGGCAGGACTGATTCTATTTTTAGATACCCAAAAAGGAGGGATTGACTCGGGGAGTCATTCCCAAATTTTGCTTTTGCGCCCCTGGCTGATCGACCAGGGGCACTTATGACAGCACCAAATGGCGCAGTGCAAAAGGACAGGTAACCATGACCATCTTATTACCGTCTTCTTACCAGTTCATGGTATGGTAGACGGTGCAGTATGCCTGGTAACCATCGCTGCTGTCATGCAAAAGCATAAGCATGCTGCTGTGTAGCGCTGCTGGTCCGCCTCTGTCAGCGGCATACAGTACACATACGGTGACATACACAAAAGGCAAAATAGGGTCCATTGTTGCCACGCTATGGCGTGTGCCAGGGCATTTCATGGAAAACGTGATCGAAATGATTGTCTGCCCTTGCTTTCCCGGAGGAAGGAATGACTGGCGACATTTACCCAGAATCCACCGCGCAAATGATTTGTGCAACAGCAGGCACAGGGGTCTCAACAAAAAATTCACAGAGACAGCCTAGACTCAGTTAATTGTTCGCAAAAAAGTATCATTGCAAGGAATTAACTAACTGTTTCCCATCTCACAGCTTCCACTGTCTCCAGACCTTCCACAGCATCCCCCTCGCAGAGGCTGGCGAAGATTAGGCGGCGAAAGAAAAAGACAAGGGACACGATTTTCGATGAATGTGTGGGCTGCTACCTAGCCAAGGCGGACCAGCAGAGGCAGTGGAGGGAGAAAGTCTCTCTGTACCAGCGCTCACACAGCGAATGGGAGGAGAGGTGGCGTGAGGAACACAAGCAGGCGAGTCAAGCAATGCTTGTACTACTGAGGGAGCAAACGGACACGCTCCGGCGACTTGTGTATGTTCTGCAGGACCGCTGCAGGACAGAGCCCCCGGCAGTATCTCTGCAACCGCCCTCCCCCGCCACAAAGTCACATACCCCCCTCACCCCAAATAACCAGGAGGATGCCCGCCCTGGGCCGTGAATACTGTCACTGCACCCCAGCAGAATGCTCAAGTAACCAAAAGCTCTCATACCCTACGTTTGCATAAGTCCTTCCCTTCCGGACTCAAACAAGTCCCAATCCCAGTCCCATCCCATAACTGTGTACTTAAGTAATAAAAATACTTTGCTGTTAAGTACTGTTTCCGTCATGTTTCCTCACTGAAGACTGTGTTTGAATGGGGTGCGTGGGGAAGTGCGTTGCTAATTGCATAGGACAGGCACCTTTCGCAGGGTACAGACACGGGGGCCGGATCAGCAGCGGGTAACACACACAGTGCAGTCAGCAGGCACCGTGGTCGGTATGGGAGGTGGTTCTGTGTGGGCGGTGGGGATGTGACTTTTTAGCAGGGGAGGGCGGGTACAGATCTTATACAGCGGTCCTTGTTGTGGACCGCTGAGTCACGCAGCAGAGGAATCTGTATCCGTCCTCCTCCGCCACAAGGCCATATAGCCCCCCGCACACAGAATCCCCAAAAGGAGGGATGGCAGGCTCCGTTGAAACAAGCAGTCCGGCAATGCGGACCGCTGTAGGAGCAGGAGCCTGTCATTCCTTGAGTTTAGAGGCGGTCTTTACATCAGCGCACACCCTACCCACCGCAGTCTGCGTTCCAGTTTCGACCCTTTAACGAAAAGTCATGAATAAAGAAACCTCTCCTCAGTAACAGTGTGACATGTATTTTATTTTTACACGTGTCTTGGAAGTGGAGGAAACGGGGAGAACGGGGTATTTAACCGAAGAGGAGAGTCAACAGTAACTGGGTAAAGAAACAGGGGCAGGTTCAGCTTCTCTGTAAAGAAACTGAACAGTCACAGGTCACGCTGCTCGCTGCTCGCTGGTATTTAAAGAGTTCCTTGTCGCTGTCCCAGGCGCCTGTATAGGGCTTCATGAGCAAGTGCATTAGCGGGCAGGCTGGGTCACCGAGGATCACTATAGGCAAATGCACATCCACAACAGTTATTTCGTGGTACGGGAAGAAACTACCTTCCAGCAGGCGTCTGAGCAGCCCACAGTTCCTGAGAACACACGCATCAGGAACCTTGCCCGGCCATACGACGTTCATGTTGGTAAAAAGGCCCCTATGGTCCCCCAGTGCTTGCAGAACCATTGAAAAGTAGCCCAATTTCTCAGCAGCTGAATGTGGAAGAGGTGGACGATAAAGTGCGAGGAGGAGAAAACGGCGAGGATCGCAGCGGGCTCCATGCTTGCAGTGCTGTGGCGTCCACGCTGTCACTGACCAGAAAAGTGCACGAACAGATTGCCCGCAGGCGCTTTCAGGGAGGGAGGGAGTGAGGGCGTGATTGACGGTTCCATGACGACAGTTACCCCAAACCACCCTCGACACATTTTTTCCCCCAGCATGCATTGGGGGGAAATCCCAGAATTCAAATGGGCAGCGGGGACTGCGGGAACTGTGGGATAGCTTCCCACAGTGCACCGCTTCGAAAGTCGACGCCGGCCCCGTGAATGTGGACTCAGAAGTTCGAATTAGTGTATTTAGTATGGATACACAAATTCGACTTCATAAGGTCGAATCCACAAATTCGAATTAAGTAGATTCGAAATAGTCCTGTAGTGTAGACAAGGCCTTAGACTACTTTGTACAGGCAATGGCAGGTGTCTTCGATAGCCCAAATTGAGAACGTACTGCAGAAGCTGCTCCCCAGGCCCTCTGGCAGGAGCCCAGGTCTGTTGCCAAATATGCAGTGGGATGCTGATGTCTGGCTGCAGATCCCCACTGGAATGAGGCTGTCCAGGAACACCACTCCAGGCAGGGCCTCAACAACTCTATCAAAGATGAATTAGCCCAGGTGGAACCTCCAGCTAGCCTGGGAGCTTTAACTGGTCTGTGCATTAGGACGGAAGATTGGCTAACGAAGCGAGCCCAAGAAAAATGACACCCACAGGACAGAATTCTTCTGTCTCCTGGGGCTCCAGTTGTCCTGCCAGACCCTGAACCGATGCAAGTCGACCTGCCTAGCCCCACCTTTCTGCCGATGAAAAGATTCATAGTCGGGCATTGGGGCTATGCTGGTACTGAGGCACGTTGCAGCTAAAGACCAGCCCAGCTCCGGGTGAGGAAATGCCTGAGCTGAGCCCCAGTAAGGGGCGAGAGTTGGGTCTGCGCTCCACTCCTCCCCTCAGCAAATCACACTGCTGCCCGTCCACCAGAATTTGGCAGCCCCTAACACACATGTCAAGTGGGCTGGAAGAAAGCAGACATTACAACAGCTTGGACTAGCCTTCCTGCCTGGCCTTCATGCTGTACAGCAGAGCCCCTGTGGAAGGACAAAACAGGGCCTCCCACAGCGGGAGCAGGATATGCTCCCAGGCGCTCCAAGCCAGATGAACTGGCCAGTGCAGAGAGGTCAGGACTATGGCTGCAACTCATTCATTCTCACCCTTCCCTCGGGCTCTGTTGTTCTCACCAGTGCCCGTGGAGGGGGCAGCCATGGCACTGGGCATTTCTGGTTTGCCCTGCATTAGCTGCATGGCTGCTGTATGAGCAGACAGATGCTAAGAGGCAGAAAAACATTCAGGCATCAGGGATCCAACTACTTACCCCAAAGAGGGGGGAGGGGAAAGACTAAGAACATCCTTTGTGCAGCATGAAGAAAACATCAGGGTGTGGCTTACTGGAACTCCAGGTGAGGAGAGGGGGTGGTTTGCCTCATTTATGAGGCTGCAACCGACTCAAGCCACAGATAAAAAAAAGGCAGCCGCAGATTCACCCAACCCAGAGTCCTGGAGCCATATCCCCTCCTAGACTCGCACTGAATGACGAACACTTTCCAGGAGTTGCTGAAGTCCTAGGAGCACACGTTCACTTGAGGCCACCAGTTCAGTGACTGACAGACTAACGCAATAAGGAGCTACAGCCACTGGTAAGTGCCCAGTTCTCTCCCATTCTCTCCCTGGCACGAGGGTTAAGATTTTTCTGTTTATTTTCCACATACTGCTGCAGTGGAGACGAGTCTCTGTGACACACCACCTCTCTGGGCGAGCAGTACGTTCAATGTTTAACTCATCCTTTTGTAATGACTTTTTACTGTTTCCTTTAAAATATTTACTGTTAAAAGTAATTGCTGGGGTGCCCAGGCTGCTGCAGTCAGCCCAGCCAAGCTACCTCTGTACACCCCAAAAGGATTTACAGTGACATTTTGGAAATGGATACTAAGAGCAAACAAGGCAGTGACTAGCTAAATGACTCCACTGGGATGGCCGCATTTTTCTCGCAATTATCCCTGGTGCACCTCAGTTTCAGTGGGATTACTATGAATCACCACCGCCGAAAATAATTTTGTCAACTACAGGTCACTTGGGAGATTCCCACTTGCTTAGACGGTTTCGAACAAACAAAATGCAGCAGAGAGGGGGCACATTGTTAAATTTTGGCTCCGGTAATGACAGATAGTAATTGGAAGGGGTCACATCACACTTCTAGTTGTTTAATTGACCAGATTCCCACTGCTGTATTTTCTTTCAAACTGCAGAATTGCAGACAAGCATGCAACAGGGGATCAAATTGATTATGATGAAATAGTTGTCTCTGATTGACTTAACAGCCATTCAGTCTCAGGGTTTGCTGTAGGAAAATGAGTCAATATCTTCAACATCTAAAATATCTCTGAACATTTGAAATTAAGCTACATGAAAAAACAATGACTCCCCCGCACATGATAGCAAAGCTGTGGCATGTTACACGCACCTAAGGCAGGATTTTTTTGTGACACCGTTTTTTGCTCCTCAGTTACACCAGCATAAATCCAGATAACTCCATTGGCTCCAGTGTAATTATCTGAATTTACAATGATTCATCTCAGAACTGTAAAATAGCATCTCATTCACATGTACTATTTTTATATGACACTCTCTGGTGTTACTACTTATGCCTTAGCCATTCGGTATATTATGACTAATTTATGATTTCTGTAGGGATGGGGACTTTCAATCTGCCTCCTTTTACTACTATAAAATTCCCATCTGCATTGTGACATTAATATAGTTTTAGGCATTTAATTTCCTTCTTTGTTTTTTTAATAAGAGGAAATCTGAATCTACGGATGTGAGCCTCAACTAAGCATGGGGTCACAAATTCAACTAACTGCACCACAGCATAGATATAATCATAAAAAGGAATCTACTGAAGGTATTTCAATGCATAGAACTCCAGGGAGCTATATAATTCTGCATGTCTCTGTTGCTCTATATGATTCAAATTACTAGAGCATATATTTTTCATTACTTTAAATTCTGTTATTTTGTAATCTATTTTTTCACCTTATCTTGTCAAAGCTCATATCCTGCAGTTATATACGTGCAAAGACTCCATTTTGCAAACCTAACTCGGAAGTTACAAATATTCACATAAGTAGCTCCCCAAGATGACAGAAGTGGCCAGATCAGTTCCAAAGTTAGTACTTTTAGAACAAAATTATTTTGAGTTGGGTGAAAAAAAGCATCCAAATAATGCATGAAAGAAGTGTTGGTTTTTACCCTTGTCTAATGACAAAAAGGCCGAGTAGATTTTCTTCAAACCTTCTCTTTTGGGCTGAGGGCAAGCATAAAAGATTTTAGACCTATGGATAATGGTAATGTTCACACACACACACACACACACACACACACACACACACACACACACACACACACACACACACACGGAATGAGATTGTTGTCTCAATAAAAATTAATAGCATAGCTAGTGATAATACAGTGAGGGATTGGATGATGGATTACCACCCACTAGTAATAATATCGGCAGGGATTTTATGAGTCATTTTTCTTTATTTTCATGGGTCACGGCCTCTTGGAACAAGCACTATTTAATGTTGCTTTGCTATTGTGGGCATTGGTTTTACGTGTCAGCTCCGGCGACACAATGAAACCTGTTTGTAGTGTGACCTATTTTCAAAGATGCGGGAATAAGTGACACTCTGAACGTCCGGAGTGATTTCCACTGAGATCCAGTGAGTGTGTGGTCACCGTCTGAGTTGGCTAATAGTATTTAAGGGGAAAACTCTAGGTCTTCTCAGTGTTTGGGATTCCCTCATTGGTGCATAGCAGCACTGGTGCAAACCTCAACTGTAGACAAGGAAAGCCATGATCTGCACTAGCTTAGTTTATCCCTGCTTGAATGTAGGATTGTCAATTGGTGCAAATCACAGGTTTCCTTGGGCCCATTCCTGTTCACCCCTGTGTTTTACATGGTTCCTGGCCATCAATGACTAAAATTGAAACTAATCCCAAGTAGAGATCACGGCCTATAGAAAAAGACATTTCCCAGAGGGAACGAAAAAGACTAGATAACGAGTCATTGCAGAAAATGGAGGTGTTTTTAAACTAGAGGCTGTTAGTGAAGTCAGGTGGATTTGCTTGTTAGTTGTGACACAATCTGAGAGAATTTTTTTCCACTCCCAGGAGCTTTTGGAAAGTTAGGTTAGTTTCATTTAACACTTTTTTAAGAAAAGTGTGAACCCAGGGACTGTACAGCTTCTTAAAAACGAAACAGAAGTAATCCTAGCGATTAAATATGTTTAACCTGCCCAGAGCACTTGAAAAGCTGCAGCCAGGATGCTGTTAAAAGCAAATGTCAATGCCTTAGCATATTTAGAGAGGTTTGTTTTTGGAAAACTTGCATTACGAAAACAAAGCTGCAAATATAACTGAAAACTGCAGGGTCAAATCCTGCTCAGCTTACTCACCCACACAGTCCCCTGGATTTCAAAGGGACAACTCATGTGAGGAAGGAGAGTAGGATCTAGCCTGCAGGCTCATTTGAGGAGGCTTTCTGTGAATATTCCTGGGTTTTACACTTATCTCAGTCCTATCTGAAGGTCTGTATTTTATATGTCACTTACCCACCTTATTCCCTCTCAAGTTCATAGTGTTGTTTTCAAGACGGAATAAAGATCTGACTGCAGATTTACGAGCATGGTGAGTATAAATCTACTACTGCCGAATAATCTCTCTCTCTTCCCCCCTTTCAGTTTGTGACCTAGGCTATGTCATCATTCCCTAAGGTGCTAGAACACATTCCGCTGAACATATTCTAGAACTGTATTGTCCTGTCCAAGCTAGCAATGCACATCTGTTCAGGCATGGATGCTCCCGCCATACCAAACAACTCAGCTCATGCAAACTTGTAGTATGGTTCTGCCAAAAGATGCTGGACATGAATTTGCCTGCTGAGCTGAGAGTATAACTGTACTTTGCACTCCTATCGGATCTACCAACTGAGGATCTTAAAGCACTTAACCACTAAACACCTCAGAGAGTTAAGTATTATTGTCTGTAGTTTATAGCTGGGGAGCCAGATCCTCAGCTGATGTAAATGGGCAGTTATGTTAACTTCCTCTTGCTGTGGTTCTTGCCTAGGGAATGAGAAGCAGACAACTTCATTCATTTGCCTAAATTCACAAGCAAGAGCATAGATTGTACCTCTGCACTATCTGCACTCAAATGTATTGGGGTTATTGGGCATTACTCCGATCGACAGCGAATGGAGAGTATGAAATTTCCAATGTCTGGTGGTGGAAAATTTGCCCAGGTTATTGCAAAAATAATTTAAAATTCCACCTTCACTGTTTCTTATTTAATAATTTTGTCAGCGTAAAACTAACCTGATGTTTCCCAGCAGGCCACCCAGAACTACTCGGATAACCTGGATTATTATATGGGTTCTAGTTCTGTGTTGCCTCCGTACAACAACTCATTTAACCACACAGACCTCATCTGTGAAAAAAGTCATGCCCGGCAATTTGCTCAAACTTTCCTGCCAGCATTTTTCAGCATTGTATTCTGCATCGGCACAGTGGGTAATGTCTCAGTCATCCTCGTGTACTGGACATACAGATACAGGAAGAGCATCACCGACAGATACCTGCTGCACCTGGCCATTGCTGATCAGCTCCTCGTTTTCACTCTCCCTTTCTGGGCAAAAGCAGCTTTATATGGCTGGATCTTTAACAATGTCATGTGTAAAATTCTCAATAGCATGTACAAGATCAACTTCTACAGCTGTATGTTATTTCTAACATCCATTAGTTTTGACAGGTACATTACAATTGTCCATGCCTTGAAAGCTAAGAACTCTAAGCGAAAAAGGCTTCTGCGCAGTAAACTAGTTTGCTTTGGTGTTTGGCTGATTGCAATAGGCTTATGCATCCCAGAAATAGTATACAGTGAATCTAAGCAAGTTAGTAATACAACTACCTGCAAGATGGTGTACCCTACCACAGTGACCCGAACCACCAAAGTTACTGTCCTAGCTTTGAAAATCACAATAGGATTCCTCCTTCCTCTCCTCGTCATGGTTACTTGTTATGCTTTTATAATTCATACCCTCCTTCAAGCCAAAAGATCCCAAAAGCACAAATCATTAAAGATCATCATTGTTATTATCACAGCTTTCCTCCTCTCCCAGTTGCCCTACAACAGCATTTTGCTGGTCAAAATCATCGACACTTACACCAGGGTTATATATGACTGCAAAACCTCTGACAACATTGACCTCGGATTCCAGATAACTCAGAGCATCGCCTTCCTTCACAGCTGCCTGAACCCCTTCCTCTACATGTTTGTTGGGGAGAGATTCCGTAAAGCCCTCTTTAAAACTCTGGGGGATCTAATTCACTGCACTGGTAAGAGCCGAGAACAGAGCTCTTCCGTATATGATAGCCAAGAAGGGAGTTCAAAATGGTCTGCATTGCTGGGGCCATCAAAAAACAGGAGCTCTCTCACTTCGAGTATGCACCGAAATTCCTCACTCACACCCAACTTCGGCCAAGCTCCTTTCACAGTTAATGGGAGTCTGGCTGGAGCAAGGAGTACTGAATGCAGTGCTCTGTAAGAGATTCTTACCCTATGAAAGAAAAAGAAAGATCCCGCTCAACAAAGTGAATTAGCATCTTCATGAAGGGCTTGAGCCAATGATCCTTCAAAGAATTGGGCGGTCTCAACTTCTGCTGAAGTCAGTTTTGAGACATCCATGAAGTCAGCAGGAGTTGAGGGTGCTCAGTGCCTCCCCTTGGAGTGCTGACGACCTTCAAAGATCAAGCCCTACACTTCTGGGTTAAAGGCAGTGACACCATTGAAAAGAGCCAGAGAAATAGTATAACGCTGACTGGAACTAGAACTGATGAATGAGCAGATTTTTAAAAAAAATCTTGTTACAACTGTAAATATCCAACCCAGCTGTGGCAATGAACAATCTGAACCAGCAAGTGATTTAAGCGAATGATCACATGTGGTCATGGAGCTCAGTTACTGTAGCCATGGAAATAGCTAAGACATGGTGTCTGCTTCACACTATGCCCCATTCCCATCCATGCCGACTGACTGAAGCCAGGGGAGGAGTTAGGCCAGTACTGTTTTCAATGGGAGTTGCAGGTGCTCAGTAGCTGTCAGGATCAGGCCTTAATTGGCTGATGTTTGTATAATGCTTCATAAATGAAAAATGCTACAGATTGTTACGGTCATGTCACTGGCAGCTTTTCAAAGCCCCTTTTCTGTAACCGGTGAAAGTAGGGTTTCCAACTTTCTACTCACGCAAAACCGAACAACCTTGCCCGGCCCTGCCCTTTTTCCGAGGCCCTTCCCCCGCTCACTCCATGCCCTCTCCCTCTGTCGCTTGCTCTCCCCACCCTCACTCACTCATTTTCATCGGGCTGGCTCAGGGGCGGTTGTGGGGGCTCTGTCTGGGAGCACAGACTCTAGGGTGGGGTTGGGGGTGAGGCGTTTAGGGTGTAGGATGGGGCTCCAGGCTGGGGCTGAGGGCTTTGAAGGATGGGAGGGGGATCAGGGCTGGGGCAGGGGCATGGGATAGGGTCAGTGGTACAGGATCCGGTCAGCACTGACTTTAGGCGACTCCCAGAAGCGGCAACATTCTCCACTCCGGCTCCTATGTGGAGATGTGGCCAGGCAGGTCTGTGCATGGCACTATCTGCAGGCACTACCCCCACAGCTCCCAGTGGCTGTGGTTCCCAGCCAATGGGAGCTGCGGAGCCAGTGCTTGGGGCAGGGGCAGCGTGCAGAGCCCCCTGGCTGCCACTACGCCTAGGAGCCACATGGGAGACAAGCTGCTGCTTCCAGGCACTGCAGGGAGCCACAGCAGGCAGGGAACCTGCCTTAGCCCCGCTGCACCGCTGACCGGACATATAACGGCCCTATCAGCAATGCTGACTGGAGCCGCCATGGTCCCTTTTTGACTGGGCGTTCTGGGCAAAAACCGGACACCTGGCAACCTGAAGTGAAAGCTGTTTTTAGTGAGAGTTGCAACATTTCTCATGGTCAGCTCCAAAATCATCTAGGGTCTATTTCTGCACTCACTGACATCAGTTTAAATTCAGAGTAACTCTGGCCACTTCACCAAAGCTACTCCAGATTTACACAGTGTAAATGAGACCTGAATTTGGCTCCCTCATTGCTTTTTTATTCAGTCTCTGATTTGTAAGTGTAGCCTCAGTGAACGCAAATTTAATTTTGTTCCACTTCCAAAGCTGCTACATTGCCAGAATAATGAGCATATGATGGTTTCTTGCCGGTCTTTTTATAGCAAAGGTGAGCCTTGTGGAACTGGGTTGATTAGGATTCTTTTTTGTAGGTCTTTGATTTTAGGGTGAAACTATGTGCATGGTTTGTACCATAATGCTTTGATGTTAGACACTTGCACTATATATACACATAAATAAACATTGCATCATACAGCACAATTTTTAGAGGCTCAAATTTGTAATTTTCTAGCAATTTAGCATTTGCGTGTTACCCTCTGGTAAAGCTGGACGTAACAAACAAACGGATGCCTAATGAACCAAGGGTTATAAACTGAGCATAGTAAACTGGTTCAGAAAGTGCATCCAGCCTGAGGCCTGTAAGGCAGAGAGAGGGAAGGAGTGGAACCTAAGGTGCAAGAACAGTTTAGAGAGACATCCTCACTCTGGTCACTGGAGATGGGCCTGTCAAACACATTCTGCAATTATAATGTCCTGTGCATCTATAGCATCTGCTGCTCAGCGGTGTTAAATGCACCTCACAGGCATGAATGAATTTAGCCTTTCAGTATTACAATTGCACGGGAAGACTGCGGCAGAGTGAGAAACACAAGACCATCCTTCTGACTGACAAGGTCTGGGCATAAGTGGTGCACAGCTTTGCTGTCTGTTCTCTTCTGCTCCCTAACATGCACTAGACTATACGTGCCTTGGTGGCCATTTTAGTTTCAGTAAGCTCTCGTGGAAGGAGCTCTTTCAGTGTTATCATGGCTCCAGGACGAATGCAACAGGCACACAGGGCTTTGGAATTAAGGATCATATTCCCAGCTAGCCTCCATTCTGAGCACAATTTTCACACTCACCCATCGGCACATACAAAGCCGAAATTGTGCACAAAGAAGGCAGCTACACATACAGTGACCTGATTGGCATATGTGCCGGCAAACGGACATACACAGGCAGTTTTGAGACTGCAAGTTTCAAGAATACTTTGGAAATATGGTCTTGAAAAGGAACGATAACACTTTAAAGTAAATGGCAAGTGAAAGTCTTAAAGAAAGAGCTAAGACAGGGCTTGGTGACAAAGTCCGAAATTGCAAGTAGAAGCAACAAAACTGCTGTTTATCCAAATGATGTCGGATTTATTAACTTATTGAGAATTTGGCCTTACAAGGCGTGGAGCATTCTTAGGCGACTCTCAGTGCCCTCAGCTATCACAGACTTCAGGGAGCATTGATTGTGCTCAGCACCATGCAGGATGGTGCGTCAACACAAGGCAAAACAGCATGAAAAGAACATGAATAGACTGATCACTTTTGGTACATGAAAGAGCAAAGCACATTATGGATAATAAATCCTGAATTCGTGTCTGTTTGAGATGCTTGCTGCCCTGGGGCATATAATGAAACCAATGAACACATTTATGAACCTCACAGCACTTTGTGAGGCTTTGTATATTAAAGTTGTTCTATACAATATAATTATCCTGGTAAAACACTCCAATCATCTAGGGTTTGTTTTTTAAACACCCACAAACATTTAGAACAGGTGTTACTTAGAACCCCTTTGGAGACTCACCTACCTCAAGGCAAGGACAGAAATGAGCCATGAACATAGATAGCATTGTTGTTCTGCTAATTAAATTCTAGTTAAAGTTTGACTTCCCCTACAAGCTGCCTTCTCAATCCTTAGCCCTGAACAGTAAATGAGCAAACATTACCACTGACTTGATGTCCAGGACAAATGGCCTTCCCTGACACAGGTTCCAGTTCCAAGTCCAGACAGCAGCTCCTAGGACTCACCTTGTGAGCAGAGTGCTGCTTGCCCTGCCTTTTTAGCTCAGCTGTGAGAACCACAGTGAGTTCAGGCTTTGGCTAAAGCAGTGGAATCTTGATGTATGATAGACAGTGCACACACGTCTCAAACAGCAAGAAAACCACATTAACATCTGCTAATCGAAAAAATCTACACCAGCAGAGCAAACTACATAGATAATTACCCATGAGGCACCGATTAGCTCTTCACCACTGTTCTTCACATATCCCCCAGTGTGGGAAAAAAGTGAAAGACTGAACTTCAAAATACCCCAACCTGGTTGCATGTCACTTTCAGTATTACCTTTTTGTCAGCCCTTTGAAGTCTTAAGTCTCCTTAATAGAAATAATGGCTTCTTTGCTATGTGGTATTTGGTGAACCATGTTCCTGGGTTAATTGACACATGAAGCTTTTGAGTGTTCTGAAACCTAATCTGTATTTTCTCATACTGAAAGGTTGTGACCTGGTCATGCTACTTTGCCTATGAGTCACTTCGTGGATCTCTTTGTATTGTCATCCAGAAGGTTTTTGAAGCAATGACAGCCGAATGAAATAGATTGATTAGATTCCAGGGTATATGACTTTGGCATAATTTGGACAGAAAGACTTAGAAAAATGCCTTGTTTGGATCCTGTCCAACACATTGTATAATAACTGTGCCATATCTCCAAGTCTCAGTCAGCCCGAATTCTTAATAGATTACACTGGGACTTTTGCCTGAATAAAGACTGGTAAGAACTATGAGCTAGATTCTGCTCTCATTTACAGCAAACGAAAGCTGGTGTAACTTTGCTGGGTTTACACTAGTGTAACAGAGCAGAACATAACTCTGAGTAGGATTTTGTGCACAGAATTTTGAGGAGACAGAATAGGAAAGAGAGAATAATTTCAAAAGCCTGTAGGCTCTGAGCTGCTTAAAAATTGGTGTTACAGAAAGAAACATTTCCATCTTTTGGGCCAAATGCAGCACCATTCACAGGGGGCCCAGTGAGTTGTGTGCACATGAGGGCAGAATTTGGCCAATACAATGTATACGCTTGGTGGTGTAGTTTCAGCTCTCTGCATCATGACTGTTGTTTGCTTCTCTCACAGGCTTCACCCTGCAGCCAGGCTACTTCCTGTGTAGTTTTAGCACATGCTCGATGTGACGGTGCCCCCCATAAGGCTTTATGGAATATGCTTATGAATGTATATATGACATAACTATAATATGTTTTATGCTACATATGCCATGTGACATATCTCTGTAAAGGTTATGGTCTACTGAATCTATTAATCCTATTTGTATGCATGTATCATTTTTATACTTGAAGTTAGGAATATTGGCTTTATACTTGCTTGATTTTAACTAGCGTTGTAGAGCATTTGGTCAGCTTCTTGAGAAAAGCACAAATTAAGTGCCCAATCAAAAACCACTTAAGCCAACAATGAACTTGAAGATGCCAATCCACAGCTCAGCTTTCACAGGAATGTGGCTTGGCTGGTAAAAACTGAGCCATGCATGGACATGTGGCTTGCCCATGTGACTCCAAAACTCCATCCTGGAGCTGGATTTTGCATAGGAGGGGTGGGGGGTCTCCATCCACAATAGAAAGTCTATTTAAACCCCCGGGAGACCCCTCAATTTTGTCTTCAGTTGGCTAAAGAGGAAACCTTTCCACCTGAAAGGAACTGGAACAAAGGACAGTAACTACTGGGTGTGAGTGATTGCTGGACCCAGACTAGAAGGAGACTAGCTTACTGGGTAAGGTTTTTATCTGTATTCAGTTTCTTAGACATAGACTTGCGTGTTCTAGTTTATTTTGCTTGGCAATTCACTTTGTTCTGTCACTACTTGGAACCACTTAAATCTTACTTTCTGTATTTAATAAAATCACTTTTTACTTATTAATTAACTCAGAGTATGTATTAATACCTGGGGGGGGGGTGTGGAGCAAACAGCTGTGAATATCTCTTTATCAGTGTTATAGAGGGTGAACAATTTATGAGTTTACCCAGTATAAGCTTTAGACAGGGTAAAACGGATTTATTTGGTGTTTGGACCTCATTGGGGGTTGGACAGCTGAGTGTTAAAGACAGGAACTCTTCTGTAAGTTGCTTTCAGTTAAGCCTACAGCTGTTAGGGGATGCGGTTCAGACCTGGGTCTGGGTTTGCAGCAGGCTAGCGGGTCTGGCTCAAACCAGGCAGGGCACTGAAGTCCTAAGCTGCCAGGGCAGGAAAGCAGGAGCAGAAGTAGTTTTGGCACATCAGGTGGCAGCCCTAGGGGGTTTCTGTGATCCAACACATCACACTCGATTCATAAGAACATACACAGAATAGACAAAATTAAACAAACACATGACCTAATTTAGCACAGACTCACCTGTCACAGCCAGGTTTGCTGGCTCACTTGCCTGTTACACCACTCTGACAAGATTACTTTGAGGAAGTGGGAAAATCTCTGAGGCGTAGCCCAGTTGTTTTCCATCCCATGTATGGTCCTTCACTGATGCACTGCTATCTGTGGCGATGTTGTTCCTTCTCACCCACTTGAATACAGACTTGTGCCATGCAAATTGATGTCCCTCCCCCTCCCACATACCATAGTCATCTTCACTCTAAATTATATAAAATTTTATTTATTAAAGTCCTGAGTAAAAATAAAAAGCATCAAGAAATATTCCGGTACAAAGCCATCTACATCCCCATAAATGTACAGACTTCAATATTCAAAAAAGTTTTATTTCTCTGTGAAAGTTAATTGAAGTTGGTGCAAATCCATTGTGCAATTCTTTGGCAGTTATGACCAGAAGATATTTCTGAAGAAGTTACAGTAAATTTCATTGAGCAGTATTAAAACTATAGTGCAATTTCAATTTTAAAACAAAACCGAGCAAAGTCACGTATTGCAGCTTTACAACTTCATCATTTTACAAAGCTGTAAACTCTTTTTATGCAATACATGTAAGTAAGGTTTCATGAACCAATTTTCAGTAACGCTTATAGAAATGTAAAAGAACACTGTCAAGCAATGAAAAAACACAAAAGACAAAAAAACAATTATATTCTACCCTAAGCAGAGTAAACTGCGGTGGGAGAGAATCATCTGAAAAAGTGAGGGTTTTTTTAACCCACGAAAGCTTATGCCCAAATAAATTCGTTAAGGTGCCACCGGACTTCTTGTTACTTAAAAAACACCCCCAAAACAGCTGCATTTCTGACGTCGTACAACTGCTACATTTCTTACCTCGTTTATGTCCCAGCTTTATTGATAACATAACTGACAACCTCAGCACAGCTCTGATAACAGAGTTCTGTTAATAAACGTGTGCTTTTGATGCTGGAGGGCTGTTTTTCAGTGTTGCCAACAGTTTTTAGTGTTTTTCACTAAGCCCCAGCTGCTGGAGTCATGGTGTTGCAGGAGAATCTCAGTGTTCCTTTTTCAATAAGTAAGTTTCTACCCCGATGCTTGCAGAGAAAAGTGTGAAAATGTGATGCAAATGCACCCTAGAGACTCAAAAGCAAAAAAGGTAAATAAAAAGCCCAACATTTATAATTTTTAAAAAATCTCATGATCGCCTTATAAATCTCCAGGTTTTGGGGTGGCAGGGCAGACTTATATTTTTGAATATTTGAGGTTGCAATACTGTTTTTTGCATAAGCAGAGCTACTCTGGGCCCTACATGAACAGCGCATTTTAAAAAAAATCTTTGCAACAGAGTGATAGATTTAAAAAAAGAGACAAAGTAAATCCAGAGGCCACCTTTCACCAGATTATTTACAATATATTATAGATTACAGTTTAGCCTGCCACTTGACAGCATCCCTTTAACTTATGTTTGGCATTTTAAGAAAAATATCTCAGTGATATTAGTGAATTTATGGTCTAAAAATACCCTGTATTAACCAATTAAAGAGTGCATCACCCATAAACAACATCCATCCCCTTTCACTGCCGTTTACAACAGCAATAATGATCCCAGCAATAGGGATTACTGACCTCAATGCTTACAATTAGCATGAACAATCTGTACCATCACAGTAACAGTACTATCCTCATCAAACAGAATCCATTAGGGCTGAGGAACGGCACCAGAAAAATATACACACCCATTTGAACCTCAATCCTTCTCCCAAACTGAACTGAACCTTTGATAAAGAGCCCTCACACCCCCACCCAATGCTCTTTTGTACCCAAATTTGTCTCCCCCTTCCAAGTTCTCTACAGTCAACCAGCCAGATCCTTCAGCCTAGACTTGGAAACTCCCACTGTTTTCTGTTCCCACCCCAAGGTTTCTTTTCCCTCCTCTAACTCCTCACAGGGCCCCCTACATCAGCTGCTATTCCCATCAGGGAGCTGTCAAATTCCTGGCAGGCTCTGCTGGGGTTCCACTAATTGCTGCCTTGAAATCTCTCATGGTCTAGGCCTCCTTCGGTGAGCGATATTCAGTCCCTTCTGAGATGCCTCTGACCCATGAGGAGATCTAATTGGAAAATGTCCATTTCTTTTTCAGCTTTCTTTTGATAAACTGAAAACTTTTCAACTGAAACCCAAAAATCTTTTGATTTTTCAGTTTGTGTTAAAAAACAAAACAAAACAAAACAAAAAACAACAAAAAACAAACAAACAAAAATCCTCAGATTTTGTGCAGAAAGCAGACACTTTCTATGGAGATGATTTTTGTTAAATCAAAAAACCAATTTTCCACCAAAAAAGGCTTTTTGATTGAAAACTTTTAACCAGCCCTGCCCACAAGTGCACAAGATTTGAATATAGGAGCCACCCTGGGCCAAGCAGAGACTGCAAACCACTGGTTTGTACTGGGGAAATAAACATGGGGGAGAGGAGATGGAGAAAGTGAAGCATGAGGGCTGGATGGACAATGGAGAATGGTAATAGGAGTCACCAGATTTAGCCAGGAAATGGGGAGGAAATCATTTGTACTTGGAGGGAAGGAGCAGAGGAGCAGGTAGGCTGGGGTAGAGGAAGCAGAGATTCGGGGAAGGACAAAGGAAAGTGACCTGACTGGGTTGGTCCCAGGAGAGAGAAGGATAGGGGGACAGGGGAGAAGGTCGGGACCTCACTAGGTTTGGATATGTATCTAGTTTTGGATGGACTTATCTAGACTGGATCAAACCTGATGAGGTGTGGTGTTTAGATGTTGCTTGTAATTATTAGAACTGGGAGCACTGGCTGTTGGGAGTCTGGAAGGACAGGAAACAGGAAGGAGGGGGGAGGAGTTGAGGATGCTGAGTGAGAGCTATCGAGGGTGCAGCAGCAGCTTGGTAAAGAGGTTTCCACTTTAAAAATAAAGTCCTGTTGAAGTTTGTTAGTACCTTGCTTGGTCACTACAACATGAGGTTCAACAATTGCTACCTCCCACTCAGTCTATAGAAAGGAATCATTCTCGTCATTTGTATCCTTCCTTGTATCCTGTTGTGTGATTGCTGTGGTTTAAAAGAGCCAAAGCAGAAAAAAGAAACATGGCTCCCTTCCCTTTCTTTAGTGTCACACACGAGAACTGCTGATTTTTTCTGCCAATTATACACCAGATTCTGCCACTGTAAGTTGCATTGAGAGAAACCTGACCTTGCAAGAGCTTCCATTGATTTCAGTGGAGCTACTTACAGAGTAGACAGATCAAGACTAATTTTACATCTATAACAGCATTTTTTGTAACAGGTATTACAAGTCAGAGCATTTTTTAAAACCCACTTAAGCATTTTAAACCTAAACTGAATATCAAAAAAGTATATTTATTGCTTATAAGTCTGAAATAAGATAAGAATGATCCTTTAGTGATACCTATCTATAAAGTCTGAAGAATTGCATAGTTGTATTTTCTTATAATTTTGAGTTGACCAAAAAATGGTGTTTTCCCCATTGAAAATTTTGATTTTTTTTTTCATATTTATCAAATATTTTCAGGGGGGGAAATCCAAACTTTTCTACAAAAACAAGAAAATGTTTTTTAGTTTTCAGCCAATTAATTTTTTTGTTTTTTTTGACAAAAACATCAACATTTTTAATACTGCAAAGAACCCCAACTTTTGTTGAATCTTTTTTTGATGGAAAGATTTTGACCACACCTATAGAACAAGCTGGCTTTTGAGCAGTCTCTGCACAGTATTGAAACATAGAAACCTTCACAGGAACATGTTTAGAAAGTACTGTACATACTTTGTTTTATAACTATTGCATAGCTTTAACGGGTGTTAAAGCAGTGGTAATTTCGGTGCCTTTATACACATGTGAATTATAGCGTTTCTTAAAAATATAATTAAAAACAACAGCATATTTTCAAAGCTATGGAAAATCACTACCATCATAGATGACAGGTGGTTCAACAGTCAAGAGATAAAATACTCTTTTTGAGATAAAGCTATACAAATAAAAAACATAAAAAAACAAAAAACAAACAAACAAACAAACAAACAAACAAAAACAAACCCCAACAGCAGATTGTGTTAGTTTATCTCAGGTAAAAGTCAGATCATAACAGCTGGTCAAATCCTGCAATCCTTACTTAAGCAAACATCCATTGGATTTTGAGAAGTTTTCGTGAGTTAGGACTGCAGGATTGGATGCGGTAGGGGCATTAACTACAAGAAGACAATCTTGACTCAATTAGCTGAATAAATTCTGTTGTTTACCATCTCAGAGTTTAAGAGAATCAAAGGATGGAACAATGTTACAGAATCATGGGAAACTATCATTAACAAAATCTGAAACTCAGGGCACTTAATCAATTTTAACCCCTTTTTCTTAATAGCCAGTCTAACAACGTCTACGAGCGATGAAACACTCCTTATTTCTATCTCTACACTCAAACTCTACCTAGCTACAGAAGATGTTAGCAAATATCAGTATGTAGATACCACAGTTTCTCACTTTCACCTGCCCTCTGATAGTTTCCTTATGAGAGTTGCAGCGGGTCATAGGAATAAGCACCTGAAATTGAAAAATCAAAACAGAACTTGGTTTCAAAGCTCCACCTCTACTCTAGGTTTGGAAGAGATGTTTAGACATATACCTTCCTGGGAGCAATGAGGGTGTGTGTGTGTGTGTGTGTGTGTGTGTGTGTGTGTGTGTGTGTGTGTGTGTGTGTGTACACGCAATAAAATATATTTAAAATAGAAGTTTTTCCTGAACTACAGTTGGCATTTCTGAGCCTTTTGCTGGTGGTTGCCACCCTATTGCAAAGGGAGAACATTTGTACACGTGATACAATGGGAAGCCTAATCTCTCAAACTAGTTACTGTCAGACTTCTATCAATCACTGGAGAACTTTAACTCTCCAAGCAGGAAACTGCTGAGATATTCCATTTATCCCTCTCACATGTAATGGAAGATGGACTTGAACTTATAACTGCTTGGTGTGAGAGCATTTCATGTGCAAGCAGAATGGATTGTTTAAACATGTAGATTTCTTACTTCACAGTTCATGGGATTAACATCTGGTAACAAGCTTGATGGCCCAAGTCAGCAATGCACTTAAGCACATGTTGAACTTCTGTGACATTAACCATGTGCTTCAGTGCTTTGCTGAACGGTGCCTACATTCTTTCATTACTGACACATCCTTATCTCCAGCTGTGTATTAAACAAAAAGAATGACACAAATAAAATGTAAGAAAAGCAAGCTTTACTGGCTGTCCCTCAGATACCGCAGAATATGCTCCAAGCAGAAAGTCTGGGATATACACCTTAACACGTCTTCACCAAACATGGACACTCCACCTGAGAAGCAGATCACATCAGGGAACAGGCCACCCAAATACCCTGAGAGAATTTGCTTCAATACAGATATAAAATCTACTCCAACCGCACACCCCTAGTTGTCACCCACCACCCCATCGTGGAACCCATAGAGGGAAACATCAGATATCTACCACCCATACTCAATGGGAACTCCATCCTGAAAGAAATCTTTCCTGAACCTCCTCTTTGGGCCTTCAAACAAACCCCTTACATCTCCAAGCTCATCATGAGAACAGCTCCCCACAGACTAGGACACAGCAACACCAAGTGGCACCAAACCCTGCCAGAACAACAGATGCAAAACCTGAGAACATATTCCACTGCTACAATGATCAACACCCCCCCAACAACACACCTTTCAGGATCCCTGGGTCCTACTCATGCCTATCACAACATGCGGTATACCTCACTCGGGGCACTAAAATCCCCAACAATAACTATGTGGGTGACACCAGACAATCACTAAACTCTTTTATGAACTCAGACAGGAAAATAATAAAAGACAAAACATGCTTTTCCCAAAGTGATTACTCCATATCTGATCTATCAGTCCTCAAAGGAAACTGTACAACACCTTCCAAAGATGAGCTGGGATCTTAAATTTGTAACTTTGCCTGACACTGAAAATCATGGTCTTAATAAAGAATCTGGATTTTATGGTTTATTACAACAATTGTAACCCATTTAACCCCTCTTTTTGGTCATTGACTACAGGGGGGTTAATGGGTCACGTCATCTTGAATGGATCCTTAGAATATCTGTTAACACTGTATTCTAAATATCCGTTCGATCTTGTATTTAGCTGTGATAATCTGAGTACCTTTCCCAGACCTGAAGAAGAGCTCAGTGTAACTTGAAAGCTTGTCTCTCACCTACAGAAGTTGGTCCAGTAAAAGATATTACTTCACCCATCTTATCACTTACGTTACTTACCATGCTAACATTGTTCATACTGAGAAATGGATTTTTAAGGACAAAAAAGATTTATAGAACAAGTGAAAATGAGCAGCTGTTCTACTATATGTCACATGATGCTCTGTCCTGGGGATTTTTGGGGTAATTAACCCTGAAACTCACATTGTCAGTGAACAAGCAAACTACATATTTGCCAACGTTGAGAGCCTAAGGCTATATCTACACTACGGACCTTACATTAGCACAGTTGTACCACTACAGCTGAGCTGCTGTAAGGTCTCGTGTAGCCGCTCTATGCTGGCAGGAGAGAGCTGTCCTACCGGCATAATTAAACCACCCCCAACGAGTGGTGGTAGCTATGTTGGCAGGAGAGTCTCTCCTGTCAACATAGCGCTTGTACACACCGGTGCTTTTGCCAGTGAAACTTATGTTGGTCAGGGGTGTATTTTTTCACACTTTAACACTTTGTCAGACTGCCTCACTACAGTGATCTATTTCACATCTATATACCGTAATTATATCCTCAGCTCATTGTCTTGGCACAGTATCTCCACTGGATTTGGTCTGATAGATCATTGTTTAGAATCAAGAGAAATCTTCTGAGAAAAGAGCTAACCATGATCTGTGCTATACTGATACACTGTAATAGATTCATTGTTTGCCATCAAAAATCAACATTTGCAGCAGATATCACACCATTCCCATAGGTATTTCCTACTCTGGGGGTACGTCTACACTACGGGACTATTCCGAATTTGCATAAACCGGTTTTGTAAAACAGATTTTATAAAATCGAGTGCGCGCGGCCACACTAAACACATTAAATCGGTGGTGTGCGTCCATGGTCCGAGGCTAGCGTCGATTTCTGGAGCGTTGCACTGTGGGTAGCTATCCCGTAGCTATCCCATAGTTCCCGCAGCCTCCCCCGCCCCTTGGCATTTCCGGGTTGAGATCCCAGTGCCTGATGGGGCAAAAATCATTGTCGCGGGTGGTTCTGGGTACAGCCTCACCCCTCCCTCCCTGAGCAGCAGACAACCGTTTCGCAACTTTTTTTGCTTGGTGAACTGTGCAGACGCCATAGCACAGCAAGCATGGACCCTGCTCAGCTCCATACCGCAATCGTGAATGTTTTAAACACCTCGCGCACTCTCGTGCAGTCTATGGTGAACCAGGACCTTCAATCCGAGGCGAGGCGGAGGCGGATACGGCAGCGCGGCGATGACAGTGATGAGGACGTAGACACAGAATTCTCTCAAACCGCGGGCCCCTGCGCTTTGGAGATCCTGATGGTAATGGGGCAGATTCTATCCATTGAACGCCGATTTTGGGCCCGGGAAACAAGCACTGACTGGTGGGACCGCATTGTGTTGCAGGTGTGGGACGATTCCCAGTGGCTGCGAAACTTTCGCATGCGTAAGGGCACTTTCATGGAACTTTGTGACTTGCTTGCCCCTGCCCTGACACGCCATAATACCAAGATGAGAGCAGCCCTCACAGTAGAGAAGCGAGTGGTGATAGCCCTGTGGAAGCTTGCAACGCCAGACAGCTACCGGTCAGTCGGGAATCAATTTGGAGTTGGAAAATCTACTGTGGGGGCTGCTGTGATGCAAGTAGCCAAAGCAATCACTAAGCTGCTGCTACGAAAGGTTGTGACTCTGGGAAACGTGCAGGCCATAGTGGATGGCTTTGCTGCAATGGGATTCCCTAACTGTGGGGGGGCGATAGATGGA
Organism: Mauremys mutica; assembly: GCF_020497125.1. Classification (NCBI taxonomy): domain Eukaryota; kingdom Metazoa; phylum Chordata; order Testudines; family Geoemydidae; genus Mauremys; species Mauremys mutica. The sequence continues at coordinate 214,073,033 of NC_059073.1, forward strand.
ACCCATATCCCTATCTTGGCACCGCAGCGCCAGGGCACCCAGTACGTAAACCGCAAGGGGTACTTTTCAATGGTGCTGCAAGCACTGGTAGATCACAAGGGACGTTTCACAAACATCCACGTGGGATGGCCAGGGAGGGTTCATGACGCTCGCGTCTTCAGAAGCACTACTCTGTTTAAACGGCTGCAGCAAGGGAATTACTTCCCAGACCAGAAAATAACAGCTGGGGATGTTGAAATGCCTGTCGTTATCCTGGGGGACCCAGCCTACCCCTTGATGCCATGGCTCATGAAGCCATACACAGGCAGCCTGGACAGTGGTCAGGATCTGTTCAGTTACAGGCTGAGCAAGTGCAGAATGGTGGTGGAATGTGCATTTGGCCGTTTAAAGGCGCGCTGGCGGACATTACTGACTCGCTCAGACCTCAGCCAAACCAATGTCCCCTATGTTATTACTGCTTGCTGTATTCTCCACAATCTCTGTGAGAGTAAGGGGGAGACATTTATGGCGGGGTGGGAGGCTGAGGCAAATCACCTGGCCGCTGATTACGCGCAGCCAGACACCAGGGAGATTAGAAGAGCACACCAGGAAGCGGTGCGCATCAGAGAAGCTTTGAAAACGAGCTTCATCAATGGCCAGGGTACAGTGTGACTGCTGTGTTTGTTGATGAACACCCAACCCCCTTGATTGACTCAGTCCCTGTAAGCAACTCCCCCACCCCCTTCGAGTACAGCTTACTTATGCAAATAAAGTCACTCTCATTTAAAAAGCATGAATTCTTTATTGATTCATTATAAAAAGAGGGAGAGAAGTAAGGGTGTGGTTTGGGAGGAGGATAGGAGGGATGGAGAAGGCCATTAAAAAAAAATTCACAGTAACGACATCCTTCTGGTTGGGCTGTCCACGGGGGTGGAGTGGGCGGGTGCACGGAGCCTCCCCCCACGCGTTCTTACACGTCTGGGTGAGGAGGATGTGGAACATGGTGAGGGTTGAGGGTGGTTATACAGGGGCTGCAGCGGCACTCTTTGATCCTGCTGCCGTTCCTGAAGCTCCACAAGACGCCGGAGCATGTCAGTTTGATCACGCAGCAGCCCCAGAGTTGCATCCCGCCACCGCTGATCTTCCTGCCGCCACCGCTGATTTTCCTGCCGGTCTTCCTGCCGCCACCTCTCATCTCGGTTGTCCCTCCTGTCCTCACGTTCATCCCTCCTGTCCTCACGTTCACTGGCCTCTTTCCTGTAATTTGAAACCACGTCCTTCCACTCATTCAGATGAGCTCTTTCATTGTGTGTAACTTCCATAATATCCGAGAACATCTCATCTCGCGTCTTCTTTTTCCTCCGCCTTATCTGTGCTAGCCTTTGGGATGGAGGAGGGATGGTTGAAAAATTTGCAGCTGCATGAGGGAGATAAATATTTAGAAAGATACATTTTACAGAACAATGGTTATACTCTTTCACAGTGAAAAGCAGTATTCACCTAGCACGTGATTTCCCTACAAGGTCGCATTTTTCATCTTAATAGTGAGTGCCTGCAGCTCTGGAGTTACAGATCTCACAGACACAGGTCCAGGCATCAGAATTCAGCTTGCATGCGGCCATGGTAAGCCACTGTCTTTCGGCTTCTGTAGTGATTTACCCCTCCCCCCCAACGCATAGCTAATACCACGCTAGCTCCCTGCTAATCAACAACCTTCCCCCCCCCCCCCACTGCGTGTCTGGTACCTTGGGGAAGATCGCCGGTGACCAAACACAGAAAAGATCATCGGCATTTCACTCCTCCCCTCCCCCCGCTTCGCTACGTGCAGGAAAGTTTTTTTTTTAAGCTGATGCAGTCCACGAACCCAGTAGAAAAATGGCCACCCCCCCTTACTTAAATTCCTGATTTTTAACCAGGTTATCCTGAACGATATCACTTTGCTGAGGATAACAGAACAAGATAAAGAACGGATGCTTCTTGAATGCCAGCAGTCACCGGGACCATACGCTGCTATGCTTTGCCACGCAATGATACCTGATTACTTGCTACATGCATGGCGTGGTAAAGTGTCCTACCACGGTGGGCGGAACAAGGCTGCCTTGCCCAGAAACCTTCTGCAAAGGCTTCTGGAGTACCTACAGGACCTTCATCGAGATGTCCCTGGAGGATTTCCTCTCAATCCCCGGACATGTTAACAAACTTTTCTAAGTAACTATACTGTCTGCGAATGCATCCCAAGTCCTCAGGGCAAATCAATCATTAAAAAAGGCTTGCTTAAAAAACAATGTTTGCTATTTGCAAAGGTACACTCACCAGAGCTCCCTTCCATGGCGTCATTGTCTGGGATAGTGGCTTGTGAGGGCTGGGAGGACGGTAATTCCGTCAGGGTGATAAAAAGCTCCTGGCTGCTGGGGCTCACGGAGTGCTGTGTGCTCTCTGCTAGGTCTTCCTCCTCTTCTTCATCTTCATCTTCCCCCTCTGCATAATCCTCAGCCATGGCAGAGATTACAACCCCCACCTCGGAATCCACGATCAGGGGTGGGGTACTTGTGGCGCAGCCCCCTAAAATTGCATGCAGCTCAGCATAGAAGCGGCATGTTTTTCGACCTGCCCCGGACCTTCCGTTTGCTTCTTTGGTTTTCTGGTAGCCTTGTCTGAGCTCCTTAACTTTCACTCTGCACTGCACTGAGTCCCGGCTGTGGCCTTTATCCGTCATAGCCTTAGAAATTCTTTCAAATACTTTTTCATTTCGTCTTTTGGAACGCAGTTCTGTTAGCACTGAATCCTCTCCCCAGATAGCGATCAGATCCAGTACCTCCCGTGCAGTCCATGCTGGGGCTCTTTTACGATTCTCAGGAGACTGCATTGTTAACTGTGCTGATGAGCTGTGCGTGGTCACCTGTGCTGATGAGATCTACACGCTGGGGAAGCAGGAAATGAATTTCAAAAGTTCGCGGGGCTTTTTCTGTCTACCTGGCCAGTGCATCCGAGTTCAGAATGCTGTCCAGAGCGGTCACTGGTGCACTGTGGGATAGCTCCCGGAGGCCAATGCCGTCGATCAGCGTCCACACTAACCCTAATCCGATATTTTAATACCGATACTAGCGTTACTCCTCTCGTTAGGGAGGAGTACAGAAACCGGTTTAAAGAGCCATTAAAATCGATATATGGTGCCTCCTAGTGTGGACGGTTGTGGCGTTAAATCGGTTTTACGCTCCTAAAACCAGTTTAAACGCCTAGTGTAGACCAGGCTTAAGTATAGGGATGACTGTGGTATCTCAGAGATTACTGTTTGGTAACAAATGGCAAATGCTGAATTTGAATGATAAACTACTGTTCCCAGGCCAAGGAGAAATGTTTAGCTTTATTCATAATGTTAGTTTTTACCTAAAGTGAAACAACTACTAAAATTAAGGGTCGTCTGACAGTGTTTAAGTAGCTAATGACATTTCTTTCCCCCACCCCTCAATCTATTGTTTGGGTGTTTATTTTGTTACAGCTGCCATTGCTTGAGCTCTCAGAAAGACCACAACAAAATCCCAGCACAGACCAAATCACCGTCTTGTAGTCAAAGTATAAACCTCTCTCACAGCTGAGCCAAATTTTCAAAAAGGGGCATCTACGGATGGGGATAAGAATGATGGGTTTTGTGCATATCAATGCTATTAGCTCCTGTGCAAGTGACACACTCCATTGCCATTGTGTGTAAATGTGTGTGCAGGGGGTTGTGGGCACACAAGTGCAGGCTGGGTTGGGACTCTTTTGAAGATTTACTCCTATTGTGGAATATACATATTCATCAAGACAGAAGCCATGGACGGCAGTAGCTATGACAGATTCATTTTGGGTAGAGGTGGCTTATGGGAAATAAGCCCCTAACCCAACGGCTCACCAAACACCGGTGATTAACTGAGCCTTGCCCCCTGCCTCTATTGCAATGTCTTCCTCCAGATACTGAAGCGCTAAAGGCCTCCCTCCAAAATTTCTGTTCACAGGGTCAGATCCCCCTTGAATTCTAGCAACAGTGGGATGGAAGGTTTCCCCCCAAACGGATGGGCAGGCAGGAGGGCAAGATGATTCTCTCCTTATCATGGCATCACATACAGTCCCCAGCTAAAACCCCTCCAACGCATCATCAGGGATCTACAACCCATCCTGGACAATGATCCCACACTTTCACAGGCCTTGGGTTGCAGGCCAGTCCTCGCCCACAGACAACTTGCCAACCTGTAGCATATTCTCACCAGTAACTGCACACCACACCATAGTAACTCAGGAACCAATCCATGCAACAAACCTCAATGCCAACTCTGCCCACATATCTACACCAGCAACACCATCACAGGACCTAAGCAGATCAGCCACACCATCACCGGTTCGTTCACCTGTACGTCCACCAATGTAATATACGCCATCATATGCCAGCAATGCCCCTCTGCTATGTACATCGGCCAAACTGGACACTCTCTACGGAAAAGGATAAATGGACATAAATCAGATATTAGGAATGGCAATATACAAAAACCTGTAGGAGAACACTTCAACCTCCCTGGCCACACAATAGCAGATCTTAAGGTGGCCATCCTGCAGCAAAAAAACTTCAGGACCAGACTTCAGAGAGAAACTGCTGAGCTTCAGTTCATCTGCAAATTTGACACCATCAGCTCAGGATTAAACAAAGACTGTGAATGGCTTGCCAACTACAAAACCAGTTTCTCCTCCCTTGATTTTCACACCTCAACTGCTAGAACAGGGCCTCATCCTCCCTGATTGAACTAACCTCGTTATCTCTAGCTTGCTTCTTGCTTGCATATATATACCTGCCCCTGGAAATTTCCACTACTTGGATCCGACGAAGTGGGTATTCACCCACGAAAGCTCATGCTCTAAAACGTCTGTTAGTCTATAAGGTGCCACAGGATTCTTTGCTGCTTTTGTCTCCCACAGTAGATTCTTTTCAGTTACTGAGGGACAAACTTGATCATCTTTACTATTTGCAATACAGCACCACCCAGAGGCCCAGACCAAGGCTGCAGCACCAGTGTGCTAGTCACTGCACATACATACTGTAAGGGACAGTTTCTACCCCAAAGAGCCTGCAGTGCAAATAGAGAAGATAGGCAAAGGGTAGGAAAAAGGAATCATTGATATCTCTATTGTTACAGATGGGAAACTGAGGCACAGAGACATTGAAGTGACTAGCCAGGAAGTCTGGACACTTCCAGGAATCAAGCTCAAACCTTGTCCCAAATCCAATGCCTTACTTCCAAGACCTGTTTCCCCCGAGTAAGAGTGAGGAAATTCACAGTGAGTAAAATAATGAACTGTGTTGTACAGGTCAGATTCCTCTCTGAATGATGGTAATGTGAACCAAGAGATGAGTCCTTCGAAATCAATCAAGTTACAGTTGGGTGACAGGAAAACCCCTAGACAAGGTTGAACACAACAACAAAGTGGACAAGGCCTGCAAAATATTTAGTGGAAGACACAGCATTTGCCAGCAGACAGGTAAGTCTATACTGATGCCAGCTTCTTTTGATGTTTTTGACTCGTCTTGATGTTCCTGCACCACAGCTCTCCTCTCCCTACTACGCACATGGTCATGAAAACATTTTAACATCCAGTTTCTTAGCGAACGTTTTTACTGTGCTTTGAAGATGTACGATAAAAACCTGCGCAAGCAGGGAGTCAACTTGTCACCATGACTAAAGATTCTGAGATAGAAAGTCTGCTCCGGTGGGGGTGAGAGAGGGGAGGGAGAAGATTGTGGTGACAACAACCTCCCCACTTCAGGGGCCCAGCCCAGCCTCAAAAGTGGTTGCCACAGTCCAGAGAGTTTGTGAGACCAGGGTAGTTGGGGAATACACAGATTCAGTACATCTCCTCAGCAGCCTTTGTGCATGCGTTTCCTGTGGAGCTGCAGGCAGATTTCAAAGCTGCCCTCCTCCCCTGATAGAGGGAAGTGAAATTGATACTGGATCTGGACTGCGAAGTGTTCTATAAATGTGTCATTATTCTGACAATATCACTCAAAATTCTGGTCCATGACAGAATACTTTTACAAGAAATATCTTCAGGATAAAACAGCAAATCTTCTGCTCCTTGGAAATTGTGAACAAACCAGGAACAGGAATATACTGAACATCAAATTATCATAGACTCAACCCCCCTACCCTCATATGCTTCTCTCCATTACATGCTACAGCGAGTGGAGTGGAAGACCTCATAGTTTGTGCAAAAAGTGGTGCAGTAAGGGAAGTATAGCCTCTGCATCAATTTCACATACCAGAGTACCTGTGAAATACCGGGTTGGGGGCTGTAGAGAGGCAGAGGAAAAGGAGCCTGAAAGCAGCCTGTCTGCACCATGTTCCCCACTGAAAGTCATAGAACACACACGGACAGCTCCATGTAAGTTAATGCTACTCTAAGCTGTATTTACTTTGCCTACGTACTCCATTGCCTCCATCAGAGGTGTTACGGGAGCCAACAGTAACGTGCCAACTGGGCCAGTTAGGCTGCCATTTTTAAGGGAAAGTCCTGTAGATTTTAATATGTAAGAAACTAACAGGGTATTATAGAAATTTCTGCAAAAACTTAAAAAATGTAAGAGCGTGATCTCTCTTTATGGTTTTCTGAACCATCCTACAGAAGTGTATAGCAAGGATTTTATTCTCTGATACAGTCATGAGAGCAGTTCTAAACAGCTACAGAAAAGTTCATTTTCTATAAAATTCTATAGAACTTTACAATAAGGAGGATGATGGGTTAAGACTCGCAGCAGTGCAGAGAAAGCATCTAAGTGCAACAAACCTCACCACAGGTCATCAGCGGGTATGAATGTGTCACCTTCACCAGTGAACAGACACCCACCACTTTAAAGAAGGAACTCCATTAGTGGGAAGCGGTAGTAGGCTTTTATCTTCACGATGGATTAAACACTAGAGGGGCAACACTGTCAGGAACTCAGGTGGCTCCTTGCACAGTTGCCTAGCAACACAATGAGCTTGGTTGGGCCCAATGAACCCTCACTGAGTGACTATGCTCCCTGATTGGACAGAAGAGCCAACAGATCTCTATTAAAGTCTGATAGCAACAGCAGCACAGTGTCTGCTCAATGCATTCCATGCCTGCAGCTGTGCCAGACCTGCTTCTTGTACCAGCCCTGTCCCTGCTCCTGCCCTAGTCCCTGCCTCCCTCAGATCTCCTGATTCCTGACTCCAAGCACTGGCTAGTCTCTTGACTACAACACCTGCTCTGCCCTTTGATTCTGTTCTGGCTCCCAACTCCTGTCTCTGACCATTGGCTTGTCCCCTGAACACACCTCCTGATCTGCTCTCGGATTCTGCTCTGATCACTAGGCCAGACTCCTGTTCCAACCACTAGCTTGCAACACCAAACCTCATTGTGTAACAGTTTGAGCAGCCCAGTAGACGGTAGGAGGGGCCTTTGCTCCCTAGCGTGGAGCTCCTCTACAGAAGGGCAACAGCAGGAGTCCAATCCACCTTTTTGGACATTGTTGGGGAACTGCGGGCTCAGGTCGCAGAATTCAGTGAGCAGAATGCAGCTGTCCAGGCTCAGTACAATACCAGGCACTGTCTTCAGTCCCTGCTAGTCTCACATCCACTTTCTAAATGACCAAGCTGCTTCTACCCATCAAGTTCAACAGCTATGATGTTTCATAGGTACCTTAACAAATGTCATCTCCAGTTCATGTTACAGCCACGTTTGTACTGCACGGATCAGTGCTGAGTAGGATTGGTACAAATCTGCTCACCACAGAGGCCCTGATGTGGGCAGCCCCACTCCAGGAGGGGTCCAGCCCTCACTTTGAACACTTGAACTACTTTGTACAGGCAATGGCAGGTGTCTTCGATAGCCCGAATTGAGAACGTACTGCAGAAGCTGCTCTCCAGGCCCTCTGGCAGGAGCCCGGGTCTGTCGCCAAATATGCAGTGGGATGCTGATGTCTGGCTGCAGATCCCCACTGGAATGAGGCTGTCCAGGAACACCACTCCAGGCAGGGCCTCAACAACTCTATCAAAGATGAATTAGCCCAGGTGGAACCTCCAGCTAGCCTGGGAGCTTTAACTGGTCTGTTCATTAGGATGGAAGATTGGCTAACGAAGCGAGCCCAAGAAAAATGACACCCACAGGGCAGAAGTCTCCTGGGGCCCCAGTTGTCCTGCCAGACCCTGAACCGATGCAAGTCGACCTGCCTAGCCCCACCTCTCTGCCAGTGAAAAGATTCATAGTCGGGCATTGGGGCTATGCTGGTACTGAGGCACATTGCAGCCAAAGACCAGCCCAGCTCCGGGTGAGGAAATGCCTGAGCCGAGCCCCAGTAAGGGGTAAGAGTTGGGTCTGCGCTCCACTCCTCCCCTCAGCAAATCACACTGCTGCCCATCCACCAGAATTTGGCAGCCCCTAACATACATGTCAAGTGGGCTGGAAGAAAGCAGACATTACAACAGCTTGGACTAGCCTTCCTGCCTGGCCTTCATGCTGTACAGCAGAGCCCCTATGGAAGGACAAAACAGGGCCTCCCACAGCGGGAGCAGGATTTGCTCCCAGGTGCTCCAAGCCAGATGAACTGGCCAGTGCAGAGAGGTCAGGACTATGGCTGCAACTCATTCGTTCTCACCCTTCCCTCGGGCTCTGTTGTTCTCACCAGTGCCCGTGGAGGGGGCAGCCATGGCACTGGGCATTTCTGGTTTGCCCTGCATTAGCTGCATGGCTGCTGTATGAGCAGACAGATGCTAAGAGGCAGAAAAACATTCAGGCATCAGGGATCCAACTACTTACCCCAAAGAGGGGGGAGGGGAAAGACTAAGAACATCCTTTGTGCAGCGTGAAGAAAACATCAGGGTGTGGCTTACTGGAACTCCAGGTGAGGAGAGGGGTTGGTTTGCCTCATTGATGAGGCTGCAACCGACTCAAGCCACAGATAAAAAAAGGCAGCCGCAGATTCACCCAACCCAGAGTCCTGGAGCCATATCCCCTCCTAGACCCGCACTGAATGACAAACACTTTCCAGGAGTTGCTGAAGTCCTAGGAGCACACGTTCACCAGTGACTGACAGACTGTCTCAATAAGGAACTACAGCCACTGGTAAGTGCCCAGTTCTCTCCCATCCTCTCCCTGGCACGAGGGTTAAGATTTTTCTGTTTATTTTCCACATGCTGATGCAGTGGAGACAAGTCTCTGTGACACACCACCTCTCTTGGCGAGCAGTACATTCAATGTTTAACTCATCCTTTTGTAATGACTTTTTACTGTTTCCTTTAAAATATTTACTGTTAAAAGTAATTGCTGGGGTGCCCAGGCTGCTGCAGTCAGCCCAACCAAGCTACCCCTGTGCACCCCAAAAGGATTTACAGTGACATTTTGGAAATGGATACTAAGAGCAAACAAGGCTGTGACTAGCTAAATGACTCCACTGGGATGGCCACATTTTTCTCGCAATTATCCCTGGTGCACATCAGTTTCAGTGAGATTACTATGAATCACCACCAGTGTGACTGGGATTAGAACCCGGCCCGCCGAAAATAATTTTGTCAACTACAGGTCACTTGGGAGATTCCCACTTGCTTAGAAGGTTTTGAACAAACACAATGCAGCAGAGAGGGGGCACATTGTTAAATTTTGGCTCCGGTAATGACAGATAGTAATTGGAAGGGGTCACATCACACTTCTAGTTGTTTAATTGACCAGATTCCCACTGCTGTATTTTCTTTCAAACTGCAGAATTGCAGACAAGCATGCAAAGGGGATCAAATTGATTATGATGAAATAGTTGTCTCTGATTGACTTAACAGCCATTCAGTCTCAGGGTTTGCTGTAGGAAAATGAGTCAATATCTTCAACATCTAAAATATCTCTGAACATTTGAAATTAAGCTACGTGAAAAAACAGTGACTCCACGCACATGATAGCAAAGCTGTGGCATGTTACACGCACCTAAGGCAGGATTTTTTTGTGACACTGTTTTTTGCTCCTCAGTTACACCAGCATAAATCCAGATAACTCCATTGGCTCCAGTGTAATTATCTGAATTTACAATGATTCATCTCAGAACTGTAAAATAGCATCTCATTCACATGTACTATTTTTATATGACACTCTCTGGTGTTACTACTTATGCCTTAGCCATTCGGTATATTATGACTAATTTATGATTTCTGTAGGGATGGGGACTTTCAATCTGCCTCCTTTTACTACTATAAAATTCCCATCTGCATTGTGACATTAATATAGTTTTAGGCATTTAATTTCCTTCTTTGTTTTTTTAATAAGAGGAAATCTGAATCTACGGATGTGAGCCTCAACTAAGCATGGGGTCACAAATTCAACTAACTGCACCACAGCATAGATATAATCATAAAAAGGAATCTACTGAAGGTATTTCAATGCATAGAACTCCAGGGAGCTACATAATTCTGCATGTCTCTGTTGCTCTATATGATTCAAATTACTAGAGCATATATTTTTCATTACTTTAAATTCTGTTATTTTGTAATCTATTTTTTCACCGTATCTTGTCAAAGCTCATATCCTGCAGTTATATATGTGCAAAGACTCCATTTTGCAAACCTAACTCGGAAGTTAGAAATTTTCACATAAGTAGCCCCCCAAGATGACAGAAGTGGCCAGATCAGTTCCAAAGTTAGTACTTTTAGAACAAAATTATTTTGAGTTGGGTGAAAAAAAGCATCCAAATAATGCATGAAAGAAGTGTTGTTTTTTTACCCTTGTCTAATGACAAAAAGGCCGAGTAGATTTTCTTCAAACCTTCTCTTTTGGGCTGAGGGCAAGCATAAAAGATTTTAGACCTACGGATAATGGTAATGTTTACACACACACACACACACACTGAGATTGTTGTCTCAATAAAAATTAATAGCATAGCTAGTGATAATACAGTGAGGGATTGGATGATGGATTACCACCCACTAGTAATAATATCGGGAGGGATTTTATGAGTCATTTTTCTTTATTTTCATGGGTCACGGCCTCTTGGAAGAAGCACTATTTAATGTTACTTCGCTATTGTGGGCATTGGTTTTACGTGTCAGCTCCGGCGACACAATGAAACCTGTTTGTAGTGTGACCTATTTTCAAAGATGCGGGAACAAGTGACACTCTGAACGTCTGGAGTGATTTCCACTGAGATCCAGTGAGTGTGTGGTCACCGTCTGAGCTGGCTAATAGTATTTAAGGGGAAAACTCTAGGTCTTCTCAGTGTTTGGGATTCCCTCATTGGTGCATAGCAGCACTGCTGCAAACCTCAACTGTAGACAAGGAAAGCCATGATCTGCACTAGCTTAGTTTATCCTGCTTGAATGTAGGATTGTCAATTGGTGCAAATCACAGGTTTCCTTGGGCCCATTCCTGTTCACCTCTGGGTTTTACATGGTTCCTGGCCATCAATGACTAAAATTGAAACTAATCCCAAGTAGAGATCACGGCCTATAGAAAAAGACATTTCCCAGAGGGAACGAAAAAGATTAGATAACGAGTCATTGCAGAAAATGGAGGTGTTTTTAAACTAGAGGCTGTTAGTGAAGTCAGGTGGATTTGCTTGTTAGTTGTGACACATAATTTGAGAGAATTTTTTTTCACTCCCAGGAGCTTTTGGAAAGTTAGGTCAGTTTCATTTAACGCTTTTTTAAGAAAAGTGTGAACCCAGGGACTGTACAGCTTCTTAAAAACAAAACAGAAGTAATCCTAGCGATTAAATATGTTTAACCTGCCCAGAGCACTTGAAAAGCTGCAGCCAGTATGCTGTTAAAAGCAAATGTAAATGCCTTAGCATATTTAGAGAGGTTTGTTTTTGGAAAACTTCCGTTATGAAAACAAAGCTGCAAATATAACTGATAACTGTAGGGTCAAATCCTGCTCAGCTTACTCACCCACACAGCCCCCTGGATTTCAAAGGGACAATTTATGTGAGGAAGGAGAGTAGAATCTGGCCCCCAGGCTCATTTGAGGAGGATTTCTGTGAATATTCCTGGGTTTTACATTCATTTCAGTCCTATCTTAAGGTCTGTGTTTTATATGTCACTTACCCACCTTATTCCCTCTCAAGTTCATAGTGTTGTTTTCAAGACGGAATAAAGATCTGACTGCAGATTTACGAGCATGGTGAGTATAAATCTACTACTGCCGAATAATCTCTCTCTCTTCCCCCTTTCAGTTTGTGACCTAGGCTATGACATCATTCCCTAAGGCGCTAGAACACATTCCCCTGAACATATTCTAGAACGGTGTTGTCCTGTCCAAGCTAGCAGTGAACATCTGTTCAGGCATGGATGCTCCCGCCATATCAAACAACTCAGCTCATGCAAACTTGTAGTATGGTTCAGCCAAAAGATGCTGGACATGCATTTGCCTGCTGAGCTGAGAGTATACCTGTACTTTGCACTCCTATCAGATCTACCAACTGAGGATCTTAAAGCAGTTAACCACAAAACACTTCTGTAAGCTAGGTATTATTGTCTGCAGTTTATAGCTGGGGAGCCAGATCCTCAGCTGATGTAAATGGGCAGCTATGTTAACTTCCTCCTGCTGCGGTTCTCGCCTAGGGAATGAGAAGCAGAGAACTTCATTCATTTGCCTAAATTCACACAGCAAGAGCATAGATTGTACCTCTGCACTATCTGCACTCAAATGTATTGGGGTTATTGGGCATTATTCTGATCGACAGCCAACAGACAGTATGAAATTTCCAATTTCTGGTGGTAAAATTTTTTCCCAGGTTATTGCAAATATACTTAAACATTCCACCTTCACTGTTTCTTATTTAATGATTTTGTCAGCATAAAACTAACCTGAGGTTTCCCTGCAGGCCACCCAGAACTACTCAGCTAACCTGGATTATTATATGGGTTCTAGTTCTGTGTTGCCTCCGTACAACAACTCATTTAACCACACAGACTTCATTTGTGAAAAAAGTCACGCCCGGCAGTTTGCTCAAACTTTCCTGCCAGCATTTTTCTGGATTGTATTCTTGGTCGGCACAGTGGGTAATGCCTTCGTCATCCTCGTCTACTTCAAATACAGATATAGGAAGAGCATCACCGACAGATACCTGCTGCACCTGGCCATTGCTGATCTGCTCCTTGTTTTCACTCTCCCTTTCTGGGCAAAAGCAGCTTCACGTGGCTGGATCTTTAAGAACGTCATGTGTAAAATTGTCAATAGCATGTACAAGATCAACTTCTACAGTTGTATGTTATTTCTAACATGCATTAGTTTTGACAGGTACATTACAATTGTCCAGGCCATGAAAGCTAAGAACCTTAAGCGAAAAAGGCTTCTGAGCACTAAACTAGTTTGCTTTGGTGTTTGGCTGATTGCAATAGGCTTATGCATCCCAGAAATAGTGTACAGTGAATCTAAGCAAGTTAGTAATACAACTACCTGCAAGATGGTGTACCCTACCACAGTGACCCGAACCACCAAAGTTACTGTCCTAGCTTTGAAAATCACAATAGGATTCCTCCTTCCTCTTTTCGTCATGGTTACTTGTTATGCTTTTATAATTCATACCCTCCTTCAAGCCAAAAAATTCCAAAAGCACAAATCATTAAAGATCATCATTGTTATTATCACAGCTTTCCTCCTCTCCCAGTTGCCCTACAACAGCATTTTGCTGGTCAAAATCATCGACACTTACACCAGGGTTATATATGACTGCAAAACCTCTGACAACATTGATCTCGGATTCCAGATAACTCAGAGCATCGCCTTCCTTCACAGCTGCCTGAACCCTTTCCTCTATGTGTTTGTTGGGGAAAGATTCCGTAAAGCCCTCTTTAAAATTCTGGAGGATGCAATTCACCGCACTGGTAAGATCCGAGAACAGAGCTCTTCCATATATGATAGCCATGAAGGGAGCTCAAAATGGTCTGGATTGCTGGGGCCATCAAAAACCAGGAGCTCTCTCACTTCGAGTATGCACCGAAATTCCTCACTCACACCCAACTTCTGCCAAGCTCCTTTCAAAGTTAATGGGAGTCTGGCTGGAGCAAGGAGTGCTGAATGCAGTGCTCTGTAAGAGATTCTTACCCTATGAAAGAAAAAAAAAGATCCCACTCAACAAAGTGAATTAGCATCTTCATGAGGGGCTGAGCCAATGATCCTTCAAAGTATTGAGCGGTCTCAACTTCTGCTGAAGTCAGCAGGAGTTGAGGGTGCTCAGTGCCTCCCCCGGAGCGCTGACCACCTTCAAAGATCAAGCCCTACACTTCTGAGTGAAAGGCAGTGACACCATTGAAAAGAGCCAGAGAAATAGTATAACGCTGACTGGAACTAGAACTGACGAAGGAGCAGATTTTATAAAAAATCTTGTTACAACTGTAAATATCCAACCCAGCTGTGGCAATGAACAATCTGAACCAGCAAGTGATTTAAGGAAATGATCACATGTGGTCATGGAGCTCAGTTACTGTAGCCATGGAAATAGCTAAGACACGGTGGCTGCTTCACATTATGCCCCATTCCCATCCATGCCGACTGACTGAAGCCAGGGGAGGAGTCAGGCCAGTACTGTTTTCAATGGGAGTTGCAGGTGCTCAGTACCTGTCAGGATCAGGCCTTAAATGGCTCATGTTTGTATAATGCTTCATAAATGAAAAATGCTACAGATTGTTACGGTCATGTCACTGGCAGCTTTTCAAAGTCCCTTTTCTGTAACAGGTGAAAGTAGGGTTGCCAAGTTTCTACTCACGCAAAACCGAACAACCTTGCCCTGCCCCCTGCCCTCTGCCCTGCCCCTTCTCCGAGGCCCTTCCCCACACTCCCTCCATGCCCCCTCCCTCTGTCACTTGCTCTCCCCACCCTCACTCACTCATTTTCACCGGGCTGGCTCAGGGGCAGTTGTGGGGGCTCTGTCTGGGAGCACAGACTCTAGGGTGGGGTTGGGGGTGAGGTGTTTAGGATGTAGGATGGGGCTTCGAAGGATGGGAGGGGGATCAGGGCTGGGGCAGGGGCATGGGAGGGGGTCAGTGGTGCAGGCTCCGGGTGGCACTGACTTTAGGTGACTCCCAGAAGCGGCAACATGTCCCCACTCCGGCTCCTATGTGGAGGTGTGGCCAGGCAGCTCTGTGCATGACCCTATCTGCAGGTGCTACCCCTGCAGCTCCCATTGGCTGCGGTTCCCAGCCAATGGGAGCTGCGGAGATGGCGCTTGGGGCAGGGGCAGTGCGCAGAGCCCCCTGGCTGCCACTACACCTAGGAGCCGCATGGGGGATAAGCTGCTGCTTCCAGGCACTGCAGGGAGCCACAGCAGGCAGGGAACCTGCCTTAGCCCCGCTGCACCGCTGACCGGACATATAATGGCCCGATCAGCAGTGCTGACTGGAGCCGCCAGAGTCCCTTTTCGACTGGGCGTTCCAGGCAAAAACCGGACACCTGGCAACCTGAAGTGAAAGCTGTTTTTAGTGAGAGTTGCAACATTTATCACGGTCAGCTCCAAAATCATCTAGGGTTTATTTCTGCACTCACTGACATCATTTTAAATTCAGAGTAACTCTGGCTACTTCACCAAAGCGACTCCAGATTTACACCAGTGTAAATGAGACCTGAATTTGGCTCCCCCATTGCTTTTTTATTCAGTCTCTGATTTGTAAGTGTAGCCTCAGTGAACGCAAATTTAATTTTGTTCCACTCCAAAGCTGCTACATTGCCAGAATAATGAGCATATGATGGTTTCTTGCTGGTCTTTTTATCGCAAAGGTGGGCCTTGTGGAACTGGGTTGATTAGGATTCTTTTTTGTAGGTCTTTGATTTTAGGGTGAAACTATGTGCATGGTTTGTACCGTAATGCTTTGATGTTAGACACTTGCACTATATATACACATAAATAAACACTGCATCATACAGCACATATTTTAGAGGCTCAAATTTGGAATTTTCTAGCAATTTAGCATTTGCCTGTTACCCTCTGGTAAAGCTGGACGTAACAAACAAATGGATGCCTAATGAACCAAGGGTTATAAACTGAGCATAGTAAACTGGTTCAGAAAGTGCATCCAGCCTGAGGCCTGTAAGGCAGAGAGAGGGAAGGAGTGGAACCGAAGGTGCAAGAACAGTTTAGAGAGACATCCTCACTCTGGTCACTGGAGATGGGCCTGTCAAACACATTCTGCAATTATAATGTCCTGTGCATCTATAGCATCTGCTGCTCAGTGGTGTCAAATGCACCTCACAGGCATGAATGAATTTAGCCTTTCAGTATTACAATTGCACGGGAAGACTGCGGCAGAGTGAGAAACACAAGACCATCCTTCTGACTGACAAGGTCTGGGCATAAGTGGTGCACAACTTTGCTGTCTGTTCTCTTCTGCTCCCTAACATGCACTAGACTATACATGCCTTGGTGGCCATGTTAGTTTCAGTAAGCACTCGTGGAAGGAGCTCTTTCAGTGTTATCATGGCCCCAGGATGAATGCAACAGGCACACAGGGCTTTGGAATTAAGGACCATATTCCCAGCTAGCGTCCATTCTGAGCACAATTTTCACACTGACCCGCTGTCACATACAAAGCCGAAATTGTTGTATACGGAGAAGGCAGCTAGACATACAATGACCTGACTGGCACACGTGCCGGCAAATGGACATACACAGGCAGTTTTGAGACTGCAAGTTTCAAGAATGCTTTGGAAATATGGTCTTGAAAAGGAACAATAACACTTTAAAGTAAATGGCAAGCAAAAGTCCTAAAGAAAGAGCTAAGACAGGGCTTATGCATAAAAGACTTTGGTGACAAATCCCGAAATTGCAAGTAGAAGCAACAAAACTGCTGTTTATCCAAATGATGTTGGATTTATTAACTTATTGAGAATTTGGCCTTACAAGGCGTGGAACGTTCCTAGGCGACTCTGAGTGCCCTCAGCTATCACAGACTTCAGTGAGCATTGATTGTGCTCAGCACCATGCAGGATGGTGCGTCAACACAAGGCAAAACAGCATGAAAAGAACATGAATAGATCGATCACTTTTGGTACATGAAAGAGCAAATCACATTATGGAAAATAAATCCTGAATTTGTGTCTGTTTGAGATGCTCGCTGCCCTGGGGCAGATAATGAAACCAATGGAAACATTTATGAACCTCACAGCACTTTGTGGGGCTTTGTATATTAAAGTTGTTCTATACAATATAATTATCCTGGTAAAACACTCCAATCATCTAGGGTTTGTTTTTTAAACACCCACAAACATTTAGAACAGGTGTTACTTAGAACCCCTTTGGAGACTCACCTACCTCAAGGCAGGGACAGAGATGAGCCATGAACATAGCATTGTTCTTCTGCTAATTAAATTCTAGTTAAAGTTTGACTTCCCCTACAAGCTGCCTTCTCAATCCTTAGCCCTGAACAGTAAATGAGCAAACATTACCACTGACTTGATATCCAGGACAAATGGCCTTCTCTGACACGGGTTCCAGCTCCAACTCCAGCCAGCAGCTCCTAGGACTCACCTTGTGAGCAGAGTGCTGCTTGCCCTGCCTTTTTAGCTCAGCTGTGAGAACCACAGTGAGTTCAGGCTTTGGCTAAAGCAGTGGAATCTTGATGTATGATAGACAGTGCACACACTTCTCAAACAGCAAGAAAACCACATTAACATCTGCTAATCGAAAAAATCTACACCAGCAGAGCAAACTACATAGATAATTACCCATGAGGCACCGATTAGCTCTTCACCACTGTTCTTCACATATCCCCCAGTGTGGGAAAAAAGTGAAAGACTGAACTTCAAAATACCCCAACCTGGTTGCATGTCACTTTCAGTATTACTTTTTTTGTCGGCCCTTTGAAGTCTTAAGTCTCCTTAATAGAAATAATGGCTTCTTTGCTATGTGGTATTTGGTGAACCATGTTCCTGGGTTAATTGACACATGAAGCTTTTGAGTGTTCTGAAACCTAATCTCTATTTTCTCATACTGAAAGGTTGTGACCTGGTCATGCTACTTTGCCTATGAGTCACTTCGTGGATCTCTTTGTATTGTCATCCAGAAGGTTTTTGAAGCAATGACAGCCGAATGAAATAGATTGATTAGATTCCAGGGTATATGACTTTGGCATAATTTGGACAGAAAAACTTAGAAAAACTGCCCCGTTTGGATCCTGTCCAACACATTGTATAATAACTGTGCCGTATCTCCAAGTCTCAGTCAGCCCGAATTCTCAATTGATTACACTGGGACTTTTGCCTGAATAAAGACTGGTAAGAACTATGAGCTAGATTCTGCTCTCAGTTACAGCAAACGAAAGCTGATGTAACTTTGCTGGATTTACACTAGTGTAACAGAGCAGAACATAACTCTGAGTAGGATTTTGTGCACAGAATTTTGAGGAGCCAGAATAGGAAAGAGAGAATAATTTCAAAAGCCTGTAGGCTCTGAGCTGTTTAAAAATGGGTGTTACAGCAAGAAACATTTCCATCTGATGGGCCAAATGCAGCACCATTCACAGGGGGCCCAGTGAGTTGTGTGCACATGAGGGCAGACTTTGGCCAATACAATGTATACGCTTGGTGGTGTAGTTTCAGCTCTCTGCATCATGACTGTTGTTTGCTTCTCTCACAGGCTTCACCCTGCAGCCAGGCTACTTCCTGTGTAGTTTTAGCACATGCTCGATGTGACGGTGCCCCCCATAAGGCTTTATGGAATATGCTTATGAATGTATATATGACATAACTATAATATGTTTTATGCTACATATGCCATGTGACATATCTCTGTAAAGGTTATGGTCTACTGAATCTATTAATCCTATTTGTATGTATGTATCATTTTTGTACTTGAAGTTAGGAATATTGGCTGTATACTTGCTTGATTTTAACTAGTGTAGTAGAGCATTTGGTCAGCTTCTTGAGAAAAGCACAAATTAAGTGCCCAATCAAAAACCACTTAAGCCAACAATGAACTTGAAGATGCCAATCCACAGCTCAGCTTTCACAGGAATGTGACTTGGCTGGTAAAAACTGAGCCATGCATGGACATGTGGCTTGCCCATGTGACTCCAAAACTCCATCTTGGAGCTGGATTTTGCATAGGAGAGGGGGAGGGTCTCCATCCACAAGAGAAAGTCTATTTAAACCCCCGGGAGACCCCTCAATTTTGTCTTCAGCTGGCTAAAGAGGAACCTTTGCACCCCCAAGGATACCTGAAAGGAACTGGAACAAAGGACAGTAACTACTGGGGGTGTCAGTGATTGCTGGACCCAGACTAGAAGGAGACTAGTCTGTAAAAAGAAGCTTACTGGGTAAGGTTTTTATCTGTATTCAGTTTCTTAGACATAGACTTGCGTGTTCTAGTTTATTTTGCTTGGCAATTCACTTTGTTCTGTCACTACTTGGAACCACTTAAATCTTACTTTCTGTATTTAATAAAATCACTTTTTACTTATTAATTAACTCAGAGTATGTATTAATACCTGGGGGAGTGTGTGTGTGTGGAGCAAACAGCTGTGAATATCTCTTTATCAGTGTTATAGAGGGTGAACAATTTATGAGTTTACCCAGTATAAGCTTTAGACAGGGTAAAACGGATTTATTTGGTGTTTGGACCTCATTGGGGGTTGGACAGCTGAGTGTTAAAGACAGGAACTCTTCTGTAAGTTGCTTTCAGTTAAGCCTACAGCTGTTAGGGGATGCGGTTCAGACCTGGGTCTGGGTTTGCAGCAGGCTAGCGGGTCTGGCTCAAACCAGGCAGGGCACTGAAGTCTTAAGCTGCCAGGGCAGGAAAGCAGGAGCAGAAGTAGTTTTGGCACATCAGGTGGCAGCCCTAGGGGGTTTCTGTGATCCAACACATCACACTCGATTCATAAGAACATACACAGAATAGACAAAATTAAACAAACACGTGACCTAATTTAGCACAGACTCACCTGTCACAGCCAGGTTTGCTGGCTCACTTGCCTGTTACACCACTCTGACAAGATTACTTTGAGGAAGTGGGAAAATCTCTGAGGCGTGCCCCAGTTGTTTTCCATCCCATGTATGGTCCTTCACTGATGCACTGCTATCTGTGGCGATGTTGTTCCTTCTCACCCACTTGAATACAGACTTGTGCCATGCAAATTGTCCCTTCCCCTCCCACATACCATAGTCATCCTCACTCTAAATTATATAAAATTTTATTTATTAAAGTCCTGAGTAAAAATAAAAAGCATCAAGAAATATTCCGGTACAAATCCGTCTACATCCCCATAAATGTACAGACTTCAATATTCAAAAAAGCTTTATTTCTCTGTGAAAGTTAGTTGAAGTTGGTGCAAATCCATTGTGCAATTCTTTGGCAGTTATGACCAGAAGATATTTCTGAAGAAGTTACAGTAAATTTCATTGAGCAGTATTAAAACCATAGTGCAATTTCAATTTTAAAACAAAACCGAGCAAAGTCACGTATTGCAGCTTTACAACTTCATCATTTTACAAAGCTGTAAACTCTTTTTATGCAATACATGTCAGTAAGTTTTCATGAACCAATTTTCAGTAACACTTATAGAAATATAAAAGAACACTGTCAAGCAACGGAAAAAAAAGAAGACAAAAAACAATTATATTCTACCCTAAGCAGAGTAAACTGTGGTGGGAGAGAATCATCTGAAGAAGTGAGGTTTTTTTAACCCACGAAAGCTTATGCCCAAATAAATTTGTTAAGGTGCCACCGGACTTCTCGTTACTTAAAAAAATCCCCCAAAACAGCTGCATTTCTGATGTCGTAAAACTGCTACATTTCTTACCTCGTTTGTGTCCCAGCTTTATTGATAACAAAACTGACAACCTCAGCACACCTCTGATAACAGAGTTCTGTTAATAAACGTGTGCTTTTGATGCTGGAGGGCTGTTTTTCAGTGTTACCAACAGTTTTTAGTGTTTTTCACTAAGCCCCAGCTGCTGGAGTCATGATGTTGCAGGAGAATCTCAGTGTTCCTTTTTCAATAAGTAAGTTTCTACCCCAATGCTTGCAGAGAAAAGTGTGAAAATGTGATGCAAACACACCTTAGAGACTCAAAAGCAAAAAAGGTAAATAAAAAGCCCAACATTTATAATTTTTTTTTAAAAATCTCATGATCGCCTTATAAATCTCCAGATTTTGGGGTGGCAGGGCAGACTTAAATTTTTGAATATTTGAGGTTGCAATACTGTTTTTTCCATAAGCAGAGCTACTCTGGGCCCTACATGAACAGCGCATTTTAAAAAAATCTTTGCAACAGAGTGATAGATTTAAAAAAAGAGACAGAGCAAAAGTAAATCCAGAGGCCACCTTTCACCAGATTATTTATAATATATTATAGATTACAGTTTAGCCTGCCACTTGACAGTGTCCCTTTAACTTATGTTTGGCATTTTAAGAAAAATATCTTAGTGAAATTAGTGAATTTATGGTCTAAAAATAACCTGTATTAACCAATTAAAAAGTGCATCACTCATAAACAACATCCATCCCCTTTCACTGCCGTTTACAACAGCAATAATGATCTCAGCAATATGGATTACTGACCTCAGTGCTTACTATTAGCATGAACAATCTGTACCATCACAGTAACAGTTCTATCCCCATCAAACACAATCCATTGGGGCTGAGGAACGGCACCAGAAAAATATACACACCCATTTGAACCTCAATCCTTCTCCCAAACTGAACTGAACCTTTGATAAAGAGCCCTCACACCCCCACCCAATGCTCTTTTGTACCCAAATTTGTCTCCCCCTTCCAAGTTCTCTACAGTCAACCAGCCAGATCCTTCAGCCTAAACTTGGAAACTCCCACTGTTTTCTGTTCCCACTCCAAGGTTTCTTTTCCCTCCTCTAACTCCTCACAGGGCCCCCTACATCAGCTGCTATTCCCATCAGGGAGCTGTCAAATTCCTGGCAGGCTCTGCTGGGGTTCCACTAATTGCTGCCTTGAAATCTCTCATGGTCTAGGCCTCCTTCGGTGAGCGATATTCAGTCCCTTCTGAGATGCCTCTGACCCATGAGGAGATCTAATTGGAAAATGTCCATTTCTTTTTCAGCTTTCTTTTGATAAACTGAAAACTTTTCAACTGAAACCCAAAAATCTTTTGATTTTTCAGTTTGTGTTAAAAAACAAAACAAAACAAAAAACAACAAAAAACAAACAAACAAAAAAATCCTCAGATTTTGTGCAGAAAGCAGACACTTTCTATGGAGATGATTTTTGTTAAATCAAAAAACCTATTTTCCACCAAAAAAGGCTTTTTGATTGAAAACTTTTAACCAGCCCTGCCCACAAGTGCACAAGATTTGAATATAGGAGCCACCCTGGGCCAAGCAGAGACTGCAAAACACTGGTTTGTACTGGGGAAATAAACATGGGGGAGAGGAGATGGAGAAAGTGAAGCATGAGGGCTGGATGGACAATGGAGAATGGTAATAGGAGTCACCATATTTAGCCAGGAAATGGGGAGGAAATCATTTGTACTTGGAGGGAAGGAGCAGAGGAGCAGGTAGGCTGGGGTAGAGGAAGCAGAGATTCGGGGAAGGACAAAGGAAAGTGACCTGACTGGGTTGGTACCAGGAGAGAGAAGGATAGGGGGACAGGGGAGAAGGTCGGGACCTCACTAGGTTTGGATATGTATCTAGTTTTGGATGGACTTATCTAGACTGGATCAAACCTGATGAGGTGTGGTGTTTAGATGTTGCTTGTAATTATTAGAACTGGGAGCACTGGCTGTTGGGAGTCTGGAAGGACAGGAAACAGGAAGGAGGGGGGAGGAGTTGAGGATGCTGCGTGAGAGCTATCGAGGGTGCAGCAGCGGCTTGGTAAAGAGGTTTCCACTTTAAAAATAAAGTCCTGTTGAAGTTTGTTAGTACCTTGCTTGGTCACTACAACATAAGGCTCAACAATTGCTACCTTCCACTCAGTCTATAGAAAGGAATCATTCTCGTCATTTGTATCCTTCCTTGTATCCTTTTGTGTGATTGCTGTGGTTTAAAAGAGCCAAAGCAGAAAAAAGAAACATGCCCCCCTTCCCTTTCTTTAGTGTCACACACGAGAACTGCTGATTTTTTCTGCCAATTATACACCAGATTCTGCCACTGTAAGTTGCATTGAGAGAAACCTGACTCTGCAAGAGCTTCCATTGATTTCAGTGGAGCTACTTACAGAGTAGACAGATCAAGACTAATTTTACATCTGTAACCACTAACAGCATTTTTTGTAACAGGTATTACAAGTCAGAGCATTTTTTAAAACCCACTTTAGCATTTTAAACCTAAACTGAATATCAAAAAAGTATATTTATTGCTTATAAGTCTGAAATAAGATAAGAATGATCCTTTAGTGATACCTATCTATAAAGTCTGAAGAATTGCATAGTTGTATTTTCTTATAATTTTGAGTTGACCAAAAATGGTTTTTTCCCCATTGAAAATTTTGATTGTTTTTTTTTTCATATTTATCAAATATTTTCAGGGGGGGGGGAAATCCAAACTTTTCAACAACAACAAGAAAATGTTTTTTAGTTTTCAGCCAATTAATTTTTTTGTTTTTTTGACAAAAACATCAACATTTTTAATACTGCAAAGAACCCCAACTTTTGTTGAATCTTTTTTTGATGGAAAGATTTTGACCACACCTATAGAACAAGCTGGCTTTTGAGCAGTCTCTGCACAGTATTGAAACATAGAAACCTTCACAGGAACATGTTTAGAAAGTACTGTACATACTTTGTTTTATAACTATTGCATAGCTTTAACGGGTGTTCAAGCAGTGGTAATTTCGGTGCCTTTATACACAAATGAATAATAGCGTTTCTTAAAAATATAATTAAAAACAACAACATATTTTCAAAGCTATGGAAAATCACTACCATCATAGATGACAGGTGGTTCAACAGTCAAGAGATAAAATACTCTTTTTGAGATAAAGCTATACAAATCAAAAACAAACAAAAAACAAACAAACAAACAAACAAAAACAAACAAACAAAAACAAACCCCAACAGCAGATTGTGTTAGTTTATCTCAGGTAAAAGTCAGATCATAACAGCTGGTCAAATCCTGCAATCCTTACTTAAGCAAACATCCATTGGATTTTGAGAAGTTTTCGTGAGTTAGGACTGCAGGATTGGATGCGGTAGGGGCATTAACTACAAGAAGACAATCTTGACTCAATTAGCTGAATAAATTCTGTTGTTTACCATCTCAGAGTTTAAGAGAATCAAAGGATGGAACAATGTTACAGAATCATGGGAAACTATCATTAACAAAATCTGAAACTCAGGGCACTTAATCAATTTTAACCCCTTTTTCTTAATAGCCAGTCTAACAACGTCTACGAGCGATGAAACACTCCTTATTTCTATCTCTACACTCAAACTCTACCTAGCTACAGAAGATGTTAGCAAATATCAGTACACAGATACCACAGTTTCTCACTTTCACCTGCCCTCTGATAGTTTCCTTATGAGAGTTGCATCGGGTCATAGGAATAAGCACCTGAAATTGAAAAATCAAAACAGAACTTGGTTTCAAAGCTCCACCTCTACTCTAGGTTTGGAAGAGATGTTTAGACATATACCTTCCTGGGAGCAACGAGGGTGTGTGTGTGTGTGTGTGTGTGTGTGTGTGTGTGTGTGTACACACGCAATAAAATATATTTAAAATGGAAGTTTTTCCTGAACTACAGTTGGCATTTCTGAGCCTTTTGCTGGTGGTTGCCACCCTATTGCAAAGGGAGAACATTTGTACACGTGATACAATGGGAAGCCTAATCTCTCAAACTAGTTACTGTCAGACTTCTATCAATCACTGGAGAACTTTAACTCTCCAAGCAGGAAACTGCTGAGATATTCCATTTATCCCTCTCACATGTAATGGAAGATGGACTTGAACTTATAACTGCTTGGTGTGAGAGCATTTCATGTGCAAGCAGAATGGATTGTTTAAACATGTAGATTTCTTACTTCACAGTTCATGGGATAAACATCTGGTAACAAGCTTGATGGCCCAAGTCAGCAATGCACTTAAGCACATGTTGAACTTCTGTGACATTAACCATGTGCTTCAGTGCTTTGCTGAACGGTGCCTACATTCTTTCATTACTGACACATCCTTATCTCCAGCTGTGTATTAAACAAAAAGAATGACACAAATAAAATGTAAGAAAAGCAAGTTTACTGGCTGTCCCTCAGATACCACAGAATATGCTCCAAGCAGAAAGTCTGGGATATACACCTTAACACGTCTTCACCAAACATGGACACTCCACCTGAGAAGCAGATCACATCAGGGAACAGGCCACCCAAATACCCTGAGAGAATTTGCTTCAATACAGATATAAAATCTACTCCAACCGCACACCCCTAGTTGTCACCCACCCCCCATCGTGGAACCCATAGAGGGAAACATCAGATATCTACAACCCATATTCAATGGGAACTCCATCCTGAAAGAAATCTTTCCTGAACCTCCTCTTTGGGCCTTCAAACAAGCCCCTTACATCTCCAAGCTCATCATGAGAACAGCTCCCCACAGACTAGGACACAGCAACACCAAGTGGCACCAAACCCTGCCAGAACAACAGGTGCAAAACCTGAGAACATATTCCACTGCTACAATGATCAACACCCCCCCAACAACACACCTTTCAGGATCCCTGGGTCCTACTCATGCCTATCACAACATGCGGTATACCTCACTCGGGGCACTAAAATCCCCAACAATAACTATGTGGGTGACACCAGACAATCACTAAACTCTTTTATGAACTCAGACAGGAAAATAATAAAAGACAAAACATGCTTTTCCCAAAGTGATTACTCCATATCTGATCTATCAGTCCTCAAAGGAAACTGTACAACACCTTCCAAAGATGAGCTGGGATCTTAAATTTGTAACTTTGCCTGACACTGAAAATCATGGTCTTAATAAAGAATCTGGATTTTATGGTTTATTACAACAATTGTAACCCATTTAACCCCTCTTTTTGGTCATTGACTACAGGGGGGTTAATGGGTCACGTCATCTTGAATGGACCCTTAGAATATCTGCTAACACTGTATTCTAAATATCCGTTCGATCTTGTATTTAGCTGTGATACTCTGAGTACCTTTCCCAGACCTGAAGAAGAGCTCAGTGTAACTTGAAAGCTTGTCTCTCTCACCTACAGAAGTTGGTCCAGTAAAAGATATTATCTCACCCATCTTATCACTTACGTTGCTTACCATGCTAACATTGTTCATCCTGAGAAATGGATTTTTAAGAAAAAAAAAAAGATTTATAGAACAAGTGAAAATGAGCAGCTGTTCTACTATATGTCACATGATGCTCTGTCCTGGGGATTTTGGGGGTAATTAACCCTGAAACTCACATTGTCAGTGAACAAGCAAACTACATATCTGCCAACGTTGAGAGCCTAAGGCTATATCTACACTACGGACCTTACATTGGCACAGTTGTACCACTACAGCTGTGCTGCTGTAAGGTCTCGTGTAGCTGCTCTATGCTGGCAGGAGAGAGCTGTCCTACCGGCATAATTAAACCACCCCCAACGAGTGGTGGTAGCTATGTTGGCAGGAGAGTCTCTCCTGTCAACATAGCGCTTGTACACACCGGTGCTTTTGCCAGTGAAACTTGTGTTGGTCAGGGGTGTATTTTTTCACACTTTAACACTTTGTCAGACTGCCTCACTACAGTGATCTATTTCACATCTATATACCGTAATTAGATCCTCAGCTCATTGTCTTGGCACAGTATCTTCACTGGATTTGGTCTGATAGATCATTGTTTAGAATCAAGAGAAATCTTCTGAGAAAAGAGCTAACCATGATCTGTGCTATACTGATACACTGTAATAGATTCATTGTTTGCCATCAAAAATCAACATTTGCAGCAGATATCACACCATTCCCATAGGTATTTCCTACTCTAAGTATAGGGATGACTGTGGTATCTCAGAGATTACTGTTTGGTAACAAATGGCAAATGCTGAATTTGAATGATAACTACTGTACCCAGGCCAAGGAGAAATGTTTAGCTTTATTCATAATGTTAGTTTTTACCTAAAGTGAAACAACTACTAAAATTAAGGGTCGTCTGACAGTGTTTAAGTAGCTAATGACATTTCTTTCCCCTACCCCTCAATCTATTGTTTGGGTGTTTATTTTGTTACAGCTGCCGTTGCTTGAGCTCTCAGAAAGACCACAACAAAATCCCAGCACAGACCAAATCACCTTCTTGTAGTCAAAGTATAAACCTGTCTCACAGCTGAGCCAAATTTTCAAAAAGGGGCATCTACGGATGGGGATAAGAATGATGGGTTTTGTGCATATCAATTCTATTAGCTCCTGCGCAAGTGACACACTCCATTGCCATTGTGTGTAAATGTTAGCACTCAAGTCGTGTGTGTGCAGGGGGTTGTGGGCAAAAAAGTGCAGGCTGGGTTGGGGCTCTTTTGAAGATTTACTCCTATTGTGGATTATACGTATTCATCAGGACAGAAGCCATGGACGGCAGTAGCTATGACAGATTCATTTTGGGTAGAGGTGGCTTATGGGAAATAAGCCCCTAACCCAACGGCTCACCAAACACCAGTGATTAACTGAGCCTTGCCCCCTGCCTCTATTGCAATGTCTTCCTCCAGATACTGAAGCGCTAAAGGCCTCCCTCCAAAATTTCTGTTCACAGGGTCAGAGCCCCCCTGAATTCTAGCAACAGTGGGATGGAAGGTTTTCCCCCAAACGGATGGGCAGGCAGGAGGGCAAGATGATTCTCTCCTTATCATGGCTTAAATTCTCATAGATTATTTCCTGAGCCCCCCATGGTCTCCCCTCTAACATGCTATAAAAACTTGAGAGTCTATGAGGGATGGGGTGCCCTCAGGGCTCTGGGCTTCAGCCACTGGGCTGGGGGAGGTGGGAATCTTGGGGCTTCTGCCCTGTGGTGGGGTGGTGGGACTAGGGGCTTCTGCCCTGTGGGGCAGCAGGGCTCCAGGCTTCAGCTGTAGGGAGGAGGATCTCGGGGTTTAGCACTGTGATAGGTGGGGGTGCCTGGACTTGGGGTTTAAGCCCCATGGGGGAGGATGCAGGGGCTCAGGGCTCCAGCCCCATGGGGGGTGCCAGGGCTTGGAGCTTCTGCCCTATGGGGCGTGCCGGGGCTCGGGGCTTCTGCTCCCCAAGAGGAGCTGGGGTTCCCTGCAGGTTTGAAAATGTTTACCGGAGCACCGCTCTGGACAGCTCTGGCTGAATTTAAGCTCTGCTCCTTATCATCTCTCACTCCCACCATGGAACCCAGGTATATTCCCATTATTCTCCCACTGAGGTCAATGAGAGTTGTGCTCACATATCCAAGATGCAAATTTGAGGTTTATTCTTTAAACCAGGCAGTAATAAAACTATTCTGCTTACATCAGTTCTCCTGACTTCAGCGTCTTGGGCCACTTGCAATTCTTCTGAGCCATCAAAGGTCAACGGATTACACATGCTGTTTCTATGGCAAAAGGGAAGAAAACTTATTAAATATTCTCTAAAACAGCACAAGACAGACAAGTAATCACCATAGTACCCTTTGCACACTTGTCTCCCACAGTAGATTCTTTTCAGTTACTGAGTGCTTGGCTACACTGGAGAGTTGCAGCGCTGGTGGTGGCTTTACAGCGCTGCAACTCACTCACCGTCCACACTTGCAAGGCACATACAGCACTGTATCGCCCTGGCTACAGCGCTGGCTGTATTCCACCTCGGCCTGGGGAATAACAACTGCAGCACTGGTGCTGCAGCACTGGAGTGCCAGTGTAAACAGTGATTAATCTTACTACGCTGTAACTGACCTCCGGAATTTTCCCATAATGCTTTTAACTAAAGAACTCTCTTTGTTTTGTTATGATGCCTCTCTTTGTTCTGTTGTGAACTCGGGGCTCCTGGAGCTGCTTATCTAAAAAACAAACACAGCTACTGTTTGCTGTGAATGAGGCAGGCAGGGGGATGAATGTCCACAGCTAGTGTTTGCTTGAGGAGAGAAACACCACGGGAGAGTGGGGGGAAGGGAGTCCATTGGAGCAGCTGCTTATCTGGTCTGAAGGCTATTTGCATTTAAGAGTGAATGAGGGGTGGGGAAAGTGATCAGAATTTGCAAGGCAGGGAGCTGACACAGTGTCAGCTCCAAAAATCCACTCTCTCTCTCTCCCCCACGCTCCCTGTCACACTCCACCCCACCCCCCTCTTTTGAAAAGCACATTGCAGCCACGCTGGGATAGCTGCCCATAATGCACCACCCCCAACACAGCTGCAAATGCTGCAAATGTGGCCACACTGCAGCACTTTCCCTACACAGCTGTATGAAGACAGCTTTAACTCCCAGTGCTGTACAGCTGCAAGTGTAGCCAAACCCTGAGGAACACACTTGACCACCTTTACTATTTGCAATATAGCACCACCCAGAGGCCCAGACCAAGGCTGCAGCGCCAGTGTGCTAGTCACTGCACATACATACTGTAAGGGACAGTTCCTACCCCAAAGAGCCTGCAGTGCAAATAGAGAAGATAGGCAAAGGGTAGGAGAAATGAATCATTGCTATCTCTATTGTTACAGATGGGAAACTGAGGCACAGAGACATTGAAGTGACTAGCCAGGAAGTCTGGACACTTCCAGGAATCAAGCTCAAACCCAAATCCAATACCTTACTTCCAAGACCTGTTTCCCCCGAGTAAGAGTGAGGAAATTCACAGTGAGAGTAAAATACTGAACTGTGTTGTACAGGTCAGATTCCTCTCTGAATGATGGTAATGTGAACCAAGAGATGAGTCCTTCGAAATCAATCAAGTTACAGTTGGGTG
Organism: Mauremys mutica; assembly: GCF_020497125.1. NCBI lineage: Eukaryota > Metazoa > Chordata > Testudines > Geoemydidae > Mauremys > Mauremys mutica. The sequence continues at coordinate 214,102,818 of NC_059073.1, forward strand.
ACAGGAAAACCCCTAGACAAGGTTGAACACAACAACAAAGTGGACAAGGCCTGCAAGATATTTAGTGGAAGACACAGCATTTGCCAGCAGACAGGTAAGTCTATACTGATACCAGCTTCACTCGTCTTGATGTTCCTGCACCACAGCTCTCCTCTCCCTACTATGCACATGGTCATGAAAACATTTTAATGTCCAGGTTCTTAGTGAACGTTTTTACTGTGCTTTGAAGATGTAGGATAAAAACCTGCGCAAGCAGGGAGTCAACTTGTCACCATGACTAAAGACTCTGAGATAGAAAGTCTGCTCCGGTGGGGGTTGGGGGAGGGGAGGGAGAAGATTGTGGTGACAACAACCTCCCCACTTCAGGGGGCCAGCCCAGCCTCAAAAGTGGTTGCCACAGTCCAGAGAGTTTGTGAGACCAGGGTAGTTGGGGAATACACAGATTCAGTACATCTCCTCAGCAGCCTTTGTGCATGCGTTTCCTGTGGAGCTGCAGGCAGATTTCAAAGCTGCCCTCCTCCCCTGATAGAGGGAAGTGAAATTGATACTGGATCTGGACTGCAAAGTGTTCTATAAATGTGTCGTTATTTTGACAATATCATTCAAAATGCTGGTCCATGACAGAATACTTTTACAAGAAATATCTTCAGGATAAAACAGCAAATCTTTTGCACCTTGGAAATTGTGAATGAACCAGGAACAGGAATATATTGAACACCAAATTATCATAGACTCAACCCTCCCATCCCCATATGCTTCTCTCCATTGCATACTACAGTGAGTGGAGTGGGAGACCTCATAGTTTGTGCAAAAAGTGGTGCATGTAAGGGAAAACGAAGGGGTGAACAGGAATGGGCCCAAGGAAACCTGTGATTTTCAGAGGAAAAGGAGCCTGAAAGCAGCCTGTCTGCACCATGTTCCCCACTGAAAGTCATAGAACACACACGGACAGCTCCATGTAAGTTAATGCTACTCTAAGCTGTATTTACTTTGCCTATGTACTCCATTGCCTCCATCAGAGGTGTTACAGGAGACAAAAGTAACGTGCCAACTGGGCCAGTTATGCTGCCATTTTTATGGGAAAATCCTGTAGATTTTAATATGTAAGAAACTAACAGGGTATTCTAGAAATTTCTGCAAAAACTTAAAAAATGTAATAGAGCATCATCTCTCTTTATGGTTTTCTGAACCATCCTACAAAAGTGTATAGCAAGGATTTTATTCTCTGATACAGTCATTAGAGCAGTTCCAAACAGCTACAGAAAAGTTCATTTTCTATGAAATTCTATAGAACTTTACGATAAGGAGGATGATGGGTTAAGACTCGCAGCAGTGCAGAGAAAGCAGCTAAGTGCAACAAACCCCACCACAGGTCATCAGCGAGTATGAATGTGTCACCTTCACCAGTGCACAGACACCCACCACTTTAAAGACGGAACTCCATTAGCGGGAAGCGGTAGTAGGCTTTTATCTTCACGATGGATTAAACACTAAAGAGGAAACACTGTCAGGAACTCAGGTGACTCCTTGCACAGTCGCCTAGCAACCCAATGAGCTTGGTTGGGCCTCACTGAGGGTATGGCTACACTTAGAGCTGCACAGCGCTGCCGCGGGAGCGCTTCTGAGGCAGCGCTTTGAAGTGTGAGTGTGGTCGCGGGGCCAGCACTGGGAGAGAGCTCTCCCAGCACTGCACGTACTCCACCTCCCCGAGGGGATTAGCTTACAGCGCTGGGAGCTGTGCTCCCAGCACTGGGGCACTGTTTACACTGGTGCTTTGCAGTGCTGTAACTTGCTGCGCTCAAGGAGGTGTTTTTTTCACACCCCTGAGCAAGAAAGTTGCAGTGCTGTAAAGTGCCAGAGTAGCCAAGGCCCAAGTGACTATGGTCCCTGATTGGACAGAAGAGCCAACAGATCTCTATTAAAGTCTGATAGCAACAGCAGCACAGTGTCTGATCAATGCGTTCCATGCCTGCAGCTGTGCCAGACCTGCTTCTTGTACCAGCCCTGTCCCTGCTCCTGCCCTAGTCCCTGCCTTCCTCAGAACTCCTGATTCCTGACTCCAAGCACTGGCTAGTCTCTTGACTACAACACCTGCTTTGCCCTTTGATTCTGTTCTGGCTCCCAACCAGGGGCGGCTCCAGGCCCCAGCACGGCAAGCACGTGCTTGGGGCGGCATGCCGTGGGGGGCGCTCTGCCGGTCGCCGGGAGGGTGGCAGGCGGCCCCGGCAGACCTCCCGCAGGCGTCCCTGCAGAGGGTCCACTGGTCCCGTGGGTTCGGTGGAGCATCCGCAGGCACGCCTGTGGGAGGTCCACCGGAGCCGCGGGACCAGCGACCGGCAGAGCGCCCCCTGCGGCGTGCCGCTGTGCTTGGGGCGGCGGAATGGCTAGAGCCGCCCCTGCTCCCAACTCCTGTCTCTGACCATTGGCTTGTCCCCTGAACACACCTCCTGATCTGCTCTCAGATTCTGCTCTGATCACTAGGCCAGACTCCTGTTCCGACTACTAGCTTGCAACACCAAACCTCGGTGTGTAACAGTTTGAGCAGCCCAGTAGACGGAAGGAGGAGCCTTTGCCCCCTAGTGTGGAGCTCCTCTACAGAAGGGCAACACAGGAGTCCAATCCGCCTTTTTGGACATTGTTGGGGAACTGCGGTGAGCAGAATGCAGCCCTCCAGGCTCAGTACAATACCAGGCACTGTCTTCTGTCCCTGCCATTCTCACATCCACTTTCTAAATGACCAAACTGCTTCTACCCGTCAAGTTCAACAGCTATTATGCCAAGTTTCATAGGCTCCTTAACCAATGTCATCTCTAGTTCATGTTACAGCCACATTTGTACCCCACGGATCAGTGCTGAATAAGATTGGTACTAATCTGCTCACCACAGAGGCCCTGATGTGGAGGGGTCCAGCCCTCACTTTGAACACTTAGACTACTTTGTACAGGCAATGGCAGGTGTCTTCGATAGCCCGAATTGAGAACGTACTGCAGAAGCTGCTCCCCAGGCCCTCTGGCAGGAGCCCAGGTCTGTTGCCAAATATGCAGTGGGATGCTGATGTCTGGCTGCAGATCCCCACTGGAGTGAGGCTGTCCAGGAACACCACTCCAGGCAGGGCCTCAACAACTCTATCAAAGATGAATTAGCCCAGGTGGAACCTCCAGCTAGCCTGGGAGCTTTAACTGGTCTGTGCATTAGGATGGAAGATTGGCTAACGAAGCGAGCCCAAGAAAAATGACACCCACAGGACAGAATTCTTCTGTCTCCTGGGGCTCCAGTTGTCCTGCCAGACCCTGAACCGATGCAAGTCGACCTGCCTAGCCCCACCTTTCTGCCGATGAAAAGATTCATAGTTGGGCATTGGGGCTATGCTGGTACTGAGGCACGTTGCAGCTAAAGACCAGCCCAGCTCCGGGTGAGGAAATGCCTGAGCTGAGCCCCAGTAAGGGGCGAGAGTTGGGTCTGCGCTCCACTCGTCCCCTCAGCAAATCACACTGCTGCCCGTCCACCAGAATTTGGCAGCCCCTAACACACGTCAAGTGGGCTGGAAGAAAGCAGACATTACAACAGCTTGGACTAGCCTTCCTGCCTGGCCTTCATGCTGTACAGCAGAGCCCCTGTGGAAGGACAAAACAGGGCTCACACAGCGGGAGCAGGATTTGCTCCCAGGCGCTCCAAGCCAGATGAACTGGCCAGTGCGGAGAGGTCAGGACTATGGCTGCAACTCATTCGTTCTCACCCTTCCCTCGGGCTCTGTTGTTCTCACCAGTGCCCATGGAGGGGGCAGCCATGGCACTGGGCATTTCTGGTTTGCTCTTCATTAGCTGCATGGCTGCTGTATGAGCAGACAGATGCTAACAGGCAGAAAAACATTCAGGCATCAGGGATCCAACTACTTACCCCAAAGAGGGGGGAGGGGAAAGACTAAGAACATCCTTTGTGCAGCGTGTAGAAAACATCAGGGTGTGGCTTACTGGAACTCCAGGTGAGGAGAGGGGTTGGTTTGCCTCATTGATGAGGCTGCAACCGACTCAAGCCACAGTTAAAAAAAAGGCAGCTGCAGATTCACCCAACCCAGAGTCCTGGAGCCATATCCCCTCCTAGACCCGCACTGAATGACAAACACTTTCCAGGAGTTGCTGAAGTCCTAGGAGCACACGTTCACCTGAGGCCACCAGTGCAGTGACTGACAGACTAACGCAATAAGGAGCTACAGCCACTGGTAAGTGCCCAGTTCTCTCCCATTCTCTCCCTGGCACGAGGGTTAAGATTTTTCTGTTTATTTTCCACATGCTGCTGCAGTGGAGACAAGTCTCTGTGACACACCACCTCTCTGGGCGAGCAGTACGTTCAATGTTTAACTCATCCTTTTGTAATGACTTTTTACTGTTTCCTTTAAAATATTTACTGTTAAAAGTAATTGCTGGGGTGCCCAGACTGCTGCAGAAGGACCCCAAAAGGATTTACAGTGACATTTTGGAAATGGATACTAAGAGCAAACGAGGCAGTGACTAGCTAAATGACTCCACTGGGATGGCCACATTTTTCTCGCAATTATCCCTGGTGCACATCAGTTTCAGTGGGATTACTATGAATCACCACCAGTGTGACTGGGATTAGAACCCGGCCTGCCAAAAATAATTTTGTCAACTACAGCTCACTTGGGAGATTCCCACTTGCTTAGAAGGTTTTGAACAAACAAAATGCAGCAGAGAGGGGGCACATTGTTAAATTTTGGCTCTGGTAATGACAGATAGTAATTGGAAGGGGTCACATCACACTTCTAGTTGTTTAATTGATCAGATTCCCACTGCTGTATTTTCTTTCAAACTGCAGAATTGCAGACAAGCATGCAACAGGGGATCAAATTGATTATGATGAAATAGTTGGCTCTGATTGACTTAACAGCCATTCAGTCTCAGGGTTTGCTGTAGGAAAATGAGTCAATATCTTCAACATCTAAAATATCTCTGAACATTTGAAATTAAGCTACGTGAAATAACAATAACTCCCCCCCCAGGAGAGCAACACTGTGGCTAACATGTTTAGGCAGGATGTTTTTGTCACACCATTTTTTGCTCCTTAGTTACACAAGCATAAATCCAAATAACTCCATCGACTCCAATGGAATTATCTGAATTTACAGTGATGCATCTCAGAACTATAAAATAGCATCTCATTCACATGTACTATTTTTATATGACACTCTCTGGTGTTACTACTTATGCCTTAGCATTTTGGTGTAGTATGACTAGTTTATGATTTCTGTAGGGATGGGGACAATTTAATCTGCCTCCTTTTACTACTATAAAATTCCCATCTGCATTGTGACATTAATATAGTTTTAGGCATTTAATTTTCTTCTTTGTTTTTTTAATAAGAGGAAATCTGAATCTATGGATGTGAGCCTCAACTAAGCATGGGGTCACAAATTCAACTAAATGCACCACAGCATAGATATAATCATAAAAAGGAATCTACTGAAGGTATTTCAATGCATAGAACTCCAGGGAGCTACATAATTCTGCATGTCTCTGTTGCTCTATATGATTCAAATTACTAGAGCATATATTTTTCATTACTTTAAATTCTGTTATTTTGTAATCTATTTTTTCACCTTATCTTGTCAAAGCTCATATCCTGCAGTTATATACGTGCAAAGACTCCATTTTGCAAACCTAACTCGGAAGTTACAAATATTCACATAAGTAGCCCCCCAAGATGACAGAAGTGGCCAGATCAGTTCCAAAGTTAGTACTTTTAGAACAAAAATATTTTGAGTTGGGTGGAAAAAAAGTATCCAAATAATGCATGAAAGAAGTGTTGGTTTTTGACCCTTGTCTCTTGACAAAAAGGCCAAGTAGATTTTCTTCAAATCTTCACTTTTGGGCTGAGGGCAAGCATAAAAGATTTTAGACCTACGGATAATGGTAATGTTTTATATATATACACACACACACACACACACACACACACGCGCGGAATGAGATTGTTGTCTCAATAAAAATTAATAGCATAGCTAGTGATAATACAGTGAGGGATTGGATGATGGATTACCACCCATCAGTAATAATATCAGAAGGGATTTTATGAGTCAGTTTTTTCCTTTATTTTCATGGGTCACGGCCTCTTGGAACAAGCACTATTTAATGTTACTTTGCTATTGTGGGCATTGGTTTTACGTGTCAGCTCCGGCGACACAATGAAATCTGTTTGTAGTGTGACCTATTTTCAAAGATGCGGGAACAAGTGACACTCTGAACGTACGGAGTGATTTCCACTGAGATCCAGTGAGTGTGTGGTCACCGTCTGAGTTGGCTAATAGTATTTACGGGGAAAACTCTAGGTCTTCTCAGTGTTTGGGATTCCCTCATTGGTGCATAGCAGCACTGGTGCAAACCTCAACTGTAGACAAGGAAAGCCATGATCTGCACTAGCCTAGTTTATCCCTGCTTGAATGTAGGATTGTCAATTGGTGCAAAGCACAGGTTTCCTTGGGCCCATTCCTGTTCACCTCTGGGTTTTACATGGTTCCTTGCCATCAGTGACTAAAATTGAAACTAATCCCAAGTAGAGATCACGGCCTATAGAAAAAGACATTTCCCAGAGAGAACGAAAAAAATTAGATAACGAGTCTGTCATAAATAAACAGATCAGGGTTAAGGTCTCTTTTCCCTGGAAATGGTTAACAAGCTCAGTAACCTGAGAAACACCTGACCAGAGGACCAATCAAGGGACAGGATAATTTCAAATCTCTGTGGAGGGAAGCCTTTGTCTGTGTTCTTTGTTGGTTTGCTCTGTTCTCTTTTTGGATCTAAGTGAGGCCAGTCATGTCTCCAAGTTCTCCTGGAGTAGTTCCTACTATTCAATAGTAAGTATTAATTAGAAAGGCGGATTAGTCTTATAATTTGATTTCTACATTTGCAATTGTGTGTTTGCTAAAGGAAATTCTTTATTTCTGTTTGCTGTTACTTTGCTTTTACTGAGAAAGAAAAGGGGGAGGGGGAATGCTCTCCAGGTTTACAGGTTAGACTCTGTGTATTGTTCCATATTGGTATTACAGAGACAAGTTACTTTCTTTTTATTCTTTAATACATTCTTTTCTTTTCTTTGGACTTGGTTAATTCCTTCTCTTGTGGAAATTCAGGGGAAGGGGAGGGAGGAAAAGTGAGTTCCTCCTAAGGTTGATTCACAGAGTTGAATCGGTGTGTATCTCTCCTAAGCACTAGGAGAGGGGAGGAGGGAAATGGGTTGTTTCCCTTTGTGTTTGATTCAAGGAGTTTGAATCAAGGTATCTCTCTCCTAGGAGAAGGGAGGGGGAAGGAAGCAGGGGAGAATGGTTTATTTCTCCTAGGTGTAAGAACTCCATGGATTTGGGGCTCTTGGGATCCCCAAGGATTTTGGGGAAGGACTGTGTCCCAATACACATACATTATTGGGTGGTGGCAGCTTTTACCAGATCTAAACTAGGATTTTAGTTTAGAGGAATCCATGCAGGTCCCTATCTTGTGAACCCAACAGCTCCAAGTGGGGGTGAGACCTATGACAGAGTCATTGCAGAAAATGGAGGTGTTTTTAAACTAGAGGCTGTTAGTGAAGACAGGTGGATTTGCTTGTTAGTTGTGACACATAATTTGAGAGAATTTTTTTTCACTCCCAGGAGCTTTTGGAAAGTTAGGTTAGTTTCATTTAACACTTTTTTAAGAAAAGTGTGAACCCAGGGACTGTACAGCTTCTTAAAAACAAAACAGAAGTAATCCTAGCGATTAAATATGTTTAACCTGCCCAGAACACTTGAAAAGCTGCAGCCAGGATGCAGTTAAAAGCAAATGTAAATGCCTTAGCATATTTAGAGAGGTTTGTTTTTGGAAAACTTCCGTTATGAAAACAAAGCTGCAAATATAACTGAAAACTGCAGGGTCAAATCCTGCTCAGCTTACTCACCCACACAGCCCCCTGGATTTCAAAGGGACAATTTATGTGAGGAAGGAGAGTAGGATCTAGCCTGCAGGCTCATTTGAGGAGGCTTTCTGTGAATATTCCTGGGTTTTACACTCATTTCAGTCCTATCTGAAGGTCTGTATTTTATATGTCACTTACCCACCTTATTCCCTCTCAAGTTCATAGAGTTGTTTTCAAGAAGGAATAAAGATCTGACTGCAGATTTACGAGCATGGTGAGTATAAATCTACGACTGCCGAATAATCTCTCTCTCTTCCCCCCTTTCAGTTTGTGACCTAGGCTATGACATCATTCCCTAAGGAGCTAGAACACATTCCCCTGAACATATTCTAGAACGGTGTTGTCCTGTCCAAGCTAGCAATGCACATCTGTTCAGGCATGGATGCTCCCGCCATATCAAACAACTCAGCTCATGCAAACTTGTAGTATGGTTCAGCCAAAAGATGCTGGACATGCATTTGCCTGCTGCGCTGAGAGTATAACTGTACTTTGCACTCCTATCGGATCTTCCAACTGAGGATCTTAAAGCACTTCACAGTGAAATACCTCTGTGAGCTAAGTATTATTGTCTGTAGTTTACAGCTGGGGAGCCAGATCCTCAGCTGATGGAAATGTGCAATTATGTTAACTTCCTCCTGCTGCGGTTCTCGCCTAGGGAATGAGAAGCAGAGAACTTCATTCATTTGCCTAAATTCACACAACAAGAGCATAGATAGTACCTCTGCACTATCTGCACTCAAATGTATTGGGGTTATTGGGCATTACTCCGATCGACAGCCAACGGAAGGTATGAAATTTCCAATTTCTAGTGGTAGAAAATTTGCCCAGGTTATTGCAAAAATAATTAAACATTCCACCTTCACTGTTTCTTATTTAATGATTTTGTCAGCATAAAACTAACCTGAGGTTTCCCTGTAGGACACCCAGAACTACTTGGCTAACCTGGATTATTATATGGATTCTAGTTCTGTGTTGCCTCCGTACGACAACCCATTTAACCACACAGACCTCATCTGTGAAAAAAGTCACGCCCGGCAGTTTGCTCAAACTTTCCTGCCAACATTTTTCTGGATTGTATTCTGCATCGGCACAGTGGGTAATGCCTTCGTCATCCTCGTCTACTACAAATACAGATATAGGAAGAGCATCACCGACAGATACCTGCTGCACCTGGCCATTGCTGATCTGCTCCTCGTTTTCACTCTCCCTTTCTGGGCAAAAGTAGCTTCATATGGTTGGACCTTTAAGAATGTCATGTGTAAAATTGTCAATAGCATGTACAAGATCAACTTCTACAGCTGTATGCTATTTCTAACATGCATTAGTTTTGACAGGTACATTACAATTGTCCAGGCCATGAAAGCTAAGAACCTTAAGCGAAAAAGGCTTCTGCGCAATAAATTAGTTTGCTTTGGCGTTTGGCTGATTGCAATAGGCTTATGCATCCCAGAAATAGTATACAGTGAATCTAAGCAAGTTAGTGATACAACTACCTGCAAGATGGTGTACCCTACCACAGTGACCCGAACCACCAAAGTTACTGTCCTAGCTTTGAAAATCACAATAGGATTCCTCTTTCCTCTCTTCGTCATGGTTACTTGTTATGCTTTTATAATTCATACCCTCCTTCAAGCCAAAAGATCCCAAAAGCACAAATCATTAAAGATCATCATTGTTATTATCACAGCTTTCCTCCTCTCCCAGTTGCCCTACAACAGCATTTTGCTGGTCAAAATCATCGACACTTACACCAGGGTTATATATGACTGCAAAACCTCTGACAACATTGACCTTGGATTCCAGATAACTCAGAGCATCGCCTTCCTTCACAGCTGCCTGAACCCTTTCCTCTACGTGTTTGTTGGGGAGAGATTCCGTAAAGCCCTCTTTAAAACTTTGGGGGATCTAATTCACTGCACTGGTAAGAGCCGAGAACAGAGCTCTTCCGTATATGATAGCCAAGAAGGGAGCTCAAAATGGTCTGCATTGCTGACGCCATCAAAAACCAGGAGCTCTCTCACTTTGAGTATGCACCAAAATTCCTCACTCACACGCAACTTTTGCCAAGCTCCTTTCACAGTTAATGGGAGTCTGGCTGGAGCAAGGAGTGCTGAATGCAGTGCTCTGTAAGAGATTCTTACCCTATGAAAGAAAAAGAAAGATCCCATGAGGGGCTTGAGCCAATGATCCTTCAAAGAATTGAGCGGTCTCAACTTCTGCTGAAGTCAGCAGAAGTTCAGGGTGCTCAGTGCCTCTCCCTGGAGCGCTGACGACCTTCAAAGATCAAGCCCTACACTTCTGGGTGGAAGGCAGTGACACCGTTGAAAAGAGCCAGAGAAATAGTATAACGCTGAGTGGAACTAGAACTGACGAAGGAGGAGATTTAAAAAAAAAATCTTGTTACAACTGTAAATATCCAACCCAGCTGTGGCAATGAACAATCTGAACCAGCAAGTGATTTAAGGGAATGATCACATGTGGTCATGGAGCTCAGTTACTGTAGCCATGGAAATAGCTAAGACATGGTGGCTGCTTCACACTATGTCCCATTCCCGTCCAAGCCGACTGACTGAAGCCAGGGGAGGAATTAGGCCAGTACTGTTTTCAATGGGAGTTGCAGGTGCTCAGTACCTGTCAGGATCAGGCCTTAATTGGTTGATGCTTGTATAATGCTTCATAAATGAAAAATGCTACAGATTGTTACGGTCATGTCACTGGCAGCTTTTCAAAGTCCCTTTTCTGTAACCGGTGAAAGTAGGGTTGCCAACTTTCTACTCACGCAAAACCGAACAACCTTGCCCGGCGCTGCCCTTTCTCCGAGGCCCTTTCCCCTGCTCTCTCCATGCCCTCTCCCTCTGTCGCTTGCTCTCCCCACCCTCACTCACTGATTTTCACCGGGCTGGCTCAGGGGTGGTTGTGGGGGCTCTGTCTGGGAGCACAGACTCTAGGGTGGGGCTGGGGGTGAGGCGTTTAGGGTGTAGGATGGGTCTCCAGGCTGGGGCTGAGGGCTTCGAAGGATGGGAGGGGGATCAGGGCTGGGGCAGAGGCATGGGAGGGGGTCAGTGGTGCAGGCTCCGGTCAGCACTGACTTTAGGCGACTCCCAGAAACGGCAACATGTTCCCACTCCGGCTCCTCTGCGGAAGTGTGGCTTCTGCAGGCACTACCCCCGCAACTCCCAGTGGAACGTTAAAGGAACGTTAACACTTTAAAGTAAATGGCAAGCAAAAGTCCTAAAGAAAGAGCTAAGACAGGGCTTATGCATAAAAGACTTTGGTGACAAATCCCGAAATTGCAAGTAGAAGCAACAAAACTGCTGTTTATCCAAATGATGTTGGATTTATTAACTTATTGAGAATTTGGCCTTACAAGGCGTGAAGCATTCCTAGCCGATTGTGAATGCCCTCAGCTATCACAGACTTCAGTGAGCATTGATTGTGCTCAGCACCATGCAGGATGGTGCGTCAACACAAGGCAAAACAGCATGAAAAGAACATGAATAGACTGATCACTTTTGGTACATGAAAGAGCAAAGCACATTATGGAACATAAATCCTGAGTTTGTGTCTGTTTGAGATGCTCACTGCCCTGGGGCAGATAATGAAACCAATGGACACATTTATGAACCTCACAGCACTTTGCGAGGCTTTATATATTAAAGTTGTTCTATACAATATAATTATCCTGGTAAAACACTCCAATCATCTAGGGTTGTTTTTTTTTAAACACCCACAAACATTTAGAACAGGTGTTACTTAGATCCCTTTTGGAGACTCACCTACCTCAAGGCAGGGACAGAGATGAGCCATGAACATAGCATTGTTGTTCTGCTAATTAAATTCTAGTTAAAGTTTGACTTCCCCTACAAGCTGCCTTCTCAATCCTTAGCTCTGAACAGTAAATGAGCAAACATTTCCACTGACTTGATGTCCAGGATAAATGGCCTTCTCTGACACGGGTTCCAGCTGCAACTCCAGCCAGCAGCTCCTAGGACTCACCTTGTGAGCAGAGTGCTGCTTGCCCTGCCTTTTTAGCTCAGCTGTGATAACCACAGTGAGTTCAGGCTTTGGCTAAAGCAGTGGAATCTTGATGTATGATAGACAGTGCACAAACGTCTCAAACAGCAAGAAAACCACATTAACATCTGCCACTCAAAAAAATCTACACCAGCAGCGCAAACTACATAGATAATTACCCATGTTCCTGGGTTAATTGACACATGAAGCTTTTGAGTGTTCTGAAACCTAATCTGTATTTTCTCATACTGAAAGGTTGTGACCTGGTCATGCCTATGAGTCACTTCTTGAATCTCTTTGTATTGTCATCGGAAGGTTTTTGAAGCAATGATAGAAATAGATCAATTAGATTCCAGGGTATGTGATTTTGGCATAATTTGGACAGAAAGACTTAGAAAAACTGCCCTGTTTTGGAACCTGTCCAACATATTGTGTAATAACTGTGCCGTATCTCCAAGTCTTAGTCCAAATTCTTAATTGATTACACTGTGACTTTTGCCTGAATAAAGACTGGTAAGAACTATGAGCTTGATTCTGCTCTCAGTTACAGCAAACGAAAGCTGATGTAACTTTGCTGGATTTACGCTAGTGTAACAGAGCAGAACATAACTCTGAGTAGGATTTTGTGCACAGAATTTTGAGGAGACAGAATAGGAAAGAGAGAGAATAATTTCAAAAGCCTGTAGGCTCTGAGCTGCTTAAAAATTGGTGTTACAGCAAGAAACATTTCCATCTGATGGGCCAAATGCAGCACCATTCACAGGGGGCCCAGTGAGTTGTGTGCACATGAGGGCAGACTTTGGCCAATATCATGTATATGCTTGGTGGTGTAGTTTCAGCTCTTTGCATCATGACTGTTGTTTGCTTCTCTCACAGGCTTCACCCTGTGTAGTTTTAGCACGTGCTCGATGAATAAGAACTTACACAGCACAGACAAAATTAAACAAACACGTGACCTCATTTGGCACAGATTCACCTGTCACAGCAAGGTTTGCTGGCCCAATCACCTGTGTGACAGACCCAGACCAGTGGGGTACAGGACTCTGGTAGAGGGCAAATATACTGGTCACTGGATGAGTAGTTTTCTGTTCCCTAAGTGACCAGAGCAGAGGCTGTACTAGAGTAATCAGGAACCTGCTAGAACCAATTAAGGCAGACAGTCTGATTAGAACACCTGCAGCCAATCAAGGCAGGCTAATCAGGGCACTTGGGTTTAAAAAGGAGCTCACTTCAGTTTGTGGTGTGCGTGTGAGGAGCTGGGAGCAAGAGGCACAAGGAGCTGAGAGTGTGCTGCTGGAGGACTGAGGAGTACAAGCGTTATCAGACACCAGGAGGAAGGTCCTGTGGTGAGGATACAGAAGGTGTTTGGAGGAGGCCATGGGGAAGTAGCCCAGGGAGTTGTAGCTGTCATGCAGCTGTTACAGGAGGCACTATAGACAGCTGCAGTCCACAGGACCCTGGGCTGGAATCCAGAGTAGAGGGTAGGCCTGGGTTCCCCCCCAAACCTCCCAACTCCTGATCAGACACAGAGCAGTTGACCCAGACTGTGGGTTCCACCAGAAGGGAAGATCTCTGAGGCGGGCAAATCTGCCAATAAGCGCAGGACCCACCAAGGTAGAGGAGGAGCTTTGTCACACCTGTTACACCACTCTTACAAGATTCCTTTCAGGAAGTGGGAAAATCTCTGAGGAGCACCCCAGTTGTTTTCCATCCCATGTGTGGTCCTTCACTGATGCACTGCTATCTGGGGTGATGTTGTTCCTTCTCACCCACTTGAACAGAGACTTGTGACATGCAAATTGATGTCCCTCCCCATCCCACGTACCATAGTCATCCCCTCCATTATTTCATTGTAGGATAAAGCCAAAATTTTCAAGTGTGGGTGCCTAAAGTTAGGCTCCTGCTTCCATATATGGGCACCTTCAGTGGAAGCTCCTGGTTGCTCATCACTTTTTAAAATCAAGCCACTTAATATCGGTGCTAAAATGTGCATTTCTGGGTACATCTACAGAGCCACCAGCAGTGAGCCTCTAAGCCTGGGCCAACAGATTTGGGGTCGCTCTACAAATACCTGTGTAGCAGCACTTTGAAGTTGTGGCCTTCAGAATCAGAGTTCCAGACCAAACTGCCATGTTTACATAGCTATTGTTAGCAGAGTGGCATGAGCCCTGCAAGCACAAGTTTGTTGACCCAGGCATGGGCCAAATTCTGACCTCGATTACACCTATGTGTTTTCCATTGACTCAGTTTGTCCAGGTGTCGATGAATGCTGATTATGGCCCAGGGGCATTTAGTCTTCTCATTGATATAACAAAGAACAGACCCCCTGCCCCCCCAATAACAATTTGCTCACTACAAATTTGACTTCTGGGTCCTTACTGTATATACTCTGAATTAAATGCAACTCATTATGGGTTAAATTCACCTCTGTGCAAAGAACCAGCACAAAGTCTATGCCCCATGTAAGCATTTGCAGAGGTGTGAAGTTCACCAGGTTACTTTATTGGCATGATACAAGCAAGCCTCAAGATTTTTCTTCAATTTTTTCTTGCTTAAAACCTCATTTGCGCCATATTTCAATTTCTCATCTTCAAGACAAAGTTGTATATGTGAGCTAAAAAAAAACAAGGATGCTCACTCTAAATGATACAGAATTTTATTTATTGAATTCCTGAGTAAAAATAAAAAGCATCAAGAAATATTCCAGCACAAAGCCGTCTACATCCCCATAAATGTACAGACTTCAATATTCAAAAAAGCTTTATTCCGCTGTGGAAGTTAAGTTGAACTTGGTGCAAATCCATTGTGCAATTCTTTGGCAGTTATGACCAAAAGATATTTCTGAAGAAGTTACAGTAAATTTCATTGAGCAGTATTAAAACTACAGTGCAATTTCAATTTTAAAACAAAACCAAGGAAAGTCACGTATTGCAGATTTACAATTTCAGCATTTTACAAAGCTGTAAACTCTCTTTTTATGCAATACATGTCAGTAAGTTTTCATGAACCAATTTTCTGTAACACTTATTGAAATGTAAAGGAACACTGTCAAGCAATGAAAAAACAAAAAGAGAGAGGGGGAAAAAAAAGTAAATTCTACCCTATGCAGAGAAAACTCTGGGTGGGAGAGAATCATTAGCCACATCCTCAGACTCCCAGAAAAAAACACCTGGCTGCACATTACTGTTACTGCTACTTAAATATGTGTAAATATTTGAGCCCAGTAATGGGCATTGTGTTATTGGGTAACTGGCTTCTGCTGTGCTATAATGTGTACTGTCTGTGTAACAAAAGTACCACTCACTTTTAATTTAATTTCATTACAGATTAAATTGTCTTTTGTCTTATTTCCATTGCTGCTGGTCACCAGTTCTTAAAAGGCTAATTTCAGCAAAGCACATGAGCATGTGCTTCACTTTAAGTACACGAACCATCCCAATAACTACAAAGTTAAGTATGTGCGTAAGCACTTTGTTGAATTGTGGCTTATGACACTTGACTGACGGCTGTTCTTGTAACATCCTTCTGGACTATTTGTTTTCTGTTTGCTGTATAGTCCATTAGGGGCTGCTTTGCCTCCATTTATTAATGTACGAATGGAAAACCAGGTAGGTTAACAGGTTGTCACTATCCTCTTCCCACAGCACCTTGGCCTGATATGTAGCAACACTCCACACTTTTGGCTTGCATGGTTGGATTCCTGTTCAGTTTAAACCGCACCATAAACTTTAATTAAGAATGTTTCATCGAACGTTAACAGTATAAACCTCCTGTTTCTAAATATATTATTTGTAAAACCCTCGTATTGGCTTGAAAATAGCATTTATTTTTTTGCCTCTGCAGCGCTCCAGAGATCAAAGGGGCTCCAAGGCCACCCTAGTGGAGCAGCTGGGGATTGCCCAGGTGGCGGTTGTGGCGCTGCCACCCCCTCCTAGCCACATCTCCATTTGATGTGCGGGGTGTGGCCAGAGCACAGGCCATACTCTGTTGCTCCCCAGTCAGCGTAACAGCCCACTAGAGTGAAGCTCTGGGATATTGGTGTTTTTCAACTTTTTCAATTGGAAAATGCTTGTTTAAAAAAAAAACAAACACCCCTGCATTTCAGGTGTTGTACAACTGTTACATTTCTTATCTCGTTTGTGTCTCAGCTTTATTGATAACATAACTGACAATCTTAGCACAGCTCTGATAACAGAGTTCTGTTAATAAATGTGTGCTTTTGATGCTGGAGGGCTGTTTCTCAGTGTTGCCAACACTTACAGTTTTTAGTGTTTTTCACTAAGCCCCAGCTGCTGGAGTCATGGTGTTGCAGGAGTATCTCAGTGTTCCTTTTTCAATAAGTAAGTTTCTACCCCTGATGCTTGCAGAGAAGTGCAAAAATGTGATGCAAATGAACCCTAAAGACTCGAAAGCAAAAGAAGTAAATAAAAAGACCAATATTAAAATATCATGACCGGCTTATAAATCTCTAGATTTTGGGGGCAGATTCATGTTTTTTAATATTTGAGGTTGCGATATTGTTTTTTTGCAGAAGCAGAGCTACTCTGGGCCATACATGAACAGCGCATTTTTAAAAAAATCTTTGCAACAGAGTGATAGATTTTAAAAAAGACAGAGAAAAAGTAAATCCAGAGGCCACCCTTCACCAGATTATTTATAATATTATAGCTCACAGTTGGCCTGCCACTTGACAGTGTCCCTTTAACTTATGTTTGGCATTTTAAGAAAAATATCTTAGTGAAATTAGTATTCTAGCTAAACAGTAGCAAAATGCTTTTAAAATCACACCTAAAAGTTTAAGGAAAATTGCAGTAGACTTCAGTAAAACAGCCATTATATTGCATAGTGTATGGTACATAGTATTCCACTTTTAAATATTAAATAAACTCTCATTGCCTAAATAAGAATAAAACATAACCTCAGCACTAAAATAATATGCTGGTAAATGAAACTGCCAGTGTATAATTTGTTTATTGCTTATGTGCTATTCACTTTAATCTCATTTCCATCTTGATTAGAATCTTTTAAATTTAAGTATCAGAGGGGTAGCCGTGTTAGTCTGGTTCTGTAGAAGCAGCAAAGAATCCTGTGGCACCTTATAGACTAACAGACGTTTTGCAGCATGAGCTTTCGTGGGTGAATACCCACTTCTTCGGATGCAAGTCTTGCATCCGAAGAAGTGGGTATTCACCCACGAAAGCTCATGCTGCAAAACGTCTGTTAGTCTATAAGGTGCCACAGGATTCTTTGCTGCTTTTAAATTTAATATTTTCAGCAGTATCGATCTCAGTTGTGACGGTCTCTGACCTCTCTGTTCCTACAAAGAAAAGGACCCTGCATCTTTCTTTGACACATCTTCCCATGGCAGTTTACATGTAGTATTGATATAATAAGAAAGATTAACTGGATTGTCAACTCAATGGAATGTCTCGAGATGAGTCAGAATTCTGGCAAGTTAACATAGGGCCCAATCCAAAGCCTGTTGAAATCAATGAGGATTTACATTTATTTCAGTGGGCTTTGGATTGGGGGGCATAGCGAGGGCATTTATGGTCTAAAAATATGCTATATTGACCAATTAAAAAGTGCATCACCCATAAACAACATCCACCCCCTTTCACTGTCGTTTACAATAGCAATAATGACCTCAGCAATAGGGATTACGGGCCTTCAGCTGTACCTTGGGACATGGGTTCCTCTCCTTTCAGTTGATCATTAATCCCCAGGAAATGTCCTGGGCTTTTATCATTAGTAGTTAAGTGACCAGAACCTCGGTGCTCACAATCAGCATGAACAATCTGTGCCTTCACAGTAACAGTTCTATCCCCATCAAAGAGAATCCATTAGGGCTGAGTAACAGCACCAGAAAAATATACACACCCAATTGAACCTCAATCCTTCTTCCAAACTGAACTGAACCTTTGATAAAGAGCCCTCACACCCCCATACAATGCTCTTTTGTACCCAAATTTGTCTCCCCCTTCCAAGTTCTCTACAGTCAACCAGCCAGATCCTTCTCAAAAAAAAAAAAGTTCAACTTTCTATTGATAAACTGAGAACTTTTCAACTGAAGCCCACAAATCTTTTGTTTTCCTAGTTTTTATAAAAAAAACAAAAAAAGAGAACCCCTCAAATTTTGTGCAGAAAGCAGACACTTTCTATGGAGATTTTTGTTTAAAATAAAAAAATTTTTTTTCCACCAAAACCAGTTTTGATTGAAAACTTTGAACCAGCCTGGCCCACGAGTGCATAAGATTTGAATACAGGAGCCACTCTGGGCCCAGCAGAGACTGCAGACCGCTGGTTTGTACTGGGGAAATAAACATGGGGGAGAGGATATGGAGAAAGTGAAGCATGAGGGCTGGATGGAGAATGGTAATAGGAGTCGCCAGATTTAGCCAGAAAATGTGGAGGAAATCATTTGTACTTGGAGAGAAGGAGCAGAGGAGCAGGTAGGCTGAGGTAGAGGAAGCAGGAATAAGGGGAAGGACAAAGGAAAGTGACCTGACTGAATTGGTAAGCAGGAGAGAGAAGGATAGGAGGACAGGGGAGAAGGACGAGGCTCCTCGCTAGGTTTGGATATGCATCCAGTTTTGGGTGGATTTATCTAGATTGGATCAAACCCAATGAGGCTCACCGATTGCTACCTTCCACTCAGTCTATAGAAAGGAATCATTCTTGTCATTTATATCCTTAGAGGTTTTCATTTTTGTTGATCACTGTGGTTTAAAAGAGCCAAAGCAGAAAAAAGAAACATGCCCCTTTCCCTTTCTTTAGTGTCACACACGAGAACTGCTGAGTTTTTTCTGCCAATTATACACCAGATTCTGCCACTGTAAGTTACTTCGAGAGATACCTGACTCTGCAAGAGCTTCCATTGATTTCAGTGGATCTACTTACAGAGAAGAGCGATCAAGAGTGGAAGAAATAATCATTAATTTTAGAACTGTTGCAGCATTTTTTTTTGGTAACAGACATTAAATGTCAGTGTTTTTTAAAACCCAGTTAGACATTTTTAAACCAAAACTGAACATCTAAAAAGTATATTTGTTGCTTATAAGTCTAAAAAAAGATATGATCCTTTAATAATACATAGCTGTAACGTCTGGAGTATTGCACAGTTGCATTTTTTTATAGTTTTTTATAATTATGAGCTGGTCAGAAAATGTTTTTTCCCCAACTGAAAACTTCAATTTTTTTACTTTTATTTTAATCAAAATTTTCCAAGAAAAAAATATAAGCTTTTCAAGAAAATAATATTTTTCAGCCAACTATTTTTTTGATTAAAAACATCAAACATTTTAATTTTGTCAAAAACCAAGTTTTCATTGAAAAAAGGTTGAACATTTTTTTGACCAATTCTACGGAACAACATGGCTTTTGAGCAATCTCTACACAGTACTGAGCCATTAGTGTTCCCGTGAAGGGCTTCTTTCTTTTGTGTAAACACACTGTAAGTGCTTTGTTTTGTAACTACTGCATAGCTTAAGGAAGTGTTCAAACAATGATATTTTTAGTGCTTACATACGTATAAATAATAGTGTTTCTTAAAAATATAATTAAAAAAGGACACCATATATTCAAGGCTATGGAAAATCACTTCCATCATAGATCACAGGTTGTTCAACAGTCAAGTGATAAAATACCTTTTTCGAGATAAACCTGTACAAAACAAACAGAAGATTATGTTAGTCTATCTCAAGTAAAAGTAAGATCATAATAGCTGGTCAAACCCTGCAATCCTTACTCAGGCAAATCATCCATTGAACTTCAAGAAGGTTTGCGTGAGTTAGGACTGCAGGATTGGATGCAGTAGGAGCATAAACTACAAGAAGACAATCCTGACTCTGAACTGGCTGAAAATAATCATGTGGTAAGTTTCTGTTATTTACCGTCTCAGCGATCAAGAGTATCAAAGGATGGAACAATGTTACAGAATCACAGGAAACGATCTTTAATAAAATCTGAAACGCAGGCCACTGAACCAATTTTTGACCTCTTTCTTAATCATTCTATTAAAGTCTACAAGTGATGAAACACTGCTTATTTCAATCTCTACATTGACTCTACCTACCTAGAGAAAGTGTTGTCAAATATCAGTATGTAGATACCACAGTTTCTCGCCTTCACCTGCCCTCTGATAGTTTCCTTATGAGAGTTGCAGCGGGTCATAGGAATAAGTACCTGGAATTGAAAAATGAAAATAGAACTTGGTTTCAAAGCTCCACCTCTACTCTAGGTTTGGAAGAGATATTTGGACTTATACCTTCCTAGGGGGGCAACAAGAGGGCCTCCTTGTGTGTATGTATTTCTCTTGGTTTGCATTATCTATTCTTGTGAGTGAATGTCAGGTCATATGTCAGCCGTCTCCCTGTGACAACCTTCTTCTGACATCTACATGTGGAGGAATGCACACCAATGATGGTGGTGGTGCATAACATACATGTAGCTACACACTGTGGTGAAAAGCAGGCAGTGTCCACGCTGAAGTGTACATACTGCAGTGAAAGAATCTGGCAGTGGGACATCTCACGGCTAAAAATAGTGACTGTGGAGTGTAGACATACCCTGGGTGATAAGCTTTCACTGACTATTTAATATTTATAAAACATTTCAAAGATACATATGTGCTACTCATTAATATTTCTATCATTAAAAACAAAACACATACAAAGAACAGTCAAGCCACATAAACAGCTTTGGCCTGAGTCTCCTCTCCCATACAACAGGTTTACACCAGTCTAGTCCCTTGACTTTCATGCTTCCAATCTGCACTGATCAGAGAGGAGAAACAGGCCCATTACATGTGTGGAAAGGGGTTAGACATTTGTTCCCATTAAGCGAGACACAGCTAGGCCTGATCTGACCTGACCTCCCGCTACTCAATTCAAAGCTCCCATGTGTGGATTTGTGAAACCAACATTGTGCGGGTACTAAATTAGTTCCAATGGTGTCTAATTTAATTTGGCCTTTTAAATTACTGCACATTTAATACAGCATCAAATGAATGTTTTATTCATATTTTATCCAAAAAATGCCCACTGTTTTTGCTCAGTGGAACATACTGAATTAAAAAAAACAAAGGCAAAAATCCCCCATCAAAATATATTTAAAATGGAAGGTTTTCCTAAGAAAAGCTGGCATTTCTGAGCCTTTTGCTGGCAGTTGCCATGCTACTGAAAAGGGAGACCATTTCTGTAGGTGATACTATGGGAAGCCTAATATCTCAAACTAGTTACTGTCGTACTTCAATCAATCATCAGGACAAATTTAACTCTCCAAGCAGGAAACTGCTGAGATATTCCATTTATCCCTCTCACCATGTAATGGAAGACGGACTTGTACATATAACTGAATTGAAAAAATTCTGGTAACTTGGTGTGGAGGGAGCTCTCTCCCGTCGGCATAGAGTGCCTTCACCAGATGTGCTGCAGCGGCAGAGCTGTATTGGTGCAGCTGCGCTACTGCAGTGCTGTACATATAGACATGGCCTTAATCAGTGTTAGCTGGTCATGGGAAACATTAGGTCTCCCCAGCATCATGAGTTAAAACTACAACTGCTTTTGTTTTCACTATAATTTTAACACAGGTTAGTTAACATAAGTTAGCTTAACAAGGATTAACACCACCCCTTTTTTCCTATAAAAGACACACGCAGTGTGAATCAGGAAAGTAGTGTGGGGCTTTCTGCACTGATCCTGCAAAATGTTGAGAACTTTGGGTAGTATCCAGCAAAGCACTGAAGCATGCGCTTAATCTTAAATCTGTGAGTAGTTCCACTGACTACTTCATCTTTCAAGGGATGGCCTGTGTTTAAGAGTCCTGCTGGATCGAGTCCTATGCTATTTACAAATAATATTTATCTTTTGCATTAAACGTAAGGAAAAAAACTAAACACTACACAGATTTTTCAGGTTGGAGCTGAAGGAGCCGATTGTTTAGCTTAGTGATAGTGATTTAACTTTAAATACAAACACTGCAAGCTAAAGTGCCAGTCAGTGCAATGTCACCCTATTTCCCCAGGCAACACTAAATAATTAAAGGTGTACTTCTTCCCACCGCAACAGTGCGATGGACTTTGGACAAGGAACACTTCTCCTGATGAGACATTTTGACACTTTCATATTTGTTACTACAGCGATGCACTTCCAGTGACATTTGTTGGGGTCATGATAAGTAAGCTTGCTGGTTCCACCAGACAAACTCATTCACCTCATGTGGTGAAATGCAATTCCTGAGGTAGCTCAGTGAGGAAAAAATCCCACCCTGAAATAACTGCCTTACTTTGCACTGATCCAGTGTTGCTTCTTCTGATTCTTGGTAGACAACGCTGAATGCTATGCTCTTTGGGTCTGATGAAAACACCCAGCTGATTGTAAAGCCAGTCACTGTCACGGTGATAGGGATGGTGCTGTAGGTGCTGGACTTAATGAACAGCTCCCTGTTGTCTTCCCCAAAATTTAAAATCTCTTCAACTGTAAGGGGTAATTTTATCCTGAAAGACAAACATAACCATTGGAGAGGATCAAATTAGATTGTGAAGACATCTGAACAGTGGGCACTAATATTTTATTTCCCTTTGCCTGACCTACTTCCTGCAGTCTCCTCAGTGACTTTGGGGCATGTCTAGAAGATGCAGCTATACAACTCTGGATGAAAGCAAGGACTAGTTGATCACAGCCTAGTGCTTTCTATTGCTGCTGGCATTCAGCAACTTCACTCATTCAAGTAGCCACGTTAGTCTGGATCTGTAAAAGCAGCAAAGAGTCCTGTGGCACATTATAGACTAACAGACGTATTGGAGCATGAGCTTTTGTGGGTGAATACCCACTTCATCAGATGCACTCATTCATTTATTCCAGTGTAGTTAAAAAGAAGTAATATTGAGTGTGGTACAGATACGCGATTTCAGTCTCACTTAACACTGTTGTTTCTCTTGATCAGCAAGTATATGACTTAATGTTTGTAATAAAAGATGTCATGAAAAAGACTGCTGCCCTCTGCTCTCTCCATTTTATATGTAAGCAACGTCACTTACCATACTAACATCATTCAGACCAAGAAATGGATGTTTAGGGAGATTTACAGAGCAAGTGAACATGAGCAGACATTCTACTAAATGTCACATTGTGCTCTGTCCTGGGGCTTTTGGGGTAATTAACCCTGGAGCTCACATTGTCAGTGAACAAGCAAACTACCTAAGTACCACCTTTAGGAACCTAAGATTAAAACTGAATTATCTTCAGGACCTTGGGAGGTTCAGCCCTTTAACATTTTGTCAGACCGCCTATACTGATATATTTCACATCTATATAATTAGATCCTCAGCTCATGGTCTTCAATGAAGCTTCACCAATTAACCAGCTGAGGAGGATCAAGCCCACAGTATCTCCATTGGAGTTGGTCTGATATATCATTATTTAGAATCAAGAGAAATTATCTAAGCAAAGAGCTAACCATGATCTCTGGTATTATGATACACTGTAATACATTCATTGTCAGCCATCAAAAATCAGCACTTGCCAGCAGATACCCATAGTTATTTCCAACTCTAAGTATGGGGATCACTGTGGTATCTCAGCCATCCATTGGCAAATGCTGAGTTTTAATGATAACTACTGTTCCCAGGCCAAGGAGAAATGTTTAGCTTTATTCATAATGTTAGTTTTTACCTAAGGTGAAACAACTACTAAAATTAAGGGTCGCCTGACAGAGTTTAAGTAGCTAATGACATTTCTTTCCCCCACCCCTCAGTTTGTTGCTTGGGTGTGTATTTTGTTACAGCTGCCGTTGCTTGAGCTCTCAGAAAGACCACAACAAAATCCCAGCACAGACCAAATCACCTTCTTGTAGTCAAAGTATAAACCTTTCTCACAGCTGAGCCAAATTTTCAAAAAGGGGCATCTACGGGTAGGGATAAGAATGTTGGGTTTTGTGCACATCAATTCTATTAGCTATTGTGCAAGTGACACACTCTATTGCCTCTGCGTGTAAATGTTAGCACTCAAGTCGTGTGTGTGCAGGGGGTTGTGGGCACACAAGTGCAGGCTGGGTTGGGGCTCTTTTGAAGATTTACTCTTATTGTGGCATATACGTATTCATCAGGACAGAAGCCATAGACAGCAGTAGCTATGCCAGAACCATTTTGGGTAGAGGTGGCTTATGGGAAATAAGCCACTCCCCCAAAGGCTCACGAAACACAGAATATTAATTGAGCATTGAGCAATGTCTTCCTCCAGGTACTGAAGTGCTAAAAGCCTCTCTCCAATTTCTGTTTACAGGTCTCAGTCCCCGCTGAAGATTTTCCTGGCCCCAAACGGATGGGCAGGCAGGAGGGCAAGCTGATTCTCTCCTTATCACCCCCACACCCATTATTTAACTGAGGTATATCCCCATGGTGCTGTTCTTAGGGCCAAGTCCTGCCCTCAGATGCATACGGACTGCTCCCACTGAGGTCAATGAGAGTTGACCAAGATGATATCCAAGATGCCGATTTGGCAGTTATTCTTTAAACCGGGCAGTAATGAAGCTGTTCTGCTTACATCAGTTCTCCTGACTTCAGCAAACATATCTCAGCATCTTGGGGCACTTGCAATTCTTCGGAGTCATCCAAGGTTGAAGAATTACATGTGCTGTTCCTGTGGCAAGAAGGAAAAAAAACATATTAAATATTCTCTGAAACAGCCCAACACAGAGACAAGTAATCACTGTAGTACCCCTTGCACCCTTGCCTCCAGCAGTGGGCTCATTTCATTTACTGTGGGCCAAACTTGATTATCTTTGCTACTTTAACACAGCACCAAGACTGCAGCCCCATTGTGCTAGCTACTGTACATACATACAGTAAGGCACAGTTCCTGCCCCAAAGAGTAAATAGAGAAGATAGCAATTATTCCTTTCTCCTACCCTTTGCCTAGCTCCATTTTTTGGAATGGGAAACTGAGGCACAGACAGATTGAAGTGATTTGCCAGGAAGTCTGGACAGATCCAGGAATCAAGCTCAAACCTTGTCCCAAAACTATCCTTTATTTCCAAGGCCTGCTTCCCCTCAGTAAGAGTGAGAAAATCCACCGTGAGGGGTAAAATGATGAACTATACTGAACAGGCCAGATTCTTCTCTCACTTATGGTAATGTGAACCAAGACATGATTTCACTGAAATCAATTAAGTTACAGTTGGGTGACAGTAGAATCCAGCCCATTGTCTGCATATCCCTAAACAAGACTGAGCACAACAACAAAGCAGACAAGGTCTCCAAGATACTTAGATATTTAGTGGAAGACATGGCATTTACCAGTATACACATTAGGGTGAGCAGGTGTCCGGTTTTCGACCGGAACACCCGGTTGAAAAGGGACCCTGCCGGCTCCAGTCAGCATTGCCAACCAGGCCATTAAAAGTTCGGTCAGCGGTGCTGTGGATCTCAGGAAGGCTTGTCCATACCTGTCCTGGCATCGTGCTGTGCCCCGGAAGTGACCAACAGGTACGGCTCCTAGACGGGGGCCCCACAGGGCTATGCGTGCTGCTCCTGCCCCAAGCACCAGCTCCACACTCCCATTGGCCAGTTTCTGGCCAATGGGAACTGGGGATGCAGTGCCTGCGGGTGAGGCACAGAGCTTCCTGTCTGTGCCCCCCCGCACCTAGGACCCAGACCTGCTGGTTGCTTCCGGGGTGCAGGGTGTTGCCAGAACAGGCAGGGAGCCTGCATTAGCCCTGCTGTGCCACTAACGGGAGCCGCCCAAGGTAAGCCCTTGCCCCAACCCCAAGCCCTTACCCCCCCATACCCGAAACCCCTCATCCCCGGCCACAGCCCAGAGCCCGCACCCCCAGTCCAGAGCCCTCATCCCTTGCACTCCAACCCCCTACCTCAGCCCATAGCCCCCCCCACACTACGAATCCCTTGGCCCCAGCCTGGAGCCCCCTCCTGTACCCCCAACCCCTCATTCCCAGCCCAGAGCCAGCACCCCCGGCCCAGAGCCCTCACACCCTCCTACACCCCAAACCCCTGCCTCAACCTACAGCTCCCTCCCACACTCCAAATCCCTCAGCCCCACCTGCCATCCTGGAGCCCCACCCTGCACCCCAAACCCCTCATCCCCAGCCCCACCCCAGAGTCCGCACTCCCAGGCCAGAGCCTGTACCCCCTGCCTCAACCCACAGCCCCCTCTCACATTCTGAATCCCTCTGCCCCACACCCAGCCTGGAGACCCTCTCCTGCACCCCAAGCCCCTCATTCTCAACCTCACCCCAGAGACTGAACCCTCAGCCGAAGCCATCACCTCCTCCCGCACCCCAAATCCCTGCCCCCACCTGCACCCTGAAACCCTCATTTCTGGCCCCATTCCAGAGCCCACAACCCCAGTTAAGAGCCCTCACCTGCTCCAACACCCCAACCCCCTGCCCCAGCCCAATGACAGTGAGTGAGGGCGGGGGAGAGCGAACCACCAAGGGAGGGGGAATGTAGTGAACTGGGGCAGGACTATGGTGTTTGGTTTTGAGCCATTAGAAAGTTGGCAACCATAATATACACATAAGTCTAGGTGTACTGTGCTTTGAAGGTGCAGGGTTAAATCCTGCTGAGGCCAGAAGTCAGCATGTTTCCATGAAGAAAGCACCTGAGATACAAAGTCTGCAGAAGGGTGAGAACATTGTGGTGACGACAAACTCCCCAATTCAGGGAGCCAGCACAACCTCAAAAGTGGTTGCCATTGTCCAGAGAGTAGGTGAGTCCAGGGCAGTCGGAGAATACACAGATTCAAGGGATTCCCTTCAGCAGCCTTTGTGCACGGGTTTCCTGCGGAGCTGCTGGCAGATTTCAAATCCGCCCTCTAACCCTGAACCCTTGACGGAGGGCAGACAGCAGCAATGTGGTCTGATTCCCCTCTCCAGCACATGGGGCTAGCCTGGCACAGTGAGGTAAATTTATCCTTGATCTAGCCCACAAAGTGTTCTATAAATGGTTCATTATTCTGATGATGTCACTCAAAGTACTACTCCACCCTGGAATACTTTTACAGGAAGTATCTTCACGATAAGAAGTTAAATCATCTGCACCTATTGGAAATAATGGGTGAATCAGGAACAGGACTATATCGAACATCAAATTATCATAGAATCAACCCCCCATATGCTTCTCTCCATTACATGCTACAGTGAGTGGAGTGGAAGACCTCATAGTTTGTGCAAAAAGTGGTGCAGTAAGGGAAGTATAGCCTCTGCATCAATTTCACATACCAGAGTAGCCTGTGAAATACCGGGTTGGGGGCTGTAGAGAGGCAGAGGAAAAGGAATCTGAAAGCAGCCTGTCTCCACCATGTTCCCCACTGAAAGTCATGGAACACACATTGACAGTTCCATGTAAGTTAATGCTACTCTAAGATGTATCAACTTTGCCTACATACTCCATTGCCCCATCAGAGGTGTTACGGGAGCCAACAGTAACGTGCCAACTGAGCCAGTTAGGCTGCCATTTTTATGGGAAAATCCTGTAGATTTTAATATGTAAGAAACTAAAAAGGTATAGAAATTTCTGCAAAAACTTAAAAAATGTAATAGAGCATCATCTCTCTTTATGATTTTCTGAACCATCCTACAGAACTGTATAGCAAGGATTTCACTCTCTCAAACACTCTATAGGCCAGTTCCAAACAGCTACAGAAAAGTTCATTTTCTATGAAATTCTATAGAACTTTATGATAAGGGAGATGATGGGGTTAAGGCTTGCAGCAATGCAGAGAATGCAGCTAAGTGCAACAAACCTCACCACAGGTCATCAGAGGGTATGAATGTGTCACCTTCACCAATGCACAGACACCCACCACTGTAAAGAAGTAACTCCATTAGTGGGAAGCGGTAGTAGGCTTTTATCTTCACTATGGATTAAACATTAGAGGGGCAAAACTGTCAGGAACTCAGGTGGCTACTTGCACGGTCACCTAGTAACCCAATGAGCTTGGCTGGGCCCAATGAACCCTCACTAATTGACTGTGCTCCCTGATTGGACAGAAGAGCCAACAGATCCCTGTTTAAGCCTGATAGCAACAGCAACACAGTGTCTGATCAATGTGTTCCATACCTGCAGCTGTGCCAGACTTGCTTCTTGTACCAGCCCTGTCCCTGCTCCTGCCCTAGTCCCTGCCTTCCTCAGAACTATTGATTCCTGGATCTGATGACTGGCTTGTTCTCTGACCACACCTCTGGTTCTGCTTTCTGATTCTGCTCCAATCACTAGGCCAGACTCCTGTTCCAACCAGTAGGTCACACCAACGACACCCCAGTGCGTTACAAACAACATGCATTATACAAGCAAGTTACATTAACTCATAATGGCTTCTCATACAGTAGAACTATGATTCATCTTTTCCTGTAGTTCCTTGGCCTACTGCTGCCCCCTCCAAAACTGTGGCTAAGTAAATTAGAGATGGAAAAGATCTATTAGGTTGGCTAGTCCAGCTCTCAGCCAATGTAACACTTTTCCCTATCGTATATTCTATAGTACTTTACCCAGTCTAGTTTTAATGAGATCAAGGAATGTGGCTTCCACCACCTCTTTCTGGGCTATTTTCCATTTTACTCAGCCTAAATTTTCCTTTGCTCTGTCTCCTCCTGTTACTTCTAGTTTTACAGCAGAGACATCCTTAAACAATTTGCCACAGCAAAAATCATTCTTCTGGCTTTGCTATAAGTGGCTCAGACTCTGCTGTCCGGTTTTGTGCCATGGGATTAACATTCCCTAATTAATCCACTAATCCCACACTCTTTACTGGCCCCTTGGACTATAAATTAAACCACGGGGGCAACATGTGAAGGCATGTTCCATCCCCTGACCAAACACACACTTTTTACTATTCTGTTGAGGTCCTTGCTATTTGTGGCTGCTGGCCTTGTACACTGTATCACTTGGCCCTCTCCTCTACTTGCTATGCAATTTAACTGGTAAATGCAACTAATTCTGCCCACCCACTGAGCATCAAGGCAGTGCCAGGTACACTGTGCCATGTTTACTCATTTTCTGACAGCTTACACCTGACTTGACATCTTCCCCACTATATTTGTCACTCACTGGCCAACTTCTCACCTCAGTTACTGTGATGCTACTCCACTGAAGTCAGTGGTCCAAATTCAACACTGGTAGCACTCCATTGAGAACACCGGAGTTATACCAGTGAAGAATGTGGCCTATAGAGGTCAGTGGTCTTCCATTAATTCACAGAATATAATTCTGTATATTTATCTAACCTCACTAGGTGGCAGTCCATCGCTCTTTGAGCAAGGTTGTTCCTACTGTATTCATGATGCACATAACTCTTTCTCAGCCATATAAGAGTGTTCAGATTGTTTTGCTTTTCTTTCTTTTAAAAGCAGAATGGATCAACTAACATGGCTAATAAAAATAAAGAACTAAAGAATGGAAAATATTTTTCACAACCCTCCCTGAAATTAAACTAGAAATATTATGATAGCATTTTCAGTAAGGATTAGTGCCCCAGTTGAACAAAATAGGAAACAATTGAGCTTTTGCTAATTTCACAAGCCAAAGTTGAATAAAACTTGCTTGTTTAATTCCCCCCACCCCATCATTTTCCATTTTCACAAGCATCTGAGCTTCCACCTGGAAGAAGAAATACTCACAGAACTCCTCACAGAATTTCTTGTCCAAAGAGAATTTACCTGACATGATTATTATTAGTAAGGCCCTACTTGAATTGTGGTATGATCTTCAAATAACTGCGGCTGAAGTGTGGACAAGACATGGAAAATCACGGGAAACTAATAATGGACCTTTATTAATAGTGGTAATTTGGAAAAGCCAAGGTAGACCTATTTGTTTAAGAAAAAATTGCTGGCAGGGGCTGCGGAGCCATCTCAAAAGTGGGGGAGCAGGGTGCCCTGCCCCCTCCATGGCCCCTCACTTTCCTCTTCTCTTCCTCCAGAGGTCCCACCCCCGGGCCAAGGCAGAAGCTGGAGCCAGGCTGGGGAGACACAAACCCTCCACCTGCCCAGGAAGTGGGAGGGCCATGGCCCCCCCGTTCTGGCATCCCTGGCTGGAACAATACAAACACTCAAGTATTAGGGTTTTGGTTTTTTTTAGTAACCAGACATTTTGCTGCAACTATATTACATTAATTTAAAAAACAAAACAAAACCTGACTGGTACAATATAAAATTCAGAAGACTAAATGTCTTAATACAACTGCTGTAGAAACCAAGTCCAGTCACTTAAGCTTTTTACATTTTATAGGCTTTGAATGTTAGTGCAGTACTAACTGCATACTCAAAATATAGGCAAAATTGTGGCCTGTGCAAAGTAAGCTAATTAAAATCAAAATGTCAGTGGAAGCCTAATATTGTGGGATCCACAATTTCCGCAATGTCATGAATGAAGTAGGGCCTCGATTATTAGTTATTATTTGTATGCGGCAGTGTCTGGGAGCTCAAGCCTTGGACCACGACACCATTGTGCTACGTGCTGCACAGACACAGAACCAAAAAATGCTTCCTGCCCCGAAGAGTTTACAATCAAAGTACAAGTCAAGAGACAACAAGTGGATACAGGCAGATGGGGAAGCACAAAGAAACAAAGACACAGTACTAGTCAGCATGATAGGCAGTAGTCTCAGCATATCAGCTGCGTAAACATTGCCAAGTTTTTTGTAGGCACCATGGCAAAGGAAGGTTTTAAGGAGGGATTTGAAGGAGGAACAAAGTCTGTTCAAACTTCATTTCCAGCCAAATACTGTACACTGGAGGTTCAGAGAAGCAGTGAAGAGTTTCAAATAAGCAACTTTGGGGTTCTAGTCTGAACTCAGACTCTGAACTGTGCTTTGAAGTTGCAGGGTTAAATCCTGCTTAGGCCAGAAGTCAGTTTGTTCCCATGAATAAAGCCCCTGAGACAGAACGTCTGCTGTGGGAGGGCAGATTGTGCTGATGACAAACTCCCCACTTCAGGGGGAGACACAGCCTAAAAAGCATTTGTCACAGGCCAGAGAATGGGTGAGGCCAGGGCAGTTGGTGAATACACAGATTCAGTACATCTCCTTAGCAGCCCTTGTGCGTGGGTTTCCTGCGGAGATGCTGGCAGATTTCAAAACTGCCCTCTAACCCTGAAGCCCTGATGGAGGGCAGGCAGTAGCAATGTGGGCTGAAGTCCCACTCCAGCACATGGGGCTAGCTTGGCACAGGGAGGTGAAACTTATCCTGGCCCGGGAAGTGTTCTATAAATGCAAAGTATGGTTCATTATTCTAATGATGGGCTGTAATGGAAAGTGAATTTTGTGGGGTAAAAGGCAGTGGTACAAAATGTAGGCTCCTAAGACAAGGGGCTTTGCAGACGGTTCAGGACATTGGTTTATTACAATCATTGTCTATGCAGTGAGCAGTTAGGCCAAGGAGAACCCTTGTGTTTGATTGGGTCCACTGGGGAATGATTAGAGCTGTTAGCTTCTAGCAGCATTAAAACTTTAGCCCAGAGGTCATGAACCATTGCAGAGTGAAGAACTTGCAGGAGGGAGCAGCTGCCAGTGTGCCACTGTCGCTCAATACTGACAACATGGACAGTGGCTTAAAGCCACAATCGTTCAGTAAGCTGTTCGTTCGTTCATTGAACAAAGAGCACAGTTCCTAGCATGAAGGTATTAATGACTGCAAGACTAAACACTCTCTGAATTGATCAATGCTACTGTAACAATACAATTAATATTAATTTTTTTCTTACTGGGATAGCTTCATGGACACACATCTTATTTTCAGTGGAAGTCCTGAGGTTCAGCAGCCATTCAGTCACACTTCAGTACCATACAGACAAACCGTACAGAGGGCAGTCACTAGAATATAGCAGATAACACTGAGCAGTCAGCAATTTCCATGCTTTATTTGCTGAGATGCCTCTTAGAGTAGATGATCAAAGGTGATTTGCGGAAATGTGATTCACGAGTCAAAGGAGGAAACAGATTAGAATAATGATTTAGCTAGAGTGGTGAATTGCTCTTTGTTCTTGATAGAACAGTAGATGTTTTGATATTGTTAATAGTGTGTTTTCCACTTGTAAAAGGATTTATCACAAGTCACACAGGAATGGGCTCCCTGAGGAATCCCAGAGGCATGATGCCTCATACATGAAATAGGGCCAACAGTGGTATGGGGGAAATATTTCCTCCCAGGGGAAGGACACTCCCAACTCCACCAGAGAGGTCCTTTGGGGCCATCTGCCTGTCCCAAGTCAGGGTAAAGGAGGAGGGTTGGGCGTGGGGCTAGCAACTCCACCCCATAAAAAATCAACTTGCTACAGAAACACCAACAATAGAGATAACAGAGACTTTTAGCCTGGAAAAAGAAGGGTCTTCAACTCGAAGACGCATGACGCTGGGTGGTGAAAGCCACGAGGAAGCCACTAAGCCGATTACCCTTCTTGCAACCAGGAGGATTACCATCGGTACATGGAACATGAGGACCATGTATGAGTCAGGAAAGACGGTGCAGGTTGCAGCAGAGATGAGGAGCAACAACCTGACCCTACTAGGCAGTAGCGAGACAAGATGGACGCAAGCTGGACAGCGACGACTGTTGACAGGAGAGCTGTTGCTGTATTCAGGACATGAAGAGAGCGACACACCCCACACACAGGGAGTAGGCTTCATGTTGTCCAAGCAGGCACAGAGAGCACTGATTGGTTGGGAGGCACATGGTCCCAGGATCATCACAGCATCCTTCAGAACTAAAATGAAGAGGATTAAGATGAATGTTGTTCAGTGCTACGCTCCAACTAATGACAGTGAAGAGGAGGATAAAGACTACTTTTACAACAGACTCCAGAAAATATTAGAGATTCTCCCAGACAAAGACATCACCATCCTTATGGGACACTTTAATGCCAAAATTGGACCTGACAACACAGGATACGAACAAGTCATGGGGACCCATGCTCTGGGAGAGATTAGTGAGAAAGGAGAGAGATTTGTGGATCTGTGTGCACTTAACAACCTGGTCATAGGAGGTAGCATCTTTCCTCACAAGCAGATCCACAAGAATACCTGGGTATCGCCAGCAGGCACGACAGACAACCAGATCGACCATGTCTGCATTAGCAAGAAGTTCAGAAGATCCTTGCAGGATGTTAAAGTTAGGCCTGGTCTACACTAGGACTTTAATTCGAATTTAGCAGCGTTAATTCGAACTAACCGCTCAACCGTCCACACCAGGAAGCCATTTAATTCGAACTAGAGGGCTCTTTAGTTCGAATTTGGTACTCCACCCCGACAGGTGGAGTAACGCTAAATTCGACATGGCTAGCTCGAATTAGGCTAGGTGTGGATGCAAATCGAACTTAGTAGCTCCGGGAGCTATCCCACAGTGCACCACTCTGTTGATGCTCTGGACAGCAGTCCGAGCTTGGATTCATTCTCTGACCAGCCACACAGGAAATGACCCGGGAAAATTTGAATTCATTTTCCTGTCTGGGCACTTTGAATCTGACGTCCTGGCTGGACATCGGGGCGAGCTCCGCAGCACCTGCAACGATGCAGAGCTCTCCAGCAGAGGAGTCCGGGCAATCCCAGAATAGAAAGAGGTCCCCAGCATGGACTGACCGGGAAGTCATGGATCTGATCGCTGTGTGGGGCGAGGAGTCTGTGCTCTCGGAGCTGCGCTCCAGCAAGCGGAATGCAAAGACCTTCGAGAAGGTCTCGAAAGCCATGAAAGACAAAGGATACAGCCGGGATGCGATGCAGTGCCGTGTGAAAGTCAAGGACCTAAGACAAGGGTATCAAAAAGTCAGAGCGGCAAACGGACGCTCCGGAGCCAAGCCCCAGACATGCCGCTTCTACGAGGCACTGCATGCCATTCTAGGTGGGTCTGCCACCACTGCCCCACCAGTGACGGTGGACTCCGAGGACGGAATAGTGCACCGGGACAGTTCCTCCTCGATGTTCGCCGATGGGGAAGATGAGGAATGGTCTTTGGAGGACGGCGCAGGCGACAGCGAACCCACTCCCGCTTTCCCTGACAGCCAGGATCTCTTCATCACCCTCACAGAGATCCCCTACCAACCCTCCCCTGCCGTTAACCCGGACTCAGAATCAGGGGAAGGATCAGGCGGTAAGTGCTATAGACGTGTAAACATTTATTTTTTATAAAATATGTATAGAAAAAATAGAAACACTATATAAAAAATTGTAAATATTAAACTATAAGAAAAGTAGGTCCACACAAAGAGGGATTGAAGAAAAATCCTCTAGCGACAATTCAACGAAGGTGTCATACAGTTCCTCGAAAAGCCTCCGCAGGAGGTTTCTTGGGAGAGGTGCCTTGTTGGGCGCTCCGTTGAAGCAAACTCTTCCTTGCCAGGACATCCGAATATACAGAGGTATCATCGCCTCCACGAGCATTGCTGCATATGGTCCTGGTCGGTGCAGCGCTTCCCTTAGCATCCTCTCTTTCTGGGCACGGGTGACCCGCCTCAGGGTGATCTCGTTCTGGAAATACTGCATCTAAGTAGGGCAATTAGTGTATTGTTACTAGTGTTAATGGTTTAAAATTAGGTTGCATAACAATGACCCTCGCCTAACAGCCACGTGCTAGAGGCCACAGAGAACAAGCATACATTGATCTTTCCCGTGCACTGGCGGGAGGGGCTGCAAAAGGATCATCCTTTCTGCTTTCCACATTGCCTTTAGCAGGAGAGCACAGCTATCCACTAACTGATAAGCATTATCTATTGTAAGGCTTACCAGGACCGTCTGCAAGACGGATTCAGCTGTCTCTCCCCGCTTGTCCGCTCTCCTGTGCAATGGCACCGCCAATGAGAGCGTACTCCAAAATCTCGAACTAGTTCTGAGATCTCGCGAGACTTGGTGCCCTGTATAGTCTTGCTCTCTTAAACTGACTTGACTGTGTTCACTGTCCGCAAACCTGTATTTGTTCAAGGAAATCACTTACTTTTTCGCATCACACAGCTTCGGCTCTTTCCCGGACTGCCCCGGCATCCCCCTCGCAGAGGCTGGCTCAGATTAGACGGCGAAAGAAAAAGACTAGGGACGAGATGTTCCAGGAACTGATGGCCTGCTCCAGAGCAGAGGCGGCAGAGCAGAGACAGTGGAGGGAGACCCTGTGTCAGCAGCATCGCACACACATCGAACGGGAGGATAGGTGGTGGCAGGAAGACCAGCAGGCGACTCAAACGCTGCTTGGTCTAATGAGGGAGCAAACGGACACGCTCCGGCGCCTTGTAGATGTTCTGCAGGACCGCAGGCAGGAGGAGAGAGCCCCCCTGCACTGCATCTGCAACCGCCCTCCAACGCCAAGAAGTCCTGTCCCCCCCTCACCCAAAGTTACAAGAAGGAGGGGCGGTAGGGGCCGTGAGAACTGTCACTGCACCGCAGCAGAGCGCTAATGTACAAGACACCTCTCGCGCTCTAAATTTGTAGAAGTTCTTCCCTTACAGGATCACCCAGTCCCAAATCCAAGTTTCAACCCCCCACTGTGTATAACATTATTAAAAGCGGTTTGCTGTTACTCACTGTTTCCGTCACGTTTCTCGTGTCAGAAGACTTTGTGTGTGTGTGGGGGGGATTTTTAATTGCAGTGCATAGCCCACATTACCAGGGTACAGACTTGGGGGCAGGGTCAACTGCAGGGCACACACAGACTGCAGTCACTAGTCACCAGGGTCAGTCTGTGTGGTGTATGCTGCCCTGGGTGATTCGTTGATGTGTATGCTTGTCCAGGGTCCTGGCGCCTGCCATCCCCGAATGTAAAGGCAGGCTTCCCTTATGATGCACTTCGACCGTAGCCACGAGCCTCTCCGCTGCCCTGAGCCCCAAAAAGAGCCCTCATCCAGGGACAGATACTCACCCTTCCCCCACACCCCTCACCCCTTCCAACGCCCAAACCCACAGCCCACTGCCGTCATGCAAACCCCTATCCAAAGACGGCACCCCTCGCTCCTTCCTGCAAACCCACCCATTCCTGCAAACCCACCCCTACATGCACAACCACTGTAAACCGTCCCCCACCCCACAGACCTATGTAGAAGCAGGAGGCTGTCCGTCCTGTATTGGACAAGCGGTCTGTACATCAGTGCACACCGAACCCAGCACAGTATGCTTCCATGTTTCAACCCAGGAACAGAAATGCAAAGTCAACGAAAGATTTATTATTAATTACTGTAACATTTCATTAGTTTTAAAACGTGCTTTGGAAGTGGGGGAAACTTGGAGAACCGGGTTTGTGAGCTCAGATCTAACTCGACACATACAGACACAGGCCCATGATCAGGCTCTCTTAAAATCAAGTGTACAGTCACAGGTTACCCTGCTCTGCGAGGAAACTAGCTTTCAAAGCCTCCCGGATGCACAGCGCTTCCCGCTGGGATATTCTCTTGGCACGGGTGTCTGGCTGATCGTAAACAGCAGCCAGGCGATTTGCCTCAACCTCCCATCCGGCAAAAAAGGTCTCGCCCTTGCTCTCACAGAGATTGTGGAGCACACAGCAAGCAGCAATAACTACGGGGATATTCTTTTCGCTGATGTCCGAGCGAGTCAGTAAGCTCCGCCATCTCCCCTTGAGACGTCCAAAAGCACACTCCACGACCATTCTGCACTTGCTCAGCCGGTAGTTGAAGAGTTCCTTCTCACTGTCCAAGACGCCTGTATAGGGCTTCATGAGCCAGGGCATTAGCGGGTAGGCCGGGTCCCCGAGGATCACTGTAGGCATCTGCACATCCCCAACCGTTATTTTGTGATCCGGGAAGAAAGTACCTGCCTGGAGGCGTTTGAAGAGACCAGAGTTCCTGAACACACGCGCGTCATGAACCTTGCCCGCCCACCCAACGAAGATGTTGGTAAAACGTCCCCTATGGTCCACCAGTGCTTGCAGCACCATTGAAAAGTAGCCCTTTCGGTTAATGTACTCGCTGGCCTGGTGGGCTGGTGCCAGGATAGGGATGTGAGTCCCATCTATAGCCCCACCGCAGTTTGGGAATCCCATCGCGGCGAAGCCATCTATGATGTCCTGGACGTTTCCGAGAGTCACTACCTTTGAGAGCAGTTGCTCAACGATTGCGTGGGCTACTTGAATCACAGCAACCCCCACGGTAGATTTGCCCACGCCAAAGTGGTTCGCTACTGACCAGTAGCTGTCTGGCGTGGCAAGTTTCCAGAGGGCTATGGCCACTCGCTTCTGCACACTCAGGGCTGCTCGCGTCCGTGTGTCCTGGCGCTTCAGGGCAGGGGACAGCAAGTCACACAGTTCAAGGAAAGTGCCCTTACGCATCCTGAAGTTTCGCAGCCACTGTGATTCATCCCAGACCTGCAGCACTATGCGGTCCCACCAGTCCGTGCTTGTTTCCCGGGCCCAGAATCGCCGTTCCACACCATGAACTTGACCCATTGCCACCATGATCTCCACGGCGCGGCGTACCCTGCTTTGTGAGAGGTCT
The DNA here is from genome assembly GCF_020497125.1 of Mauremys mutica. Lineage (NCBI taxonomy): Eukaryota > Metazoa > Chordata > Testudines > Geoemydidae > Mauremys > Mauremys mutica. Next base: position 214,140,223 of record NC_059073.1, read on the forward strand.
GCGCCACTCTCCTCACCGCGCTGCCGGAGCCTCCTCGCCCGATTTCTCAGCAGCTGACTGTGGAAGAGGTGGACGATAAGGTGCGAGGAGTTGACAACGGCCATAAGTGCAGCGATGATCGCAGCGGGCTCCATGCTCGCAGTGCTGTGGCGTCCGCGCTGTAACCGACCAGAGAAGGGCGCGAACAGATTTCCCGCCGGCGCTTTCAGGGAGGGAGGGCGTGATTGACGGTTCAATGTCGACAGTTACCCAAAACCACCCTCGACACATTTTTTCCCCCAGCAGGCATTGGGGGCTCTACCCAGCATTCCAATGGGCAGCGGGGACTGCGGGAACTGTGGGATAGCTTCCCACAGTGCACCACTTCGAAAGTCGACGCCGGCCCTGTTAATGTGGACTCAGAAGTTCGAATTAGTGTATTTAGTGTGGATACACAAATTCGACTTCATAAGGTCGAATCCACAAATTCGACTTAAGTAGATTCGAAATAGTCTTGTAGTGTAGACAAGGCCTTAGAAGAGGAGCAGACGCGGCGTCCGACCATCACTTAGTGGTGGCCAGATTGAAGCTGAAGCTGAAGAAGAACTGGATAGACGCATCAGACAGAAGAGCGAAGTACAACGTCAGCCTTCTGAAGGACCATAAGACCAAGGAAGATTTTGGACTGACACTGAAAAATAAGTTTTCAGTACTACAGGATCGGTCTGAGGAAGAGGAAGACAGTGTACTCAACAGATGGCAGAAAGTGAGAGAGACACTTAGGTCAGTATGCCAGGAAGTGCTTGGAATTAAGAAACACCAGCAGAAAGAGTGGATCACAGCAGAGACCTTGACTAAGATAGAAGACAGAAAGAAGAAGAAGGCAGCAGTCAACAACAGCAGGACTAGAGCAGCAAAGGCCAAAGCTCAAAAAGAGTATGCTGAAGCCCACAGAGCAGTGAAGAGGAATATTAGGAAGGATAAGAGAGATTATGTGGATGGACTGGCAGCAGAAGCGGAGCAGGCAGCATACAGCGGCAACATGAAACAGCTGTACGATACTACCAAGCGACTGTCTGGAAAGTTCAGCAAGCCAGAACGTCCCGTTAAAGACAAGCAGGGAAAGTCTATAACAGGAATAGAACAACAGATGAACAGATGGGCGGAGCACTTTGAGGAATTCCTGAACAGACCAGCACCACCAAATCCACCAGACATCGACCCAGCCAACGAGGACCTCCCAATCAATTGCGATAAACCAACCAGAGATGAGATCAGAAAAGCCATCACCATGATGAAGAACAGGAAGGCGGCTGGACCTGACAACATCCCAGCAGAGGCCCTGAAAGTAGACCTGGATGCTTCAGTGGAAATGCTGTACCCCCTCTTTGAGAAAATATGGGAAGAAGAAGTGATTCCGGCAGACTGGAAAGAGGGATACCTCATCAAAATCCCCAAGAAAGGAGACCTCAGCAATTGTGACAACTATAGAGGAATCACACTCCTGTCGGTGCCAGGGAAGGTTTTCAACTGAGTCCTCTTAGAGAGAATGAAGGATGCCGTCGATCCACAGCTACGAGATGAACAGGCAGGTTTCCGGCAGAACAGATCTTGCACGGACCAGATAGCAACGCTCTGCATCATAGTCGAGCAGTCTATGGAGTGGAACTCCTCGTTGTACATCAACTTTGTTGATTATGAAAAAGCGTTTGATAGCGTGGATTGAGAGACCCTCTGGAAGCTCCTTTGGCACTATGGCATCCCAGCAAAGGTGATCAACCTGATCAAGAACTCATACGACGGTATACACTGTAGAGTGATCCATGGAGGGCAGCTCACAAACAGCTTCCAGGTGCGAACTGGAGTCAGACAAGGATGCTTGTTGTCACCACTTCTCTTTCTCCTCGTCATCGATTGGATTATGAAGACATCCACTTACGAGCATAGGAACGGAATCCAGTGGACGTTGTGGACCCAGCTTGATGACCTGGACTTTGCCGACGACCTTGCACTCCTTTCGCACAGTAAACAGCAGATGCAAGAGAAGACTAATGTAGTGGCAGCCACGTCATCACAGGTTGGCCTCAACATCCACAAGGACAAGACCAAGATCCTTAGGATTAACTCCATCAGCAACGACCCAGTCACACTGAATGGAAGCCCCTTGGAAGAAGTGCAGTCCTTCACCTACCTAGGTAGCATCATCGACAAGCAGGGTGGCACAGACGCAGATATCAAAGTAAGGATTGGTAAGGCAAGAGCAGCCTTCTTACAGCTCAAGAACATCTGGAGCTCCAGAGAGTTGTCTTTGGCAATAAAAATTCGACTGTTCAACTCCAACGTGAAATCAGTCCTACTGTATGGAGCTGAAACCTGGAGGACAACCAAAACAACCATCAGGAAGATCCAGACCTTCATTAATAGCTGCCTCAGAAGGATTCTCCAGATCCGCTGGCCAGACACCATCAGTAACATCCACCTCTTGGAGAGGACCCGTCAACTCCCAGCAGAGGAAGAAATCAGAAGGAGAAGGTGGGGCTGGATAGGACATACACTACGCAAGCAGCCAACTAACACCACTAGACAGACACTGCGGTGGAACCCCCAAGGCAAGCGGAAAAGAGGCCGTCCAAGAAACACCTGGAGACGTGACCTTCAGGCTGATAGCAAAAAAATGGGCTATACCTGGAACCAGCTAGAGCGAATGGCCCAGGATAGAGGACTCTGGAGATCTGTAGTTGGTGGCCCATACCCCGATTGGGGTGACGGGCATGAGTCAGTGAGTGAAGGACACTCCCACACATGTGATCTCAGGGAGAGAGATCTTTGGCTGTTAGATAGCAAGCAGGTTTCAGACATGGTTTGAACTGGGTTAATTGGCCTATTCACGTAGCTAAATTGATAAATTAGCTTGAACGATCTTTCCGCGGATGTCCCATTAAGCAGTTATTGTTTAAAAAATTTTGTTTTCTGCTTTTTTTGCTGTACCTTCAAATATATACACTGTTTTATCTAATCTGAATGAGATCTGACTGTTACACTTGGTATTAATGAAAAGAGTATTTGAGCTTCAAAATGCAATTATTTGTACCAGAAACCTGACTGTAAGATTTATGTGTATTCATCCATCTATTGTTGCCCCTTTTTGTCTGAGTGTTAGTCAATATTTGGGGCCTTGTAAAACTGTTTTCATTAGGAGGAGAAATCGATGAAACAACTTGTGAAGAAGGTGAGAGATACCTGTATTATTTTTATGAATATTACATCACTCTGTTAGATGGTTAGGGTGTTGCTTGCCAAAGGCTAATGAGGGGTTCAAACACTCTTAAGTGGTTTTTCCATATTTGCAGAACCAAAGTTAGGTGGTTTAGATAGCCTGATCACCGGTGCTCAACTGACAGTACAGTGGTCAAAGCCTTTGAAGTCTGGTCTCTAGAAGAGCATAGCAATCTCTCAGTTTGGGAAAGGGGAAGAAAATCTTAAAGAACTTGAGAACTGTTAAAAGAGCATCCCTAGAAGCAAAGAAAGAGAGGCATGGTCTGTACATAAGCAGATGGAAACCTGAAGCAGGGGGGTACGGGGGATAAGTGGGCACTCCCTACCTCGAGGGACATGCTAAGTTTTAGGGAAGAAGTTACTCACCTTGTGCAGTAATGATGGTTCTTTGAGATATCTGTCCCTATGGGTGCTCCACTATAAGTATCCTTATAGGTGCTCCACTGTAGAGGTGTGTGTGCCTCTGTTCTGTCGATCAGAGAATTTCAATAGTAGTCCATCCCACCTGCACACGCATGGCTCCCCTCTACGGCAGAGTCAATAATGGACCTCTGAAACAGAGGGGAGGTGGGTGGGTCATGGAGCATCCATAGAGACACACATCTTGAAGAACTATCATTCCTGCACAAGGTGAGTAAATTCTTCGAATAGTGTCCCTGTGAGTGTTTCACTGTAGGTGACTCCCGAGCAGCACACGCTGCTGGAGGCTGGAACTTCAGAGTTGTGTCTGATATAGATGACAGTACTAAGGCCCCGAATTGGGCATCCGAAGCCGAATCCCCCAGTATGACATAGTGATCTGCAAAGTTATGGGCAGATGCCCATGTAGCTTGGAAAAGGCAATCAACGAGGAAATGGACCTCGTGGAATGCATGTGTATTGAGGATGGGAGGATTACTCCCTAAAATTGATAGCAGAGTTTAATACAGCCAGAGGCCCACTGGGAGAGGCACTGAGCTGAGATCGCTGCACCCTTCGATCTATCCACAATGGAGAGGAAGAGTTTTGGAGATTTTCTAAAGAACTCTGTCCTGTCCAAATAAAAGGCTCTTCACACATCTAGCATATGGAGGATGACCTCTCAATTATCCGTATGAGGTTTTGGATAAAATGTTGGGAGCTGAATAAGTTGATTCACATGAAATGTAGAAGTCACTTTTGGAGTGAACTTTGGATGTGGTCTGAGTGTGACCTTGCCAGGGAAGAACACAGTAAATGGGGGATGTGCCATCAAGGCCGCTATGTCCCCTATCCTTCTGGCAGAGGTAATGGCAACGAGGAATGCCATCTTAATGGAAAAGAGAATTAACAAACAAGTGGCCATGGGTTCAAATAGTGGTCTAGTTAGGTTCTTTAACACTAGGTTGAGGTCCCATTGCATAGTGGAAGCCCTGGGTTGTGGGAAGAGGTTTCCTTTAAGGAGCCTCTTCATAGTTGGGTGGGAGAAGATTGAGTAGCCTTCCACCTGCTGGCGGAAGGTTGTGATTGATGCCAAGTGAACCTTCAGCGAGCTAACAGAGATACCCAACTTCTTTAAGGATAACAGGTAGTCAAGAACCACCAGTAGGTTGGCTGAATCAGGTTGACATCCATGGGCTGGCACCATATCTGGAATCTCTTCCATTTCTGTAGTTATGTGCGACGAGTAGCATCCTTTCTACTGTGCAATAGTACTTCTTGTACCTTCTCAGAACAAGATGCTGCTATGTGCTGGAACACATGAAGAAGCCAGGCTTTGAGATGCAGAACCTGGAGACTCGGGTGGAGGTGTGACCCTCGTTCTGTGACAGGAGGTAGGGCGTGATTGGCAGGGTCATCGGTGGACATAAAGCCATCTGTGACTGGGTACCACATCTGTCTGGGGCAAGCGGGGGCACGTCTGTCTAGGCCAGGTGGGCGCAATCAGAATGGTGCTTGCTTTTTCTCTTCAGTAGGACCTTCAGCAATAGAGAGAACAGGGAAAGGCGTAAGGAAAGCCCTTGTCCCAAGGAAGGAAGAGAACATCTCCCTTGGAGTGACGTACAATCCCTGCTCTGGAGCAGTACCGCAGACATTTCTTTTTCTGGTAAGTAACAAATAAGTCTATTACCCATGTCCTCCATTGCCGGAATATGCCATGTAGAGTTGTCGGCTCTATTTCCCATTCGTAGTTGAATGGGAATTTGTGGCTGAGATGGTCGGCCATGGTGTTGTGTACTCCTGGTAGGTAGGCCGCTGATATTAGGACATTGTGGGAGATGCACCAGTTCCATAATTTCCATGCTTCTGTGCACAGGAAATGAGACCTAGCACCTCCCTGCCAGTTTATATAGTACATGCAGGCCACGTTGTCCATCATGACCTTCGTATGTGTGTCCTCGATCAGCAGGAGGAAGTGAGCACACACATTTTCTATCACTCGGAGCTTCTTTTTATTGTCTGTTTGGTCTGTACACTGAACGAAATCATGCTTGGAAGCATCTCATGTGTAACCTGGCATAAGCAATGACTGAAGTGCCCATGGCCATGTGCCCCACATGTTGAAGGCAATGACTGGCCAAGTTTTGAGGGCTGGATTGTACAGTCTCTATCAACAATGAAAGACTGAAAATCTGTAATATGGCAGGAGTGCCCTCGCCTGAATAGAGTTGAGGTTGGCTCCTAAGAACTCTACCCTTTAAACCAGTGTTGAGGTCCGTTTTTGTTCGTTGATCTGTAGGTTCAGACTCAAAAACAGGTGACGTGTGGCTTGAGTGTCTTGTTGGGCCTCCATGAAGGATCATTCCCTGAGAAGGCAATTGTCCAGGTAAGGAAAAATCATGATATCTTGAGAGCGTAAGTGGGCCACCACTACCAAAAGGACTTTAGCGAATACCCTGGGGGCCAATGAGATGCCAAAAGGGAGTATTCTATACTGGTAGTGGTCCTGGCTCAGTGTGAATCTAAGGTAACACCTGTGCCTCGGTATGACGGAGATGTGAAAGCATCTTGCAGGTTGAAGGCCAAGAATCAGTCTTCTTCTAAAGTCGGGATGATTGTTGATAGGGTGACCATCTTTAATTTCTGTGTTTTCACATATCTGTTGAGCTTTCTGAGGTCCAGTATGGGTCTCCAGCCTCCCCTTTTCTTCGGTATCAGGAAGTAACGAGAGTAAAAACCTTTGTCCCTGAACATGTCCCTGAACAGGCTCTATAGCTCTTAAGAGGTGAACCATCTCCTCAGTGTAACGTAGTAGATTTTCGTAAGAAGGGTTCCTGAAGAGGGATGGGGAAGGGTGTTTAGGAGGTGGAAGGGAGGAGAAGTGGATGGCATATCAATGCTGGATGATTTCCAGCACCCACTTGTTGGAGGTTATCTGTTCCCAGGTGCTGTGGAATGGAGAAAGGCGGTCTCCGAAAGGAGGAGTGGGCTTTCCCAGAATGTGGTGACGAGAAGAGTGTTCTACTGGCACCTCAACCAACCCATTAAAACTGTTGCTTCGAAGTTGAGAGTTGAGATGAAAGACTGTTGTGGCCCCGATTGTTTACGCTTAGCGAATTTGTATTTCTTTCTCTGTGGCTCGTATGATCTCTGCAATGGGTATTGAGATGTGTACTGTGATGACTGGGGTTTGAACTGTGGCTGAGGGCTATATTTCCTCTTGTAGGCTGGTGTGTATATCCCCAGGGACCGAAGAGTCACCCAAGAATCGTTTAATGTGTGAAGAGGCGCGTCTGTCTTCTTGGCGAACAACTTCATTCCCTCAAAAGGGGAGGTCCTCTACTGTAGTTTGGACCTCCTTAGGGAAGCTCCTCCTAAGGCCCTCCTACAACCACAGCTGTGAAAACCAAGTGTGCTGCTGTGTCCAGTGTGTATTGGAGATTTTTTTGCCATCAGCTGGCCCTCATTAATGATGGCCATGAACTGGTCCTTGTAAGCATCTGGGAGTTGGTCAATAAAGGAATTTAACTTTGCATAGTTCTGATAGTCACACTTGGCCAACAAGGCCTGGTAATTTGCTACCTGGAACTGAAGGGTGGCTGAAGAATAAGCTTTCCTGCCAAACAGGTCCAAGCACTTCCCATCGTGGTCATAGGGGGTGGATTTAAGTTGGTACTGATGACCCTTGGAATTAACCGTATCCACGATGATGGAATTTGGAGACAGTTGGAAAACAAAAATTCTGTGCCTTTTACTGGCACATAGTACTTTTTGTCCATCCATTTGCATGTTGACGGGACAGATGCAGGGGTCTGCCATACGACTCTAGCAGGGTCTAGGAATGCCTTGTTAACTGGGAGGGCCAATTTGGTAGAGGTTGAAGAGTGGAGAATGCCCACCAGTTTACAATGGGGTTCAGTTACTTCATGCAGCTGCACTTGCTGGGCTTCAGCCACTCTTTGGGCTAGGTCCTGGAATGATTTAAAGTCATCCTCCAAGGATGGCAGGGGGAGGGCGGGAGGAGCATCACCCCCTCGGTAGGTGATGAACTAGAGAAACATCCCCTTTTTCTGCTTTTGTTTCCATTCGTTCCCCCAATAGCTCAGGAGGGCCTGACACCTTTGAAGGTGCTGGTGAAGGAGGGTGCCTCCTTGCCTCCTGATATACCTTGCTAGGGGGCTGTGAGGCTTGTTGCCACTGGGTTTTCCAGAGGTCTCAGTACAGCCACTGTGGGTAGCGTGCTGGCAGCTGGAACTATGGCTGCCCAAACCATGGAGGTTGAGGGCCGGGCTGGTACACTTGGTGCCCATGGTGAGATTGTGACCCGTATGGTGGGCAGAACAAGCAGTGAGAACCCAAGTCCTCTCGCTCACTGAGTCTGAAGAGGAGAGAGGCGGGGCATGGCATAGGGATGCCATTGTGTCCACTACTCCCAGTGAGCTTGGTACTGGAGTCTTGGTAACGAGAAGGGGCGAGTCCGATGCATCAGAGACTGAGAGATCTGATGCACACCTGCAGTCTGTGGGTGCAGGTGGTACTGGTATCGGTGCCGATAGCTGTCAGTGCCGAGGGGTCCACTGATGCCAGGGGCACCGAGGTTGGTGCCGGTGCTGACCATGTAGTCAATGTAGCCTTCCCTAGAGTGGAAAATCTATGTTTCTCATGCCCCCATTGTACTGGAACTCCTCGCCCGTGAGCATTGGGTGTTTGGGCGGCTGACTGACTTTGTTGGCTTGATAATATGCGTGCGCTGGGTACCAACTCTAGACGGCTTTAGCGCCATCAGTATCAAAGATACTGAAGGAGCCACAGATTGTTTCTGGCTCGATCTGGGCTCACTAGAGGGACTCTTAGAGGTCTTTAGTGAGTGGCTCATCTCTTTGGGATCACCTACTTTCAGCCCTAGGCAAAACTTCCACCTTGCGCCCCCCTCCGCCCTCCTCCCCGACAACCTCTGAAAACTAGTAAACTTAGCATTATAAACAGCCTGTCAAAACGGGTAAGAGCTTTGTAATGTTTCTTTTTTACCTTTAAGACGTTTCAATTGTTTTACTATTGTGCAAAGCTAAACAACTGAGCCTTGCATTGTATCACCAGCCAGGTTAGGCAGGGAGACAAATCCCCCTTACCTCAAAGGGCCATCATCCCCTGGCGACTAATTTCTACTCCAAGTCTATAAAGCAGACTTTTAAGGTAAATACATTATTCCTTCAATATTACCCATGCACACATCTCACAAAGGTTCTTACTCTTGACAAGTTACCAGACTTGTGTAGATCCCTTCCATGTTCCTCTTTGTGGGTAAGTGCCCTCTAAGAGACATGTGGGGTGCAGTGAGTTTGTCAGGCCTGCAGTGACAGCTGTTTGTGAAGATCAGGGGGCCCTTTGCCAAGGGGTGCTGGTGTCACAGTGAGCTTGGGGTGGCTGACAGTATGGGGCAGGGCACTGAGGCTGGTGGGGCAGGTAACACTCACTGGGCTAGGGGGCAGGTGGTGCCGGGATGGGGCAGATACCTGTCAGTCTCCAGTGCTCGGGCTGCGCCAGCAGCCTCTTCACCTCGAAGTTTCCCCCGCTTGCCCGGGGGCCACTCCTCCTCTCAAGCTCCCCGGCCGCTGCTGCTGCCCAGGAGAACGCCAGTGGGGGGCGCCACCGCGGAGGAGACGCAAGGGGCCGGGCTTGGCTGGGGCCCCGCACCTGCTGGCCGAGAGCAGCAGGAACCAGGCGCCGCTTGGGGGCAGGCGGGTGGCTCGAGCCCAGGGTGGCAGCAGCCTCCGGAGCAGCAGGGGCAGGCAGGGAGCATTGTCCACCATAGGTAGGAGAGGCCGCACTGCTGCTGCTGTTTCCCGCCTACAGCTGTCCTTCTCCTGCGCCGCGCGGCAGGGCTGGGAAACAGCAGCAGCAGCAGCGCGGCCTCTCCTGCTCCATGCCGGGCTACGCTCCCCGCCTGCCCCTGCTGCTCCGGAGGCTGTTGCTGCCGTAGGCTCGGGCCACCCGGCTCCCCCTGAGCGGCACCCGGTTCCTGCTGCTCTCGGCCGGCAGGTGTGGGCCCCAGCCGAGCCCAGCTCCTTGCATCTCCTCCTCTCGGGCGGCCATGGCCGGGGAGCCTGAGAGGAGGAGTGGCCCCTGGGCAAGTGGGGGAGACTCCGAGGTGAAGAGGCTGCTGGTGTGGCCCAAGAGCTGGAGACTGAGCAATAGTGTAAAAAAATTTTAGGCACCACTTTTTGGTGCCCCCAAATCTTGGTGCCCTGGGCGGCTGCCTAGTTCGCCTAGTGGTTTACACTGGCCCTGAATGTGCCCCAAGAGGCTCCACTGATCTGCTTCCTCTCAGAGTCCTTCTCATATCTGATTCTCTCAGCCTTCTCCAAGAAAGACTGCAAACTCAAACTTCTAGTTCCTGTCTTTACAATTAGGGAAACTCCTTAGCCCACATGGCTTATTGCTGTCCTGCCACATGCGTTGGGCAGCTCTTCCATTGTTTTCAGCTGTCTTTATTACATAAAAGAGGCTTAATGGTTCCTTCCACTGGGCCTGAAGGAGGGCTTGGCATATCCATTGACTAACAAGGTCTGTGACTGTTTCAGGATCAAAGACTCATAACACTATTGTAGCATTTTCTATAGTGCCCATTAGAAATGGTCAAAAAATGGGATGAAATTATCACAGAATATTTAATTGAAAATTCTGTGTCTTCCCCTCTCCTTCCCCAGCTGATTTTTGATGAAAAATTGGAAAACATTTTTTAACCAGTTGTAGTGTACATCAACATGGTAACTAAATGTTCCAACTGAAGAACAAGAACACTCCTATGTGATCTGCATGTCCAAGCAAGACTAACCAACACAGATGAAATTTGGAATATTGCGTACTCATGATTAACTGCCATGAACTATGTACAGATGGTGGAAACTGGTAACTGGAAGAAATGGGAGAAACTGTCCTGCAAATGATTAAAAAAAAAATTCAATATGCAAGAATCCCTGATCTTCAGTGGAACTTGCATTTGTGATTTGGACAGTCAGATATTTTCACCATGTCTTTTTAGATGTACTGTATAGTCAACTTTAGGCCGTATCGTTTACCTGAGAAAGATCTACTTGGAGATAAAGATGTAATTTCAACAAGAATGTCATAAACTGCTATTTTTGGTGTTAAAAAAAAACCCAACACAAAAAAACCCAGAACACCAACAGGAAACATCACAGACGGATAAAACGATAAATATGTAGAGTCCCTGCCGTCTTCAGACTTCCTTTGAAACGTAGGTGACAACACTCTCCACCACCATACACCGTCTTCCAGTAAGTGACTATTTTCTCTTACTTCAAACTGGAAGAGGAACATATACGGAGGGTAGAACAAAATACAGACCATCTTACATTTCTTAAAAACCCACTGGTTTGAAAGATTCTATTACTTCTGGAGGCATCCCCTACGTCTAAAATGGGAATTCTATCAGAACAGGTAGGTTCTTTCAAACCTGTGTAAAATATTTCAACTTTGTTATCCCTTTTAAATATATTCTAATGTTGTTTTTTTAAATAACACTTTGAATCAAACAAATTTTTTTTGGATACAGAAGTTTGATGGAGGTGTTTTTAATAACATCTTTCTAAACAATCTATCTTTTTCAGCTAGGGCTTGCTTAGAAACAAAAGAAGGATGTAAAATAATTTCACCTTCATCTGATCATAATGACCACAGTAATAGCTCAGATCTCAAAAGCCCCTGGTAGGAAAGACTGTGCTTGAGAGACAGATTTTAAAGCCACAGAAATAACAGGGTACTAGAAATAGCCTGTTGAGTCATTTTGGTCTTTATAATGGGGGCAAATAATCATGTTTATTAGAAATATGTATTTAAACCTATCACATAACAGGTGGTGGATTTTTTGTTTGTTTGTTTTGTTGGGTTTTTTTTCATGCTGAATGAGGCACAATTTAGCCTCACTCTGCTGGGAACCCTGTAGTGATCAGCACATCCCAGGAAGTGGATGGGAATGACCAACCAGACTGTGCGGCCAAGGCACCAAGAAAATATGCCAATGCAGTGATTCACTCCTCAGTTTAACGCTGCCCTGCCCTAGAATCACAGGGATGGGGGTCAGATCACAGGGGGTATATACTTTAAGGATACAGCTAATTCATCACTGGTATCAGTGGGTGAAAATTACACCCCTATATGCCAAAGGGTCAACTGAGCTCAGAGTATTCCTGACCAGAAAAATCATTGAGCATTTTCTGTTTCAGGGTAAGAACTATTTAAATAGCTGGACGGTGTTATTGTTCCTGGATCCCTGCTAGGGAGGAACTGAGCAACTGGCCAGGTGTATTATGATTCCCTCCACCCCACTTCTTTTGCTGAGGCAGGATAGAAAAATAGAAGTTAGAGATCAAAAAGATCTATTAGACTTTCCCATTCATGGATCTTCAGATGGTAGAGATGACTTACCCTGTTTTCTTGACAGGAGAGGTGAGATCCATGCACAGAAGGTCTATTCCATGCACATAACAGAGTGATATGATCTGGCCCTGCATTTTTTCCTCCCTTTTCCATTTCATTAATATGTACCAGATCCCTCCATTGCTCCCCAAGGACTACACTGCCATTCATCACTACTTAAAGCTTACAGTATTTCAATCACTTTCAGTCCACATCGTTTGTTCCTACCCAAGCCAATTTGAATTCAAATTTTAAGTAAGCTTCCAGACTTTTAAAATCCAAATATATCACATCTGCTTCATGCAGTACTTCTGTAAATCTGTCCCAAAAAACAATCGCATTCATTTATAAACCTACAGTGCTCCTGGACAGTTCCATTATCCTCAAGATTTTCAATAACTCCCCACTGCCCCCTTAATATTTCTTTCATTATCTCACTAAGAATAGAGGTTACACTTGCCGGGATGGTTACTGCCAGGATCACAATTCTTTTTTTTTTTTTTTAATTGGTACAGCTGGATCGATGGTCTGATGAAAGGTAGCAGTTCCAATATTTGTGTTTTAGTGGGTTGAATGGGCCAGATCCTCAGTTGGTATTAAACATGATAGCTTTTCTGACTTCAGAGGAGCTACACCAATTTATACCAGTCGAGGATCTGGCCCAGTATTTTTCATTTCAATAACAGCTAATCTTCATGGTTTATATATACTTCTATCACTTTTTTAACAGAATAGGTTGGAAATATTTTGAAATATTTCAGGAATTGTTCTCTTCTGTAATGATAATGAAGTATTAACTTTTAAAACATCCACCTTTAATGACTTAATATTACATCACCAGCAGGTGGGAAACACATTAGTTAAGATTACGAAGTGGGTTTCTTTTTTTCACCTTCCTTTTTCAGTAGCTCATAAGTTCCTCGGAAAAAGTGATTTGGGCCTGAAATTTTCCATGCTTGATCTCAGCCTCAAGGTGAATGTTTGGTTTTGTCAGATCAGCATATTCTCAGGCATGTGTGCTCTTTTTTGTGGTTGCCAGAGTCATTTTGGGTTCTCTCTGGGTAAAAATAAGAAGAAAAGAGTCTTTTTTCTTTCTTTCAGAGAACAAGAACCAGAAAAGGGGTGGTGGGGGGGGGAGGGAAACTTTCGGATCTTCTTTCAACATTACAAAAGTCAAAATCACCAATTTTTAAAAAGTTATTTAAAGGTCACCATTGATGACCTCAGTTAATCCTTTCTTATCTGATTGATTATGTTAATTATCCAATTTATATGAAGAATCATGACTCAAACTCCTCAGTAAAACTAACTAACTAGGAAATGAATGAACTTATGGTCCTTCTAAAGGCCAAATGCAATTCTCAGATCTTCTTAAAATCTCTTCTCCAATATTCTGTTCTCTCTACATGTGCAGATTACAGATGTCAATGGGGATCCAGCACATGGAGGGAAGCAAGAATAATTTGAGCCAAGATCTGCCAAGGGTATATGAGAAATTATGCCCTAATTCATATTTTTATTATATTAAGACCAGATTTTGAAACACACATTCATATATATGTGTGTGTGTGTTTCAAAATTTGGTGCAACTCTTCTTCCTCTGAAATCACTAGTAAAACTCCCATTGACTTAGATGGGAGCAGAACTGGGCCAGTGCTGAGCGCTTTTGACTATCCTATCCAAAAAACACAAAGTCATCAGAAATTAGAAAAACACAGCTTAGTGGCAGAAATGAGTTTTTAGACATTAAATATTTTTAGGCTATAAAGAGGATCAACATTCTATCTTGTGGCATGTATAGAATGAAATTCTTTAACTTAAAAATGATGCTCTGAGCCTTCAAAAGCAGAGACAGTTCAGTTGAAAAATATCTTTCAAATGAGACACTTTCCTTAGCTACATTAGGGTACTGTAATATTTTTAATGTGGCTACCTACAATATGTTATGTTGTCACATTATATCATTGAATATGTATACATTATTTTGCTTCAGCTCACTGGAAAAAAAACCTTTCTTCCCTGAGAGGGTATTGAAACATCAACCGGAACACCAATTGTGCCTGAAATAGTACGTAAAATAAGGCTTATCAGTTTGTTTCAATATATATTTGTCATGGTTTTGTTGGCCATGATTTTATTTTGCTGATTATCATCCCCCTCCCCCTTGTCCCAATATATCTGGATATGTAACAACTCTTTTATGAGGGGGGTTATTATTAAATTTAAAAAATGCATGATTTGAAAGGATAACAGAAACCATTGTATAAAAAGCCAATAACTCTTCAAGAAGTCACACAAGGATTCGTCACACTTCTCTGATGGCCGAAGGCCTTTTTGACTTTGCTTTCTGGCCTCAACACACATTCAAAGCTTATAGGTAGCACCAGTTAATCATATGCTTTATGTGTTATTATTTAAATAATAGATGCTGTTGAACCAATCCAGAAGATCAAATCATTCCAGGTTGAATTCTGCTAATCTTATGTTAACTTATATTTAGAAATACTTTGCTGCATGAGTATTCTCACTGAAATCTGCCATTTGAGTTTCAAGAGGGCATCTGACAATGGCTTTACAATTGACTCGAAAAAGTTTTAGTCATCCACTCAGGAAGAAGAAACAGTGTCAAGTGACCAATCACATGGCAGGAATAATTGACCTGAACTGTTTACAAACACCATAGGCTGCAAATTGTTTGGCCAAAACGTTCTAGTGTGAATAATGAATACGTTTGCAGAAAATCAGTCACAAATGTTTCATGAACAGAGAAGAGAGCTAAATTCACACTGAATATTACTCTCAGTGGGGGCCAGATTATTCTATTCTTAGTCATGTGGAGTAGGATCTCACTTTGTGAATAGTTCTACTGTTTGTGGTGTGTGATGGGTCACCAAAAATAGACACTATTGTTTCTGCTGTCTAAGTGGACGCCTAAAACTTTTGAGCAGGGGGAAAACAAATGGCAAATAATGAATAATGCAGTTCTGGGGTGAAAAAAATATTCATGTTAAAACCTCTTAAACTGTCAGAATTTGCAAACATCTGAATATTCGCAAATTAATAATATCATCCCATGAAAAATAGCAGCAGAGTTTATTTGGGAATCTGTTGGGATTTATTTGTTGTTATTATTTGTGTCCTGGTTGTGGCCACAGCATGCCATGTCCACACACATAGCAAGACAGGCTGCCTGCCTTGTGGAGCTCACAATCCAGCCAGCTCTGGAAGAAGTGATAACCAGAGCCCTGCGCAGATACAATATTGTATCCACATCTGACCCACCAACCACAAAAATCATCTGCGGATAGCCGCATCTGCGGATGCAGATACCCATGGATATAAAGCAAATATCCGTGGATTTGCAGGGCTCTAGTGATACTTATAGGATGGGTGTGGCTGGGATTTGATGGACAAGTGGCCATTTATGTGAAAACAGTGGATATGGTTAAAAACTATACATTAAAATCAGGATAAGGAAGAGATGTCCCCCATCAAAGCTCAAATGGTAGATGAAAGGGGTTTTCTTTCCCTGAATTCAAGAAGGTACAGTCCACTGTCACAATCAGTGTTGGAGAGGAAGGGGGATCCGAGTGACACTTTCTAACAGGGGTTGACATTCTTGTGCTGAAGTATATCATCAAACTCAGTAGGACTCAAGCCCTAATTTTAGAGAAGGGCCTACACCAAAGTCTTGATCCAAACTATTCTGAAATTTGAGGCATTTGAAATATTAAACCTCTCAGTCCCAGTCAGTGTAAATCTGTGCTAAAAATGATGCATCTACTTTCAGGACATGCAGGTTCAACAGCTGTTCTGTCGGGAGCAAACAGTGTTCAGATTATACCACGCCACAAAGATAATGTGATTTCTGTCAGACAAATAAATATATGTTGGTTTTCACCACAACAATTCTTTCTCTGCTTTTAGCTAACAGCTTAATAACATTGTGCCCGTCCTCTAGATATGACATAATAATTGTTTTACTTGTTGAGAAAATAATTTTGGATGTGTGTGATTACAGATAGCCTTTAAAAAGAAGACTACATGGAGCTTCCAGAATGTTATTACCCAGACCTTAACCTCACGTGCAACGATTACAATGAGAATGAACATTTTCTCAAGGCCAGCAAAATCTTTCTGCCCTGTATGTATGCATTAGCTTTTGCCTTTGGGCTGATAGGGAATTCTTTGGTCCTTATCATATACATTTTCTGTGAGAAACTGAAGACACTGACAGATGTATTTTTAGTGAGCTTGGCTACAGCAGACTTGCTTTTCCTTTCCACCTTGCCATTCTGGGCATATTCTGCTGCTCACGAATGGATTTTTGGCTCCTTAATGTGTAAAATTATACGGGGCCTGTACACTTTGAATCTGTACACTTCAATGTTAACCCTCACTTGTATAACTATTGACAGGTTTATTGCTATTGCCCAAGCCACAAAAGCCCACATGCGTCAAGCCAAAAGAATGGTTTGGGGGAAAGTCATCTGCATTTTAGTTTGGGTGGTTTCACTAGTATTTGCAATACCACAATTTAAATACAGTACACAATCGAACTATGATAAGTCAGTCTGTCATGCAGTATACCCTTCACATCTCATAGAACTGGCTTTTAAAGTAATCCAAATGACCCTTGGATTCTTTATCCCCATGCTAACCATGATTATCTGCTACTCAATAATTATCAAAACTTTACTTCATGCCAGGAGTTTCCAAAAGCACAAATCCTTAAAAATCATATTTTCCATAGTAGTGGTGTTCATTCTTACTCAGTTACCCTACAATTTACTGATACTCATACGCAATATACATGTGGAATTCAACCTGGACTACAATTTCGACTCTGCGGTGGTCATAACAGAAGCAATTGCTTATCTCCATGGCTGTCTCAACCCCGTTCTGTATTTCTTTATTGGGGTGAAGTTCAGGAAGAACTTCCAGAAAATCATTAAGAACATCACATGTGTTAAGCGCCAAGGTATCGTGAAGCAATGGCAAACCACTGAAGAGGAGGGCTCGAAAACTTGTACCGCCTCACCCAATGTAGAAGCAACAAGCATGTATCCATTATAAAAACTGCATAGAGGGTCACAGCTTTGTTAATTTTAAAATGTACTCACAGTCATGAAAGGGCTTATGTAACAGCCACATTAGACTGATATAGTACAAGTAGGCTACATGTAAGCTTCCCATGCATCTCAGTCCTGACATTGTAGCACTCCTGCTATTCCTGAGCAAAGACTGGTAACTGGGTGAAACTCTGCAGTAGTTTTATGATGGGCATACATAAAGGTTTAAGGATGAGATCATCAAACTCTTTCATGTGTGATCTAAGGCTGGGTTTGAACTCAGGGTTGCAGCGATGGAAAGCTAATGTATTAGCCCTCTGGACAGTTAGTCTCCCAGGAGGGATGTTTGTAAGCAGAAAAGACATTTAAGAGCTTTATTTTAAAGAGGCTAAGAGAAAAGTTGTAGTTTGTTGTGACTTTTAACCTGACTTTTTATATTAAAATGTAATTTGTTTAAATGCTCAATCTTCCCATTGTAGTTTCATGTGATTCTTTTTTTCTTTTTGTCTGTGTTTTCCCTTTCTTTGATCCCTCCGAGTCCCTGTCTGCCTTCAAAGGCAGAGTGAGATTTCTGTGGTCACAGCACAAAATTAATCTGTCTTCAAATATCAAGTCTCTCTAACAAAAAAAACTCAAAGCATAAAACACCTGATTCTGTCACACACAACAATACATATCACCCCATAACAGAGCTGGTGTAGCCAGTTTGGCTGGTCCCACTTCCTACATAAAAATATTGGACTCCACAGACTGGATCAGACCCATGATCCATTTAGTTGAGTATCCTGTCTCCAACAGCGGCAGGGTTCCAGAGGAAGGCCCAATAAACCCTACAGTAGGCAGATGTGGGATAATCTGTCCCCATGAAGGTCTCCTCCTAATATACATCCTGAAGCATGAAGTTTTAAACCCTTCCAGTACTCTTTTAGCATTAACTGTTGTAACTCTAGACAGTCTTGTGATCCATATAAACATCCGGTCCTTCCTCCTAACTCTCTGTGCATCCCAGAATGCACTTCCCTACCATGCTACCGATGCCCTACTTTGTGCATGTACCTAAGGCGTTCTGTTCCCTATGAGATAGCTGCTCAGACTTTACCAGACTGCGGTGAGAAAACAGCAATACAAACTAAGCTAGGGAGTGTGGAGGGTGCTGATATATGGTTGTGTTTTGAATAAAGCAGCTGTGCGGGCACAAGTCAGTCATGGTTGTAATCAGGTGAGGAAAAAATGTCATGAATTGGTTAAAAAAAAGTTATAATGGTAGGGTAGACATGGCTTTACAATGATCGCTGTCTTAACCACAAATGCCAGTGTCAAGAAGGTGTTAACTAACAAAAACAGGTTTCTATGTTTCACAGTCAGTTTCTCAGCCGCTTTTACAGGATGTTTGTTATTTACTTCTTCAGCTCTACCAACAACTTTTCTATACAAAAAGAAAATGTTTAAAGTAGAAAAATAAAACCATGAATAAAGATGCACAACAAATTGTTAAATTATAACATATGCCTGGAGTGCTTAAAAATATATAATCCCTGACTAATTTTTACTTGGCTACACACTTCCTAAACAGAACAGTCAACAGTTTATCTTATTATTAATAGCTTATAATGTTTTCTCAAACAAAACAATACCTGAAGATACAGGGCCTTACTCTGTTCCCACTTATCCCAGCTTTACATTGATTTAATTCCTGATTCATACAAGAGCAAAATCAGGCCTTTCAAAAGCGTGACTACAGTTCTGTCAGCAGTGAAGTCGTCTGCTGTCCTTTTTAATTGAATTACAATTAATTCATGCCTTTGATTGCACTATGCCTTTGATTGCACTATGAAAATTCATAAGCAATTTTTTGCAGTGGTGTAGTTTCCCAGATGCTACCAATGTGAGATGGTGACAGAACGTTTTTAACCACTACATCACCTAACCCTACCTGATCCTATCCATGCAATACTTTACTTATTCCATATATATGATATCTACCACTAAAGGGAAAATCATAATTAACACAAGATGTGTACCCAGTTGACTCGGATATAGTGCTGAACTCCAGCCCAGCCTTCACTGTAGACACACTCTACAAACTGTCACATATCAAAACATTTAAAAGTTAGAAAAGAAAACAAAGAAAAACAAATAAACAAAAAGAAAACACCAATGAACAAAACCTGAGCTGGCTAGGGGCAGACAGAATATTAAACTTATGATGATTTCTCACTTAAGATTTCAATAGAGTTACTCCAGATTCACGAGAGCAGAATATGACACCGAGAGAGTGGTCCTCATTCCTAATTACAACTAGGAAGTTGAATCCTGTTTGCATCAGGCTGTGATGGCACAACAGGTGGTTTATCCTTTGAAATAATTCTGGAAATCATTACCAAGCACCATTAGTAGTAGGTGCTGAATGTGACCTGAACCAACAGGCACAGTGAGAAAGGAGGACTCTCAGTATTATGAAATGACACTGACAATCGTTACACATCATTTCAAGGAAAGACCTGAGGAGGCAGGATCAATGTGACTATGAGGGAGAGTGGAAAACAAATAGAAAGCAGGTAGGCAGGCAGAGAAAATAAAGAGGGGCAGACAAAAACAAGTAAGCCACAATTCTTGCTCTATACTGCTGCAAGAGGCAACAGGCTAGATTCGCCTCTCTGGGCACAACTTGCATGTCCAGCACTGAGCAGGGCAGTTACACCGGGGGGATTCACACTCAGAGTAGGCTGTGGCAGTATCACCATCTTCCCCCTCCCTAAGGTGCTCTGTTGGAGTAAGTCAGCTTTAAAATCTAGCCTGGTTTGCACACAGCGTTGTCTGCAGAGGATGCCTAGGACAGATGGTGTGAACTGTTTCTAGCAGGAAACTAGGGCATGATTCTGACCCAATATTGTATTTATTTGGATGTGACTATTGGACCAAAAACCCAAACATGAAGACAAATAAAAACAGTCCTTAACATTCTGCCTGTCCATGTGGGGATTTCCTTTGCTGCAGGATGAATTCTAGTGATACTTAGCACATAATTCATCATCATGATCATGATACTAATGTATTTGTTTTGCAGTGACACCTAAAGACCCTGTTCAGAGATCAAGCCCCACTGCTCTAGGCACTATGCATACATATAATTAAAAGACAGGCCCTGCCTGAGAATGATTACAATCTAAGGGCCTGATTCTGCAACAAGATGCATGTGAGTGGACCCCTGCCCTCTGCAGAACTCCCCTGACTCTGCAAGGGTCTGTCTGCAGTTAGGATTGAGACCTGAATAGCTGTCTTTCACATGATAAGGGAGATTTTCAGGCATCCATTCATTGTACAGGAGAAAACTGTCACTCAAGTACAGACATCTTGCATAATAGAAAAGGAAACACATAAAACTACTGGTTGAGCAAATTATTTCTCATCTATAGGCTTTGGTATTTCCAGCGTGAAAATTCATTTCTAAAGCTACTTGCAACGCTGCCCAACTCTATCAGGTCCCATACAGCACTACAGAAGAGGCATATACCCATCAGGCCAGTAAAATACTGAGGGTCTGATTTTCCACTGTTACACTGGTTTTACATCACTGTGATTCCCCAGAGGAAAGTGACGTCACACCAGTATAACACTGTGTAATGAAGTGGAGAATCAGGCCCTTATTTGTCTTTCTATTTTAAACTAAATACCTTAGAACTGAATCCAGCCCTGAGGTGGATTGGTGCTAACTCCATTGATTTCAATGGAGTTTCACTAGGGATGAATCTGGCCTTTGTTTTCTTTGGGTGAAATAGTGTGCTCATCTTTTAGGACCTTGCAAACACTTAGGGTTTGCCAACACTAGGGTTTTAACTCCAAGATAACTGATTGCCCATAAAGACTAGGGAGCTAAAGGCTAGTGTGGACCCTCCACAAAGAAATGCTTGTATCGCGACATAAGATTTTGTGGTCCATTTTAGGCTGAGCTCAGTTCTGGATCAAATATTTGCGGAAAGTCCACACCTGCTTCTACAAGCCAGTTAACTAAAGGTATAAACTCTGCTGAGCAGGAACTGTCTTTATTCTTTGTATTGTACAGCCCAGTGTGAAACAAATAACAAAAGTTGCCGCTAAACAAATAATAAATAAAAAATAAATGGGGATTGTTCATCTTTATGCATTTGAGGAACAGAGTTTTTAAATGAAGATAAAATAATATCTAGGTGATATCAGAACTAATTATTTTAGGGGACTGCAACAGAATCTCAGCATAATGAGACAGTGTATGCAATATATGTACATTTCCAAGACACTGTATGGGACAGTATTTCACTACCTATAGTTTCAATCCATTTTGAAATGTCATTAATGTTTGACCTCCTTGTCACAGTTCTTTTTTATGGTTACCCCAGTGATATAAAATGTTGTTAGTGGTTAAAAATGAAAATCTTTAGTATATTATTTCTGCTCTTTCCTATCTGATAGTCTGCTGATAAACAGGTTGGGCCAGATTCCCAGCTGGTATAAATCAACACAGCTCTACTGAAATCAATGAAGCGGTACAGATTTACAACAGCTAAAAATTTGGTCTTCCCTGCCTCAAAATTTATTGCTCTGTGGGTTTATGTTTGCTGAGCTGTGCTGCAAAGGCCTGACTGTGACACCTATATTTCTGGTGCACGTATCTGACTCACCACAGAGGTAGCTCTGAAATCTCTAGCGCTGTAAAAGGCAGTGCTGCCTGTTCATGTTCTAATATCTTTTCAGAGCACAAAACCACAGAATAATTTAAAAATTCACATATGACCCACAGATAGCAAAATGCATTATATCTGACTAACATTTAGTACCCATAGTTGCATGCAATACATAGGTGGAGCTGATCAGTAGATCCAGGGGTAGGCAACCTATGGCACGCATGCCGAAGGCGGCAAGTGAGCTGATTTTCAGTGGCACTCACACTGCCTGGGTCCTGGCCACCGGTCCAGGGGGCTCTGCATTTTAGTTTAATTTAATTTAAATGCAGCTTCTTAAACATTTCAAAAACTTTATTTACTTTACATACAACAATAGTTTAGTTATATATTATAGACCTATAGAAAGAGACCTTCTAAAAATGTTAAAATGTGTTACTGGCACACAAAACTTTAAATTAGAGTGAATAAATGAAGACTCGGAACACCACTTCTGAAAGGTTGCCGATCCCTGATATAATTAGAGCTAGTCCTGGGTACCTACAGAACCCATGGTCAAGAAGGACCTCCAGTTTGTAGGAGAACCTCAAATTTCACATGGGATCATGTGGTCTATAAATACCTCAGTGTGCTGATCTGTGCTAAAAGCAGGTTGAAGTTCAGCTTGTTTTCTGCTGGTTTACACTGGAAGAAGGTCCATCAGCCAGGCTCTTTCTCAATACTCACATGAAGGAAGGGGACAAAGGGGAGATCTCTGTCTCCCTCTCTATCCCAGTTATATGTAGGAGGGGATATCTACCATCCTTGTCTGTTGACCTCATAAGGGGTGACTAAGCAGAGGTAAGGGGCTAGAGTAAACAGAGAGAGGAGAGACTGAAATAGCCCTAAGCCACCCTGCGGCCCTTTAAGATCATGATACTAAAGAATCAAGGGCAGTGCATAAATGGTTCTGACTAGCCTATGGAAAGCGATAAAGTAGAAGACTATTTTCCAGTTTTCTTATCTATAGACTGTGAACGATGGGAATAGAATAACAACACTGCCACAGGGTAATGCAGAATTCTAATGATACATCCAGATGCCTTCAATAATGGTCTTACAGTTTTGGTGGCTTCCTCAGCAAGAGGCTGACAGCAAGATGACCAGCGAGCCCAGTCCTAACCTCATAGCTCACGTGCTCTTTCTCACTGTTGTGTTCCCAAGGGCTCATATTTTGCATCGCTGGCCCTCCTCAGCCAACAGGAGTGAAAGCTCCTGGGTTCCTAATTCAAGATGTCTTACAATCCAATTTTGCTGAATCATGATGAAGGTCAACATATGACTTTGGGAAAACTTGCATCACCTCACTTTTCCCATCTGTAAAACGATGACAATGCCAACATACAGGTGAGTTGCAAGGCTTAATTCACGCATATCTGTAAATGCTTCAAGGTCCTTTGAGACATTGCAGGCACACAGATGCTATGGTGGTGGGTAATTAAATAGCATAGTATATTAGCAAAATACACCTCTACCCCGCTATAACACGGTCATAGGGAGCCAAAAAATCCCTACCACATTATAGCTGAAACCCCATTATATCGGGTAGGAGCGGCAGGGCTCTGGCAGTGATTTAAAGAGCTCCAGGCTCCAGCTGCTGTGGGGTGCCCCAGGCCCTTTAAATTGCCGGTGGAGCCCCGCTGCCACAGCCCTGGGGTAGGGGCGGCAGGGCTCCAGCGGTGATTTAAAGGGCCCGGGGCTCCCCACAGCAGCCAGAGCCCCAGGCCCTTTAAATCGCCGGCAAGCCCTGGTACCGCAGCCCTGGGGTAGCGGCAGAAGGGCTCCAGCAGTGATTTAAAGGGCCCTGAGCTCTGCGCAGCAGCCACAGCCCCGGGCCTTTTAAATAACCAGCAAGCTCCACTGCCACAGCCCCGGGGTAGCGGCAGCGAGGCTCCAGCATTGATTTAAAGGGCTCTGGGCTCCCCGCAGCAGCCGGAGCCCCGGACCATTTAAAGCACCGCCGGAGCCCCACTGCTACTGCGCTAAATGCAAACCCGTGTTATATCGGGTTGTGTTATAGCGAGGTAGAGGTGTAGCATAGTATACTAGCTGAGAAACAAAAGCCAGAATTTAAACATATTTTGTTCCAGATAAGTAAGTATGTCTAGTCTACCTTAGACACACATAGTAAGGAAGTGTGGTTTACACAGGGACTAATCATACAATAGGTGGCAAAACAATCTAGCTCTGTTTTTTGAACTACAGACTTGTTACTTTGGGGCTGCTTTTACCCTGGCATTGAGAACATTTGTCACTACAATTCTTCTTCCCTGATACTAAGGAACAACATGTGGGTAGAGGGTTACAGTAATAAACATTTTTTTTCTTTTGAAATATATAAAAATAAAAATTAAACTTCAAAATTTTGTCAGGAAGAAATATTAGCAAACATACAGCCTGTACCATTGTATACATTTATTTTTGGGGTAAAATATATTTTACTTTGGATATTGTTCTTAATATTCAAATGACTGAAACAAAATGAAACTTTTAATTAATATAGAAATAGGCATAAAATATATTAATGCAACATTAAGCTTACAAATTATAAGAGACAATCTATCAATTCCTCTCTACTGCTGATTTATGCGGGAGTAGACGGAACATGTGACTGAAATCTACACTATGATGTGCGTCCTTCCACTTTCTCTTGGGGGAAAAAAAAGGTGTGGGGGATTTAGCTATATAACTGTTGTTCCTTTGTTTTCTGGGTATTGTATCTTTATAACTCTACAGACCGTGCTGTCTGCAAGGACAGGCAGCCATTTTATGTTCAGTTCAATAAAGCTTGTCATAAGAGAAACATTGGACTTTGCTATGGGTTTTCCCCTGTATTGTTCTCTTAATCTAAAATGAAGTTCAATATGACTGAGAGTGTCTGTTTTCTTTTTATGGACAGGAAAAACGTAAAATGAGGCTCCAGTTTTAAATTAAACAGTGTTTTACTCACAGATCTGTGTCACTCTGGTCCAGAGACTCTACTTCAGCTTGACTTTCGTTATGGATAGAGTCAGATTCCTGCACTTGGCACAGTTCCTCATCTGTGATTATATCAAACACTGCATCATCTGGTGGTTTGGAGGTTTCATTTGTAACTGTGCCATAAAAGTACATCAAAAGAAACGCAGTAATAACGTAACAGGCAGCATCAGTGTTTTTATTTTTTAAACAGAGCTTATGTGTCCGGACTATTATTCTGCCTACACAGTAGTCTTCACATACTGCAAGTGCTAGAGGGACTCTCCAGGGTGACTCACTTGCATTAAAATATAAATGGGTATTTGTATCAATCTATCAATATTAAGATATACTAACAAGCTCCACCACTACTCTGGGACAAGTTCCGCCTGGACTTACACCCCATTAACCTCACTGGGGTTGCACAGAGTGTAAATTGAGCAAGATCTGACCACATAAGCCCTGGGCAGGAAGCCCAATAATCTCATTTATCTCACATTTGCACATGAAAAGAACTAACCTGTACCTTCCTGGGTCGGAGACACTGCTGAATTTAGTAGAGCTGATGGTTCTTCTTGGCTCGCACGGGATCCAGAGTCATCCGTGTAATCCACGATCACCCTAGGTCTATTGAAGCAAGCTCTACAGCATCGCTCCTTCTTGCCACTGTGTTTGGTCATCATGTAGTTGTTACAGCAGTAATAGCAGAAAATGCGACCGCACAGTCTAGAAATTAAAAAGAACAAATGCAAAGGTATGAGAATGTTACACCTATGGCTTAAAAATAGAAGTAGGTAAGGTGAGCATTGACAGTGCTTGGGGTTTTGGTCATGAAGGTCATGTACCCTGGGAAAGCATGAAGTTTTTTGTAGGTTACATGGCAAAAATCACAACCCAGACAATTCTGTCTTTTAAAGTTCAGATAGACTTACTGGATCGTGAATGTTCAGCGGGGCATATTTTTCCTTTATAGTCTCAATACAAGTAAATTACACAGGAACAGAAGTTTCCAGAGGGTAAAAACAATTAAAAATACAATTTTACAAACAAGACAACAAGTAAAGAACACAAATTTAGTGATTTTCGATGGGCCTGATCTTGTTCCTATTGAAGTCAATGGCAAAACACCCATTGATTTTAATGGGAGTAAAAACAGGCCACGTATCAATATTCACTCAAACCATCCCTAACCTAAATCTTTCACTGCATAAGCTGCACAGCCTCCAAAAAAAGGAAGAAGCAGCAATATAAAATATTGATTTCTGTGAGTCAGAAAGAGAGCTACACAAGGATATTTGGTCATTATAAGAATCAAATAGTTTTTAAATTGATTTGTTAACAGTGTTGATTAAAAGACCCCAGTTCACTTTGCTTCTATTCATTAGGTTTTAATACTAGCTGTTTTTCGTAAGTATTCAGACAACCACTGGGTATTGGTGAAAATGTTTGCAAATTTCACAAATATTAGTAGAAAACATTCTTCATCTGAAAAATCATACTAGAAGTAAGTTATTAGCTACCGATTAATGACCACACGGTATTCACAACTTTAAAATGTCATTTATTAAGTGACTAATCACACATCATGAATAAAGAGTGAGCAGTCACATGCCACCCCACTGCCTGAAATTTGTTCATCCAAACTTTGTGAATATATCTGGAGAAATCACAAACATGTAACTATTAATTCACAAATAGAAAAGGGTTAAAATTTGCAGCAAGTAATTCAATCAACTGTCAGATTTTTTGAACAGGCCACATCAAAATCAAATCTTGCTATTTAGAGTCATTGTTTCTCAACATATCTTTTAGTAGTGAAAGTTATGTCTGTACAGAACCTAATTCAATGTGGCATCAATCCTGATTGGGTCAGTACTGTAATAAAATAATAATAGTACCATTGTACTGAACAATTTTTAAAAGCATATATACCAAGTGCAGACAGCATATAATATACATATTATAACAATGTATGTCTGGGAACAGTGTAAAATATTGAAACACTAGATATTTTACATGGAACCTATCATATTTATTTCCACGTTTTTAATAACGTGTTATAGGTCAAGAAACTGACCTGCAGTGGTGTCGGCGCATCATCCAAGTAAACTCTCGCTGACAGCTCAGGCAATGATTTACTTCCGTGTCACCAAGCCATCTTTGCTCTGCACAGAGCTTCTGCTGAAATTCCAGAGCATCTGATTTCTGCCAAAGGGCATCCTTATCCCTATGGAGACACGTGTAAAGAAGAGCAATACATTTTAGAAACATCACTGTTTGTTTTTAACTAATCTCAACTCTGCCCCTGGAAGAAAACTCTATACCGTAAAGTACTGTTATTTAACTCGTAAGTACACAAATCTGAAATAGCCCACTCCCTGCACTTTTAACTAAGTTACACCATGATTTACAAATGTATATACACCACCGAAAGGTGTGATTGGCCTTTGCAGACAGAACCTCAGAATATAAGAATTGCCACACTGGATCAGTACCATGGCCCCAGTTCAGGAAAGCACTTATGTGTGCACTTAATTTTAAGTTGCACTCAGTGAGCAACTCCTAAAAGGCTTCAGTTGAAGGCACATTATTCTCCTTACTGCAGCGAGTTCTATCAAAGATATCCCAGAAGCACATTTGGATCAGACTGTAGCTGTAAGCCATGGTTTGCTCTGTGGGAGAGTGAGGCGAGCTGCCCTGTAGCTGACCCACCCAGAATTCCACCTGGGGATCAGGTTGGGGGGGTGGGGTGCATTTTACTTGAAGTGTTCTGTCATCCTTTGAAAGGATGTGGTTGAGATTCCCTCTCACATTAGTCCACCCTCAAAGGGTACAATCGGGTGGAATTTAGGCCGACGTGGAGGTGCATCAACAGCAAAAAAAGTTTTGCAGCATTTGAGGTAAACTGTCAAGTGAAACCTCAAACCACAAAGGCTAACAACACAGCGCTAACCATCTCACAACACCCATCACTACCTGATGTCTTAGCTCAACTTTTTGCAGCTGGGCATAAAAGCAGAATCTTACTCCCTATTTACAAGGGAGGCTGCACTATATATTTGCCAAAGAGAAGGACTAGGAGTTATAGTCTCAGCTCTGGCACTAACTTGCTCTGAGGTCTTGGTCATGTCATTTAACATCTGTTTCTCAGTTTACCAATCTGTAGAATAAATATGGAAATACTTAAATACCTCACAGAGTGTATGAGGATCAATTAGTTAATGGTTAGACACTCTTTGAAAATGTTAAGTGATATCAAGGGCTAAGTATGTGAGCCAAACTTTATTCTCAATTACATCTTCTTCCGGCTCCTCAGTATATAAGTTACACCAATTTAGACTCTCTAACACACCTGTACATAGCTGTAATGAGATCAAGGGGATTCTAAATTAGCATAAGGGAGTCTTCATTATGCATCACCTGTGAATCTGACCTCTGGAAAGAATCAAGAAGTGAGAAAGAAATGCTACCTATCTTGACCCTACTGTATTGTTAGTCACCAACACCATCAGATGCAGGAAAGGTAATAAAGAAAGGACTTCATTTTTTTTCAGTGACTTCACAGGTTTATGTCTTCTTGCACTTTAAAAACAGATGTCAGCTGAGATCATAACTCCTTGGAAAGGCCAAGAAAACAGACATTAATAAGAAAACCCACATTCTCTTGTCTGATTGAACAATACCAAAAGCTTCTGTGAGTCCTGATCAGAAGAATGTGCTAATGCCCTGGCTGTGTACTATGAGCTAATAAACTTTTGAAAGTTGTGACAATATTTGGAAGAGAAATATCTGCTATAGGTTTCTCAGATTAAAAGGAGGCAAGAACTCCAGTATTAGCTACCAGATTCAGGTAGATAGAGTGGCTCAGGAAAGGAATGACACAGTTAAAGGAACTTCTTTGTAGAAGGATCCTCTGATGAACAGTTAATGTCTAAAGCTGCATTGGGTTTTCACTCTTCATCTAGTAAAGGTGGAGAGGTTTCTGCAGCATGCACAAGCTTTTGCATGAAGACAAGAATACACAGACCAGAAGTGAGAAACCACAGTTAGTACTTGGTTGCTATTTAATACATGGTTTGTGTTTTGTAATGGCAATTTAACACCATTAACTGAAGTAGCTGCATGTCTGCAAGTTATGTCTGCAGCACTTGGCTTGCTGACAGACAAAACCCTCCATTTTTTAACATAAACCACAATCTGTATTTGTCTTGTTTAGTCCAGAATTGTTCTGATAGACATAGAGAGCCTACAGGAGTCTTCCTTCAAAAGCAAGGCCGGTCTGTAGTTAAGACACAGGACTTGGGACTCAGGAGAGCTGGGTTCAGTTTACAGCTCTGCACCAGATCACATGTGTGACCTTGGGCAAGCCACTTGGGGTCAGATTTTCAAAGCTGCTAAGCTTTCCTTTAGTAGTTAAATAAGGGCTAGATTTCCAAAAGAGATGCATCCAGCAGCTCCCGTTGTGACACTTGTCAGCACCCATTAACTTCAATGAATCTGCACCAATTTAAACCAGCTGAGCATCTGCCTGTTGAGTTTGCTATTTAAAGGCTGAGCACACTGGGCTCAATCGTGGGCCAGGCTATGGGCCAGGACAGAGGATTAAGGAGGTGAGATGACTCCTTGCTTCCCTGTGTGGGCTACCCACATTATGGATCAGAATGTAGGTGGGATGGCAGTTGCTGCTGAGCTGTTACTCCTGCACTCATGCAAGTGAATGGGACATGGGGGGCATGGGTGAGCAATGGATGGAGCCTCTCTCATATTTTTAACCCTCCGTTTCCCCACAATGCACCAGTCAGCATTGTTCTCTGAATAACAATTTGGTCCCAGCCCAGTCTCTTATCCAGGGCAGACTGCAAGGTGCTCTCTGTAAGTGATGGATACTGGAGTTAAATATTTGCTAGACAAACATACTGAAATATTTTTGGCGAGGGAGGGGGAAGAACATATGCTATATATAGAATGACATGGACTTTGCAAAACAGATACAAGCAGAGAAAGAGCTAGATCACATTTTGTCTATTTTACTTCTCATAATGTGCCCTAACCATTGAATCTCACTGCCAATGTTGTGTCACAGAATTTGGCCATTACATTTATTTCTGTTCAGGAATAAAAGATTAATCCCTCCACACAGCACCATTTAAAATCCTCCACAATAGAACCTATTAATTATTTTTTAAATACCAACCTGAGAAGTTCAATCAAGCGTTCTTCAAGGAATTGCTTTGTTCTAGTTAGATCGTCTAGCTCGGCCAACAACTTCTGATCATTGCTGTCTCTGTCTGCAGTCACCTTGTTGAGTTTGTCACCATACTCTTTGACTTGCTCATTCGCTTTGTCAACTTCCTTTTGGGTCCTGTTTAAATGCAAATTAATTGTTCTTAAAGAAGTCCCTTCAGCCATTTATCTTGACGAAATCTGTAGTTTTAGTGAAGTCTTTCTCAATGTGAACACAATATTGTATAGAACAACGTGCTTTAGTTTTTTGACACTTTTGAAGCTGTGCATAGATACATTACCTGTGGGCACCTTTGACAATCAGTAACTTCTGGGGATGAGGGTCCTATTTCCTGCTCCCTTTTCATAGTTGTGTTTTATAGACTAACAGACGTTTTGCAGCATGAGCTTTCGTGGGTGAATACCCACTTCTTCAGATGCAAGTGAAGAAGTGGGTCTTGCATCTGAAGAAGTGGGTATTCACCCACGAAAGCTCATGCTGCAAAACGTCTGTTAGTCTATAAGGTGCCACAGGATTCTTTGCTGCTTCTACAGAACCAGACTAACACGGCTACCCCTCTGATAGTTGTGTTTGTGATGGCTGCCCTCTTGGCTGCACACCAGGGATTGAATCAGATAGCATGAACTGCTACAGCTTAAGCTAAGAGCCAAGGCTCTCTGGGTGAGTCTGTAAAGACCCATAACCCCAGCAGACTGGGCACAGAGGACAATCCAGAGCACAAACATATCAGTGGTTTACATGTTCACGAAAGGTCTACTAAGTAAGCTATTAATTTGCAGTACCACAAAACAAAAAAATTTACAAAGGAGCTAAAAACCCTTTACCACTGAATACAAGAAATTCTGACAAGCTCTGCTAATGTGACTTCACTTGAGAGTCTCATCCAGACAAATTTGCCTCTGATTTCAAGTGGACAGAGTGAAAGACTTAATGAGGTTTGATTTGATTTCTGGTGTATTAATTTCAGTCAGTAGAGCAACTTAAAACTGGAGAATTACTCACAGTCTCAATGGTAAACTTGACAGACTACAGTCAACTTAGCTTAATCAATAGACTCCCAGTTGGCACAAGGGATGAACTCACTGGATCAGACACTCAGTTTTTAAATCAGTGGACATTGATTTATACATGGAGCTACTTCAGTTGACACCAGATGAGCATCTGGCCCATAAAGAAGAAACTAGTGCACACTTAGTTGTAAGAAACTAGAGTGGGTACAAACAGAAATCTGAAAAAGGAATTAAGGGCCCCGATTCTGAAGTCCTCATTCAGGCCCATATCCCAACTCTCTTTTACATGGGAGCAAGATAAGCATTAGCTCCTTACTTCCAGGTAACAGCTCTGCACAAGGTCAGGCCCAATGAAGATCTGCTCCATGACCAGAGCTCATCAAGTTGCTGAGGGGCAGAATCTCCATGTAAATGAGGTCTCTGAGGGCACATCTACAGAGCAAGCAGAAACCCACGGCAGCACATCTCAGAGCCCCAGTCTACAGACTCGGGTTTATGGGGCTCACACTACAGCTCTCAGAATGGCCATGTAGACATATGGACTTGGGCTCTGAAACCCACCCCGCTCCCCAGGCTTCAGAGCCCAAGCTCCAGTCCAACCCCCAAACATCTACACGACTATTTTTAGTGCCGTAGCGCGAGCCCGAGACTGCAGATCCCGGCTCTGAGACTTGCTGTTTCTAGTGCCCCAATGGAACAACAGTGATTGATACCAGCTGAGCATATGGCCCAACATCTGTACTTTTTTTTGGGGTGTGAAGCATCCTGGGGAGTACTGTGTCCTCCCACCCCTACCTGCAGTCTCCATGGCGAGAACTGCCCTGATGGACACTGTGCACTTTCCAGCTGACAACTCCATTCCGTAACTGACTATCCTCTGGACTCATGTAGCTGACTGATAACCAGGGGGACCTGCCCTCCCAGAGCTGCAGTCACAGAGCCCAATGAGACAGTCACAGATTCCTGCCTCAAGGCATGGGGCAGAGTTTGATGGCCATGTAGGTGTTATGCAGCCATCCCTAAAAGGATTCCCCTTATTCTTGATCCAAGCAGAGATCCACAGCCCTGGAATCAGGCCAGGCTGGCTTGGTCTTGCCAGCTCTGTGCTGCAAAGTCATTTAGTGCTAGTATTTGTCACCAAGTCCTTACTCACGCAAAATGCCCATTGAACTCAATAGGAGATCTGCCTGAGCAAGAGCTGCAGAGTGTGTTCCTTTCATCAGCAATTCTTACTTTACTCTTGAGACACCACAGGGGCAAAAATAAAACACACCCTCCGTGTAAAATGCAGTGCAAATGTTCCAGTTCTCTTTTAAACAGCAGTCAACATTGCTGTACTTTGAATGCTGCACCTAACCCATGCTACAAAGCCTAGCAGCACGTAGAATAGTTTCACAAAGGAAACAAGAAATGTGATGACTAAAGAACATCAGATAAGTGAACAAAGGGAAGCTGTATTCTGTGTAATTTCCATGTTTTCTATCTGAAAGGCCACTCAACGCTTCCTACTCAATATTTATGTATTCTCTCCCCTGCCTCATATACTGTACACAAGAGTATGGTGTACACACAATGGTGACTTATCTCCTGCTTGGCTTCTTACAAACAGTACAGTGAAATAACCAAAGTGCTAACCTCTCCAAGTGTTTTTTCAGCGACATCACCTCCTCGTCTTTTTTTAACCTGGTGGATTCATATTCAGTCAATTGCTCTGTTGCATGCTCCAGTTTGCTAGACAGATCTGTGTTTACAGCCTAGCAAAATAATAAAATATTTCTATTTAACGTACCAAAACATCACTGTATCAACTGTAACTTAGTTACTATGTCACTCAAACAGTGCTTTGATAGGGGAGTTTAAGAAGTCCAACCATTAATTAAAACATTACTATTGAATAATCAGACACTAATTAGTTGTGTACTGGGGATTGATTACTTATGTCACATTGAATAAGGGATCAATTGTAAAGTATTAAACCATGCCAGTAATTCTTATTAGTCACAGCAGAAGGGCTTTGAGTGGCTTTTGTCTCTTTATCAAAGAATAAAGTCCCAAACACAACGATGAAAGAATAAACCACATCAGTGTTTAAAACTATTTCACAGTCTGAAATAAGTGCTTCAATAGGAAAACAAAAAGTTTAAAAGAAACTAAATTATTCATGAGGGGGAAAATGTCAAATTTATGGCTTCTTCATTAAAACAGAGTTAAATATGAAAGGAAGTGAAAAAGCACCTTGTATATCTAAACTTTAGAGATAACATTTTCAGACTTGGGTACACCCCTATATCTGTATTTAGGCACCTAAGTAAAAGTCAGCTGTTTCGGGGGGGGGAGAACCTCAGTATTTAACTGCTATTTGTGCCTTTGAAAATCTCCCCCTAGTTTGAGAATTTTGACCTGCATGTCTATTATTTGTTCACGTGCATTCTCAGGCTCCCAGCCAGCTGCCAGACAGATCCCCTGCCTTGTAAATTCTAACACAAGTGGCTATTGATGCAAATACTTTAGCACATTTCTTTATTATAATCAGATTAAGCACCTACGTGAAGCTCTGCAATCTCTTCCTCCGCAGCACACAGCTGTCGTTTCTGCTCCTCAAGCTGCTCTTTTACTTTCTCGCATTCTTCACTGACAGCCTAGTGTAGTCAATAAAGCACAGAGTTCACATAGAAGTCATCACCCAGTTTTAAAGTTTCCTGCTGATGCAGCATGGACAATTAAAATATACTGGGCCACAACAGGGATAAATTTGGCCCTCTGCATGGCTGATGGCAGATCAATTCAAATGGGCATCCCAGGAAACTTGGGGCCTAATTCATGGGAAAAGTCCGCCCGTTGTGGTAGTCGGATGATGTTTTTCCAGCCATTATTATGGGTCAAAACAAAAATGGCCCAACTTGCTAAGCATGTAAATGTGTTGAAAGTACAAAGGGAGCACAAGTCATGCTGGGAATTAGGAGATGCTCTGTGGGGCAAAGAAAGTAGAAAGTAAGCGCACACCACTTTTTGATGTTAGAAGAATCTCAGCATACACAGAAGTGTGTACGTCTGATCAACTGGCAGCCTCAGCCTCAGTGCTGCAGTAACAGACACACAGTTCTTTATCTTTCAGGAATTTCTCCCCACATGATCCAGAGTTCAATCGGGGTGGCTCATGACCGCTTCCTGAAACTAGACTTTTATTTCGGTGGCTGTATCTTGTACAGTAAAATTACCACTCAGGCTGGGATTTCTAACTTTGATTTCTCACTGAAATCAACATTGATTGCAATAGGAGCGGAGCCAGGTCCACACTCAGACTTCTGAAAATCCCACCATGGGCCTCTAGCCCTTATGTTCAAATAGATAAACTTCCAGGTGTGAACTCAGTGTAACCTGTGCTGTGCTCTATGTTGGAGTCTGCAGACTGCCTGAAACAGTGCCTCTAATAGAGGGGTGAGTTGCCCTTATTCATATAAACAGATGTTGACACAACAATGTAAATATTACAAATATTAACTATTTCACTGCTGATCATTGCACACAAGGATAGAGAAGAAAGGGTTCATGTGATCAGAGCTGCAAAATCTACTGTGAGCATCTTATTTTCCAGCAATGAGTGGGCGGATGTTGGGTTGTGACTGGATTTTGGGAGAGTACCAGTATGGGTGTTACTGTTATCAGGGAATCGATGGGAACTGAGGCCACTTAGCTCTGTGCAGGAGGTATGCAGCACCTTGCAGTATTGGGCCCATTGTATTACAGGTACTTTTAAATAATGACAAATCGTAAGCTGAAATATTCATAGTTATTTGATGAGTAATATTCATGAAAGTTGAGCAACCATTGGGTCTGAAAACCACCTTTTCGATATTCTGCAAAGAAAGGAGGTTCACACATCCATAGCATTGTTCTGCTGACCCAGTGTAGTAAAGAGGATGTAACTAGTTCAGTGTTAAACATCAAAGGGAATCAAAGTTACTTAGCATATTGAAGAGCAAGGCTCAGTAGGTGTTAGGGACTAATTCCCCCTAAATTCATATGTGCATAGATTAAAGCCAAAAGAGACTGTTGCGATTATCCGACCTCCATAACACAGGGCATTTCACCCCGTAATTCTTGCAGAGGAGGGAATTACTTCTCCTTACCATGTCAGTGAACACTGTCAAGCATGTAGAATGTAGAATAGCATGTAGAGTATTATATTAATTTACCTTGAATTTTGTCTGATAATTTATAATCTCTGTGCTCATTTGAAATTTTATTGCAGACAGCTCTTCTTTGCTGGTCTCTTGGAAGCTTTGGGCCTGTTTCTCTGCCACCTCCAGCTGTGTTTGCAGGCTGGAAACAGCTGCAATGCATACTTGATAATCCTTTAGTTTCTCTGTCAGGCCTTGGTTCTCCTGCCTGAGCATGGAGATGTCAAGTTGCAGCCTCTCCTGCTCCTTTGCTGCTTGCTCACCCAATTCCCTGAGCTTCTCAGTGACCTGGGCCAGCTTCTCTTCTGCATCCCCCTTCTCAGAGGTCAAAGTACAGATCTGAATACCAAGTTCAGCCATGTCAGTGTTGGTTCTGTGGAGCAAGTCATTGGTTTCTACATTTTCCATTTTAACAGTCTCCAAATACTGCTTAACCTTGGACAGCTCTTCCCTGAAACTCAGCACATTCTTCTCCAGCTCAGCCTTTTGATGGGCTTCCCTTTCCCGCTCTTTTTTCAGAGTTTCCTCTCTTTCTTTACACTGTACCAGTTCTTGCACATGGTTTCTGTTGAGTGACTCACTCTGCTCTTTCAGCTGCTGGACCAGTGTCTTTTGTTCCTCCAGAACCGCCTCCGTGACATCCAGCTTGCCTTGCATCCTCTCTCTCTCATCAGCTGTGTCCTGAAACTTGGCTCGAAGGTCAATCACTTCTGCCTGCAACTTGGACACTTCACTCTGGTTGATGTGCAGCTGCTTTTCAGACACGGCTAGCCTGGAAGCCAACTCTTGTGCCTTTTTCTCCTGACATGCTGCCTGCTCCAGTTGGGCCTTCTCCACTGAATCCTTCTCTCCAGTAAGGGATTCAATTAATTTTATTTGATGAAGGTATGTTTTTTCCATACTTAACTTTTCCACCTCAAGCGACTCTGCTTTTTTTCGGTACATCTCAATCTCTGCCTGTAACTGCTTGCATTGGCTCTCTATGCCTTGCAGTATCACATCTTTCTCGGTAACCTGTGACCTAAGAGACTCTTCACACTCCTTCAAGGAAAACAGAATCTTTTCCACCTGTAAACCATGCTGTTTGGCACTCTTGTGCTCTGTTTTCAATTCAGCTAAAGACTCCTTGATGGTATCTTCTCTTTGCCTCAGTTCTTGGTATTCAGAATGCAGAGACTGTAGCCTCTCTTCCAGGATCTGATTTTGCCTTGTGACATTCTGCAAGTCTTCATGCAACTGTTTGTTCTGCTCCCGGAGCTTTTTCTCTTTTTCATCCACTGACACCATGGCATCGTCAATCTGACTCTGGAGCTGTTTCTCTGATGCCCTCAGCCTGGCCAACTCAGCTTCCAAAGAGGCTTTAGATGCCTCCAGGTTTTTCTGCTTCTCTTTCATCTTCTCCTTGGTTTGGTGCAGATTTGCATTCTCAGATTTCAGTTTCTTGCTTTCTTCACCAATTTCGTTCAGTGCCAAGCTTTGTTGTCCTGTGAGCTCCTCCATGTCCTTTACCTTCTGGAGGAGATGATCATTGCTTGAGAGGAGTTTTTGGTTTTGCTCCTCTAGGCTGTGCACCTTCTGACTCAGCTTTGATAAATGATCCTCCCGCAGCTCAAGTTGCTCTGCCAAGGTTCTGGCTTCCTGCTTCAGCGCACCTTCCCTGCAGCGGCACTCTTCCTGAAGGTTCTCTTTTGCTCGTCTGGTCTCTTCAAGATTTTTTTCCAGCGACCCCACACGAGCCAGTGAGCCCTTCAGCTGGATCTGGAGTTCAGCCACCTCCTTTCCTTTCACAGTCAGCGCCTCCTGCACTGTATCCATTTCTTTTGCCATCATTTCCAGGCTCATGAGCAGTTTTTCAGTCTCTTTTTTGGAGTCTGTGGTGAGGCAACTAAATCTGGATTCCAGTTCTTTCTGTGCCCCCTCTTTCAGCTGCAGTTCCTCTCTCGCTGTCTTTACCTGAGACAGAAGTTCGTTATTTAGTTTCTGGATGTCAGCCTTTTCCTTTTCTGCCTGGTGAACTTTCTCCAGCAATTCTTGGATCTTTAGGGTAGTCTCATACCGGGTAGAGGTTTGTTGTCCTTTTTCATCCAAGACGGCATCGACTTTTGCAATGAGCTCTAGATTCTTCTGCTCTGTTGAACTTAGCTTGGTCTGGAGCTCACTGATGCAGAGATCCTTCATGCTGACCGAAGCCCTGGTGGTTTCCAGCTCCCGATTCAAGAGCTGCAGTTCTGAGGCATAGTCCTTCTTACTCGACTCCATTTGCTCAAGCCTTGTGTGGTAGTCCTTTTGCTGCTTGGCTGCATTCACTTCTAATGCCTGCACACATTTTTGTAGGTCATGAACAGTGCTCTGAGTGGAGTGGGAAACCTCACACTGTTTCTGTAACTCCGCTATCGTCTTTGTCAGTCTGGAGTTCTCCTCGCTGAAGTTGCTGCTCTTTTCCTTTTCCACTTGCACTTGTTCTTTCTGAAGGCTGACAGCTGCCTGCAGCTCCTGGTTTTCCTTCTGTAGCTGATTAATCCGGTCCTGCAGCTCCCTCTGCCTCAGCTCTCCCTGGTCAAGTTCCACACGCATCTCTTCAAAGCCCTCCAAGTGTTCAGCATTTAGTGAGTTATTTGCATCAGGGCTACCTGGAAACTCTTGTGTCTAAGAGAACGGGAAGGGAAGAACAGAAAAGTTAAATTGGAAACAGTGTATTTTTATGCATGAAAGCTTATGAATGTTCCAGGACTCAGTGATAGCTTAACTGTTTTTGTTGATTAATACCTGGTGGTGGTGGTAACAATAAAATGAATACTCAAGGGATGCTGTCAAGATAAAAATCAGTACTAAAAAAATCCTAATCCATGCTACTGTTAGTCCTCTTGATTATTAATTACTTTTATTCATTTATAAGCATTTCTGTAGGGCTCAGCACTCCAGCATCTGACATCTCAGAACAAAATAAAGTTCTATTCATTATTTATTTACTCTTTGTATATTATGCATCTTAGCCAGTGATGTTACACCAGTTTGTATTGTGGCCCTGATTCAGCAATGCATTTGAGCACACTCTTAAAACCCATTGACTTTAATATATAGTTAAAGTGCTT
Source organism: Mauremys mutica (assembly GCF_020497125.1). Classification (NCBI taxonomy): domain Eukaryota; kingdom Metazoa; phylum Chordata; order Testudines; family Geoemydidae; genus Mauremys; species Mauremys mutica. Next base: position 214,178,571 of record NC_059073.1, read on the forward strand.
TGCTGTGTTGGGGGTCTTGGATAATTTCACTTTCTGGTTCTCAGATGCTAGCACAGTGCTGTTGTGGTTGGAAGCACAAAACTGTGAAAGGAAAGCTTAAAGGAAAGAAGGCTATTTTCATTGATACTAATGAAAACCTTTCTGTAGTGAGATTTTGTAAGCTTGGGGTTTTTTTTTTTGTTTTTTTTTAAAGACGACTTAAATGTTAGGTTTAATCAACTTAGGTTTTTCTCCCAGGTGATGGAAGACCCTGGCCACACCCAGTGGCTTAAACACAGGCCCCAGTTTCCTAGTCCTTGCAAAGAGGGGATCCCACCCTTTGCAGGTCTTCTTAAATTTCTTCTGATGGAGGACATAAAAGGAAAATGAAATGTCTCAGCACCCCAAGAATAACTTTTTCCTTGATCCAACTGAAAGGGAAAAAGGCAAACAGTACCGTCTCGCTTCAGTGCTATCAGTGTAGCAGTTTTTGTGGAGACCTGCTGCCTGGGCTATTGAATCAGGGTCACTCTGTCAGGCCTATATTGGGAATTCGGTGCACTCTCCACAGGGTTGGTGGTGGAGATCTCCCGGATGGAAGCTCCCCTTGTGGTGTCAAGAGTCACTCCAGCAATTTCCTGCTCAGGGTGATCTCTCCTGCCAGCTGCCTGCAGTTTCCTCCTTTTTAAAGGCTTCCTTCCTACCACCCCGACTGACAGGGACAGATGGGTGGGTACACAGGGCCTCTCTGGCACCTTCCTCATCAGTGTGCAGTCTCTCCAGCCCATCACACAGCTATGAGACAATTTTCCTTTATATTTATTGTAGTTTTTTTGTAGTTTCCCACTAAAGTCACAAGATGTTATACAGCTCCCAGGCCTAAAGATCTTTGATGTTAAGGAAATGTGGCCTACATTGCATGCACTTCTTTGTCATTCAATTACCTGCAAATAGTTGCTCACTAAACTACTTATGCTTGAACTGCGACTTGGAGGCTTCCACAAATATGCTGAAGAGCCATGTGAGGACAATGTCCTCCTGTAGACCGTAAGAAAAAACAAAAAAGAAATCTTTTAATAATGGCTAAACGCGCGCACACACATAATTGTCTGCTCTGACTTTATGGATTCTTTTAGTTATAACCACTGGATATGGCAATGTCCTACTGGCTAGCGTGCATGTGGCTTGATCCAACATTCATTGAAATCAATGGGAAGACTCCTACAGACCTCAGTGGAGCTGGATCAACCCCTACATGCAGGATTACCCTCTTTCAAGCAGAAGCAGGCCTGATGAAACAGGTGTGTGTCATGAGTTCTCTTACTGCTCAAATGAAAGAGATTCATGGTTAGTTCAGCTGGTACGGGACGCAGCTTTTGGAGAAGAGGGACCCAAGTTAACTTCTCATCATCACTGTGAAGATGTAAGCAGACCCTGGGGGGTCTGAGCTGATGCCCGCTGAAGTCAGTGGAAGGACTCTCAGACTTGAATGAGCATCAGACTGGCCCCTGGCATTCAGCCCAGTAATGACCATGAAGTCCAGGTTGGCTGCAGATATGTTACAAGGTGAAGGCTTATGCCTCCTTTTATGTTAAATAGAAAAATTGCAGAAGTTTTTGCAAGTCACAGAATATGTGTTATGGCTCTAACTGTATTGAAAACAGTAAAGTTTTACTACATTACCTGGCAAATGTTGGCCAAGCAGCATCTAAGTCATGCCCTCTTGATGCCAAGTCAAACTGAACCTCAGTTAACTCATAGAGTTGACCCACAATGTTAGAACTCATTTTAGACTTCAGAAATGGACTTCTTGCATAGTACCAGTCACTAAAAGAAGAATCAAATGACAAGGAGTTATAAATAAAAGAGGAGCACCTGCAACATTCTCAAGAAAATGAAACATTATTTGTTACTTCCCATAAAAATTAGGAGGATCCACTGCAAATGCAATAGACATCAATCAGATCCACTACCCCTCCACACACACAACCTCTTTGTTGGGAGTGAGGGCAGCTCCTGGTGGCAGTAAGAGCTAATGAAGCTTATGGATTCCTCCTGTGGAGAAACCCTGCACAAAACATTTTTACTCTGGGCTCAGGCAGGCAACTAGAGAGGGTGAAGGATTTGCCGTATAATGGATACTCACATGGTACTCTGTAAGCTCACATTTATGTTTTGAATGTGAGTAAACTGAATGCTCATGACAACAAGTGACTGGTAGCAGCAGTCAGAATTAGATACAATGAAAAGGAAGATAAAAACTGAAAGCTTTTCCGTGAAAGCTCTACGAATATCCATCCTGACTTGCTAAACTCTTGCTATTCCAGTCTTTGGTTTTTCTTGACCAGAAAGACAATAGGTTACACTGTACCACACTGTGTGATACTTAGTGATATACAGTTATCATTTGGGGCTCTGTGTGCTACCTCCAAATTAATCTCCACATATGAATTTAGCCATATCTGAACCCAGATGTCCAGCACTTGTAAAGATTGAAAAATTTAAGGTGTGTAAGTACCATGCACAAAACACCATATAGTTTTTAATGTTCCAGGCACAAAGCACTCTGCTTTATAATGAACTCGAGGTGCAAAAACCCCTTTGTAGGGTCCCCCAAGTTAGAGTACTAACAAAGGTGCAGACTAGGACCAGTTGTAATGGCAGTTTGCAATACTGACCCTGGTCTAAGAGGAACTGGACTTGGACCAGTAACTCATTTCATATAGGCCACTGAACAACTGTCAATATTTACTGACCTAAGGTGGGTGTGAAACAGTGACCTAGATTACACAGGCTTTATACCAAGTGTGGGCAAACTTTTTTGGCGTGAGGACCACATTCGGGTTGCAAAACTATATGGAGGGCCAGGTAGGGAAGGCTGTGCCTCCCCAAACAGCCTGGCCTCTGCCCCCTATCCAACCCCTCCCACTTCCCACCCCCTGACTGCCCTCCTCAGAACCCACAACCCATCCAACCCTCCCACTCCTTGTCCCTTGACTGCCCCCCAGAACCTCTGCCCTATTCAACCAGCCCCTGCTTCCTGTCCACTGACTGCCCCCTAGGTCCCCCCCGCCCCTTATCCAACCCCCCCGCTCCCCGCCCCCTTACCATGCCCCTCAGAGCAGCATGTCTGGCAGCTGTGCCGCCTGGCCGGAGCCAGACACGCTGCCACGCTGCTTGGCAGGAGTGTGCAACCCTGCTGCCCAGAGCACTGCCCGCGCGGCAGCGTGACTGTGGGGGAGGGGCTGGGGCTAGCCTCTCCGACAGGGAGCTCAAGGGCCAGGCAGGACGATCCCGCGGGCCGGCTGTGGCCCGCGGGCTGTAGTTTGCCCACCTCTGCTTTATACCCTATTATCAGTCCTCTGAGCCAACCACATGGAAGGTTGTCCATTTATTTCACATGGCACTGAATCAGTCCCATGTTTCACTGTTTGTTCATCTCCAGATATCTTCCATGCATCACAACAGTACCTTTGCATTTACCTTGTTACTTTGGTATTCATAAAACATTGTTGCAAAGTGTCTGCCAGTCTTTGGTGTACTAAGGAGTAACGTATAAATGCTCTTCCTTTACCAAGAGATGTTCTGAGCTGGGAAAAACAAGCCAAAGGAAGATAACCTTTAAGCACCAATTATAAACATATATAAATGGCACACTGACAAGCCAGCTATTAATGTTTCTATGCACATATGCCAAGAACATGTATAGCAATTGGGCTCCAGGAAATGATATTGGGGTGACCCTGAGGGACACCCTCCCCGAATATCTTAATAGTGGAGTTCATTCCTCTGATTTCTGCAGTTTCATTTCAAGAACACAATCCGACAAACGTGTTACCTGAAACAGCTGACTGATTCTTTTAAAAATCATAAACCGCAAGTAAACAAAATGATTTTAAAAAATCATTCCACCTGCAAATTTCTGTGGCTCCATAGAAAGTGAAACAGGAAATTTCTGACAGTCAAACCATAACAACTACATGAAGCTGCGTTTATTATGAAATTAAAGAACATAAAACATATTTTTGAATGCTGAAACTTAAGGACAACTGTGACGCTCTGAGGACTGGACTTGATGACCCCTCGAGGTCCCTTCCAGTCCTAGAATCTATGAATCTTGGGGGAACACCCTACACCCCCATGTTCATCTTTATAAAATGATTGTGTGGTATCCAATGCAAAATTTGTCACATTGGGTGTCTTCGGAAGGCTCATGATGCATTGAGCATGGTGGGATGTTATAGTAATTGTTGTTACTGTAATGTTATAGCAAGGGTGTAGGTTATAATTTCATGTATATAGTTATGAGGCTGAAAATGTATCCTCATGGCTTAAAATAAGCCCAGGCAAAAACTCTCCAAGAACAGAGGGGTAGTTCACACCTCATCGGGGCATGTATGGGACAAACCCAGCCCAGCCTCACAGGAACAAAGGACACTGGCCTAGGCAGCAACAAAAGAATCTGTTAGACTCTCGAGGGAGTCACCCCCCTTCCTTTGGCCAGTTTGGGACTGCAATGAGGTAATGCTCACCTGTCTCTAAAGGTGGGGGCAAAGCCAAGAGGGAAGAAAGGACATGATAAAAGGGAGAGACATTTGCCACGCTCTCTCTCTCTCTCTCTCCAACCTACATCTACAGACACCACACCAAGCGACTGAAGTGCTGATCAAAGGGGAGAGCTGGGCTGAAGAGCAACCAGCCAGCTTGTAGTGAGAAGCATCTAAGTTTGTAAGGACATTGAAAGTGTTAAAATCAGTTAGAATGTGTTTTGCTTTTATTTCATTTGACCAAATCTGACTTGTTATACTTTGACTTATAATCACTTAAAATCTATCTTTGTAGTTAATAAATCTGTTTGTTTATTCTACCTGAAGCCGTGTGTTTGGTTTGAAGCATGACAGAAACTCCCCTTGGGATAACAAGCCTGGTACATATCAATTTCTTTGTTAAATTGACAAACTCATATAAGCTTGCAGTGTTCAGCGGGCATAACTGGACACTGCAAGACAGAGGTTCCTAGGGTTGTGTGTGGGACCAGAGATATTGGCTAGTGTCATTCGGCTGCAAGTAGCTGGGCGCAGCTTATATGCCAGAGGCTGTGCCTGAACAGCCCAGGAGTGGGAGTTCTCACAGCAGAACAGGGTAAGGTTAGTGACCTAGCAGATCACTGGTCCAGATAACACCAGAGGGAAACATCACAACATCTTACATAGTTTTTAAAAAAGGACAGAAATCTTAAGGTAGATAAGGAAGATTTTGGTATCCAGTGGATAGAGAGGAGACAGAATTTATAACTAGTTATGTCTCTGCTCTCAAACCAAAATTCAAGTACAACTACCACAGAGATGGAAAAAGCAATGCATCAAATGAGCTCCTTGGAGGAAGCTCTTGCCTGGCTGTACAAGCGGAGGTGGAAGGTTTCTGGTGTCTCTGCCCCTCCAAACATGTGCAGCCAAACAAGATGCATCAGAATCTGGTGTTCATCTAGCTGTACAATATAAATGCACTGGAATTTTCATTTAAAGAACCAAAGGGAAGAAGATGGATTTGGAGTTGAAAGAGGAGATTGGAGAAAGAGGGGATGGGGAAATGTTTGATACTCCAAAGCCAAGACAGAAAGCTGGGTGGGGAGAGGGGGTTCCCCTGAAACCAAATGGAAGACTGAAGGAAGGGGATGAGGAGAAAGAAGTGGGATGGGGAACACAGGGGCTGTCTGTGCTAGGGCAGCCATGCTAGCCTCATGGCTGGTTCTTTGATCATCCAGAGAAGAAGTTGCATGATGACAGCAGTCAAGGCTGCTGTCAGGAAGTTCTGACAGAATAGATGAAAACTTCTTTATCAACAAGTGCAGCCTGGGAATAAAATTGCCTAGGAGTCATCAGAACCAGGTAACAGGACAACAATCAGCAGAGCCAACAACAGTGCTCCATTTACCCACGGGGAAAGTCCTTATTCGAGTGATTTAAATTTACTCTAATGACTCAGAAAGGATCAACATTAAAAACTTCTTGCAGTGTTTACCTCACTGACTAATAGATTTAGAGATTAAGGTTTGCTACTCTGTTAATATTGGATTTAGGCTTTATTACTGTGTTACATACTAACATGTACTTTGCTTAGCCCAATAAGAACCATTTCACTTTGAGTCCTTTCATGTCAGCTCACCTCAAGCGATAACAATAATCTTAATCCACAAGAGTCACATGGTATTTTATATCTCCAACACACTGTACAAGCATTAAGTGAGTATAGACACAAGACCCAATTCTCTACTCAGTGACTCCCATTCAACCATATTGATCAACAGGAAAGTGACAAGAATGGCAAAACTCTACTACTTTTTCCTCTTGCATTCAATAAAATCCTGCCCTCAGGAAACCTGTGCACATGAGGGCAGGAACTGCACCCTTGATTTATTTCTGCTGTATCCCCATTGTTAAATCGTAGGCATTAACCCTAAACAGAGACCTTGCCCACCATTCATCAAATGTTTTCTTTTTCTAGTGTAACTGAAAACACATAAGAACATACGAACGGCCCTACTGGGTCAGACCAAAGGTCCATCTAGCCCAATATCCTATCTTCCGACAGTGGCCAGTGCCAGGTGCCCCAGAGGGAATGAACAGAACAGGTAATCATCAAGTGATCCATCCCCTGTCACTCATTCCCAGCTTCTGGCAAACAAAGGCTAGTGACACCATTCCTGTCCAATGTAATTTCAAATAATTCAGGACTTGACTGAGGTCAATGGGACTACACCTGCAAGGAAGAGCACACCAACATGCATAAGGATTGTGCAATCTAGCCCTAAGAAATTTGATGAACAATAAGCGTCAGTTATCTTTTGGTTTCACATTCTGCAAAGACAGAAAAAAAGTCCCATTCCTTCTCCTACTTTTCTTTTGAGTTCTGTAGCATTCCCAATGGACATGCAGAAACATGAACTGCCTATTGTGATGATTAAGCAGTCTGCTTTACTTACCTCTGAAATAGACTTAACAAAGCGGATCCCATCATTAGCTCCTTTGACTTTAGCCAGGCAGTCACAGAAGTAATCCCAGTAGTCTTTTCTGTTCCCCAGCAGGGTGGTCTTTTCTTTCTGGTCAAACTTCAAAAGGAATAAACACTTAGACAAATTTAAGACACTGAAACACAGAATTATTCTATGTTTCTCTCCCATTGATAGTCACATTCAAAGCTATTAATTTTTTAATAGGAGATGCGTGTGCACATCAATAAAGGGAATAGACATCATTCTATATCAATACAATTTGATGGATTTAAATGCTGCTCTATAGTTCAAAATACAAATTTAAATTAGGGCTCCCAAATCACTAAAATTAATCACAAGATAAAAAAAGTAACCGTGATTAATTGCAGTTATAATCACACTGTTAAACAATAATAGAATACCATTTATTTAAATATTTTTGGATAGTCTCTACATTTTCAAATATACTGATTTCAATTACAACACAGAATATACAGTCTACAGTTCTCTGGAATGTTGGTCAAAGCATGAAGAGGCATATGAATGATTAGCATATCTGGCACGTAAATACCTTGCAAAGCCAGCTATAAAAATGCCATGCGAATACCTGTTCTCACTTTCAGGTGACATTGTAAATAAGAAGTGGGCAGCATTCTCTCCTGTAAATATAAATAAACTTGTTTGTCTTAGCAATTGGCTGAACAAGAAGTAGGACTGCGTGGACTTGTAGGCTCTAAAGGTTTTTCATTGTTTTGTTTTTGAGTGCATTTATGTAACAAAAAAAATCTACGTTTGTAAGTTGCACTTTCATGATAAAGAGATTACATACAGTACTTGTATAAAGTGAATTGAAAAATACTTTTTTTTGTTTCTTTTTTACAGTGCAAATATTTGCAATAAAAATAATAATATAAAGTTAGCACCGTACACTTTGTATTCTGTGCCCTAATTGAAATCAATATATTTGAAAATGTAGAAAAACATCAAAAAATATGTATAATACATATCTACTGGTATTCTATTATTTTTAACCTTGCAATTAAAACAGCAATTAATTGCAATTAATTTTTTTAATCAAGTTAATTTGTTTTGAGTTAATCGCTCAAGTTAACTGCGACTGACAGCCCTAATTTAAATAATCAGCTTAATTAAAGAATAGCCATTCAAATCTATTCAGAAGTCATAAACTGATCACTGGGATTTACGGCATTTCCAATACTAATACATTGCACAAATGTAGGTCAATACACTGAAGATAAGGTACTGAAAAATAGGTACATAAATCCATACAGCTTACAATGAACTCAACATAGATCACAAAATGCTTTACAAAAAGTGGGTATCCCCATTTTACCAGCCTGAGGAACAGACTGGTTCAGTGACTTTCCCAAAGACAGAGTGAGTCATTTACAGAATCATGAAATGAATCCAGATCTCATGGAGTGGAGAACTATGAGCCTATGAGTCACAAAATGACTAAGCAGACTGGAGTATACTTGTAGCTGTGTCGATAGGGTGATCAGATGTCCTGATTTTATAGGGACAGTCCCGATTGTGTGGGGGCTTTTTCTTATATAAGCACCTATTACCCCCCACCCTCTGTCCCGATTTTTTATACTTGCTATCTGTTCACCCTATGTGTCAATGCCAGGATATTAGAGAGACAAGGTGGGTGAGGTAATATCTTTTATTGGACCAACTTCTGTTGGTGAAAGAAGATTTCAAGCCACACAGAGCTCTTCAGCATGTCTCTCTTACCAACAGAAATTGGTCCAATAAGGGCTGGTCTACACTGGAGGGGGTATCGATCTAAGATATGCAACTTCAGCTATATGAATAGCGTAGCTGAAGTCGAAGTATCTTAGATCGATTTACCTCGGGTCCTCATGGCGCGGGATCGACGTCCGCGGATCCCTGTGTCAACTCCGCTACCGCTGCTCGCTCCGGTGGAGTTCTGGAGACGACGGGCGTGCAGTCGGGGGGAGGGATAGCTCAGTGGTTTGAGCATTGGCCTGCTAAACCCAGGGTTGTAAATTCAATCCTTGAGGGGGCCATTTGGGGAATTGGGGTAAAAATCTGGGGATTGGTCCTGCTTTGAGCAGGGGGTTGGACTAGATGACCTCCTAAGGTCCCTTTCAACCCTAATATTCTATGATATATTGCATCTAGATGAGATGCAATATATCAATCCCCAAAAAATCAATCGCTACCTGCCAATAGGGCGGGTAGTCTGGACATACCCTAAGAGATATTACCTCATCCATCTTGTCTCTCTAACTAGACTGAAGGTATTCACAGCAAAGTAGCTTTTCCTTTTTACTTGGTTTTTGATCAAGGATAAAAAACCCCAGACATTTCCATTAAAAAAGCTTACTCTCTGTATTATATTTTTGATGTTATAAAACTATTTTTCATAGCAAAGTCATGTTTTTGCTGGCAAAATCCTATATTTTATACAGGTAATTATATTTATGAAATATTTTTTCCCCTTAAAACATGTCATCATTCCTTTTACCAAAAAGAGTTTCTGTGATAATGTAAAATGGCATGTTTCAAAGTCAAGTTATAAAAGCTCCCAATACAATGCAAAATTCCTTGTGTTCTCAAAAGCAACCTACTAGTTATGATACACTGCTTTTTCATATATGCATATTTACTTTCTATTGTAATAGGTGGAATAAGTATTGACACACGGGAGCCCAATAACTAAAAAGAAAGAGGTCTGTACTGTACTTAGTTCTAATACATTCTGATTTTTTTTATTAATAGCTAGATTCAATACTGAACCTTAAATATAAAAGAACAATACAGATGAAGGAAAGTCCAGTTCTCCTATATGATTAGGGCTCTATTAAATTCATGGCCATGAAAAACACGTCACAGACTGGGAAATCTGGTCTTTTGTGTACTTTTACCCTGTACTATACAGATTTCACAGGGGACACCAACATTTCTCAAACTGGAGGTCCCGACCCAAAAGAGGACCACAAGGAGGGGGGTCTGCAAGGTTATTATAGGGGGGTTGCAGTATTGCCACCATTACTTCTGCGCTGCCTTTAGAGCTGGGTGGCCAGAGAGCAATGGCTGCTAGCTGGGCACCCAGCTCTGAAGGCAGCACCTCGCCAGCACCAGCGCAGAAGTAAGGGTGGCAATACCATACCATGCCACCCTTACTTCTGCTCCACTGCTGCTGGCAGCGGCGCTGCCTTCAGAGCTGGGCTTCCACCCAGCAGTTGACGCTCTGCAGCCAACCATCTCTGAAGGCAGCACCACCACCACCAGCAGCACAGAAGTAAGGGTGGCAATACCACAACCCCCCTACAATAATCTAGTGACCCCCCACAACCCATTTTGGGTCAGGAGCCCTACTGTTACAACATTGGGAAATTTCAGATTTAAATATCTGAAATAATTAAATGTATGATTTTTAAAATCCTATGATGGTGAAATTAACCAAAATGGACCATGAATTTCCTAGGGCCCTACATATGATTGTGTCACTTACCTGTAAAAGGTACTCAAGCTTGTAGGAAAACTTTTGCAAGTTGATGCTGTCATCGGTGATTGGTTCCCCTCCTTCTTTAAATTCTTTGCTTAGCTCTGTCACAGCATCTTTAAAACAAGACACCAGAATAAGTGAGTAAAGATAGATGATGTTTGGGGTTGAATGCACAAACATTTTGAAATAAATAAATGGGCTGTCTCTCTTTACACTGTGTGTGTGTATTCACTTTTTCAGTCAGAGTGTTTTAGGGGATGTCTTACACTACAAACTGAAGTCAACCTACGTTCGGTCACTTACAGCCTGTGGTGGCTGATGTCCACACTACCCTCCTTTGATTGGTGGTGTGTATCCTCACCAACTGAAGAGGGGCATTGTGGGGGGCTGAAAGCTCTTAGCTCTGCACAGCTCCTCACTGGGAGTGCACCTGCTCCCCTAGGCTTCTCGCCTCCCCGCCAGGAGCAAGGGATCACCAGCTGCATTTCTCACCTCCCTGCTCTCTGCCAGGAGCAGAGGGCAGCCACCCAGGCTTCTCGCATCCCTGAGCAGGGATCTCCTTCCTTCAGCATATTTACCTCCTGGAAGTTTCAGAGTGCACTGGCTACAATATACAAATGAAAATAAATAGACTAATCCTGTAATAATTAAGTATGGAACTCTGCTGTCTCCAAGTGGACTCTGCCATCTCAAAGGGCTAACCTTCTGAGTAGCACCATAAATGGCTGATTTTACAGGTTTTCTGTATTCGCTCTCAGTGCCTAATTGGGTTTTCAGTCTCCAGCTCTAGTAATGAAGGAGGGCTGACCAAATACTCGACTTCTCAGTTTGGGGGCCAAACCAAACCAATAATTAAAAAAATTACATTTGTTTTGAACCAAAACTGGTATTTTTGAGATTTTCTTCACCAAAAGTAAAATGAAGAAAAAAAAAGTTTTAGATAAAAATTCCCTGAAATGAAAAACTAGAATGAAACAATATTTTTTATTGTTTTGTTCCATTTCATTTTTGGGGTGTTTTTGATCCAAAATTTAATTTATTCAGTTTTTTTGTTTTGGTAGTTTTTATCCTTTTTTATTGTTTTTTAGATTTTTAAAAAATAAAGATAGCTAAATTTCAAAATGTAATGTTTCAAAATGAAAAGTTAAAATGTTTCTTTTCAAAATGGATTTTCTTTTTGGGAAAAAATATTCATTTTTTTTTCTGCTGAAACTATTTGCCAAAGTCATAGTTTGTGAATAGTTTCAGTGCCCAGAAAAAAATCATTTTTTGGTAAATTTACTATTCACTGAAAAGTTTTTTGCCCAGCTTTATTCATTACTCCGTGAAATCTAAGGAAGGAACAAAAACACTTCTTATTGGAACTCAAGTGGGGTCTCTATACTGTGTCAGAGAGAGTCAGAGTCCCAGCTCATGGCTTTGCCTTTTCTTTCATGAGGCATGAACCAAAAGCCTAGACCATGTGTGTTCATTAAAAATCCCTCACACTTTTCTCAAGATGAAAGGTCTTAATAATAGAATCATAGAAATGTAGGGCTGGAAGGGACCCCAAGAAGTCATCAAGTCCAATCCTCTGCACTGAGGCAAGACCAAATAAATCTAGATCATCCCCAACAGGTGTTTGTCCAATCTGTTCTTAAAAACCTCCAGTGATGGGGATTCTACAACCTCCCTTGGAACCCTATTACAGAGCTTAACTCTCTTTATCATTAGAAAGTTTTTCCTAATATCTAACTTAAATCTCTCTTGCTACAGATTAAGCCCATTGCTTCTTGTCCTACTGTCACAATATAACTGCCCCCCACCCCCATGGAGACCCCTGGGTAAGCAGTTTAGCATGGCATGTTGCTAGCGCTTGTATATGTACTGAAGTATATTGTGGGAAGGGTTGAAGGTGAAAGTGTGGAGAAAAAGGTTTCTTTACAGGTTACAAGAGGCCTAGAGGGAGGAAGGGAGAAGGAAACGGGTTAACTCGATGCTCCAGCTAGGTCTGAAGATAAGATGCTAACTCCAGCCCAAGGCCATGGCACACAACTAACTCTCAGCTGCCTGCCAAGAAAGACAGGGGCCTGGATTCCAACCCCAACCAGCCGTAAAAAAAAAGAATTCAGCTAAACAGAACTGCAGGGGCTGCGAAAACTAGTGAGACAGTAAAGACCAGTGAGGGGGAAAACAACAGTTTTGCGTCCCTAAAGCTGGTGTGTTTTGGAAAAGCTAAGAAAGCCACAAAAGGCTGGTTTTAACTGGTACAAAAAGCACGGGGGACAGAGGTCCCTAAACAAAATGCCCCCCAAAAACCCCAGGACTTAAAACCCTCCTAAAAGCTAAAGCAAATCGGAGATCAACAGCGGACCCTGGACGGCCTGTGCACAGGACAAAACTCTCATCCACCCTTCCCCCTCTTCTTCTTACGTTACACCCAGGCTTGGCCAGCCTTGGGTTGTGCATGTGTAAGTATGAAAGTGGGTTAGGGCGCAGGCGCTAATGCTTTCTTTCTTCCTCTAAGTAATGTGGGAAGCACCCAACATTCACCGCTGTTATTTTATTAATAAAGTGTCTAAAACTCTGGTCTACAGTCCACACCAGGAAGCCATTTAATTTGACCTAGAGGGCTCTTTAGTTCGAATTCGGTACTCCACCCCGACGAGGGGAGTAGCGCTAAATTCGACATGGCTATGTCGAATTAGGCTAGGTGTGGATGCAAATCGAACTTAGTAGCTCCGGGAGCTATCCCACAGTGCACCACTCTGTTGACGTTCTGGACAGCAGTCCGAGCTCAGATGTTCTGATCAGCCATACAGGAAAAGCCCCGGGAAAATTTGAATTCCTTTTCCTGTCTGGCCAGTTTGAATCTCAATTCCTGGTTGGACATCGGGGCGAGCTCAGCAGCACTGGCAGCGATGCAGAGCTCTCCAGCAGAGGAGTCCATGCAATCTCAGAGTAGAAAGAGGGCCCCAGCATGGACTGACCGGGAAGTCTTGGATCTGATCGCTGTGTGGGGCGATGAGTCTGTGCTTTCGGAGCTGCGCTCCAAAAAACGGAATGCAAAGACCTACGAGAAGGTCTCCAAAGCCATGGCACTCAGAGGATACAGCCGGGATGCAACGCAGTGCCGCGTGAAAATCAAGGACCTGAGACAAGGCTACCAAACAATCAAAGCGGCAAATGGACGCTCCGGAGCCCAGCCCCAGACATGCCGCTTCTACAAGGCACTGCATGCCATTCTCGGTGGGTCTGCCACCACTGCCCCACCAGTGACCGTGGACTCTGAGGATGGGATAGTGTCGACGGGCAGTTTCTCGGCGATGTTCGCCGATGGGGAAGATGAGGAAGGGTTTGTGGAGGACGAGGCAGGCGACAGCGCTTACAATACTGCTTTCCCCGACAGCCAGGATCTCTTCATCAGCCTCACAGAGATCCCCTACCAACCCTCCCCGGCCGTTAACCCGGACTCTGAATCAGGGGAAGGATCAGTCGGTAAGTGCTATAAACATGTAAACATTTATTTTTTAAAAAACAGGAATAAAAACTATATGAAAAGAAGGTCAATGCATATAGGGATTGAACAGAAATCCTCTTGGGACAGTTCCACGAAGCTCTCGGAGGGGTACTCGAAAAGCCTCCGCAGGAGGTTCCTGGGGAGAGGTGCCTTATTGGGTGCTCCGTGGAAGCACACTCTTCCGCGCCAGGCCATCCTGAGGTATAGTGGGAGCATTGCCTCAACCAGCATGGCAGCATAGGGCCCTGGTCTGTGCAGGGATTCACGCAGCATGCGCTCTCTGTTTCTCCTGGTGACCCGCCTCAGGGTGATCTCGCTCGGCGACTGCTGCATCTAATTAGGGGAATTACTTTAATGTTACTATTGTGAATGCTTGACTTTTCCTTTGCATAACAATGACCGTCGTTTAACAGCCACGTGGTGGAGGCTGCAGAGGAAAAGCATACAGGGATCTTTCACGGGGACAGCCGCGAGGGGCTGGAACAGGGTCAGACTTTATGCTTTCCAGATTGCCTGCAGCAGGAGGGCAATGCTATCCATTAACTGTTAATCAGCCTAAAGTTTACAGCTTACCAGGCCAGGCTGCTACACGGATTCTGCTGTCCTGCCCCGCTTGTCCGATCTCCAGTGCAAGACCCCAGGCAATGAAAGCGAATGCCGAAAATTCGAACTTGTCCTGAGAGCACATGAGATTAGGTGCCCTGTATGGTCTTGTTCACAGAAACTGAGTAGACTGTGTTCAGTGTTCGCAAACATGTATCTTTGGAAGGAAATCACTTCCTTTTTCCCATCACACAGCTGTGGCTCTTTCCCGAACTGCCCCGGCATCCCCCTCACAGAGGCTGGCGCAGATTAGGCGGCGAAAGAAAAAGACTCGGGACGAGATGTTCGCTGAATTGATGGCCTGCTCCAGAGCCGAGGCGGCCCAGCAGAGCCAGTGGAGGGAGACCCTCTCTCAGCAGCAGCGCTCACACAGCGAACAGGAGGACAGGTGGCGGCAGGAAGACCAGCAGGCGACTCAAACGCTGCTTGGACTAATGAGGGAGCAAACGGACACGCTCCGGCGCCTTGTGGATGTTCTGCAGGACCGCAGGCAGGAGCAGAGAGCCCCCCTGAACTGTATCTGCAACCGCCCTCCCCCGCCACAAAGACCTGTCCCCCCCTCACCCAAAATCACAAGAAGGAGGGGCGCTAGGGGCCATGAAAACTGTCACTCCACCCCAGCAGAGCGCTCATGTACCAAACAGCTCTCATTCCCTAAAGTATGAGAATTGCTTCCCTTCCTGGATCACCCGATCCCAAATCCCAGTTTCATCCCCTAACTGTGTAGTTGAGTATTAAAAATAGTTTGCTGTTCATTACTGTTTCCGTCATGTTTCTTTGCAGAAGACTTTGTGTGAAGGGGGGGGAGGGGTTTGTTAATTGCATAGGAAAGCCACCATTAACAGGGTACAGACATGGGGGCAGGATCAACAGCAGGTCACACACAGAGTGCAGTCACTAGGCACCCGGGTCGGGTCACTCTGGGAGGTGTCTGCTGCCCCAAGTCAGTCTGGGAGGTGTATGCTGCCCCAGGGTCCGAGCGCCTGTCATCCACAAATGCCAAGGCAGGCTGCCCTTACCATGCCCTTCCACCCTAGCCATGAACCTCTCTGATGCCCTGAGCCCCAGCCAGAGCCATCATCCCCCCACACCTACTCACCCTTCCCACACACCCCTCACCCCTTCCTGCAAACCCACCCCTTCCTGCACACCCTCCTGTAACCGTCCTCCCCCCAGAGACCGGTGTAGGAGCAGGAGCCTGTCAGTCCTCGAGTGTAGAAGCGGTCTGTACATCACTGCACACCGTACCCACCACAGTCTGCGTCCCTGTTTGAACCCTTGAACGCGAATTCGTTAGTAAAGAAAACTTTGTTAATTAAAAATGTTCCAATAACTTTATTTTTAAACGTCTGTTGGAAGGGGGGAAACCTGGTGAACGGGGTATGTAACCGCTGAAAAAAGTGAATAGTAACTGAAACAGGGGCAGGTTCAGCTTCTCTGTAAAGAGACTGGACAGTCATAGGTTACCCTGCTCTCTGAGGAACCTAGCTTTCAAAGCTCCCGGATGCACAGCGCTTCCCGCTGGGCTCTTCTAATCGCACGGGTGTCTGGCTGAGCGTAATCAGCAGCCAGGCGATTTGTCTCAACCTCCCATCCCGCCATAAAGGTCTCCCCCTTGCTCTCACAGAGATTGTGGAGCACACAGCAAGCTGCAATAACAATGGGGATATTGGTTTCGCTGAGATCCGAGCGAGTCAGTAAGCTCCTCCATCTCCCCTTGAGACATCCGAAAGCACACTCCACCACCATTCTGCACTTGCTCAGCCGGTAGTTGAAGAGCTCCTTGTCACTGTCCAGGGCGCCTGTATAGGGATTCATGAGCCAGGGCATTAGCGGGTAGGCTGGGTCCCCGAGGATCACTGTAGGCATCTCCACATCCCCAACACTTATTTTGTGGTCCGGGAAGAAACTACCTTCCTGCAGGCATCTAAACAGACCAGAGTTCCTGAAAACACGCGCGTCATGAACCTTGCCCGGCCACCCGACGTAGATGTTGGTAAAACGTCCCCTATGGTCCACCAGTGCTTGCAGCACCATTGAAAAGTAGCCCTTTCGGTTAATATACTGGCTGGCCTGGTGGGCCGGTCCCGGGATAGGGATGTGAGTCCCATCTATAGCCCCACCGCAGTTTGGGAATCCCATCGCGGCGAAGCCATCTATGATGACCTGGACGTTTCCCAGGGTCACTACCTTTGAGAGCAGTAGGTCAACGATTGCGTGGGCTACTTGCATCACAGCAACCCCCACGGTAGATTTGCCCACGCCAAAGTGGTTCGCTACTGACCGGTAGCTGTCTGGCGTTGCAAGTTTCCAGAGGGCTATGGCCACTCGCTTCTGCACACTCAGGGCTGCTCGCATCCGGGTGTCCTGGCGCTTCAGGGCAGGGGCCAGCAAGTCACACAGTTCAAGGAAAGTGCCCTTACGCATCCTGAAGTTTCGCAGCCACTGTGATTCATCCCAGACCTGCAGCACTATGCAGTCCCACCAGTCCGTGCTTGTTTCCCGGGCCCAGAATCGCCGTCCCATAGCATGAACATGACCCATTGCCACCATGATCTCCGCGGCGCGGGATCCCGTGCTTTGTGAGAGGTCTGTGCCACTCTGACACTTCATGTCCTCACCGCGCTGCCGGAGCCGCCTCGCCCGATTTCTCAGCAGCTGACTGTGGAAGAGGTGGACGATAAGGTGCGAGGAGTTGACAACGGCCATAAGTGCAGCGATGATCGCAGCGGGCTCCATGCTCGCAGTGCTGTGGCGTCCGCGCTGTCACTGACCAGAAAAGTGCGGTAACAGATTTCCCGCCGGCGCTTTCAGGGAGAGAGGGCGGGAGTGACGGTTGAATGACAACAGTTACCCAAAACCACCCTCGACACATTTTTCCCCCAGAAGGCATTGGGGGGCTCTACCCAGCATTCCAATGGGAAGCGGGGACTGCGGGAACTGTGGGATAGCTGCCCAGAATGCACCGCTTCCAATGTCGACGCTTGCCCCGTTAGTGTGGACTCACAAAGTCGAATTAGTGTCCTTAGTGTGGATACACAAATTCGAATTCATAAGGTCAAATCCACAAATTCGACCTAAGTTAAATCGAACTACTCTTGTAGTGTAGACATACCCTTAGTCATTTGGTATGCGCCTTCATCTCCTCCCCTAACAATCCTGCGGCCTCAGCCTAATCACCTAAAGCCTCAGGCAGATTGGTAACATAAAGCTGTCTCACTACCTTCAGTGAACACAGAGAACAATCAGTTGATCACCATCCTTATTATAACAGCCTTTAACATATTTGAAGACTGGTATTAGGCTCCCCATAAACTTCTTTTCTCTAGACTAAACATGCCCAGTTTTTTAACCTTTCCTCATATGGCAGGTTTTCTAAACCTTCTATCATTTTTGTTGCTCTCCTCTAGATTCTCTCCAATTTGTCCACATCTTTTCTAAAATGTGGTATCCAGAGTTGGACACTCCAGTACTCTAGCTGAGGTCTCATCAGTGCCAAGTAGAATAGGACAATTATTTCCTGTGTCTTACATATAACATGCCTGTTAATACACTCCAGAATGATATTAGGCATTTTTGCAGCTGTATCACATTGTTGACTCTTATTCAGTTTGTAATCCCCTATAACCTCCAGATCCTTTTCAGCAGAACTACCATCCAACCAGGTATTCCTCATTTTGTAGTTGTACATTTGATTTTTCCTTCTTAAGTGAAGTACTTTGTATTTATCTTCATTGAATTTCATCATGTTGAATTCAGACCAAAATTTGTCAAGGTCGTTTTGAATACTAACCATGTCCTCCAAAGTGCTTGCAATCCCTCAAGATTTGGTGCTCATCTGCAGATTTTATCAGCATACCCTCCACTCCATTAACCAAGTCATTAAGGAAAATATTGACTACTACTGGACCCAGGTCTGACCCCTGCAGGACCCCACTATATACATCCTCCCAGTTTGACAGTGAACCATTGATAACTACTCTTTGAGTAAGGTCTTTCAACCAGTTGTGCACCCACCATACAGTAATTTCCTTCAGACCACATTTCCCTAGTTTGTTTATGAGAATGACATGTGGGACTGTGTCAAAAGCCTTACTAAAATCAAGATATATGACATCTACTGCTTCCTCCCTATCCACTAGGCCAGTAACCCTGTCCAAGAAGGAAATTAGGTTGATTTGGAATGTTGGCTATTCCTTATAACACTATTATCCTCCAAGTGCTTACAAATTGATTGTTTAATAATTTGTTCCAGTATTTTTCCAAGGTATTGAAGTTACACTGACTGGTCTATAATTCCCCGGGTCCTCTGTTTCCCTGTTTAATGATTGATACTGTGGTTGCCATTCGCCAGTCTTCTGGGAACTTTACTAGTTCTCCAGGATTTCTTGAAGATAATGGTTAACAGTTCCAACATTGCTTCAGCTAGTTCCTTAAGTACCCTAGAATGAATGTCATCAGGCCCTGCCAACTTGAATATATTTAACTTATTTAAACATTCTTTAATCTGTTCTTCCCCTATTTTGGCTTGCATTCCTTCCCCCTTGTTAATATTAATTGTATTTAGTATCTGGTCATCATTAACCTTTCTAGTGAAGGCTGAAGGAAAATAGGCCTTAAACACTTCAGCTTTCTTGATGTCATCAGTTAGTGGCTCTCCTTCCATACTAAGTAGAGGATCTAAACTTGCTTTTGTCTTTTTCTTGCTCCTAATGTATTTATAGAACCTCATCTTATTGCCTTTTCTGTCCCTTGTTAGGGGTAAATCATTTTGCGCCTTAGCCTTTCTGATTTTGTTCCTACATGAGCGCTGCTCTTTTGTACTCCTCCTTAGCAACTGGTTCATGTTTCCATTTTTTGTAGGATTCCGTTTTGATTTTCAGGTCATTAAAGACCTCCTGATGGAGCTATATTGGCCTCTTACCATTCTTCCTATCTTTCCTTCACATCAGGATAGTTTCCAGTTGTGCCTTGAATATTGTCTCCTTGAGAAATTACAAGCTCATTTGAACTTCTTTTTCCCTTAGATTTTCTTCCCATAGGACCCTACCTATTAGTTCTCTCCGTTTGTTAAAGTCTGCTTTTTTGAACTCCATTGTCTTTATTCTGCTGTTCTCACGCCTTCTTTTTCTAAAGAATCATGAAATCAATCATTTCATGATCACTTTCACCCAAATTGCCTTCCACCTTCAGATTCACTGCCAATTCCTCCCAGTAGGTCAGAATCAATTTAAAATGGCTGTTCCCCGGGTTACTTCCTTCACTTTCTGGAATAAAAAGTTGTCTCCAATACATTTCAAGAACTCTAATCTCCAGATTGCGTAATGACATCTTCCCTACCTAAATCTCCTCCTGTAGTTTATTAAATCTGTGAAAAGACTTTGCCTTTCCCCCCTCACCAATTTATATTTTTAATCTAAAAAAGAAAGGGGGAGGGAAAAAGGATTATTTGGAGAAGGAAGCAATGACAGGTGTAAGGCACAGCTCTAATATATCATGTTCTATTCCCCTTGAGCTGTCAAAAACAACAGTGGTTGAAGATTCTCATTGTAATGATATAAATAAAACAAAGATTAAATTTCATCTCCGTTGCAGCTGTTGACCATTTGAACAGTCACATACAAAGAAAAAGCAATACAGTTCTTTGCCCTTATATCGCACTTTCTGTTTTAGGAGCCAATCTGCTAGATTTTGGGATTTGCAAACTGTGGGTCAGGACCCCAAAGTGGGTCGTGACCTCATTTTAATGGAGTCGCCAAGGCTGGTATTAGATTTGCTGGAGCCCGGGGCCAAAGCTCAATGGCATCAGCTCTGGGTGGCAGGGCTCAGGTTACAGGCCCCCCTCCTGGGGCTGAAGCCCTTGGGCTTTGGCTGTGGCCCCCGCCCCCATCCAGGGCAATGGTGCTCAGGCTTCGGCTTTGGCTCTCTCTGCCAAGGCAGCAGGGCTTGGATTTTGGCCTCTCCCAGCCCGGGGCAGTGGGGCTTAGGGGGGCTCAGGCTTCGGTCCCCTCTTCTGGGGTTGTGTAGTAATTTTTGTTGTCAAAAGGGGGTCGCGGTGCAATGAAGTTTGAGAACCCCTGTGCTAGATGAACATTAATGAATTAAGGCTTGACAACGTCTGCGAGCTACGCAACTGTCCTCATTTTTCAGATGAGGAAACTGAGGCACAGGAATACTGGCCACTGATTTAAGGTGCTTCATTTTTTGAAAGCCAAACTTGGGCTTGTTGTGGGTCCTTGGTACTTATGAAAAATAGGCCTAGAGGTGGGCATCCAAAACCATTGATCAGTTTTGAACATTTTGCCCTATGTGCCTTCCTCAAGGCTACACAGGAAATCTGTGGCAAAACTGGAAAAAGAACAACAGTCTCCTAACTAATCTGTGCCTTAACCATAAGACCATCCTTCCTGGATCTTCTTCCTCATGCCCATATTTGATTACTGAGGAAAAATCCTCACTCATCCTCCTTCCCGTTCTTCCCCTCCCATGGAGGCCTGTCATCACTGTTTGCAGCACGGTATTGTGAACAAGGTATTTGTCTTAGTGAACAATGAATGACCCATTGTGTGCATTAAAAAAAAAAGGGAAAAAGAAATCAGATCTGATCCTCCTCACTCTCACACTGCGCTTATTTGCAACCGTTTAGTTCTGTTGACTTCAGTGGCGTTTCTCCTGTGATTGAGAGAAGAATCCAACACACTGTTTACAGAAAGAGTAGATCCTAACCAGAGAGAATTTTTTCTTTGTTGTAAAACAGACATAATTTAAGATCCTACAAAAAGGCTTAGTAAACTTTATGTAACATTTGAAATCAGAGTCACATCTATACAGAACGGTACAATTTCCTGTTACAGTGCTATACACAAATATCAGACAAACACTCCTCACCTTCAATTAAAACATGAGGAATGCAGCCCAGCCTACAGAATTAATCTGCAACAGGCACCATACCTTGCAAATCTCTGATAATCCTCTGTAGCTGGCTTTCTCCACTAGTTGCTGCCATCATGAAAACCAAAGGAGGTGCAAGCCCAGGGGGTTAAACTTTTCACACAGCTAGAAAAAAAGAGCAGAGTTCACATCCTTGACGACCATTCAGTTAGTGGAGATTAGTTTCCTTTGTGGCATCTGCAATTCTGAAAGAAGAAAATCTATTTATATATAAACTGGTACAAACAGCACATGCACACAAGCACACTTAACTGTGGTGCTTTGGATTTTTAAATCACATTTAATCATGTTTCCATAGTGAGTTTTTTCCCTAGTAACCCTGCACTACTATTTTCTTTTTAATTTAACCTTCCCTGTCTCCCCTTTTCAAATTTTGACAAATTTTCATTTCCCCATTGGAGCTATGACACAAGCTAGTTTTACTGTCCAGTCCAAGCTAGGATTCTATATAGCTGATCCTTTGATCCTGACTGAAGTTCTGATAACATGAGAGAGTCCCTACAGGATCTCTACGCCGTACCTTTTCTATATGGGACATAGAACATTGTTACAAGCACATTTCCTTCACTCCAGAAAGCAGCAACCTTACTAGCCAGAGTACCAAGAATGAACTTTAGTGTCCTAGAATGAGCATGGTCTGATTGTCTCCTCTGGGATCGGCAGATATTCCCATTCTGATATGGTCAATTCACTGTTTTACTTGAGTCATAAACCTCCAGATTATTTTCAAAACAGCCTGGTCTCCCTCCCTCTTCTTACTACTCAGTTTCCAGTACCACATTATTTTAAGGTATGTTACAGCATCCCTGGCTAGTACACTATAGATAGGGCCTTTTGGGGGGTTCCTATTCAGTTTTCTGCTTCAGTCACAATGGCAAGTTCATTCATAATAAATAATAATAATTGACAACCTTTGAGTAGCACTTCTCATCCACAGATTTCAAAATATTTTACAAAGATGGATAAACATTCACAGCTAAATTTTCAAGTGCTCGGTGCTCACAATTGAGGGTAAATTTTCAAAAGAGCTCAGCTCCCACTGAGGCACCTAATAAGGGGCAGATTTTCAAAAGCTCTGCACAACCAGCAGCTCCCGTTGTGACACTTCTGGTCAGATTTTGAAAAGAGCTCAACACCCAAAATGTTGAGTCTGTTGAAAATCTGGCCCCACTTGTATATGTTTTAATGCATATATAACTGTTGGGTTATTTTATGTAACTGCGATGATCACAGTCTTTTTAAGCCCTGGTGTGAGAATTTTAAATAGCTGCATACATCTCTTCCATTCTGTATATAACTATATAGACATACTCCAATGGGTTTTTGGGAGAGACCAGATAAGTCTAGGGTGACCAGATGTCCCGATATTTGGGTGTTTGTCCCGCGTCCCGACCGATCTTTGGTCGGGACGCAATTTGTCCCGGTATTTCGCTTCGCCGGCAGCACTGGGGTTTTTTTTTGTTTTTTGTTTTTGCTTTTTTAACTCCGCCGGCAGACCCCTCCCCCCTCAATGTGTCCCGATATTTTCATCATCTCATCTGGTCACCCTAGATAAGTCATAGAGGTGCCACTTTAAATCTTATGTGTCCACATGCTGCTTGGCTGTGTACCTGTCACAACCAAGTCCTTGGCCTTTTTGACACAAGATAAAGGTATTTAAAATAAACCTTAGCAAAGAGACTGACAGACAAATAAATAAAAGGCTAAAATTGTTCTCTCAAGTGCCCTACTCCTAATATCCAAATTTAGTCAATGTGCTGTCAATGTCCACTGCCATGCTTTGATGTCTATTGGTCGTGTTATTAGGCTGGGGTAAATCTCCCTGTCCTACGGAGCACACTTGTTCCTGTGAAGTCCCCAACATGCACATGCTCCTATATAAAAATCCAATAATAATAATATACCTTTGCAATTTAAAAGCAGCCTTTGTTCTCAAGGCAACATGCTGGATGCAATGCCAACAATCAAAAAACGGAGCCAGCTCTGCAGCGGGTGTGAATTGGAACAATTGCACTGATGGAGCTATACCAATTGACACCCGTTGAGATTCTGGAACACTGGGTCTAATTCTGATGTCACACTGGTGATAACCAGGAGTAACTCCATTGAATTCACTGGAGTTACATCAGCAAAAGTCAATGCAAGGTGGATCAGAACCAACTCCCCCACTTTCTTCTGATACTCTTATCTTTAGCCTCATGACGTAATGATTCCTACCCTAGTTCTGGCTAGGGGTTACATACAATAACATCTCCATGTTTTTTTGGTCACTGGTTGTGTTTGGTTATGGTCATCAAGATGATAAAGCATTCTGCATTAGAGAAGATATCCCATATCATATAACAAACACAGGGCCCTCCCACCTTCATCAGGCCACTTTACAGTTGTGGTGCTGGGGCAGAAGGTGCTGCTGTGGGTGGTCAGTGTGCCCCTTCAGCACGGTAGTTTAGGGCACCTATTGAATTGGGAGGCTACATCCAGCCTTGGCACTGAGCACCCTTACCGATTTCCCAGAACAGCCACCACTTAAAAAGGGATGATCCTGGGAAAACCTGGACAGGTGGTGACCCTAGTCCCCTCTTCTGCCCCTATGCAGGGGCCAGGCATAATCACAATCTCTGAGCTCGGGAAGCACAAAGGCCACACGAGACCATCATCTACAGCAGCACAAACCTCTCCAAAAAAGGTGCAGAGCAGAGGGTTTACATTAGAGGTGGGTAAACTATGGGCCGTGGGCCATATCCAGCCCACAAGCCGTTTTAAGCCGGCCTGCGAGCTCCCACTGGGGAGTGGGGTCTGGGGCTTGCCCCACTTCAGTGCTCCAGCCAGGGCGCTGCACCACGTGGCTCTCGAAGCAGCCGCATGGCCCCGCTCCAGCGCTAGCAGGTCCGGCGGCAGCATGGCCCCGCTCCAGCGCTAGCAGGGGCCAGAGAAGGGAAATGCCACTGCTTCTGGGAGCCACTTGAGGTAAGCGCCATTCAGAGCCTGCACCCCTGAGCCTCTCCCCATGCTCCAACCTCCTGCCCCAGCCCTGATCCTACTCCCGCTCTCCAAACCCCTCAATCCCAGCCCGAAGCACCGTCCTGCACCCCAAACTCCTCATCCCCTGCCCCACCTGAGCCCGTACCCCCAGCCAGAACCTGCACCCCTTCCCCAGCCCTGATCCTCCTCCTGCCCTCCGAAACCCTCGGTCCCAGCCCAGAGCACCCTCCTACACCCCAAACTCCTCAACCTCAGCCCACCCCAGAGCCCTCACCCCCAACCAGAGCCCTCACCCCCTCCAACACCCCAACCCCAATTTTGTGAGCATTCATGGCCCGCCATACAATTTCTATTCCCTGATGTGGCCCTCAGGCCAAAAGGTTTGCTCACCCCTGGTTTACATTATGACCCAGCACCCTTAACTGTGCAACAGCCCAGCAGGGGGCAGCATACAGTGCAATCTTTCATAGCATAGCACTGTGGCTGCACTCAGTTGGGCTGGGTGGAACTCCAGGAGGAATTGTACCTGTCATACTCCTGGCTCACCATCTCTCGGAGTTCGATCTGCACAGAGAGGCCTCTGGGGGTTGGAGGAAGATATTGTGGAGATATGTCTGGGTTCTGAGTCTCTGCTGCTCACAGAGGGGATGATTCAACCCTGGCAGATTTTGCAAGGAAAGATTGTACTTAAATTGCTTCTGCCTCATTCCGCATCTATAGCATGGGGATAAATAGCATTTCCCTACCACAATGGGGTGTTGTGAGAATAAATACACTAAAGATTGATGGCCCCGTGGGTGCTTCACAAAACATCTATGAGAGATTTAGAGGCCAGAAGGACCTTTCTGATCGTCTAGACTGGTCTTCTGCATTACACAGGCTATAGTATTTCATCCAGATTCTCACATCCTATTGTTTAGGATACAACCCACCCCACCGCTGTTTTGTTGCAGAAGTGTAAAATTATCTGAAATGGGCAGCAATTGTGGGATCGGTGAAATATTAATCAATCATAATTTAAGTATACAACAGACCCACACAACCTGCTTTGGTCACGTCAGCATTTATGCAAAACTCTGAGCTAGCTCCTCTCTAATGACACTGACGTTAATAGAAATCAATGGAATGACACCCATTTACACCAGTTGGAAATCTGGCATGTGATTTCAAAGAGGGAGGTAAAGAACCTTATTGCTCTCTCCATACACTCACGTGGCAGTGCCCAGTGAGTCTGGGAGGAGGCCGCATTTCTTGTCATCCCTTTTTAAATACAAGTGTGTGGGTGATTAAATCTGCTTTGTAGAGGAGAAGAGCTGTGAGATTAAACTGGGAAACAGATGGGCATCAGCCCAGACTCATCCACTGGAGAGAAGAAAAATTTACCCCAAAGGGGAATTAAACAAAACAACAAAGAAGAGCAATGATTATAGGTCACTTAGAGTTTAGTCGCACGGTAGCTATGGAAATTCACAGTATATTTTTTATGGAAAAACCACGCTCTGAAGACAGCTCCTTTATTCTCCTTCTTCCCAAATACCTCCCACAAAAGATCAATGACATGATAGATAGATAGCTACATAAATTATACAGAATGGACTGCTTTAATTACATAATACTGTTAAACCTCTTGGACAAAATTTATTGCTAGAGTATCCACTGAAGTATCTTAAGCTGATGTTATTACATAATCTATGCTTTTGCCATAGAGCAGCATAGGAGCAGGTATCTCACCACACAGGTACCTCACCACACATTCTTTGCCAATATTATACGACCTTTAAGTATTCAACACCTGGTTATGATAGCATCCTGTATGGAAATAATGGGTAACTGAAGATACTCCAGGGCCCAGTCCTACTCCCCTTACTGCTGTAGTCCCATTGATTTTAAAGGTACTGCTCCCTTGAATAAAGCGAGCAAGATTTGTCCCATAATAGAAGACAGGGACCACTAATTGCAAAGAGCACTTTTGGAGGGTGACCCAAGAAATCTAGCGACTGTTGCATAAATACACTAACAGCAGGCATGCATGAGTGAGCTACTAGAAATGCAGAAGAGTCACTGAGCAGAAATCTCACTGCAATTCTGAAGAATAAAAAAAAGATTTTTGCCATTTCTATAACTGTCAGGAAGACTTTAATACTTTTTTAAAATGTTAAATATTTACACTGACACTACAAGAAGCATACAGTTCCAATGTATATTTCTGATATCCTGCCTCAGTTCGTATAGTATCATGACTGGTATGTTACTGGCTCATTTAGCTGCTATACTCACAAAAACTAATGACCGCTGTTTGCTGTGATTAAGAATTTGAGTAATAGAGAGAGAGAGTAACATGACCCCTTTCACAGAAACATTTAAAAGGCCATTATGCTTTATCATCAGATTTTCTTCAACAAAGTTATAAATATATGTGAGAAAATACCTACGCTCGATAGGGCACATTCCGAATGGAGAGGCAGCCTTAAGTCTGAATGTCAATGAAGAATTCCCAGAGCCTTAAAGTGTGATTCCACTCTGAGAAGTGAAATCTACTGTCTTACTGAACAAATCTTCTCCCTCCATATTTCAATCACTTGTATCTGCTAATCACAGTTATAAAAATAAGTTTTCAGTACTTTTCACGCCTGTTTAATATTGCAAAGGCAAACCTGCTATGAGAGGGTGAGCTGAAAACCATTATGGATTTTGCATACATCCTCCCCCTCCTGCCCTCTCATTCTAGGGCAGTATAGTAGGGCAGGTAGTATCACTTATTTTATTTAAAAAAAAAAGATTTTGTAGAAAAACTGAACACACAAAAATCATGGCAAGCGAAATACCATAGCATATCAATGCATAGTAACCAGATGAAGTATGCAAACATATAACTGTTATACAAAATCTTGGTAGAGGAATAGTATGATAATACCTTAGAACACTTTACACCTATTCTATTGGCCAAGATCTTGCATTCCAGGGAGAGCAGACACTTTGCAGAATAACACCACCATACAGTGACATGATATAGTATTGTCACTTACATCATGATACCACATGAATGGATCTACTACAGCATGAGTGCTGTGTCTCAGCAAGATCAATGAGATTTTGCATAATATCTAACCATGCATCCATCCACAGTATACATTTTCCATTTTAAATGTTCAAATATAAAAATGTATGTAAACTAGCTAATGTGCCTGCTAGGGTGACCAGACAGCAAGTGTGAAAAATCGGGACGGGGTGGGGGGATAATAGGAGCCTATATAAGACAAAGCCCCAAATATTGGGACTGTCCCTATAAAATCGGGACATCTGGTCACCCTAGTGCCTTCACAGAAGACTGGGGTTTTTTCCACATACCGGTAACTTGAGCATTTTTTGTTTTTAAACAAAAGGCACAGGTGTACAACTGATTCAATAATAATTAGGTGGGACATACTTCGTTATAAGCCAATTTTTTTACACTCAGTGGGGGAGTGAAGTGACAGGAAGGGCATTTGAAAGGTAGAAAAAAAAAGAACCCATTTTTACTCTGCAACACTGGAGCAAACAGGCCTGACACTCAAACTAAGATGCAAGTTAAAAGCTCTCAAAACAAAAAACAAACAGAACAGAGTTGATGCACTATAAGGATGCTGCCATGATTTGGAGGTGCAGTGTTTTGCCCGTAATGCTCTTCGCACCAACAATGCTGAGGTGTAATGACCATTTCACGCAAACGGAGAGGCAGAGATGGATGTGCTTATCTCACAAAGAGACCACTATTTCATAGCAGATTTCACTATGAGAAAGACTGCACACTTGAGGAAGCAGTCAGTTAAAAGAGAAGAGGGCTCTTTTGCTGAAAGAAAAGACAGTGATAACACTGTTAGCATATTTATCTGACCTTGTTTCTTCTGACATGCCATCCCCTGCTACTCTGCCAGTGATGTAACTTCAACACCTTATTCATCCACTTCTCAAACCACCATCTCTAACACCTTTCAGGGAGGGATAGCTCAGTGGTTTGAGCATTTACCTACTAAACCCAGGGTTGTGAGTTCAATCCCTGAGAGGGCCACTTAGGGATCTGGGGCAAAAATTGGTCCTGCCAGTGAAGGCAGGGGGGCTGGACTCAATGACCTTTCAAGGTCCCTTCCAGCTCTAAGAGATTGGTATATCTCCTATTATTATTATTCTACACCGCCCCCTTTGCATGGAAGCCTTCCAGAGCTGCTGTGCAAGACCATTTCCTTCTCCTCATCCCTCCTTCAGACCTACCTCTACCATGATGCCTGCATGTCAAGTCAAAGACATTTATCTACAAAAAATTGAATGATTTTTTCTTATACTTCTATGATGAGCGCAAACCTTTGCTGAGTAACTATGCAATCCCATTGCTGGAAAACCTGCTCTTCCTCCCTTTTCTCCCTGCATGTGTTCTGATACCTCCTTCATTGAGTCATGTCTGAAATCAGCTTGCAAGCTCCCAAAGGATGTCCGATTCCCAGCACAAGTGGATGTGCACATGCTAGCTCTGCTTGAGCTAGCACCTAAAAATAGCAGTGTGGCCACAGCAACACAGATGGAGGCTCAGGCTAGTCACCCGAGTATATATCCAGAGGGTGAAGCAGGCAGCCCGAGCCACTGCCTATGCCACTGCAGTCACATGGCTATTTTTAGCACACTAGCTTGAGCAGAGCTAGCATGTATCTATCTGCCCGTGCTGGGAATCACACGTCCCAGTTGCTGTGTAGATATACCCCAAGGCAGGACCCACATCCCTGGAGCTATTCTAGTGATGGAGGCCATCAAGATACCTAGCTAGAAAGACAAAATATATGGCCTACATTTTTAAAGTGCCTAGTGATTTATGGTGCCCAACCTGAAACATATTAAAGAGGACTGATTTCCAGAGGGCTGGTCCTCATCACTTTGCAAAAAATCAAGCCCCTTTCAGGTGTGTAAAGTTGGGCTTCAAAAAAACTGAGGCACCCAAAATCATTAGTCACTTTTGAGATTTTGGGCCTATTCCCTTGTGCGAGGAACCTCACGTACTTTTGGATACTTTAATACAACATAATAGGTACTAATAAATATTAATAACCATTGCCTCTATTTAGGAGAGCTGTCCTTATTATGATTTTTACCCAAATATTTCCTCTTTCCACATGCTGTCCCTTTGAAAATCTCTTGTGATCCAGTGAATTTCAGTGGTGCTAAAAGGGGTAGGGGTGTCCCTATTTATAGTTTTCAAATATTGGCAGATGGGCATGCAGCCTTACATCACCTATACCACCAGGATGATGGCAGCAGGCAGGACACTATGGGACCTCATCCTTACTCCTTATGCTATACAGAACTCCCAATGGAATCAGTACCAAATGATAGTGAAAAGATTAGGTTTGGGCACTGATGTGGAAACCATCGCAGAGTATGAGTGGGGCAGGTAGAAGGCAGTTGAATTAAATCAAGAACGGACAGATATGCAGAGAAAACCTGAACTGTTCCCACTGAGTTAATCATGCCATCACAAGGGCTAGGGGATGAGCACCCCTCATGTTCTACTTTCACCTCTCCACAGCTCCATCGGTTTGTGGTGATGCCCCAGAAGTACTGATCGAGTGCTCTCATGGTACCATTTTACAGTACAGAGCCTGTTCTGGCCCTCCATTTTGTTCGTTTGGGTTGCAAAATGAAGAACTTTAAAAAGTAATTTGGCTATGGGATATCTACAAGCACGATCCTTTTAGGACAGACAGACACATAGATAACAGAAGCCTGTATTAAGCCAGCCTGATCCTTTTGTTCAGTGTGTTACCGATCCACTTTATCAGCTATCAAAAGGGAAGTTGCTTTTGGTAAACTAAGCAGGCTCGGTTGCTGCTGCTGCAGCATGGCATTGCATATCCCTTGCACTTTGCAGCAATAAGTGACGTTACCCTGGTGCTTATACACTCCGGTGACTGGCATTCTATAAGTACCTTAGATTAGACAGATAGATGGCAACCACAATATAGCAATGGCTGAAAAAGGTTAAATCAAAGAATAGAAGACGCAACATAAGATTGTGGGTGTAACAAAAGTTTGCAAACACTGTTGCAGCTGAACAAATCATATTAGAGACCCACATTTAGCAACCAATTTTTAGATTGTGTAAACACCTCCTCCGCCCTGCCCTGAGTTTTGTGATTCCTTTTTTTTTTGTTATATTTTGGAAAAAAATTGTCATTTAAATTATTCATCTGCAGGTTTTGCAGCCTAAAAACAGCTGAGTTAGTGCACGAGATCCTAAAAATAAAACTGACTAGTAACAAAAGTAGAATTGCAAGAATTAGTCTATTTTCATTGACCAAGAAAGGAAAAACGTAAAAAGTAAATAATAGTGAAAATTACATTGGATTTGAAAAATTCTCTCCATTTTAATCAACTAAAGAGTATTAGTTGATAAAGTCTACGAGGTTCATAAAATTTTACCCAACCATGTCCCTTTAAAAGGATGCTGTCAGCTTAAAAATCTAATAATAAAATTACTCGAGTTAAAAGTAGTTTTAGGTACTACCTTGCCTTGGTGTCCACCTAGAAAATTCTGTAGTTTTACAATCACATTTGCTTGCATTTTTAATGGACTACTCTCCTGAGTTTCTGTGTTAGGCCGTGGTCCTGGAAATACTTCTGGATGCGAGTAAGACTTTACACTATGGGCCAGATTCCCATTTACATTAAGGCCCCTTTCTACACCTCTCAGGCAATATAAATGTATTACACCCACTTTAAGGCCACTTTACACTGTCAGAAAGGTGTATAAAGGGGCTTCTGTATAAATAAGATTCAGGTTTCATGACTAACTGACTAGAAGAAAATGTGAAATCAACTATACACTCAGTGCGGTCAAATGCATAAAGTAAACAAACTGAAACATTTGAAAAAATATTTTCCTCTAATCTTTTTTCAGTCATAGTAATTTTACTTTTTAACAACAGTAAACAATTTTTTTCATAACAGAACTATGATTTTTTTAAGTGAAGGTGCCCCTTTAAGGATCTCTGGAAAACTGCAAGAAGGACATCTTGTACACAGTAGTACATTTGTGTAATTAAACATTGTTCTTAAATCTGTTAAAATATAAATGCCCCCTTCCAGGGACTTTATCTTCTCTACTGCATATTCCATTTATGCAGATTCAGAACGAAAGAACACCCCTACAGTAGAAACAACGAGGAGTCCTTGTGGCACCTTAGAGACTAACAAATTTATTTGGGCATAAGCTTTCGTGAGCTAGAACCCACTTCATCAGATGTATGAAGTGAAAAATACAGGAGTGGGTGTAAATACATGAAAGGATGGAGGTTGCTTTACCAAGTGTGTGATCAGTGTAACAAGATAAATCCACCTACAGTAGAATTAATCAGGACAACATAAATTCAATTTTTGTGCACTGAAAGTTAATCACAATCTGTGGTGGTGAAGTGACGGGTGGGATCAGAGTTGAAGAACTCAAGTATCCACTCTTTGTGCTCTAGAATCAGAAATGCAGGGCCTGATACTTCAGATTTATACCAGTATGAAAGGAGTAACTCCAAGAAAGTCAATGAAGTTACATGGCTGTTTAAACAGTGTGAGAGGAGAATCAGGCACTAAATTCCGTATATGTTATTAAAAGTGCAATGAATTCACCAGCCTTTTCTTCTTTTCGTATATGCAGCATAACTCTACCACATGCCGGCTGGCCAGAACAGGGTCTCTCTAGTCGAGAAGAATGCAAAGTGCATGCCAATAAAAACAGATCATAATTTCTTAAAGCTATCACTTTTTTTTATACCTGTCTAACAGGTATGTGCAACAGGGTAAACAATAGCAGGAGTGCTGCAGCTAAATCCTCAGGCGTTCTGGAGTGAGACCAGGCTGGCTTTGTGCAGACAAAATCCTCCCTGTCATCAGTAAATATGCCTACACAAGGACTGCGGTGAACATTTACATGTCAGCATTTCATAAGTCCGGGAGAGGGGCGGGGGTAGAGAGAGATTGGTGTGCACATTTTCTACAAAATGTCCAAACAAGTTGCTCCTCCAGAAAATTTGCCAAACTCTCCTCTAATGATTAGATTATGAACAATCAAAGACAAGTTTACACTTTGGAGAAACACAGAACTTTTTCACAATTCTATTTGGGAGAAAGATAGACATTGTTATTATTTCTGATGTCCACAGCATTTCACAGGCATGTAAAAACACTTCCCTGCCGTAAAAAATCTTCCAATCCAAACATCAGTTATAGAACTGAACTATTACAGAGAGCACCTCACAGAGGGACAGAAAGAGAGCAAGACTCCTCAGTGTGAACAAGGGACCGAGAGCGAGGCAGAAGCGGCAGCAAGGGAGAGTTGGGAGTGACAGAAGAATGATGACGGGAGGAAGGCAGGGGAAAGCAGGGGAGCTTTGACGTAGCATCCCGCATATTGCTTGCTAATGGACTGGGCGACACGTCTTCATGTCGTTTATTCTGCTTCCTGACAAGGTTTAAACCAGGCATGAAAAACGACTGTCGGCTGCTCCGCCAGAAGCTGTTTAGTGTTAGCTGGCGACGAGAAGAAAAATAATCTACCTGTTACACAACACGCGGAAACTTGCTGGGGAACAGTATCACACCCCTGCCAACTTGTGAGAGTCACAAATAGGGACGGGGGGGGGGGGAGCAGGGCGCTGAAGTAAGCGCTGAAAGTGACAGTCCCGGGGAGAGCCAGAGTTTGGGAAGCTGCAGAGGGGGCGGCAGAGGGGCAAAGTTTTGCGGAATTGAAGCTTTGCCCGCCACACACGGGGGGGCTCGGGCACGTGCAGTCCGGGGTGGGGGGGGGGGTGTCTGCCTACAGCAACACCCCCCCCAGCACGGGTCGGCGAGAAACCACCAGCCGCCAAGTGACAAAGTCAAAACAAAACGAAGTGACGTCTCCTGTCCCACAGAACGGAGCCTGCCTGGCCCCGCCGGCCCCTGCCTCGCCCCCTCAGCCAGGCCATGACTCGGGGGGGGGGGGCACTGTAGTTACACGGGGGGAAATAAGTCTAGTCCACAGAGGGGAGAAAGTACATTACCTCCGCCTAGGCAGCCATTACATAGGAATACATTGAGGAGGTTTTACTACAACTCCCATGATTCCCCTGGCCTACAGCTCCCATGAGTCCCTGGTCCCTGCCTCTCTTTAACCCTTTAGTTGCAGGGAGTAACTGATCATACCTGAAAGCAGCAAAGACTCCTGTGGCACCTTATCGACTAACAGACAGACGTTTTGGAGCCTGAGCTTTCGTGGGTGAATACCCACTTCGCTCATGCTCCAAAACGTCTGTTAGTCTATAAGGTGCCACAGGACTCTTTGCTGCTTTTACAGATCCAGCCTAACACAGCTACCCCTCTGATACTTGATCATACCTAAAAAGAACGGGAGTACTTGTGGCACCTGTTCTTTCTGCGGATACAGACTAACACGGCTGCTACTCTGAAAACTGATCATACCTAGTTCTTACCGGATACTTTTTATCGGCAGTTCTCGAAGCGCTTTGCTAAGTTGTGTGAACACCAGTCCTCCCGCCTCCCCCACCCATTTTGCAAGTGGGGAATCTCAGGCATAAAGAGGCAAAGTGACTTGTCACACAGCAGGTCTGTGGCAAAGTTGGTCCTACAATAAAGGCAATACTGATGCTGAATTTGTTACTTCAGAATCATTGTCAGAATAGAAGGTGAGTAGAGCTGGTCAAAAAATGACTGTTGAAACTTTTTTGGTGGAAAATGGCACTTAGATGACGTAGACATGTGTGCAGAAAAATATATCATCCCTCTGGTTTTAAAACAAAAGTTTTTAACTTAAAAAAAATTAAATGAAAACACCTAGCTAGCAAGGGCACAGGGAAACTTTCCAGTGGCCCCAGCATGGGAGCGAGCATTTCCAAAGGGGCATTTTTCCTCTGTAGATGTACATGGCATTTGCCTTAAGACCGGCCTTCACCTAATTTCACATACAACCAATGAAGATCCTTTTTAACCTTTATGCTACTCTCCAGATTGCTTGAGTATCAGTGGCAGAACTCTCAGGTATCACTACATCCATGTGAGCCATTGCTCACACAAACAAATGAATGGAGGTGAATGGAAGTGTGGTTCCAAGGTCTTTGGCCCTGCCCATTATTTGAAAGAGTTTTCCTTTTCCTTTTCTGACGTATAAACTACTGGAGAACACTAATAATGTAATTTAGCCAATTATCTGCAAATTACCAAAGGAAATACAGCTGCAGTACTCACATCACTCAAACCTAGAGTCAGAAGTGCATACCTTGGCTCAGATAGGTAGCACTTTGGTCTACCCAGAATTCATACTTCCTTGTAGTGGCTTATAGTCCATATTCTTGTTTTGGATAATACATTTATGTATAGAAAGACAGTGTAGCCTAGTAGATGGAGTAGTAGACTGGGACTCAGGAGAGCTGGGTTTGTCATTAACCCTTGGGCAAATCACTTCTCTGTACCTTGGTTTTTCCATCTGTAAAATAGGGATAATAAGATTAACCTCCTCGTAAAGCACTTTGAGATCTGTGGGTGTAAAAACTGTTATATAAGAGCTAGATATTTTATATTATAGTAGCATCTGAGAACCCCAGTTACAGACCAGGGCCCCAGTGAGGTAGGCATTGTACAGGCAAGTAACAAGCTCACAGTCACAGAACAAACTGCAAATACTTCAGGTACAGTTTTAATAGGAATTAATCAAAGACAGAAAATACAAAATGTTACATGTTATTCTGCATTAGTAAAATTCAATTTTCTTTACATACTCCATTTTCAGAAATACAGATATCCTAACCAAAACACACACAAGTTAAAAATCAAACAAATTTAACTAAACTGTTTAAAGCTAAAAAACAGAAACAAAAAACCAAACTGAAAAACAATCCACATGGTTAATCTTATTCCTCTATTATATTGTCCAGCCTTATATAGGGTATGAAATAAAACCAAAGAAAGAATTATAAAGGGTGCCTCATAGCATCTGTCATAGTTAAGTTTTCAGAATCTTTTGAATGATGCAGACAAACAAGGACTTATTTTACTCTTGTTTATACTGGTGTAGCTTTGTTGAAGTCAATGGAACTATTCCTGGAGGGACTCCTGAATCAGACCCATTTTCCTTTGGGTAGTCTTCATCTGTATAGCTGAAGGCATTTTTGCCCTGATTTAAAGTCTATTGAAGTCAGTGGAAAGAATCTTCTTGATTTCAGTGGTCTTTTGATGAGTTCCTTTGGCTGGAATCCTCCACCCCAAGCCAAGATACCTCAGCTAAAGACAATGGAAAGGCTTATCATCCCAAAAGTGTTAGCTTTACTGAAAGGGTAAACTCACTCATGTTTAATGGGATGGATGGATTTCCCCAGAGTAACTCAAATGCATGGTGGACAGATTGAGAATTTAGTTGTGGTAGCTGAATTCAGGCACAGACTAAAAAGGTACAGTGAAACATTTCTTCAAACAACCACCCCAGAATCTGTTGCCTACTAAAGGTCAACTTTAACTACAGATCAGATTAAACTGTAGTGGGAACCACATGGGAATGCTGTAAAGTGGTTGCTTAGGAAAGGGGGTCACCAAATGGAATCAAGAACTAGTTCAGGGTTCATTGCAAAGAACTACATAAATTCAATGTTATGTTTGAGAGTCTACACCAAGGTTAAGGAATTGCAAGCACTGGTTTCCAGAGCATCTGTAATGTGAGTAGGCAACAAATGTAATACTCGTGGCTTGGAGGGAAAATACAGGTTGAAAACGTGGCAGAGTGTCAGTTCTCCTGAAAATCTTCAGTTAATACTTCTTGACTTATGTGTTTAACACCTCAATAATCCCATTGCAATAATATATAGTTTTGTATTGAAAATACATAAAAAACCCAAGTCAATTGAATTAACAATTTAAAAATACATTTGCATTTAAAATGATTGTTGCAGGAGGTCAGACTAGATCAGGAGTCTCAAACTCAAATGACCATGAGGGCCAGTACATTGGCCAGAGGGCTGCATGTACTGACACCTCCCTCCCGCCTCCATCGGCCCTGCCCCCACTCCAAACCCTTCCATGAGGCCCTGCCCTTGCCCCGCCTCTTCCCGCCCCTTCCCTGACCCCATTCCAACCCCTTCCCCGAAATCCCCACCCCAACTCCGCCCCCTTCCTGCCCCCAAGGGGTGCAGGAGGGATGTGGGGTGTGGCGGGGGCTCAGGGCAGGGAGTTGGGATGTGGGGTGCAGGATGGGTGATGGGTGTGGCAGGGGGTCAGGGTGTGCAGGGTGCGGCAGGGGGAATCAGGGCAGGGGGTTGGGGTGCAGGGTGCAGCAGGGGGTCAGGGTGCAGGAAGAGTGTGGGGCGTGGCAGGGGGCTCAGGGCAGGGGGTTTGGCTGCAGGAGGGGCTCAGGGAGCAGGCTCCGGCGTGATGCACACTGTGGGCAGAGCAGGCTGCCTGCCTGCCTGCCCTGCCCCTGCGGCGCTCTGGGAAGCTGATGGACCCTGCAGAAGGAGGGGTGCAGGGGTATGTGTGGCTGTTGCTTCAGGCACTGCCCCCAGCAGCTCCCATTAGCCACGGTTTCCCGTTCCCAGCCAAGGGGCTGGGGGGGGAAGTGCCTGAAAGCTTTGTGCTTTGGGCACAAAGCTGTGTGCATGCAAGTGTTTGCACATGCCTAAATGCTGCATATAAATATCAAAAAGCTCACACAGCAAATCAGGTATTTGCACACATAGGTAGGTGCCTAACTTGGCTAGACGAAGATGCAAATACCCGAGTTGCATAGTCACATCTCGTATTTGTATGCATAAGCTGGTATACTCAAACATGTGTGACAGGTTTCAGAGTGGTAGCCATGTTAGTTTGTATCAGCAAAAAGAATGAGGAGTACTTGTGGCACCTTAGAGACTAACAAATTTATTTGGGCATAAGCTTTCGTGGGTTATAGATGAAGTATTTTAAAAACCAGCTGGAACTGCAAAACAAGCATTTACATTAAGACCTACTATTCTAGCTTTCTAGAGAAAAAACATTTATTTTACAAATAAAGGAAAATATCTATTGAGATATCACTATCAAAACAAGAAATGAAGCCGACTGATTCTTCACTCTATACTATGAATTTACAAGAATTAAGAAAGTATTAACACGCTCATTAACTTAATTCCTTCTACCACGCATCAACCACCAAAACTTCCTATTGAGGATCAGAAAATGGGTTTGTGTTAAGCTTACAATATTAATAGCTTTGTACACAGCAACAGTGAAAAGTTTACCTTGAAAACATCAGGTATTCTGATTTATGTAGCTACTGCCAAACTAATAAAACCTGGCTTAATCCCAAGTAGAGATTGGGTGAGTTCTGGTCTCATTTACTCTGCTTCAATGGTATTGGATATGATGGAATTGCAGGAATGTAAGCGAGAGCAGAAATTGGCCCCTTAACTAGAAAAGCCTAGAGATGATATCTGTAAATAAAATAGATGGTTACCCCCTCCCCATGGAAATACATTTTCTATTATTTCTCCACAACTCAAATATTCACAAAGAATAAATTTGTGTCATCAGGTGAATGCCTCTAAAATCAACTGTTATTCAGATTTTAAAGCCATTAACATTTCACTCATGCTTAGCACTGCAGAGCAGCCTTCAGTAAATGGAAGCATCTTCATAGTGGAATTTGCCATGAGAATAAATCCTGGGGCTGGAGATTTTCCCATTATTGCATGGCCAGAGGTAATTGCATAGGTGCATCAAATGTCTTCTGAATTTGACCCCAACAAATACATAGAGCACAGGGTTGAGGCAGCAGTGGGAAAAGGCAATTTTGCGGCTGATGTAGAAGGCATATGCAATGTTTTTTTGAATCTCACAGTTCAGAAAGATGTAATGAGCTGGCAAAGTTTGCAGGAAACAGAATATATTATAAGGTGCCCAACTCAGGAAAAAAGCTACCACAATGGTAAAGATGAGTCTCACAGTTCTGTGCTTCCTATGAGATCTTGTTCTGAGCAGAATTTTCAGTATCTCGATGTAACAAAATACAATAATAGCAAAGGAAAAGAGAAAGAAGACATTTCGCTGATAAATTTCTACCCTTTTCCAATAGGAGTCAGTGTAATCGCAGGTACTGAAACCATCCAGATCAGTTTGCACTTGGGTGAAAATCATCTCAGGAACCACAACTAATATGCTAGCAGCCCAAATGGCCAAGCTCACCTGAATGCCACACTGGCGTGTCTGAGTACTCAAGGTCGACAAGGGGTTCACCACTGCCATATACCGGAGAATAGTCATTATGGTCAAAAAGACAATACCACTGTAGTAGCTGATGGAGAAAACAGCATTCACAGCCTTGCAGAGAAAATCACCAAAAATCCATCCATGCAAATGATACACGATCCAGAAGGGCAGCATGCAAGAGAAGACCAGGTCGGAGATGCAAAGGTTCATGATGAAGATGTTTGTTAAAGACACAAGGCTTTCATACTTCATTAGGATCCATAACACCAAACTATTTCCCAGCAGGCTAAGAACAAAAGCAAGAGAGTACAGGATGGTAGTGAGATGGGCACCAAATGCGTGGAGGTCATCCATTTCACACACATTACCAGTGCCATTATAATTAGTGAAGTTCCCATACTCATCAAAGTAGTCTGGAAATGAGTTTAAGTCAAAGTTGGATTCATCCATTTGGATGTATGAACCTAAATGACACAAATGGAACTGTCAAGAAGACCCTTGATCACAGAAAAATCATAAAAATCTGTCAAATATCAGAGGGGTAGCCGTGTTAGTCTGGTTCCGTAGAAGCAGCAAAGAATCCTGTGGCACCTTATAGACTAACAGACGTTTTGCAGCATGAGCTTTCGTGGGTGAATACCCACTTCTTCGGATGCAAGCAGAAATCTGGTTGCTTTGCGGGGGTTCAAGCTCTTGTAGCTTGCAATGAAACAAAAATAGAGAAGTGAAAGTGTGGGGGTGGTAATGTTATGTATTTACTGTGAGAAACTGGAATATGATCACAAATGGAATTTTATATTAATAGAATATTAAGCACAGACTTTAATTCTTGCCTTTTTAATTAGTTAAAATTCAAAGTCTCAAAAGCAAGTTAATCAGTTTGCACATTATAGCTGCCAACAATTGAATATTTTACCTGGGATAATTCCAGCTAGAATTGTGTGCACACTGATTTATATTAAAGAACAGTTATCAGGACTTCAGAACCCACCCAGTTTTTATACTGTTCTGAAAAGATATTTAAATTCCATTTAAAATTCTCTGAATTCTACACTCTTTACCCAACACGTGATCCTGTTTCAAGATTCAATTCTGCAGAAACTTATAAAACCAAGCAAATTTCCAATGCCAGTATAGAAATAGATAACAAATACA
Source organism: Mauremys mutica (assembly GCF_020497125.1). NCBI lineage: Eukaryota > Metazoa > Chordata > Testudines > Geoemydidae > Mauremys > Mauremys mutica. The sequence goes on from NC_059073.1 coordinate 214,218,471, forward strand.
AATAGATTAACATTAGTAATGAGAGGATTTTCAAATTGGTATTCTAAAAGAGAACAACTTGCAGCAACTGCAAACACTTTTGCATGATATTGAGTTGGAAGTGAACACGTTGAAGACAATGTGGATGCAGAATGAGCATTGTTCAGAAGGAATCATCACTGTAAATGGGAAAGAAATTGAGGAGGTTGACAAATATATTTATCTTGGTCAGCAGCTGAGAAGAGAACTCGTTCAAAGGGGAATGCAGTAGGAGGAGAAAGGTGGAGTGGGCAAGTTTCAACGAAATAAAGACGTCTTTAATGGATGGTGAACTGCCCATGAAGAAAAGGAAAGAACTGTTTAACTCCAATGTTCTGCCAGCTTTGATATACAGAGCAGGAAGCTGGTCAACAATGAAAGTGAAGAAAGAAAAATTTGCTGTCACCCAGAAAGCAATGGAAAGGCAAATATGTAAGATTTCACTCCGTGATCACATGAGGAGATCAGAAGGTGTACAGAGGTGAATGATGTAGTGCAGGCGATGTATGACGCAAAGCAAAGATGGGCGGGTCATGTAGTCTGCAGGCAAGACAATAGGTGGACAATCCGCATCAGTGACTGGATCCCCAGAGACCACAAGCGATCGCTGGTCAGACCGAAAGTGCACTGGGCCGATCCCATGACAAAACTCTTTGGCTAGAAATGGAAAGAATGTGCTCACAACAAAATAGAATGGTGTGGCGTCAACTTGTGTTCGTGGAGGGATGGATGAGGACAATCCAGACAAAGGTGATCCTAAAAGATACAATTGTGTTGATCCAATGGTGTTGAAGTCAACAGAAATTTAGTCACTGATTTCAATAGGAGCAGAAGCAGACTCATGATGTTGCTGCATTTCCCTCTTCTCTACCTTCCTTTCCTGAACTTTTCTCCTTGGGTCTTTCCTTGTGTTGTTCCCTTTGACTCACTATCTGACTTTTACAGTAATGCAAATCTGAAGGAAAAAATCTCATGGATCATTTACGGGCTTTCCTTATTTACACAAGTAGTCCTATTTGTTGCAGGAGTGCTCTATGGCTGTGTATATGTAAATAGTTAATAGACAAAGTGCTAGTGGATGGTGCTCAAGAACATGGAGCATAGTTCCTAGGTTCTGTAGGATCAGTAAAACCTGTGTACTGCCAATGACTTCCTCTGTGCCGATGTTTAAAAGAAGCTCTTATGACCATTGACTTCAGAAGGCAACCTGTAGGAACTGGCCCAGAGTTTATCGCTTTAAGACCAACTTCTCAAAAGTGGCCTCTGATTTTGTATGCTTCAGTTCTGGTGAGCCCAACTTAGGATACCTATAGCCAGATTCTTCCAGAAGTGTTAAATTCCCAGAGCCTTAGTTGAGTCAACGGGAACAGCAGGTGATCAGCACTTCTGAATATCAAGTCTATGACATTTCAAGTGTGGCCTCTGTTATAAATGACCATTTTTACTACTGATAGCTTCTGTGAGTGATGCCACTGTTGCCGGCTCAAAGAGCCCGAGGCGGAGCAACAGCAGGTTCGTTGCCCGGTGTGCGTCGCACTAATTATCACACCAGGGTGGAGAAGCAAAACCAGGTTTATTTGAGCCCAAAATAAGGTGCCAGGGAGAAAAGCATTCTCAAATCCTGCACACCCGCGCGCAGGCGGGATCCCAGCATTTATACCCCCCTTGTTTGTGTAAGCCTTTTGTTCGGTTTTCCCCCTCACCCCTCCCTTCCCAACAGCAGCTACATTAGGCATTACATTTCAGCGTGTTAGAAAAAGTTCTCATCCACAAGCTTATCTCTGGCCTTCACAGAACAGATGCATGTAGACTTTTCTCCCCCTCTCTCCCCCTCCTCCCCTGCATCTGCAAGCTGAAATTGCTGACAGTTACACATTTTGCTTGCTGTCTCTTAGCAGCTTAGGCTGGTTAAAGTTCACAGCATGGAAGACCTCTGGTTCACTCAGGCCTGTAGTCACAACTTTGGTTTACTTAGGCCTAGTGACACCAACACCACCATTCCCTTTTCTGCTACACATTGATTTATAGGAAGGGCAAGGTGATTTTTCTTTTTAAATGATTATGAAACTGGGATCTTTTACTGGTATAATTCAAATGAAATGGAAGTGAATAAATACGTGACAGATGAATGTTTGAACCTTACAACTCCTGACTTTGATTAAGACCTAAAATTAAAGGGCAAAATTCTGCCCTGATGCACACCTCAGACACTGACCTATTTGCTGGTGTTGGGAGGTCACAGTTCTGAGAGGAATTTGTACCAGTAACTCTCAGGGTATGCCCTAAACAATAATACCATCAGTCATTGGCATATTCCCTGTCAGCAGCAGTGGCCTCTTCACTCAGGGGGCCATGGCTCAGTAACCCATTGTAAGAACCTGCAGGACTAGAAGTGGGAGTCCTAGGGGGTGTTAGCCCACTGACCCCTCCACATCACCCCAGGAAGGTTATGCTAGACTCTTGCCAGAGGACCTTGTGAAGCTGGGACTAGCAGGAAGAACCGCACAGCAGGACCTGAGTAGCAGCTCCTCCCAGCCAACTGATTGGCTGGCACTAGTACTTAAGCCAGGAAGCCATGACAGGGAGTTGTATGAGCAACAATTCAGACTGCCTTGCTTCAGACCCTGAGTGTGGGAGATCCCAGACTCCAGCTTCTGAGCCTGCGGCCCTGCCCAAACCTGACTCTTGATTTACCCTCTGGCCTGTCTTGGACTCTGACTTCCCAGTACCTGGCCCTGCCTGCCTGCTGATACCTGACTCCTGGTTTGCCCTCTTGCCTGTCTCAGCTTCTGATCTTCTGGTACTGACTCAGCTTGACTCCTACTCTGACCACTAGGTCTGATTGACCACCCAAGACCTGGTTGTGACACCCCTGGGTTATGGTAGCCACTCACTCAAACTTGATCAGACAGGCCTCTGTACTTAGACAGGGTGGAGCTGGAACTGCTGCTTGAAGTAGCCAACTTGTCCATGGTGACATGCCCCTGAAATAATAGCTTCTGAAACTGCTCTTGCTGTTGTTGTGCTGTTATCTGGGCCTGCCAAAACTGCTGTTGGCCTGCTTTCTGGGCCTGCTGCTGACATACTAGCCATTTCAGGAGGGCCTGAAACCCAAATTGACAAAAAGTTGGCAACAGTCTCTAGCCGTTCTCCTGCTATGCTGTTTTACAAGCAATAAACTAAAATATACAAACCTAAAAAGTATCAGCTCTCCAGAGTAGCTCTTAAGTTTCCTCAGAGCTCCCTACCTTAGATTCTGGTTAGCAGTTCTGGAAAAGAGAACTGCTTCACCCTCATTAACCCTCCTTAGGATATCAGCAAGGCTTCTAGGTTCCCTCCAAGAGACACCCAAAGATGTGTGGAACCCCAGCATACACAGAAACAGAAATTGGAAAATAACTAGGTGATGACTGGGCTGGGCCTGTGGACTTCAGAGAGGAGACAGACATGCAGGGTCATTGTAAAAACATTTTAAAATAGCCTTAGAGCAGGTCATAACCCTGTGACCAAATAATTCACAAGAAATAGTGCTTGATGAAAACTAACTTGTTCCTGCTCTATCCTCACAAACATCAAGCAAAGAGCACTGAAAACCCAAGACATCACAATCCAGGCAATCTTTGGTTAGAGGCACAGGTACTTGCTATTTAATAAAATGGTAGTTAGGCACCTAGGCACTTCTGAAAATCCCACAAAGCGCCTCTCTGCAGCCTTAGGCACCTAAATACCTGTAAGTGCCAGATTGTCAGTCCTCCTTGCTTTACGTTCAATATGAGACTCCCAGGATCAAACCCCAAGTCTTTCTTCACTTTGCTCTTTCTTCCTAAGAACACACTACTGTGCATGGGGGTATCAATTAAAATGCATATGGGGCAGGGAAACACTGGGGGTGATTAACACACATTTGGCCCTGATGTTTCAGTTACCAGCTAAATGCAGATAACACCACTATTGGAAGTGAAATTACTCAGGATTTATACTCATATAACCAAACTGAATTTGGCTCTGAAGGTAGAAATTTCCCTAATTTTTGCCATTAGGACACATATGAAGAGAACAAAATACATTGTTCTAGTTAGAATAATTCCTACCATTGTTGCACATTTACGAATATTGTTTTAATTGTACACAGGTGGTAACATTAGCTTCAGCTATTAATTAATACCAAAAAAAAAAACCTTCTTTTTCCTACATTTGCTGTTCTCAGTGGTTATATTGTTTTGTTCCAAACTTCTTTTTTTTTTTTCCTTCAACACACCTTCTGGTAATGTCACAAATGAGGAAATATGACTTTCACTAATATAGGAAGATGTTTTAGAATAAACCTCACATTTTCTTCTAGCAGTTTCATTCATAATTTCAAAACTACATGAACTATGTGTTAAAGATGGTGATTAATTTAAGTGTAAAGATTTGCAGCACAATGATATGTAATAACAATGTGGTTGTATAATAAGCACCATCCACTTACAAGACACAATTATAGGCATTTTTAGGCTTTAAACAGCCTTTAGACTGCCTGCTGTGTGGGTTTTTGTCTGTTTTAAAACCTTCAGGAGCAAATGGGCAGCTGCTGTAAGCTCATTTAAGCCAGTGGAGTTACAAGGATATGCAGGGACACACATTAGTTTGCCAACTCAATCCTAAATAAACATGAACAGGGACTGAAAGTGAACACTTATGTGGCTGAAAAGTTTCTGTCAAAACCCAAATTTAGTTTTTGATTACATTAAAATTTTCACAGAAAATGTCTGCTTTCCTTTTAAACTTTTCATTTGGGGAGCCAGGGGGAGGAGACAGGACTTTTCAGGTTTTTTTGGCCGAAAACCAGAAAGAAGCTTCTTAAACATTTTTAAAACCTTATTTACTTTACATACAACAATAGTTATATATTATAGACTTATCGAAAGAGACCTTCTAAAAACGTTAAAATGTATTACTGGCACATTCAACCTTAAATTAGAGTGAATAAATGAAGACTCGGCACACCGCTTCTGAAAGGTTGCCGACCCCTGATCTAGTACAAGAGATGCATACAATGTACAGTCTAGTGGTAGCTTTTCATACCTTTAATTTGATTGTTTATCTTCATCAACCTGTAGCTGCTCTTGCAGTTTGATAAATGTTTTAATTTCTTCTCATCCATGTTACCTTACCATAGATAGATGGTCTAGACTGGAGGCAACATGCACCGTACATAATCATCTACACATAAAATTGCACTAATTTAAAAGTGGTGGTGTTTTTTTTTTAAATGATTTGGTTATAGCAGTGCAAGTTTGGATGTAGACAAGGCCTAAGAAAATTCATATTCAGATCTCCAAGAGGTAGGCCAAGTCTGCACACAGATTTTGTGTCAGTACAGCTATATTGGATAGGGTGTTATTTTTTTTAACCCAAAAAAGTTATACCAGTACAACCCACTGGTGTGAACACAGTTATATTGGTATAAGGATTCCTTACAGATGTATAGCTGCTTATACATCAAGGGGGCTGTGCTTCTTTCATTATACAGGAATAGCTAAAATGGTACAACTTTTGTCTTTAGACAAGCCCTTAGCATCAGCCACTCATTTGGCTGAGAAGGTTGTGCATAGGGCATACTTCAAATGCAATGCTTAGAATTCTTTTCATGAAAGTAATTTTACGTAGCTAAAAGAACTAAGAATAATTCTAACTGTGCACATGCAGTTTTGCATGCCTTAGTTAAGCATGCAACTGAAGGCTAACATCTTCTGAAAAAATGAACTCCAAAAATAAAGTTGTGGGCCTAATTCTCTTCTTAACTACACTGCTGTAAATCAGGAGTCATGCCCTTGAGGTCAATGGAGTTATTTGCATGGTAAAGCTGGTCTGAGATCAACTTGAGTACTTAGATGTGTGCTCCAGTCTTTATTTTAAGATTATGCTTTAGAACCTTAGCCTCTTAGCAGAAACATACATATGTATTAGATAGTATTATCTCAGGTTAGGAAGAGAATAAATATAAAACTTCATGTAATTAAATGCCAAGGAAGCCTGTGTCTTTGGGCAAACCAAACCAAGGCACTTTGACCTAGCAATCTACCCTTGCCTCTGGGGTACAGAGACAAGGGCCGATGCCATGCACAGGGGAAGGAGCTGCAGAAGGCATCCAGAAGACTGAGAACAGCCTCAAGGCTGATGCTGTTCCCAGGACCATCCCCATTACAAACAGCTCTATGGCATACTGACCAGAACTTCCTGACAAGCACAGTGGGCACTCCCGCTTGAAGTGGCAACCGAAGAGGAGATAACTGATAGCAGGGACACGGACTCTGCCAGACTGACTAACAGACCCACAGATCCTGCCAGACAGACCGAGCTGGACCCACAGAGCCAATTCATCACTAAGGAAGGGGATTCAGATAGATGTGACTTAGTAGGACTGGCCCGTTAGTGCAGGCCATTTTGTTTGTTTATCCTAGAGCCCCTGAAACATCACCCACTTCTCAAAATAGCAGTCGACTGCTTCCAGGGACTAGCCTGTTTATTTTAATAAGCATCAAACGGCAGTACCCCAAAAAGTCAGAAACCAGCTAAGAAGCATTCCTAAATACATAGTTCTGCGAAACAGAAGCTAAGCACTTGCACGGATTCCAACCAGCATTCCCAATACGTTCTTCTACAGCACATGTGTTGTGTGATTTCATGCAGCTTTTGAGACCCAAAGAGTAAGAATACATTACATGCAAACCGGGGTTAGAGTCAGAAAAGAAGAAGCCATATGTGGTAGACTCATGACTCAGCTCACATCCCTAACTGTTAGATATCGAAACCCTCAGCTGCTCGCAGAGAAGGCCTTAGCATGCACAGCTTTGCACTCCTGTGGCACCGTTTCACAAGCCTTTCCCAGCAACTAGCATTTAATCTTTGCCCAAACATTTCTAGGCAGAGCTGCCTTGTTTTTATCCACCACAATAGGGCACCTTCCCACGCCACTTTGTACAAACTGGATCATCCCTGTGAAGAATCTGGCAGAGTAGGGCTCTGGTTGACCACCCACCCTTTCCAGCAGGACCCTGCTGTGGCCCTTTGAGACCCTCAAAAAGGGATATATCCTCAAGGATCATGGCTGCCTGGAATTTAACAATCTCTACTATATCACCCTGAAAGTTACCCCCGCCGTCCACTCCCAGCCCCCACCCTTATGGCTAAAGGGGTTAAACATACACTGTATACTCACCATGCTGCATGCTGCACCATGAAACAATGGTCACCGTGAGCCTTTAAAACAAAAAAAAGACCAACATGGGAAAACAGAATTATAGCAGTTATTCCCCACACAAACACTTAACAATGACTCTGTCCATCCTTGATCTTGATTGGAGTATCCTGGAGGCACATCCCTTCTATGCGGGCTGACCAACTCATTATGGTAAGAAGGAAACTGACAAGGGAAGACGTGTTTTCTAAACTGGTCCAGACTGTTCACCCAGAGCCCACAAGACTCAGGAATGGCAGGAATCAGTGCTGTCCCTAGGCGAGTGCAGGGCCTGGGACAAATCAGCCTGTATGGGTCCCCTGGGGCGGAAGGGCAATGGATGGAGTCAGCCTGGCACTGGCATGTTCCAATGGTGCTAGGACTCTGGCAGCCGGGGAAGCAGCAGGCAAGCAAGAAAAAGAAGCAACGTGAGTTTCCTGCTGGTGAATGCGGGCCTGACCCCCCACTGCCGACGCCAGCCCCCTCGCTCACTCCCGGGCCGGCCTGGCCCCCCAAACCCCTAACCCCACCTCCCAGGCTGGCCTGGACCCACAGGCACCTCTAACCTTACCCTCCTGGGCCGGCCTAGTGCCCCTTGCATGACACACGCACACTGATGCTCGGGCCCCCCCAAAGCATGGGGCCCAGAGTGGTCACCCCGATTCTCCATACCAAAGGGACAGCTCTGGCAGGAGTGTATGCATGAGGAGAGAAAGACAAGAAAATTAGGTTGACTTAACTGTTTCAGGCAGGGGTGTGAAAAATCCACCCTTCCCCCCAAGCAGCATACTTAAGCCAATCTAAGTCCCAGTGTAGACAGCACTAGGTTGACTGAAGAATTCTTCCATTGATCCAGCCTCTCAGGGAGGTGGATTACCTATGCCGATAGGAGAATCCCACCTGTTGGCGTAGATAGTGTCTACACTGAAGCAGTACAGTGCCTGTCTAACCTCGCCCTGCTACCCGGCCAGTAGCATTTCTCTGTCACTGAGATCGAGGTTGTCATCAGAAATCTCCACCCGCCCTTCAGTCTTCCAAATGCACACTCCACAACTATCCTGCATCTGCTCAGGCAATAGTTAAATCTTTCCTCACTTCTTTCCAGGTGCCAGGAATGTGGCTTCATTAGCAGGGAAAGCAAAGAGCAGACTGGGTCCCTGGGGAAGGGGAAAAAAAGAAAAATCACAATTAGCATTGCAACCTCATTTGCAACCCATTAATGTCAATAGGGCACCTCAGGAAAATGTTCTTACTTTCAACTTACCAAAAAGTCCTGTATTCCTACAGATACAAGCATCATGGAGCTTCCCCAGCTGGCCAACAATAGTGTCAGTAAGTTATCCACCAAACACATGCATGACCATGGAGAAGTACCCCTTTCCTTTTACATATTCAGAAACAAGGCAGGAGGAAGGAAGGGCCAGAATCGAGATGTGTGTCCCATTTATCACCCCATCACAATTAGGAGCCCTTGTCAACAAATCCATCTATTTCATGGACGTTGCCCAACATGACTAGCCTGTGCAGGAGAATATGCTTATTTGTCTTGCACACCTGGATGATGACCACTGCCCATGTAGATTTTCCAACCCCAAATTGATTGGCCACTGATTGACATAAATGGGAGTTAGGCACCTAGGCCCTTTAAAAAAGAATCCACTAGGTGCCTGTCTGCATCTTGAGGTGCATAAATACCTTTGAAAGTATCTGTGTGATCACATGCAGGTAACAACTTCTCCATGTCTCGATCCCTCCCACTCCCCATGTGTAAAATAAGGTTAACACTTACCTACTTCAGAGACATACCCACAGCCTTTAACACTTTGTCAAGTGTTTTCCTCTTTTTTGTTTGTTGGATGACTATTGAAGTGAAAAACTCAAAGTTTAGAGGTGAACAAAGATTTAGTCTCCACTCAGAAGAGCATCTGGAAAGCACATCAATTTAATAAAAACATCATGATTAAAAAAAAAATCTATAACTAGGCTGAAGTTCAGTCTGCACCAAGAGACTGAGGTAATATATTTTATTGGACCAACATCCGTCAGTGGGAGAGACAAGCTTTCAAGCTACACAGAGCTCTTCTTGAGATCTAGGAAGCACACTCAGAGTTGTCACAGCTAAATACAAGATGGTGTTTAGCATCAGGTGTTTAGACTAAATAGTTGCACAATATGCCTCAATAATAACAATGTGGGTGAAACGAGAATCATTGCACTCTCAAATGAACTTACATAGAAAAATGATAAGACAAACACACCATATGCCTCATGGGTGAGCACTTTTCAAAAAAAATGATCACTCTGTATCTGACCCCTCAGTCCTTGTCCTCAAAGGAAACCTGCACAACATCTTCAAGAGATGAGCCTGGGAGCTTAAATTCATAACTTTGCTAGATGCTAAAGATCATGGCCTGAATAAAGACACTGGATTTATGGCTTATTACAACAATCTATTACCCACTAACCCTCCTTTGTCCTATGACTACAGAGTTGTTAACTGCCCACTTAACCTTGAATTGTCTCTTGCAACATGTTAATTCCTTAGACTGAACAATCTGTTCCCCCTTGTGTTTAGCTGTGATGCTCTGAGGCCTTGGCTACTCTGGCGCTTTACAGCGCTGCACCTTTCTCGCTCAGGGGTGTGAAAGAACACCCCCCTGAGCGCAGCAAGTTACAGCGCTGCAAAGTGCCAGTGTAAACAGTGCCCCAGCGCTGGGAGCACGGCTCCCAGTGCTGTAAGCTAATCCCCTTGAGGAGGTGGAGTACCTGCAGTGCTGGGAGAGCTCTCTCCCAGCGCTGACGCCGCGACCACACTCGCACTTCAAAGCGCTGCCGCGGAAGCGTTTCCGCGGCAGCACTTTGGAGTTTTGAGTGTAGCCAAGCCCTGGGAACCTTTCCCAGACCCAAAGAAGAGCTCTGTGTAAGTTAGAAAGCTGGTCTCTCTCACCAAAAGAAGTTGGTCCAATTAAAGACATTACCTCACCCACCTTGTTTCTCTGGGAGTGGACCAACATATAAAGATAATACAATATTCTGGGACCAACATAGGTACAACACTACAAATAGTCAGTGCAAAGCCTCTTAAAGGAATTGGGTAAAGATAAAAACCACCAATGAAGATGTGAAAGCATACAGAGGACAATACAGTTTCAGATCTGCAAGCTGTCATGTGCATTGGTCAAGAAACAGTTCTTTATATTAAAAAGATTTTGTACATAATAGCAGAATCTGAGTGCAGGTAAAATTTTCAAAAAAGGCCATCATTCAAGAGCCATAATCACATAGAAAGTTAGTTGGACTTCAGCTCCCTCTAATCAACATTTCACAGATTTAAGAACCGCAAGTGCCTCTTAAAGCAAAATCTGCTGTTGAATGGGGTTCGTTTGTGAACACATCATCTAGGTCAGTATGTCACCAGTTAAATGGAGGAACTTAGTTGTGTTCTGTTGCTTTGCCAACTCTATGGCTTTTTACCAACTAGAGTTGGGCTAGTAACTGATTTTTCAGATCACTGGCAGTGCCAAAAAAACAAACAAAAGTTGTTTCATGTCACCAACATTTTTCAAAATTTCTGGTAAATGATAAATTAAATGTAGGGCATGTCTACACAGAAACGTACTGTGTCGCAAGCCAGGGTGTGAACGGACAGCACATTTGCCTGCTGCGCAGCAGCTTGCCACGTGGCTAGGCTAGTGCACTGTTCATTCACAACCTGGCTTGCTACGCACTAAGTCTCCGAGTAGACCAGCCCTTCGAATCAAATGAAACATTTGGGGGAAAAGGGCTAGATTCACATGGCACCATCGGTGTCATTCACAAAACAAAGCAAAACAGCTTCAGTGGGAGAGATTCACAGACACCCTCATCCAGAACAGCCAATAACTTGGTGGTTAGGTCACCAACAGGGATGCAGGTGATGACCTTGGCTCAAGTCCCTGCTCCTACGTCTCCCATACGCCAGGTGAGCGCTGTAACCATTGGGCTGTAGGCCATAAAGGGGCATCCCCACCACCTCAGTGGGGGCTTGTGAATGGTGCCTAAATATTGGCAGTGGGCACCTAGGTCGCTTTGTGAATGTAGCCTGAAGAATTCAAATGTTTGTTTCAAAGATGTCAAAGTGAACCATTTTGACATCTCCGACTCCCCCCCACCTAAACAATTTGCTGAAATCACCACAACATGTTTTGCTGGACCTAAAAAATGCAAGTTCAGGTAAACAAAATTTTGGCTGAAAAATTGTGCCCAGCTCTACTGTTAGCCCTGTAGCAATTCAGCTGTAGGGACGTATGAGTGGAAATGGTGGCACTGTAAGAAGTCCCATGAAAATCAAAGGGGAGAGGGTCACACACTTCCAGTGTGTAGAGCTAAGCACATTGTCAACTGGAGTGGCTCTGCCAGCAGGTTGCAGCATGACTGGTGCACCTGCCTTGATTTCCCCTTCATCAGAGTCCCCAGTAAAGTCCAAACAGACTCTGAAAATAAATATAGCCCTCACAGAGTTAATGTATTATGATAAGTCCCATGCAACCAGTTCCCACAAGCATAGTCCCACCAGTACATCACCATGTTCCAGCTCTCCAAGGCCATCCCAGTGACCCTCACCGCATCTTTCTCCCAGCCTTCAGCCCTTTCTGGGGCCCCAGCTTCAGCTCTCTGGCTCTGAGAGCAAGCAGGCATCTCCCTCTGCTCTGCTCTGCTCAGCCTTCAGCCCTCTCTTGCCTTCTCTGGCCATGACTTGCTGGCTCAGGAAGGTCAGCAGGCCAGCCCCTCCACTGCCTTCCTGCTAATCCCTCCCTCTTTCCAGGGAGAGCCTACAGAGAACTCTGTGCTCCTTACAGCCTTCACTAGATACCTCCTCCAGCCATCTGCTCTCTGGGGGTATGTCTACACTGCAATTAAACACCCACAGCTGGTGTATGACAGCTGACTCAGACTTGAGGGATCAGGCGTAAGAACTATTTAACTGTGGTGTAGACATTCTGACTCAAGCTCAAGCCTGAGTTCAGGGACCTTCCCACATTGCAGGGTGAGGGTGCTAGAGTCCAGACTCCAGCCCAAGCCTGAACATTTACACCACCATTAAATGCCCTTTAGCCCAAGCCCTGTAAGCCCAAGGGTTTTAATTGCAATGTAGACATACCCTGTGAGCTCTGAGTCAAGAAGTCCCTTTGTCACCAGGCAAGCAGAGAAAGTCCCATGTCTGCTACCCCTTGCCCAAATCACCCAGGCTTCCTTTCATCAAGTCTCTCTCACCTCTAGGTACAGATCCCTTCTTTAAAGCAATCTGGAGGCAGCTAACAAGGCACAGGTGCACTGGCCCTACTCCCTCTTAAAAGGCCAATGTCACCCTGTGATATATTCTTAGCTCTTTGCAGGATAAGGTCTTAGAATGAATAACTTTTCAATCATAGCTACAGTGTTATCATCACAATGTTACCATAGCAGCCGTTCAGTACAACAGGTTTGTTAACAAAGATATAAAATGACATTTGTTGTAATGAGGAAGAAGATTTGATATGGTGTTTTTTCCATCCTCAGCTTCTTTTTTCTGAAGGTTAAAAAGACTACAGGGTGGTTTGGTCCTGTTTCATAACAGCTTCCCCTTTCTGGACTTAAAAATTAAATCTAGAATTTAGTTTTTCTCTGATTATTATATTGTTCTTCTCCCCATACCTTTACTTCTGGGTACAAAGAGCAGCATTGAACTAATGATATCATAAAGCATTCCCACATCACACCCGATCTGCCATCACACAGCTCCCCTTGCCTAGGTGCCTTCTCTAGAATCAACAGAAGGACCCTCCCCCACCAAAGAAGCCATTTGGGGCATAGCCATCATTGCATTTTGCTTCTAAATTGCGGTGTCATCAAGGATCCATTGACAGATCATGTTGTGTTGTGCAGTAAACTGCATATGGTTATGTACCTGTTTACCTGGTGCAGTAGAGAATACTGCACATTTTGATGAGATCATGGTAGTTGATACTGTTATGTTTTCAAGGTGTTGATGGCTACCTTCAGATGAGTATTTGCGCCAAAGACAATCACGGACCTCTTTAAAGTCAAGGAGCATGGCAAGCACTCTTTCAGACTCAGTGGTAGGAGCAATTGAGACTCTTTTTGTAACTGACTCTATGTCTACACTTCAGCTGAAAGCAAGACTCACAGCCTGGAGGAGAGATTTGTGTTAGCAGGGCTTAGAACCCCCAAACTATATTTTCATTAATACAGCTCTAAAGGGAGCACCTGGATTTAAACCAGGGGCCGCTTGAACTGCAGTCAAATGCTCTACCACTGAGCTATGCTCCCATATGCCTACTAGCCCCTCGGTGTGAGTTCAGGTGGCTAACCCGAGCTGCTGCCAGTGCCACAGTACCCACACAGTTATTTTTAGATTGCTAGCATAAGTCTGTCTACCCCAGGCAGGGAGGCTTGTTACTAGCTGCAGTGTGGACATTCCCCCAGAGTGCTACAAGGCACATGGTAGCTCAGAGCTAAGCTGTGTGGGCTGAGGGTAAAAGCAGGTGCTAGGACAGTGGCTGTGCAGCACACATGCATTAGTGGCAAAAAGTTGCAAGGAGAGGTTGTGAGTGTGATCCTGAGAAGAAGCAAAAGGACAGTGTCCTGAGCATAAAGCTCACCAGTGTAGCAGATGTGGGGGATTTCTGAGCAAGGAAACTGCCTGTTTGTTTCTACTGGGTTCAGGGAAACAGGACTAGGTACATTTTTATAAACAAACAAGAATGTGACTCTCATTGATTTTTCATAATGGAAAAAACCCAGCAAGGCCCTGAGCAGTAGCTGATTGCTGGGGCCAAAGGGGCAGCAGCACTATGTATCCTCAACTGCCCATTGTCTTCAAAGGGAACATACATGCTGTGCGATTCAACCATAAAAGGAACAATTTTAGTTATTAACTGTTGGTTTTTTGGCAACATGAACTGAACAAATCAACTTTGTTTTATTTTTAAACACAGAAAACCTGCAGACCAGTTAGCTATAGGGCCCATATACTTTCAGAAGAAATGAAATATAGGTACCTTGCAAAACATTGCAAGGTCGGACTCTTTCTCAGAGGGCTCACCAAATACTTTACACATTCAGATAATCACTATCCCTAGAAGTTATTTAATGGAAGGTTTGTATAAGTCAATTTGTAAGGTAAGTGCATTATTGTGTTCTTTCGCACATTCTTAATGCCATTAAATGTGAATGATCACATTTTTTACCTTTAAAGAAAGGTAATTGAGAACTCTCCCCCATTTTAAGTTTAATGAAATTCAGGCTTATCAGTAAAGTTTATACAACCACAAGATACCTGTTGAGCATCAAATTTTTTGGTCTTGAAAAGAACATCAAGAAGAAGATGCCATTTCAACAGAACTCCATGAACAACCATGGATTTAAGCAATGAGAAACCATGTGATAGTTTTCTAGAGGAACCAAGGAGACAATATGGTAAAAGTGCTAGCGTGGACTAGCTGCCAGGGTTTTTAACCACAGTGTCCTATGGACTTTCTCTGAGCTGGTTTAGATGATATGGTGGTAGAGACACCTGAGCCATGGCTACACTAGGATTGCCACAGTTGCTATTTCATGTGTTATATTGCAAGAGAGGTAGACTACTTGAAAATGATGAGCTGATGCAGCCAGTGAGTCAAGGGCAACAAAACCTGATAGCATGTCTGAAGTTATACACTGGAGTAGTGTCTCCAGATTGCTGCCCAGGTAGTGGTCTTTGGGGAGGAAGGGGAGGCAGTGGCAGGAAAAAGTTAGAAATAAAGCCCTTCCTGAAGACAAAGGACAAACGCTGCAAGGGGCAGTTATGAACTGCATCACTGAAAATAGCATATTTTGATCATTTACGTTTTCCCAACCAATAGCAGTGCAGTTCCTACATATAAACCCACACAGATGGCTATCAGTTTCTCTCCTCTTTTTTTTTCAAATAAGTGGCACATAGGTAATTGTGGCTAATTAGAATTTGGCCTTCTCCCCTTATTAACAAGTGCTGATGCTCTGTCCTAGGAAACTAGGAAGGCTGCAACCTTAAAAAGGAGGAAGCACAAGTAGGTGAAATCCACCAGCTTAGCTGTGCCATGTTTACAAAAAATAAAAGGCTAAATGTAGAGCTAGTGGAAGGAAGGAAAAGATGTAGGAAAAAAGCAAAAATACATTTAAAATGTTTCCTTCTAATCTCTGTGTCATTTTAGTTTCCCTTTGCATTTTCTCTCTGTTTACAATGTCTCAAAAGAGTAAGAGAGCCAGGACTGTGCACTCTCTTTACATTGTAGCTACTTAACATTCTATTCTGTAATATTTTAAGGACAGTAGACTCAGTTATTCTCACACCTAGTTGATAGCACTGCAACTCCCTGAGTTATTCCTGATTTACATTATTTGTACTCTATTAATGCCTAAGGTCCCAACCAAGACTAGGGGCCATTGCACTGAGTGCCATACAAATACTTAAACAACGGCCGCTGCCCTGAGGAGCTTGCAATCAAAGTAGATGAGGCAAAGGAAACATTAACCCCATTTTACAGATGGAGAACCGAGGGAGAAAGATTAAGTGATTTGTCCAAGGCCACAGAGAACTCTTTAGGTCTTGATTTGAACGGAGATCTTCCAAGTCACAGTCACAGTCTGGTGCCTTAACATGAGATCATCCTTCCTGGTGCCAGGGGAAGGAGAATCAAGTTCAGTATCAAACTGGAGATGGATGCTTATATTTCTTTACATTGCACTTCTCAGACTACAGGCAATACACACAAAGTTTATCCAGAATTTGATTAGCCCCTTTAGATACTACAGTATGCTCCCCCCCACCTGACTTTAGGCCAGAAAATGAACTGTGGTATCACTGAGGCCAGTGTGTGGCAACTGTTGACTTTTAGGGTGGGCCTCTGCAAATCATGGTCCCCATTTATGCTGTGCCATGTTGTGCACACAGGGCTTTACAGGTGCTGCTCTAGAGAGCTTACTGTCTGTCATCTTTCATTTAATTTTTGGGACCACCAAGAGGATCCACACAGTCAAGAATTAACAATAAATATAGCGGAAGAGCTCATGTTAGCAAACCAAATAAAAAAAAATACAAACAAAAAGACACCCACAACCACCACAACTCACACACCTCCTTCTAGTCTGGTAGACACCCACAGACCAATACCCTACACCAACTAGAGGCCAAGATTCCCAATGGCTTTCAGACTATACAAAGTATTGCCTTCCTTCTCCAGCTGTTGAAAGTAATTTTGAATTTGAAGAGGAGGGAGAAAAACAGAACGGTAATCAGAATGACCTGATTTTAGGATTCAATGAGTGGATGAAACCCTTCAAACTAGTTGATTTATAACCAGAGGATGTTTCAAATGAGAATCTAGAAATGCAGTTATACACTAATGCATTAAGATTCTACATTTTAAATTGAAGGCAGAATTGAAGAGTTTGTTTTGCCTTGGACATTTCCAGAACTAAGTACTTCTTTTTCAACTGCCTACTATTCAAGGCCTTGTTTGCATTAGTAACATGGTTAGTAATTTATATCAGAAAATTCTACCATTGCTGTAGAACAAGAACACTTACTCTCTTTGTTGTACCATCTCAACCACCACTTCCTCAAGAATCAGAAGTTCCTTATAGAACGATGTGATTGGTAACCACAGTCTCTTATAAAGAGATCATAAGATATTTTTCATTAGTACTTCCACATGATTGTGGAACTATGATTTCAGAATGTCAGATTTCTCCTAGGCCTTTATCCTGCAATAAGGCCTATACAGGTCTGTGGCATTATACAGCTCCAATGATTCCACTTGGGCTCCATCCAAGCATATAGGCCCACAGATGCAGAGCTCATGATAGAATTGTCGCTTTACTCACCAAGTAGGCACCCAGTGCTCTGTTGACAGTGGTTCAGTAAAGCCCTTACAGCAGACTCTTCAAAGAGGAAATCCTTCCCAATGAAGCCACAATACTTTGCAAAAACAACTGTAATTATACAACAAGCGTTAGATCCACATTAAAAAAAACCCCAGCAGATTAAATTAATTTCCTGGCAACTAGCAAATCCATTAAAAAAAAAACCCCAAAACCAGCCAGTCTGGTCAAATACAGGCCAGGTGGTAACTCTAGGTCCATGGCCCATGAGGCTATGGGGGCTCAACCAGCAGAGGCTGCTCTACCGTTGTAGTTACACCACAGTCTACCTATAGCTAGCCAGGATCAGAAAGTGGCCCCCTGCCGGGCTGCAGGGTAATCACTCTCTCCCTGGCATGGGTAAGATCACAGCTGCCACCGAGGCACTGAGTGGCTTGGGGCTGCTCCTGGCGGCACTGCCGGGCTTTGGCCACAAGCACAGCAATCTGCATGGCTACATGTTGGTACCCAGCCTGCACCTGCTGCTTTGCACCAGATGCCCATGGGCCCTGCTACCCAGGCAGCCCCAAGCCACTGTCCCGGATGCCACCTTGGACTCACACTGGGGCTGCTGCTTCAGCAGCGAGGAGCTCATCCAGAAAGAGGGCGGACTGGAAGGTGAAGAGGTTGCTGGGGGGCCAGGTAGAGGGTATGGGCTGGGAAGAGTTGGAGGAGCAAAGTGTAGGGGCCTGGCGGGAGTGCCTAAGTCCTGTTGTGGTTGAGCTAAGTGGCTCCAGGGGAAGGGTTGAGGGGGTCCCTAACCCCAGGAGGTGGAGGACGAGGAGGCCGGGGAAGGATACAGGGGTTAGGGAGGGTTGATGGGGAATGGGTCCCTGGACCTGGTGGAGGGAGCTGGGGGAGGCTTGCAGAGGGCAGGTGGTCAGAATGAATCTCTTTTTACTCTGTTAGAAAGAGTTTCTCCTAACTAGGTGTCATGGGTCTACCCTCACTTGAAACTGGGGGTTTTCAAGGTGAGGACCCGCATGCCACCATGTCAAAGGTCTCACCCCCACTTGGAACTGTTGGGCTCCAATGTGGGGACCTGACTTGGTTTCCCTCTAAACTAACATCCTAGTTTAGATCTAGTAAGCTGCCACCATGTCCTGGTCTGCACCCTCACTTGAAACTGGGGGGTTTCAAAGTGAGGACCAGCATGTATTCCCCCACCCTACAATCCTAGGGTAGGTCTCCTTCGCTGCCACCACCGCGGTCAATACGTGGGCCGGGACACCCCTGTTTCCCCCCTGTCTCCCTTCAAAGACACTCCCTGGGGAACACAGATCATCTCACAGAGGAGGAACCTTCCCCCTCCCCTCTCTTCCCTCTCTCCAGCCTGCTCCGGAGAGAGAGATACCTTGATTCAAACTCCTTGAATCTCCCACACACAGGGAAGCAGCCCACTTCCCCCCTCCCTTTCTCCTAGCCACTTTGGAGAGATATACACCGAGTCAAATCCTTGACTCAACACAAAGAGGGACTCACTTCCCCCCTCCCCTTCCCCTGAATTTCCACAAGAGAAGGAATTAACCAAGTCCAAAGAAAAGAAAAGAATTTATTAAGAGAACAAAAAGAAAGTACAGAATCTCTATGAGCCCAAGCTGGACACTCATAGGGGATAACCGTATCAATCTCTGGAGAGAATTCCCCCTCCCCCCTTTCTCAGTAAAAGCAATAACAGCAAACAGGAATAAAGCATTTCCTTTAGCAAACACACAATTGCAAATATAGAAATCAAATCATAAGACTAATTCGCCTTTCTAATTAATACTCACTATTAATTAGTAGAAACTACTCCAGGAGAACTTGGAGACATGACTGGTCTCTTTTAGATTCAAAGAGTTCTCACAAAGAACACAGACAAAGGCTTCCCTCCACAGAGATTTGAAATTATCTCGTCTCTGATTGGTCCTTTGGTCAGGTGGTCACCAGGTACTACATGTTAACCCTTTCCAGGGAAAAGAGACCTTAACCCTGATCTGTTTATTTATGACACTAGGCTAGATTCACAAGTGCACTCTAGCTCCTATGGAACATTTTGCGATGGAAAACCATTGTTGACCTGGTCTGATCAGTCAGTTAAACAGAGTTTATGAAGTAGCTTTTGATCTAGGTCAGGTAACTTTATGATATGGAAGTAGGCATACCATAAGGGCCTGATTTACATAATAATGTAAAAAGGACTCTGTATCATGACCTTTAAATAGTGCTGAGGAGATATTTGTTTTAATAGTTTTTTTGCTTTGTTTTTTAATTGCACGGCTATATGGATCCTTGTATTTTTTGTGTGAGAGACCACATATTCAAGAATGGGCTATATATTTGTGACATTTGTTTGTATTTGGTGCCAAGTCACAAGACTGGTAAATGCAAAGCAAATCCTGTTTGTGCTTAAATTACAAGTTTTTCCATGGGCAAAATTGTGAGTTTAAATATAAAGATTTGGGGCTTGACTCCCCATTGCATTACTCCCTTTTTACAGCAGTCTAACCCCATTCATTGAATTCCAGTAGAATTGCATCAACTTGAAACTGGACTAAGACAATGGTGACTCAAGCACTTGGGCTTTTTGACTAATTACATGTGTGTTTTGGATTTGCTTTGCCACTTAGTTTATGAATTGACATATAAATGCTGTATTTGTTTGTATTGCTAGAAATTTACGCACTGTTTAAAAATGTCTAAACTACGGAGTGGAGCTGCTATGTGCAAGAAACTCAAAGGAGACTAACAAGCAAATTGCAAAACTGCCAAAAACTGATGGTTTTCTTAACGCTATCACAACAGCAGATATGCCCAAAACATCTTCAGCTACCAGAGACAAAGTCACGGAAAAATTTGGCAGTAACTGTGTTGAAATGTTTTTAATCCCGAGAGCCCCAAGATATTTAAACTTGATGGTGCTCAAGAAGAAGCAGACTGCTCAGAATAAAAATATTAATACCTCTGCAGCAACCCAGGATATCTTAATGACCGATTTCACTGAAGTTCAGACTGAGGTTTTTTTTTTTTAAGAGAAAAATCACACTGAGAAGTCAAAATTTAGTTCAGAAATGAAGTTCAAATCAGAAACATTTTATTGTAAAACACAGCCCTTGTCAATCTGAGGGACCATTCCCATGTGATTCTTATTATGAAACTGTGAATGAAGCAAGTAATAAGGTTATCAAGACTAGCAGTTCTTTCAATTACTCCTGGAGGAGTCCTGTGCCACTGTGCATGTGCAGAATTTATGTCCTCCACAGATTTCTTTGCTTCACTGCAGAAATATGACTTTCTGATATGGAAACAAAGGGAAGCCGCAAGAGTGACTCTCCCCAGCAGTATCATTTGGGTGCCCAGGGTAGCTGGCAGAAAGGTAAATCACTGTGGGGAAGGAAGCAGGACTGGGGAAGACCTGGCTGGTGGCCCCTACCCTTGCGCTGGACTCAGCTGCTAGTCCCGGCTGGCCTAGGGAGGGCGGGACTTCCTCTTCCCGTGCACAGCATCCAGGACTGGATCAGACCCACCCCCAGATTTCTTCCACAGCTGCAGGAAGCTCTGCAAACCCCTCCCCCACTTCCTGCACCCATCGCTCCTCAGCTGCAGGGGGAGGGATCCCTGTACAGGGAGCTGCTCCCCAACCCCCGTGCATCCAGACCCCCTCATACCCAACCCCCCCACTGAGTCTCACCCCCCACACTCAGAACCCCTTCCCCCAATGAGCCCCACTCCCCCTGCACCTGGACCACACCAATGAGCCACCCACTCCCAGAGTCCCACCCCACTGAGCCCCAACCAGCTGCACCTGGATCCCCGCCCCACTCCCCAAGCCTCTGGAGCCCCTCACATCCAGACCCCCCAACTGATCTCTATCCCCCCCTGCCCAGACACCCTCCCATCTGCTGAGTCCCAAACACCTTCACCTGGACCTCCTGCAGAGTCCCATTACTGTTGCACCCAGAACCCCCGCCCCCCCAACAGCGCCCCTGCGCAGCCAGATCTCCTTGTGTACCTGGATCCTCCACTGAGCAGCCCACACTTAGATTGCCCCACACAGAACCCACATCTGAATCTCCCCACACTAAGCCCCTCCATGTTTGGATATTGTCTTGCTGAGTCTGCCTGCCCACCTAGTGTAACTGGCATGGAGGGGGAGGGCCCTGGGGTGTTTCTGGGGCAGACCCCATCCTTGTGCTGTGTCAGAAATGGGTGCAGTCTCACCGCTGAGTCTGTGTCTCATAGGGGGGAGCTGCACAATGATCTCCGACCTCTGTGCAGCCAGCAGCCTGTGCTCCCCAATACCACAGGTGGAGGCACCACATTTGACAAATAAAATTTACAGAATTTTAAAATATAGTGTGCAGAATTTTTAATTTTTTGGCACAGAATGCCCTCAGGAAAATGGACAAGCAAGAAGAGTTGGTACATCAATATCCACTGATCTGTTTGCTGACCAAAAGTCTAGAAGCCAAAGATTTTAGTTAAATGTTCTGTAAACGTGTATATAGAACTTTTGTGTGAAGATAGCCTGCATATTGCATTTGCATACTGATGGATAAAATGGCTATGTTCTGATTTTTCAAGGTGGCAAAGGTAAGCAAAATTGTAGATGTTGGAATCGGGAAGGGGACTCCTACCCTATTCTTGCAGCAGGGCTCTCAGTGGCCTTGCTACCCCATTGGTGGGAGGGGGCTGGATCTTTGGTGAGTCATGGAATAAGGGCAGGGGAGAAAAGGAAGGGGGTCCCAGGATGAGTGGAGTGTATCAGTCGGATGCCTTGAAAAGGCCCAGGAGAGTATGGAAGGGGAGGAGACTGGGATGCACAGGGGGACATGGAAAGGGGGAGTAAGGGTTGCAGAGACACTGCAGTGTAACTAAATACATATGTAATGAGTTTTCCCTCCTCCTGCGGCTGGGATCCGGGGTGTAGGTGAATGTGGTTCTAAAGAGAGAGGCTGGGGGAAATGGCAATTGAAACCCAACATTCCTGTGGTAGGTCATGCCACCTGGTGCCAGCTCTAGGTGCTGCATGATGAGCACTCTGGCAGCATTAAAGTGTGGTGGGTTTTTATCCAACATGGCCTTGTGTCATTCCTTCAGCTACCCCTGATGTTATACCACTGTAATACCCATAATACAAGAACTAGGGGTCACCAAATGAAATTAATAGGCAGCAGGTTTAAAACAAATAAAAGGAAGTTCTTCTTCACGCAGCGCACAGTCAACTTGTGGAACTCCTTACCTGAGGAGGTTGTGAAGGCTAGGACTATAACAATGTTTAAAAGGGGACTGGATAAATTCATGGTGGCTAAGTCCATAAATGGCTATTAGCCAGAATGGGTAAGAATGGTGTCCCTAGCCTCTGTTCGTCAGAGGATGGAGATGGATGGCAGGAGAGAGATCACTTGATCATTGCCTGTTAGGTTCACTCCCTCTGGGGCACCTGGCATTGGCCACTGTCGGTAGACAGATACTGGGCTAGATGGACCTTTGGTCTTACTCGGTACGGCCTTTCTTATGTTCTTACTGCAGAAGACAAACCACCATTGAAAGACACTAATAGACCGATATAATTGGGTGCTTTTGCAACCTCAGTTCTTGGAGATAACCCACAAACCCCACCATCAGTCTTCTATAGCAGTAGTTCTCAGCCTGTGATCCGCAGACTCCTAGGGGTCTGCAGACAATGGCTAAGGGGCCTGTGAAAGACTTAGACTGAAAACTGAATGAATAGAATTCCACTACATATACAGACGTAAATATATATACGTTTCCAAAGGAGTCCACAAATGAAAAAAAGATTGAGAACCACTGTATAGGACATCTGTCCCCTCAGCTATCCATCTGCTGCCCAACACAGGCTCTTTAGGTAAGCAAAGCCAAGACCTTTCATGTAGGTCAGTCAGCAGAGGGAGCCCAGGCAGTTTGCACACCATCTAACTGCAGCAGGTGGCATATACACACTTGTAATGATCTTGGAGTTCGTTAGACAACAAATTAGTGAATGAGAAAGGAATAAAACTTTTACTAATGTCACCCTTCTGCCAGGGGCAGTTGGCAACAACAAAGTCTGGGTTCAATATCTAGGGGTTCCTCTTAACAAAACAGAACTGGCTCAAGCCCCCAGCCAGTAATCTGGAAAGTAGTACTTCCTCTCTCACAAGCACTGATTCTGTGTATAAAATTCCTTTTAATACAAAGAAAAGGGAACCAAGGATTTGTTTGTGGAAGACACCACAATCACATTCAAAAGCACTCAACCTTAAGCAAAACTTAACCAGACAGTGCGTTGTGCAGTGCCCTTTGCCTCACTTTCCCACCTTGTGGTGGGACAGTCCAACAAATGAAAGTACCTTTTTAACACATCACTCCCATCTCCCTCCCCTGCATCCCACTCACAGTTGGCTCTCCTTGGTTAGTGAAGACCCAGAGTTCAGACGATTGTTCACAGGGGCTCACTTCCCACCCCAGAAATGGGGTGTGTGTGTTGAGAAATGCCTCTGTGATAACTGTGTGCCTCTTCGACTGACTGACGGTTGCTGCATCTGCTGTTTTCCTCTGGGGCTGCTGGTCACATGCTGCTGCTGTTGGACACTCAGTGCTACTTCTGTGATGATACCTTCTGACGTTCCACCACTTACCCCAGCTCTTAGGGATTTCATTGCGTAGCAGGGACCCTCACTACCATACAGCCTCTGCATTAACTTTCCTTTCACCTCTGGCCCTCCACCACGTCTAAGGCATGGCCCCTAGACATGCTTATCAGCATTTCATTTCTGGTAATCACTAATCAGAAACAATGACTCTCAGCTGAGTCTAATTAGCTCTGTTTGAGAAAAGATTAAATGGTGTCTAGGACTCTTTAGGCAGCAGCCACACCACCAGGTAGAAACATCTGTCCCCACCCCTTTTCTTTCACTGGGATTTGACATTCCTACTCCCTGCTTACTTAGTGCAGTTCAGTTGAGGGTGACCCCTTCATTCAGCCAGGCAAGTACAATTCTGCTGCCCTTTACTCATATAATAAAGTTACCAACATTTCATTAACTTGGCATTCAATGCTAAAGTGATTTATAACCCATCACAAGCCAAAAGTGATCATTTGGCAAAGCAGCCCCATCCTGCCGCATACCTAGGCAGAGTATGTGAGTCTCTGCAAACATAGTCTCTTCCTGAAGTCTTTTCCCCCAACTCATCAATAGATGTCAGGAGAGAGCTCATTCAGACCCTGCTTACACTAACAAACTAGAGAGTGTCTTTGGTGGATTCCTGTGCACAGCTAACCTTTGTTCTCTACCCCCTGCTTTTAGGACATGTTTATATCCCTATATTGATGATATTCTCATAATCCATAATACTGTCCCTTATGAAGGAGCCTTTCTAAATTATAAACTTTTACAAACATATTTCTACATCTTCCCTCCTAAAACTATCAATTACTTCTTATATACACCTATAAACAGCTACCAGATAGCTAATAACACATATATCAGATTCTCAAACCAAATAGTACATTTCCATAAACTACAGTCCATATACCTAGAAAGGAGAGGTTACCATCACATCACTCTGGAGTGAGCCTTTACCACTCACTTTTCTCAAATACCCCTTCTCCAGGCACATTAGCAAGTCATAGAGCCGTAGAATCATAGGATTAGAAGGGACCACAAGGGTATTCTAGTCTAACCCATCTGCCAAGATGCCAGATTTGTTGTTTCTAAACAACATAAGACAGATAGCAATCCAGCCTCCTTTTTAGAACCTCCACTGCAGAAGCTTCCACAAGCTCCCTAGGCAGTCTGTTCCACTGTCCTTACAGTTAGGAAGTTTCCCCTGAAATTTAATCTAAATCTGCTTTGCTGTAGTTTGAACCCATTGCCACTTGTCCTGCCCTCTGTGGCAAGAGAAGACAACTTTTCTTTTTTACGGCAGCCTTTCTAGTATTTAAAGACTGCTATCATGTCCTCCCTTAACCTCCACTTTTCCAAACTAAACATACCCAATTCCTTCACCCTTTTCTCATATGGCTTACATTGCATCCCTTTGATCATCTTTGTTGCGTGCCTCTGGATCCTTTCCAGTTTCTCTACATCCTTTCTACATACCGGTAACCAAACCTAGACACAGTACTCCAGCTGAGGCATAACCAGCATTGAGTACCGCGATACTATCGCCTCCCATGACTTGCATGCTATGCATCTGTTAATGCAACCTAAAATCGAATTTGCCTTTTTTTGCAACAGCATTGAATTGCTGATTCATGTTGTGGTTGTGATCCACCACAACTCCTCAGCAGTGCTGCTGCCAAGCCAGTTATCCCCCATTCTGTACTTGTGCATTTGTTTTTCTTCCCTAAGTGTATTACCTTACATTTGTCTTTGTTGAATTTCATTTTGTTATCTATAGCTAATTCTCCAATTTATCAAGATCCCACTGAATTTTAGCTCTATCTCCCAAAGTGTTGGAAACTGCTGCACCATCCCCACCTGCCAGCTTTGTGTCATTAGGAAATTTGATCAGTATGCTCTCTATTTCTACATCCAGGTCATTAATAAAAATGTTAAACAGAACCGGAGCCAGAACAGATCCCTGTGGAATCCCACTTGAGACCTCCCTCCAATTTGACATTATTCCATTAATAGTTACTCTTTGTTTGTGGTTGTTTAACCAATCACGTATTCACTTAATGGTAGATCCGCCGAGCCTGCATTTCTACAGCTTAATTAATCAGAATGTCGCATGGGACTTATGTTTGGTCAGCAACTGCTTAGTTCTTCAGGCCACACTTTAATTATCATTTCTTTAAGGATCCTCAATGATTTATCTTTCTCCGTTTCCTTTCTTATTTGTTGCAGTTTTTTGTTAGTGACGAGAATAGACTTTACAATCAGATTTGCATAGGCTTGCATATATCTCTGTGAAGTCTTTCCTGGTTTCTTAGAGGGAGTCACTGCGCTAGAAAGTACATCCACACTAAACATGAATTTACTAGCCACACAGGTCAAAACGAAATCATACTTTTGCGGCTTTATCACCATTCTTTGAACCCTGCTGATACAGTGATGTAGCGGTTTGCCAAATAACGCTTTGGGGCTTGTAGTCTCTTTCAACATCCACTGACTGGCCATAAAGATATTGGTTGAATCTCTCACAGATAAACAATATTTTTAAAAGCTCCTTCTCAGTCTGTTCCTATCTGGTTTTCGCATCAGCCAGTGGTTTGGATCATAGGGTAGGGAATTTGGAGCTAGGATTAGGGTTCCTATGAGTAGGGCACCCCACCCTAGGGTTAGGGTTCCTATGGCTAGGGCACTTGGAGCTAGGGTTAGTGTTCCTATGGGTAGGGCTTCCCACCCTAGGGTTAGGACTCCTAAGGGTATGGCACTTGGAATCAGGGTTAGGGTTCCTACGGGTAGGGCTTCCCGCCCTAGGGTTAGGATTCCTAAGGGTAGGGAACTTGGAGCTAGGGTTAGGGTTCCTATAGGTAGGGCACTTGGAGCTAGAGTTAGGTTTCCTATGGTTAAGGCTTTCCGCCCTAGGATTAGTGTTCCTATGGGTAGGGCACTTGGAGCTAGGGTTAGGGTTCCTATGGGTAGGGCTATTCGCTCTAGGGTTAGGGTTCCTATGGGTAGGGCTATTCGCTCTAGGGTTAGGGTTCCTAAGGGTATGGTACTTAGAACAAGGGTTAGGGTTCCTATGGTTATGGAGCCCCGCCCTAGGGTTGGGGTTCCTAAGGGTAGGGCACTTGGCGCTAGGGTTAGAATTCCTAAGGGTAGGGCGCCATACCCTAGGGTTAGGGTTCCTAAGGGTAGGGCACTTGGGTTCCTAAGGGTAGGGCACTTGGAGCTAGGGTTAGGGTTCCTATGGGAAGGGCGCACCACCCCAGGGTTATGGTTCCTGTGGGTGGGCACTTGGAGCTAGGGTTAGGGTTCCTACGGGTAGGGCACTTGGAGCTAGGGTTAGTGTTCCTATGGGTAGGGCTTCTGGCCCTAGGGTTAGGGTTCCTAAGGGTAGGTCACTTGGAACTAGGGTTAGGGTTCCTGTCGGTAGGGGACGTGAAGCTGGAGTTAGGGTTCCTATGGGTAGGGTTTCCCGCCCTAGGGTTAGGGTTCCTACGGGCAGGAGACTAGGAGCTAAGGTTTTGGTTCCTAAGCGTAGGACGCCCCGCCCTAGGGTTAGGTTTCCTATGGGTAGGGCACTCGCAGCTAGGGTTAGGCTTCCTAGAGTAGGTCTTATCGCCCTGGGGTTAGGGTTCCTAAGGGTAGGGCACTTTGAGCTAGGCTTCGGGTTCCTATGGGTAGGGCACCCCGCTTTAGGGTTATGGTTCCTAAGGGTAAGGCACTTGGAGTTAGGGTGAGGGTTCCTATGGATAGGGCACCCTGCCATAGGGTTAGGGTTCATTTAGTGAGGGCCCTTGGGGCTAGGGTTAGACTTCTCATGGGTTGGGCATCTGGACCAACGCTTAGGGTTCCTATGGGTAGGATACTTCGAACTAGGGTTAGAGTTCCTCAGGGTAGGGCACTTGGAGCTAGGGTTAAGGTTTCTATGGGTAGGGCAGTTGGAGCTAGGGTTAGGGTTCCTATGGGTAGGGCAATTGGAGCTAGGGTGAGTGTTCCTATGGGTAGGGCTTCCGGCCCTAGGGTTAGGATTCGTAATGGTAGGTCACGTGGAGCTAGGTTTAGGGTTCCTATCGTTAGGGCACTTGGAGGTAGGGTTAGGGCTCCTATTGGCAGGGCACTTGGAGCTAGGGTTAGGGTTCCTAAGGGTAGGGAATTTGGAGGTAGGGTTACGGTTCCTATGGGTAGGGCACTTGGAGCTAGGGTTAGTGTTCCTATGGGGAGGGCTTCCTGCTCTAGGGTTAGGGTTCCTAAGGGTAGGTCACTTGGAGCTAGGGTTAGGGTTCCTATCGGTAGGGCACTTGGAACTATGGTTAGGGTTACTAAGGGTAGGGCTTCCCCCCCTAGGGTTAGAATTCCTACGGGCAGGGGACTAGGAGCTAGAGTTAGGGTTCCTATGGATAGGGCTCTCTGCCTTAGGGTTAGGGTTCCTTAGTGTAGGGCACTTGGATCTAGGGTTAGGGTTCCTATTGGTAGAGTTTCCCACCCTAGGGTTCGGATTCCTATGGGTAGGGCACTTGGAGCTAGGGTTAGGGTTCCTATGGGTAGGGCATCCCACCGTAGGGTTAGGGTTCCTAAGGGTAGGGCACATGGTGCTAGGGTTAGGGTTCCTATGGGTAAGGCACTTGGATCTAGGGATAGGGTTCCTATGGGTAGGGGTTCCCGCCCTAATTTTAGGGTTCCTAAGGGCAAGGCCGGCTTTAGAAAATGCGGAGTCCAATTTCAAACAGTTTCGATGTGGCCTTGGCAGGGATGACTTAAAAAAAAAAACATATGTAAAAAAACATGTGGGGCTCCAGGTCTTCAGAGGCACTGAAGGACCCGCTGCCAAAATGTCGCCGAAGACCCAGAGAAAGCGAAGGACCGACCGCTGAAATGCCTCTGAAGTCTCAAATCGCCGCCAGGTGAGTAAAAATTAAAAAAGGGTCTCTAGCCAGGGCACGGGGCCCTCTTAGTCGCGGGGCCTGATTCGGGGGAATTGGTGGAATAGGCCTAAAGCCAGCCCTGTTTGGATGCCTATGCCACCAATTGCAACAATCACATTTCTGTAAAATCACTGTTCCCCCAGACTGTGAAGCATCTGCTAAAACTTTAAGAGGCCTGCCTGCTGCATAGAACTTCAGCATTGGCTCTTGCATCAATTGTTTCAAACCTTCTCATGATTCCTTTCATTCTGCATCCTAGTACCATACGTTTTTATTTTCTAGGAGTTTCCTCAAAGCCACTGCTTTAGTTTCACGTTTGCAGCTCTAGTTGCATCTAAGACTTCCCAAAGTCAAAATCATGCTCCTTTTTAATTGAGCCCCAGATGATGATGTCATCTATTGCGGTGTCAACCCCATTAATATGTTCATAAATCATATGTATGGCATTTCTGATGCCCAAACCATATCAAAAGGTAGGTGTAAGAATTTGTATCTTCCAAATGGGGTATTAAATGTGCATAGTTGAACTTTCTTCAGTTAATTTTAGCTCTCCAAAATCCTGAGGAGGCATCCAATTTATTGAACTATGGTGCATTGGCAGATTGAGCCATACTCTTTTCTCTGGTTGGCAGTTTGAAATGTTCTATTTTTGTAGCTTTGTTGAGGTCTCTCGTTTCTAAGCATATGTGTAGCTGGCTGTTATTTTTCTCCACAGTGACTAGGCAGCTCACCCATTCTGTTGGTTCCTCATTTTTTTGTAATACTTGCATTGCTTCCATCCTTGCAAACTCAATCTTAAATTTATCATGAAGTGCAAATAGCACCTTCCTACGGGGAGGCACTAGGTTATTTATCTCGACTGTATGTTCACCCTGCAAGAAACCCAACCCTAGAAACAGATCATGATATTCCTGAATGAGTGCCTCATAGCCAGGCCCAGTATGCTCTTGTAGTGAGATCACCCATTTTACCAGATTGAGTTTTTCACAGGTGGCCAGACCTAAAATTTGTGTCCTCTCCTTTGGTACTACAATGAATGGAAGCCTGTACATGATGTTTTTATATCTGATGCTGCAATGCACCTCCCATTCACTGGTATATTTGTTCCAGAATAACCAATTATTTTATATTTGGTGGTGTCCGTTTCGGACTTATTTACAGTCTGTAATAATCTTATTCAGACAGAATATTAACCTGTGTCCAGTTTGAGTGGAATTATTGTTTCATTCACTTTCATTGGCAGTATCCAGTCCCTCTCATCAGCTTACTTTATTCCAGCATCTCTGCATAAAACTCCTCAACCAGGTTGTCTCCAGCTGCATGCACTTGACTTTTCCGCATTTGGGAGCAGCAGTATTTTGCAAAATTATTATTTTTTCCATGTTTATGACAAAGGCAAAACACTGCTTGGGGCCATGCTGTAATCCACACTTTCCACATAACCATCTGTGCCCAGTTCCTCCCAGCAGCTGCATTGATAGCAGGTGATTCCATGTTTTGAACTGACCTTCGTATTTAATATGTGAATTACCCCTTCTGGTGAATTCAGCTCTTTGGCTTGTGCTTTCTGAGTTTCTGCTGTCCTACGTAGCTTAAGAGCTTTTTCTGAAGTTAAATCGCCTTCACAGAGGAGTCTGTCACCTAAAGACAATGGATTAATGCCACAAATGATTCTATCTCTGCCCAGAGACTCTGTCAACCCATCAAAATCACAGGTCTCACTGAATATTCTTGATTCTGTGACATATTGCTCTATGGTGTCATCAGATTTTTACATGCATGTTGGTCTCAAAGGTCTCATTCTTTTCTGGCATGCAATGTTCCTCAGATTTGGTCAGTATTTTACTTAACTTCATGCTTTCACCTTATTCAAATTTAAAGTTGTTATAAATAACCAATGTTTCCTTCCCCACAAGAAGCAAAAAGATTGATGATTTCACTTTATCATTTTTCTTCTCTGCCCATATCACCGTTAATTACAATTCACCTCTAAGTTCAAATTTTTTCCAGTTCTCTGCAACATTGCCTGAAAATTGTTGACTGAATGAGGGTTGCAGCACATCCATTTCTTTCCAAGGCGTTCTTCCTTTCTTAAGCTTGTCAGGCTACTATTGTGCTCATAAAATAAGTATAAAAACCTTTTTTCATCTTTGTTTGCTGCTGCATGTGCTCCCCTTTGCTCAGTTTTCAGTTGCAAGCATGGGAGTTAATCTCAAAATGAATTCATTTGGCACTTCTGGTACCATGTAACGACCTTGGGGTTCATTAATCAACACACCAGTGAATGAGAAAGGAATAAAACTTTTATTAACAAACTAGAGAGTGTGCATGGTGAACTGTTCTGCACAGCTACCCTTTGTTCTCAACCACCCTGCCTCCAGGGCATGTCTCAAAATTCCTACATTCAGTCCCTTATGAGCGAGCCTCTGTAAATTATAATCTTTCACAAACATACCTCAACAGTTCTTGAACTGGAATAACTGTTATTGCTGTTACTAATGGTTTGCTAAAGAGCTTCCCACAAGTGACACGTAGAGTAGCTGTTCCTTTTCATGGGGAGGGGCACACTTGGTAGAACACTGGCTCCTAAACACAGAGCCGTAACTAGCTATTTTTGCGCCCGAGGCAAGAATATAAAATTGTGCCCTCCCCCCTCCATATAAGAAGATGCATGCATAGGGTGACCAGATCACAGCAGTAAAATAGGACCTGCCCCCTCCCCGCTCGGCCCCACCATCACACCCCTCTTCACCCCCTAATCCCCCGCTGGCTTGCTGCGTCCCTCCTAGTCAGTCCCCAACCCACCACTTGCCTCCTTTCACCTTCTCCCTCCCCTGCCAGAAACCCCCATGCCCACCCCTAGAACCCCTGCTGGCTCACTGCTCGCCTCTTTGCCCACCCGCCACTTGCCCACCTGCTCGCCCCCGACTTGCCGCTCGTCCCCTCTCTCCCCCCCCAAGTATAAAGCCTCATTCAAAGACCCAGGGGTCACTATATTACTGCACACAGCAGTCAAACAATGCAGTTGTAGATAAATCTCTGCATTATGCATTTTTGTATAACTTTTACATGACTTTGTATTGAACCTTGGTAATATGTTATAGCAGGCCCCTAAGGTAGTATAATTAAGGTAAAAGAAAAATGTCTTTTTGCTAGAAGTAGAATAAGATCTTCCCCCCCACTTTATAATCAATTGCC
This sequence comes from Mauremys mutica, assembly GCF_020497125.1. Lineage (NCBI taxonomy): Eukaryota > Metazoa > Chordata > Testudines > Geoemydidae > Mauremys > Mauremys mutica. The sequence continues at coordinate 214,250,351 of NC_059073.1, forward strand.
CTGTTGAATGAAAGAGGTGTGAATGAGGAAAGCGTGGAAGGCAGCACCTCCAGACAGCTGCAACCCTTGGAGAGGGGCTGGGAGCCAGACCAAGGACAATCAAACTTGTCAAGTGAGCTGACTAGAGAAGAGCGGACATACTGACGGCCTCGGAGGTTAGAAGCAAGCGCCTACCTTTGGGAACACCCTCTTTGCAGTATTGGGACAACCCCCAGACCAGAAAAAAGCAGCAAAAAGGACCAACAGTCCCAGATTTTGAATCTGGGAGATTTGCCCCCCTCCATCCACCAACTCGCCACTAGCCTCCTCACCCCCCCTCCAAGTATCAGGGGTGCCAGGTTTGTAGAAATGTTGGTGGTGTCCAGAATACTCAGAGCCCACCCCTCCCCCTCAAACTCTGCCCCCCACCTGCCTAAGGCTCTGCGAGGGAGTTTGGGTGGGGGGAAGATTAATGGGGTGCAGGCCCTGGATTGGGGCAGGGGATTGGGGGTGAGACGTTGGGCTCTGGGATGGAGTCTAGGGTGCAGGCTCAGGGATGGAGTTTGGGTGCTGGGTGCAGGCTCTGGGCTGGGGCATGGGGTGGGGTGCAGGATGGGTGGAGGGGTGCAGGCTCTGGGAGGGAGTGTTCAGGGCTGGGTGCAGGATCTGGGAGGGAGTCTGGGTGCTGGGTGCAGGTTCCGGGCTGGGGCACGGGGTGGGGTGCAGGATGGGTGGAGGGGTGCAGGCTCTGGGAGGGAGTGCAGAGGGCTGGGTGCGGGCTCTGGGACAGAGTTTGGGGGCTGGAGAGGGGATGTGGGCTCTGGGAGGGAGTGGTGGGTGCTGGGGGGGAGGGGATTGCCATTACATGTGGCTTCCTTCCTCCCCTGCTGCCCCTCACCATTGCCTCACTGGGGGTGGGGGATGGGGCTGCCCCTTGCCCAGTTTGCAGGAGTGGTGGCTGCAGGGGGGGGGACGGATCACTGGGTCAAACAGTACACTCACCAAAGCCCCAGCAGCTGCTCAGGTGAGTGAGGTCCACTGGCTGCAGACGATCCTGTCTGTCTCCCACCAGAAGCCCCCTCAGCATCTCCTCCAGGTGGGTGCCATGGGAGGGGAGGACTGCAAAGCACATGTGTGCCTCCTCCCCCTCCTGATGTGCAGCAGCTGGCTGCCTCAGCCGGCTGCCTGCTGGCGTCCTGTTGCCATTCCGGCAGGGACGCTCCGGGGCTTTTCTGCACCCCTCAGCCTTGGGCGACTGAGGCCAGTGCTTCACTCGCCTCACCTTTGTTATGGCACTGCAAAACATAAATATGCTGGAATGAATATTGAGCTCACTCAGCTGCCTGCCTGTTGAGCAACAAAGCCACAGGCCCTGATTGTCAGAGCAACTGAGCACCCACAGCTCCAACGGAAGTTAGCAGGAGCTGGATGTGCCTGGCCCCAATGAAAATGAGGTCCAGAGCTAACACATGCAGGTCTGTATAAACAACTCAGGTTATCTGTTTCCAGATTGAATAAAAAAATCCTAGTTATAATCTACAAGGTCCTTTGTGGGTCCAGGCTCTCTCCAAGACAGGCTTATTCTCCCACAACCCATTAAGATAACTACGGACACTAAGACAGATTTGCTGCATCACTGTGAAGTTCACAGCATACAAACCGAGAAGTGAGATAAAAACATAAAATCCTCTTGCTGGAAGGTTGCTGGATAACACTACTTGATATCTTAGAATTCAGAACAACAAACCCACAAGGACCCCAAAACACAAAGAAACAAAGCAGGTTGCTCCCTAAAACAGAGAAGCACCACTCAACTCAGCTTACATTAGTCTTCTCAGGCTGATGCTTCCCTACAGACCTACCTAGCTGTCAAGCAACACCAGAAAACCCCTCACAAATTGAAGTGGTAGCTTGTAATTTTTACACAGTTTTTTTCCATACACTGCACTATACAGGAAAATGGATCAAAACTTTCTTGGTGATAGAAATTTGACCCTACATTACCTTGCCACATTCAGGTCTCAATGCAAGGACCAACTCTTTGAAAAAGTATTCTTCTAGTAGAGTCTCTTTCTCTACACCTGCACACTCACAGACTTATTTATGAAGGGCAGAAGTGGAAGGCCAGGAGAAAAGAAAGATAGATCGCAAGATGGTGAGGAGCAAGAGAAAAGAAGGAAAAAGAAACAAGTAAATAAACAGGAAGAGGGAAGACAGAATAGAGCTGCTTTGGGGCATGTTTCATACTACCTTTAACTGGTGTCCAGTGCTTATGTATTATTAGGCACCTTAGCAATAGCCAATATCAGGCATTTCTCAATGTTTTACTTGCTGTTATTGCCTCTCATAAATTTTTTCAAATAGAGACTGGCAGAGTGAGGGGGGTGGAGGTCTATTATCCCCATTCTATGGAATGGGGAACTGAATCCCAGAGACATGAACAGGACTGATTTTCACAAGTGCTGGTAACTAGTTGAAGTCAATGGGAGGTGAAGTGCTCAGCGTCTCCAAAAATCAGGCCCAAAAGACCAGATTTTTGAAGGTATTTAGGCAGGCGCCTAGTGGGATTTTCAAAAGCACCCCTGGTCCCAAATCCCCATTCTGCAGTAGAGTTTTTTGGATCAAGCATCCTGTGTTGAATGTTTAGTCATTACAATCATTATATAAAGAATTAAGAAGTGCAAGCAATGAGCACAAGAGGTGATGTGTTGGCCACAGATCAATCACAACATTATTAATGCGGCAGGAAACTGCTTTTCATGCTTGAAACACAAGCCAAGCCAACAAGCAAAGCTACTGAGCCCTCACCCAGTTCCCCAGAGACCTTATGAGAAAGTTGGCACTGATTTATTTATCTGGCAATCAAACGATTATTTAATAGTCACAGATTATTATTCTCTGTAACCCAAAATTTGCGCACTGCACAGTACTAGTACTAAGTCAGTGAGTTCCATCTCTTAACCCAGGTGATAGAGAGCGCCTGAGAAATCACACCTCTAATACTTGGGGCCAAAGGCTTACCATTAAAGAATACCTGCATCCAAGGTTTTATGTAGTCCAGACACACCAAGGGACACATTTTGGCTTAACTGAAGGGATCTAAGAGCAATCCCAGGAAAGTTCCAAAACATTGGCAGTAGATGCGGACTGAGTTAATGAAATGTTGTTATTGTTATTATATGAGTGAAGGGCAGTAAAGTTACACTTAGCCTGCCTGAATGAGGGGGTGACCCTAAACTGAACCTTACTCACTAAGAGGGGGGTAGGAATGCCACATCCCAGTGAAAGAGAAGGGGGTGGGGACAGGTGTTTCTACCTGGTGGTGTGGATGCTGCCTAAAGAGTTCTAGACACCATTTGATCTTCTCTCCCAACAGAGCTAATTAGATTCAACTGAGAGTCATTGTTTCTGATTGGTGATTACCAGAAATGAAATGCTGATAAGCAGGTCTAGGGGCCATGCCTTAGACCTGGCGGAGGGACAGTGGTGAAAGGAAAGCTAATGCAGAAGCAGTATGGTAGTGAGGCTCCCTGCTACCCAGTGAAATCACTAAGAGCTGAAATCACTAAAGAACTAGGTTAAGTGGTGGAACCTCAGAAGATGGCGTCACAGAAGCGGCACTGAGTGTTCAACAGTGGCAGCGTGTGACCAGCAGCAACATGTGACCAGCCAGTTGAGGAGGCACACAGTGACCACAGAGACATTGATTGATGCTCCCTGCCCTTTCTGGGATGGGAGGTGAACCCCTGTTAACACCCCTCTAAGTCCTTATTATCCAAGGAGAGTCAAGTGAGAGTGGGGTACAGTGGAGGGAGAGGGGAGTGATGTGTTAAATGGACATTTATTTGTTGGACTTCCCCACTGAAAGGTGGGAAAGTGAGGCAAAGGACACTGCCCAACACACTGTGGGATCAGGTTATGATTAAGGCTGAGTGCTTTTGAATGTGATTGTGGTGTTTTCCACAAACGAATCCTTGGTTCCCTTTTCCTTGTATTAAAAGGAATTTTATACACAGAATCAGTGCTTGTGAGAGGGGAAGTACTACTTTCCAGATTACTGGCTGGGGGCTTGAGCCAGTTCTGTTTTGTGTTGTTAAGAGGAACCCCTAGATATTGAACCCAGCCTTAGTTGTTGCCGACTGCCCCTGGCAGAAGAGTGGCATTAGTAAAAGCTTTATTCCTTTCTCTTTCACTATTTGTTGTTTAACAAACTCCAAGATCATTACAAGTGTGTATATGCCACCTGCTGCAGTTAGATGGTATGCAAACTGCCTGGGTGCCCTCTGCTGGCTGACTCACAGGAAAGTTCTTGGCTTTGCTTGACTAAAGAGCAGGTGTTGCACAGGGGATGGGTAGCTGAGAGGATTGATGTCCTATAGAAACCTGACAGAGGGCTTTGTGGGTTATCTGCAAGAACTGGGGTTGCAAAAGCACTCAGTTATATCAGTCTGTTAGTGTCTTTCAGCGGTGATGTGTCTTCTGCAGTAAGCTGGTATTAAGGTGGCATTAAGATGATATAACATCAGGGGTAGCTGAAGGAATGAGATGAAGTCACATTGTATTAAAATCGAACACATTTTAATGCTGCCAGAGCCCTCATCATGCAGCACCTAGAGCTGGCACCAGGTGGCACCACCCACCACAAGAACACTGGGTTTCAATTGCCATTTTCCCCAGCCTCTCTCTTTAGAACCACCCCCACCTACACCCTGGATCCCAGCTGCAGGACAAGCCTGTTACATATGTATTTGTATTCCTTACTCCCCATTTTCCTCCCTCTCCCCAACCCTTGCTGTGTTAAGTCTAATTTAGGCCATCATCCTGCAAATACTCCTGCCTATGAGTAGTCCCATTGACTTCAATACCTTCCCCAGTCCTCTGCATCTTCCTTCCATGCCTTCCTATCACCAGCCCTGCCCACCTCTTTGTCCTCTGAGCCTTTCCATGTCATCTCTATGTATCCCAGCTTCCTCCCCTCCCCTTCCACACTCTCTTGTCCTCTGTGCCCTTTTCACACATCCAACTGATACTCTCCACCCATCCTCTGACCTGTGACTCCCTCCCTTTTCTCCTTTTCCCTTATCCATGACTCAAAGATCCAGCCCCTCTCCCACTGAGAGCCCTGGCCCCCTTCCTGATTCCAAAATTTAAATTTTGCTTACCATTGCCATCTTGGAAAATCAGAACATAGCCACCTTATCCATCAGTATGCAAACACAATATGCAGTCAATCTTCACAGAAAAGTTATATTTAAACATGTATACAACATTTAACTAAAATCTTTGTTTCTAGACTTTTGGTTGGGAAATAGATCAGTGGTTTTTTATATACCAATAATTCTTGCTTGTTCATTTTCTACTGAAAACTGCTAATCTTGATAACCTTGATAATCTTGCTTCATTCACAGTTTCATAATAAGATGCATTTCTTTGTCTTAGAGTCACATGGGAAGAGTTCCTCAGGTTGACAAGGGCTGGGTTTTACAATAAAATGTTTCTGTTCTGGACTTAGTTTCTGAACTTTGACTTGTCAGTGTGATTTTTCTCTAGAATGCTCAGTCTGAACTTCACTGAAATTGGTCATTAAAATATCATGGGGTTGCTCCAGAGGTGTTAATATTTTTTAGGTCTGTTGATTAATTGCAGTTAACTCACATGATTAACTAAAAAAAATTAACCGTGATTAATCACAGTTTTAATCGTATTGTTAAACAATAGAATACCGATTGAAATTTATTAAATGTTTTTGGATGTTTTTCTACATTTTCAAATATATTGATTTAAATTACAACACAGAATACAAAGTGTTCAGTGCTCACTTTATATTATTATTTTATTACAAATATTTGCACTGTAAAAATGATAAACAAAAAAATCTTATTTTTCAATTCACCTCATACAAGTATCATAGTGCAATCTCTTTATCGTGAAAGTGCAACTTACAAATGTAGATTTTATTTTGTTACATAACTGCACTCAGAAACAAAATAATGTAAAACTTTCGAGCCTACAAGTCCACTCAGACCTACTTTTTATCCAGCCAATTGCTCAGACAAACAAGTTTGTTTACATTTACGCCAAATATGCTAAACATTCATATGCCCCTTCATGCTTCGGCCACCATTCCAGAGGACATGCTTCCATGCTGATGACACTCATTTAAAAAAAAATGCGTTAATCAAATTTGTGACTGAACTCCTTGGGGGAGAATTGTATGTCCCCTGCTCTGTTTTACCCATATTCTGCCATGTAGTTCATATTATAGCAGTCTTGTATGATGACCCAGCACATGCTCATTTTAAGGACACTTTCACTGATTTGACAAAACACAAAAGATACCAATATGAAATTTCTAAAGATAGCACTCAACCCAAGGTTTAAGAATCTGAAGTGCCTTCCAAAATCTGAGAGGGATGAGGTATGGAGCATGCTTTCAGAACTCTTAAAAGAGCAACACTCTGATGCAGAAACTACAGAAAAAAAAATCGACCTTCTGCTGGTGGTATCTGACTCAGATGATGAAAGTGAACATGTGTTGGTCGACACTGCTTTGGATCGTTATCGAGCAGAACCCATCATCAGCATGGATGCATGTCCTCTGGCATGGTGGCTGAAGATGAAGAGACATATGAATCTTTAGCGTATCTGGCACTAAATATCTTGCGACGCTGGCTACAATAGTGCCATGCGAACATCTTTTCTCATTTTCAGGTGACATTGTCAACAAGAAGCAGGAAGCATTATCTCCTGCAAATGTAAACAAACTTGTTTGTCTGAGTGACTGGCTCAACAAGAAATAGGACTGAATGGACTTGTAGGTTCTAAATTTTACATTGTTTTATTTTAATGCAGTTATTTTTTTGTACAAATTGGACCTCAGAGACTCAAGTTGGGCACCCAGAAAATGAGGAACTCACAATTAGTGGCCACCTGTGAAATTTTTGTTTAAGAGGCTTGTTTGCCAGAAGCTGGGGATGAGTGAAAGGGGATGGATCACTTGATGACTACCTGTTCTGTTCATTCCCCCTGGGGCACCTGGCACTGGCCACTGTCGGAAGACTGGGTACTGGGCTAGATGGACCTTTGGTCTGACCCAGTAGGACCATTCTTATGTTCATATGTTATGTTGTTTAGCATCCTATAGGAACTCTATGACAGACACAGGGATAGAAACCAGTTCTCCAGAGCAGCATTCAACAAGCTTAACCATGAGACTCCCCTTTCTCAGTCTTCCTGTAGTCCTCTGCTTCATTCACTATATGCCTTCCCGCTTCCGCATCAAATGAGGCGGGGTCCTACAGACAACAGCCTCCTTCACTACACAACCCTGATTCATTCCCAGAGCATGCTTACTCTGTGCACTGGACATGGCAGGAGTCCTGTGGAAAAAAATAATATGTGATCATGTAATTAAGATGGTCAGAATGCATATGCACAGCAGGGCTGGATTTAGGTTGCACAAGCAACCATAATTCTGGCATGTCCTAATTTTTGAGCTCTGGATTTTGCAACCTTGATATTCTTTTAGTGCACTGTTTTGTACACTATTTAAAATATTTTTTTTCTTCCAAAGCCCCTTTAGATCCTGACAGATTTTAGCTTGTCAAAGCAATACCCTAACTATTTTGTTCTTCTGAAAGAATTCAAAAACAGTCATGGACTGAGGAAAGGCAGCTGGGAAGTTGTAAAGCATTATTTAAGTGCTCGGGTATTAAGATCTGACCCTGCTGTCTCTTACTCATCTGAGCAGGACTTACATGCATGAGTAGTGCCATTTGAAGCAAATGGACTGAAGTCAGTGGGACTGTCTGCATGAGTAACGCCTACTTGAATGAGTAAGGGTTTGCAGGATCAGTGTAATTGCTTAAGCAAGCGCTTGCTGAAACACCATCCATTTTCTTCTCACTCCTACTTTGCTATCATCTTGTGTAGATAACATCACTCTCATTTGGAATTGTTTGTGGTGTCAAAATCAAGGTGCATGTGACATCTATGGGAAAAATCATTGCCCATCAAAGGACAATGTGGGATTAAATGTTAGGACTCTAGCTGAGTAAACATTTCCAAATCCCAAATAAAGCCAGCACTTCTTTTTAACTTTGCCTGAATACCACTTGGGTGCAAAAATTCTTGTTTTTGGAAGAAATTTTCACATTGGTTCATGTGGAGGAAAAGATGATTTATGACCAAGAAACATGCTTCTAATAGGGGGAAAAAACAATTTAAATGTAAAGCCTGGAAGAGTCAGGTCTTAAAAATTTTCTCTGGGAGATATCTGTTGATTTCCAGGTTTTCTCTTTCCCATTATATATTCAGGCCTCCAAGTCCATGGTCAGTTAGGCCATGTCTACACTACCACTTATGTCGGCAAATTTATGGCACTCAGGGGTGTGAATATTCCACCCCCGGAGTGACATAAATTATGCCAGCATAAGTGGCGGTGTGCACAGCGCTATGTCGGCGGGAGCGCTTCTCCTGCTGACATAGCAACCGCCGCTCGTTGGGGTGGTGTAATTATGTCAACGTGAGAGCGGCATCGATACAGCTGTGCCATTGTAAGCACTGTAGAGTAGACACAGCCTTTCTGTGGTATCCCATAACATTTCTTCATCTTGTGAGCCCAGGAGAGTTTAGTGCAGCATGCATCAACTCCTAACAGTACTGATGGTGAACCCTCAGTAAACAATATGTTTTGACTGTGGCACCAATGGTTGCTGGAATTAGGGTCCTGAGCATTCCATGGCTGGATAGCAGGCAACGGCCTACTAGCCCATCAGAGGATTAAGAAAGGTAATATACTATTGGAAAATAATGGTGCACTGATTTGGAAGGTACAAGGTACATCAGAGGAATTGTTTATCATTCTCTTTTAGATCATGAGAATAAGTCATGTTTAATTTCTGCTTGAAAGGCTGACAGGGAAATAGGACAAGAGAATTTTGCATACACGATAATTTTTCCTAACTTTTTTTGGTAAGCAAAAATATATTGCACTGCTACATGCAGTATTTTGCTACAGAAAAACTGTAGAAGAATATAAGGCTTAAACAGACTTCTCTGTGAAATTTTGGCATTTTAAATCTTTTTCCACTTTCCCATTTTCTTGCAGTTATTAAAAAAGCCAGAGAGCTGTTGACCTTTCCAGCCCACAAAACCATTTTACCTCTCTCTCCCTCCTGTGCCATTCATTTCTAGCCATTCTTTTTATCAACAAACACAACCATTTAATATGCTGCAAACATCAAGACTGATCTATATTTCTCACTCTGCTGTATTTGGTTTATTCTTTTTTATCAACTGTCGGGAAGCTATTGTTTCAGAAACAAGATCCTGTTTTGCAGGTGCAACTTTTTCCTGCAATTAATAGCCAATAGATTTCTAACAACTTGATGCATGTTCGGTTACCTCCAGAGTTTCACTCCCAAAAGAGGAGGCTGAGTTGAGGAGCTGTCACAGGACAGGGTTCCCTCACCCTGAATTCCTTACTGCAAACAGTTCTCACACAGAACTCATGGCAAGTTCAACACCAAATGTTTTATTTACAGTGTGAATACAACAGAACAAGTTCCTCAAAGCTCAAGGTTCTTACATTCTCCCTGTTGTCAGTTGGCATGCATGTGTGTCTTCTCTACCTGTGCTGGACCAGCAGATGTCGATAGCACTACCCAGAAAAAATACAGGTTCGGTTCGGGGTGAAGGCACTCGGCCAGGTTTATTGCTGACGAAGCACGGGCCTAGCTCCCTGGATCCGTGTCTACAGGTATGTTAACACATGTATGCCCGTGATAATGGACTCAGCTCAGTCAGCAGCAGGACTTTCTGCTGCCCCCTTGGCTGGACAAAGGTGCCCCTTCTTTGAGTTCTCTTTTATACATTGATACAAATAAGTTACGTACACTCCAGATGTATTACCAACATGTTATTGACACTACATGCTGGTTCAAACAAAACATCTCCACTCATCATTCTGTCCTCCTATCCTTGTCTTTACTGGGGGTTGGTGTGTTCCTATACCATCTCCCAAGAATTTTGTTTATACTATAACTCTATGTTGGGGTGTACCTGTATTAGCCTTCATGAATACCCAGTACCCAGTACTTCTTAGAAGCATCTGTGTTTTAGCAGTGTCAGACATGTTTTTGCCAAGTTCATGTACCAGACAGTGAATTTGTAAGCAGGTATTTGCTTTATCACAGGGCTTGACTTTGGCTCAAGACATGGCTTGGCTTTGCTAACTGTGCTTCAGGCCTCAGGTCTTGCACCAGGCCCCGTGCTCCAGGGTCTCTCTATCTCTGTACTACACTCCCTAGGCATACCATGGTGGTGGGGAGAAGAGATCTTACCTTTTTGAGACCCTGAGCTTCGCAAGCCCTGTCTTGCAGCCTACCCCTCTCCTCTCTTCCTATCTCTCTTTTAGCTGTCCTCAGCTGATGAGATGAGCCATCTGGTTAATTGGTTAATCATTTAGTCTTAGCTAATTATCTCCCTAATTTGCCCCATGTAGGGAAGCTTACTAAGTGGTGAGTCAGCCTAAGATTACTCACACTCTGTCACAGCCCCTTTAAAGAAAGTTAGCTCTTAAAGATATAAGTAATTGAATATTTCAGTTACATGTGTAAAACTGAATTCTAAATAAGGTAATGTAATGCAATAGTCAAGGGAAAAGGATTATTTTAAAGAGATAGTCACTGGTTAATAGCATAGGCCTGTTTGCTGCAATTCTGGTTAACAGAAGGTCAGTCATATCCCTCAACAGAAATGTGCACAAACTTTTATTCCCCTGTTTATCCAAAACCTCTTTTTCATGGTGATTTAAGAGGTCTTCCTGCCCTATAGGAAAAATAAGGTAGCAGCATAGCTGTAAATAAACCTCCCCCTACCATATAGTAGTTGATTATATTATGAAAAAAACCACTAATTTTTAAAATTCATGATAATTTTAGATCCTTTTATTCTTATTTTGTTGCAAAGCTGTTTTTGTCATAAATGCCCATTAATGAAAAATATTGAAGTAAAACAAGGCACATCAAGCTCCATATAAATGACCAATACACTCTCCGACAGCTGCCTTCCTCCCAGAGTTTTTCTTGTGGTCTTTTCATGTAGGTAACTGGTTCTTGAGAGAGGACATACCTCGTTCTCTGCCCTCTTCACACCATCTTTTGAATTATATTTCCTGAGGAAATCACATTGACACTTTGTTCATTGGCCAACATCCAGAGAACAAAGTCTTACTGCATTGGATTCCATGTTTGAAGTGGATGCTTATCAAAAAGCAGTATTTAGGTTTCCTGTGGAGTTGGTAGCATTCACTGCATAGAGAATGAGAAATATTGCAATGCCACAAAAAAATTAAGGACAATGACCATAAAAAATTGATTAATTCCACAACATTTTAAGTTAAAAGGAGGATGAAACTTTTACTGGATACATTTCTAATGCACTTTACAAACCAATGGAGATATCATGCTCTGCAGTGGAAGGGGTGTATGTGGAGCTAAACCGTTCTAATTTATCACCATGAAGAGCTGGACAGTGTTTGCAGAGGTAGATTGCAATGTCTTTTTGGAAAAAGGTATAAAGATATTTCCTAAACTTTTCACCAGCAAAGGCATAGATCACGGGGTTGATACAACAGTGGAACATTGCAATCGCTTCTGTCACTTGGATTGCTAGCTCCAGCTGCCTGCTGCTCTCACAGTTGTTTAGGGAAAATGAATCTTGAAAAGTGTACATGAGAACAACAATGTTGTATGGTGTCCAGAAGATAAAATAAACAATCATTACAATAAAAATAAGCCTGACTGCCTTATGTTTTTTCTCATTCCTACGTCTCAGTAATATTTTTATAATCTCTATGTAGCAGAAGATCATAATGACAAATGGAATGACAAGTCCCAGGATGTTCATCTTTAAAATCAGGAATTGCCTCCATTCTTTTTCATAATTTGATGGATAATGAGAGCTGCAAGTCCAGTGAGGACCTTCCTTTTGAACACTATGAAATATAAACCCTGGAAGAGAAGCTAATATTGCTATACCCCAAATGACAACACTTGTGAGGATGCCATAGGTAACCGTCCTAGCTTTTAAAGCAAACACTGCATGGACAATGGCCAGATATCTATCTATTGTCAAAAGTATTATGAAAAACATTCCACTGTAGAAGCCAGCAAAATAGACCCCTGAAAGAATTTTACACATTGCATTTCCAAAATCCCACTCACGTGCTGCATAGTAAGCCCAAAATGGCAGGGAAAGAATAAAAAGCAAATCGGAAATTGCCAGATTCAGCAGATAGATGTCAGTCATGCTTCTCAGCTTCTTGTATTTTATCAGGATCAGCACAACGAGCACATTGCCCACCAGGCCAAATATCAGCACCAAGGAATAAAGCGGTGGCAAAAAGTGGGATGCAAAATGTTTGACATCATTTGAACATGGTGCTGCACCATCCTGATCATAATAATACGTTGTTGTCTGTATCTCCATCTCCGGTTCACCAGTAGAAGTGTTCATTTTGCACTGGCCTAAGAATGAAGAAATGGATGATTATTTACAGGGTACTGTATAGTATCACAGTGAAACACAGGAATGAAATACATTATATTGTATAATCATATGTTCGTACAAGCCATTAAAATGTATTGTGCGTGTTGATTTTCACTTTAGAATACCCTTTGCTGTAAGCAGGATAACAACTGCTGATGTTAAGATGTAAAAACAAAATTGCAGATCACGTTAACAAAGAATTTAGAATTAACTTGCGGTTTGAACTTGCTAAATATTGTTTCCCACTTGTACTATGTATGAGAAGTGTTTGTCTTCAGTAGACCATGTGGCATCATAACATGGTGAAAACTAATTGCCAACTGACTAATAGTTCCAAGCTGGAACACTAGGAAGGTGTAGTAAGTGGTTTTCAGAAGTGTTAGAATGAACCAAAAAAGAGAGCAGCAGAAAAGAAGAGAAAACAGTTAATCTTTTTCAGCTTTCTGAACCAAATTCAGATGTCACTAGCCCACATCAAAGCAATAAGCCATGAGTGTGTGCGCATTGGTAGGCTCTGGGTGCAAAACTTCTAAGTAGCATCCACAGGCAAAAATTTGCAAAATATTATTTGTTGAAAATTATTTGCCTCCCCTAATGCTTATTCTATCAACAAGTTCTTAAATTTCTCGTGTAAAAGGACTTCCCTGTACTTCCGTATTTGGTTTCCATTGGTTCAGGAAAAAATAAGGGCCTGGCACTAGGGTCCACTTATCCCACTATGCAATATAAAGTGACCTTAATATCAATGTAAATTTATACTTAATATTATAGTACCAAAGTGGATTAAAGGGGCCCTTGTGTAAATGAGAATAAGGCCGTTAGTTAAGAAAATTGTTCCACTTTATCTTTAGGCCTTATTTTCATTTACACCCAGGCGACTTTAAACTGCTGTAGTCATGCAAAGGAGCCTTGAAGAAAGTGAGTGTATATATATATACATGGTCAGAGCAATGTCAAGTGGCCTTTCTGTAAATAAGAATCAGACTCCCTTTTTGTTTTTGTGTTTGTGATAATCTCCTTGTATACAACAAATAGCTGATTTACCTGTTAACTGGGAAAATGTGGAAGAAGAGATTAGACAACCAGAACCTATGTTGTGGGATGAAATGGCAAGTTTCACCTCTCTTGCAGTTCTGATCAAATCCAAACAATGAAAAATGTTTATATGTAGACTTCTAATGAAAACCTATCACTGTTCTCTAGCATCCAAGGAATATTCACCATGTTGTGCTCAGCTGCTAACCTGCAAGAGAATTCACAATATATAAATTGATATTCAAACTCCTCCCTGAATGACATCTAATTATTTAGAAACCATCATATTTTCTGAGCCATATTCTTGTATTTTAAATCTTTTGGTTAAAAAAATACTCTTACAATGTCCATTTTGAATGTATCCATAGTTAGGATTGGTTATCTTGTTCTAATTACTGGATTCTGCTGACATTTAATACTTGATTCAAGATTTTATTTCCTCTTATTGCAATGGCCTTTTGTCTGAATGCTAACTAGTTATTTCTTCAATATCAGAAATGCCTACTCTCTGGGGTATGAAAGTTGGTTGGAGTTAATGATTTAATAGATCTTTTCCATCAGTAACACCAGGGGCTAGGAAAACTGTCAGCAGCTGTTTGCAAATTATTAGTGAACACGTTTTGCTATTTAAATATGACTTGCATCCGACGAAGTGGGTATTCACCCACGAAAGCTCAGGCTGCAAAACGTCTGTTAGTCTATAAGGTGCCACAGGATTCTTTGCTGCTTTTACAGATCTATACTAACACGGCTACCCCTCTGATATTTAAATATGTTCGTTATTGAAAAATATTCAAAGGTTTTATATAAAATATTTTAACCTATAGATTTTTCATGAATTATTCACTACGAGTATAGCTTTGAATATTCATTATTTATAATAAAGGATTTGTACTGTGCAATTGGTCACATAAGTCACATGATATTGTTTCCTCTCCTTGCTCAGATGACTGCAACTTTTATAAACAGGAGGGTTTGACTAAGTCCTTTCCAGTGGGTACTGTGGTGTGGATGCATCTACACCAGTTTCTGCAACCATTCTTGCAAACCAAACAACTCATACAAATGTTTACAGAAAACAAATTAAAAGGTTGTAAATACTGAGGCACCTTTCATGGCTGAGCAAAGGCTACAAACATTCTTGCCTTGTAGCGTTTTGAGTGACTGTACTATATTTGAAAAAGGACAGAAGTTTTGGGTGTGATGTTTGCCACCTCATCTGCAATGACAGTTTCAGTGGAGGAGCAAAGCACACAAAACTCTCGGTGGTGATAGTTAATACTGCACGCATCTTTTGTTGTGTTTTCCCTGCTAGGTTGGGATTCAGCTTTGTGGCTGTACAATCTTTCGGGAGGTGCTTTGCTGCACAGTTCCCCAGTGACATTGTGGCACATCTGCGTTCATCAAAAGGAACTCTTCATTCAGTGCTTAATTCATGTCCCTCTCTTGCTGGTGGTTAAACATTGTACAGCCTCTGGTTTGCTTGGCTTGTTTAACCAGAAGTATATTACGTACAAATAAATACCACATTAAAAGAAAATTAAGGCTGCAAAGTCTTGCACTGTAAAGTCAGGAAATGTCAGCATGAAGGTTGCCTCTTAGTTAACGCACTCAGCCACAAAGTGGCTCATAGAACTCAGAGCCCTTAAGGTAGGTCTGTGACATACTGGGGCACAGTCCAGACTAATGAGTAGCTGTCACTCTTGCCTGTAACCTGGGGTACCCTTTTCAATACCTTGCTACTGTAGCCACTGAACGGGACTGCTCACAAACAGCCACCAGCATGTAAATCACACACAGGTATGTCTGTTTCTGTTGCAGCCAGTCAGCCACACCTTGGCTCTTACCAGCTTTAAAGATTACCCCAGGCTGACCCCAACACACTCCCAGTCCCAGATTTGCCCCCAGAAATGTATGTCCTGTATTGCCCAGTGCCCTCCTGGATAGTACAACTATATTAAGTCAATTATTCCTCTAAGAGAAAAATATCCCAATTTATTATTTTAAATAGTTATCCAGACACTTCAATTTAAACACACTGGATTAGATAAAACAGTAAAACTAATTTATTAACTACAAAGAGAGAGATTTTAAGTGAGTACAAATAATAAGGCATAAAATAGTTGCAAGAAAAATAAAGATAAATGCTTACTTAAGAAACTATACTATACTTATCATTTAATACATGGCCCCATGATTTATTTATTGTGCACCGTCCAAGCCCTGCACTGAATACATAATTAATAATTGCCTAAGACTTTTTATGGTGCTCACCACTAGACCATCTGAGTGCCCCGCAAACATTAATAAGTTTATCTTCAAAACATTCCTTTGAGGTAAAGGATATTATCCTCATTTTACAAATGAGGAACTGACACAGAGAAAGATTAAGATAAATAATGTCCACTAATTTTGTGTGCCGAATTTGAGATCTTTAGGGCTGACTTTTCAGATCATTTAGCATTATGTAACACTTCAAAGCACCGCTCCCATTGACTTCAGTTGCAGTTGTGTGTGCTCAGCACTTCTGCAAATCAGATCCTGGGGTTTCAAGCTGGGTACCCAGAAAAAAAAGAACACACAATTAGTGACCTCTTGTGAAAAGTCTGATTTACGTGACTTGTCAAGAATCCCATAAGAACTCTCTGGCAGAACTGTCTGTAAGATATCATCAGAAGAACATTGAGACCATGCTTTTGTTCTGAATGTGTAATTTCATTTCAGAAGCTCCAGTAGTTCCCATTCTCATGATGCTTTACAATTGATGTTCGTAATGTGAAATCCAGGATCATTTCTGTGTGTAAGTCCAATGGACCCATTCAGGCTTCTTCATGCAGAGCTACCCTACCATTCAAGAATAAGAGATCTGAGTTTTCACGAGTCTTAGTTTCTGAGCATGCTGATCAGATGAGTTTCCAGGGGCTCCATAATTGTGCTCACAGCTGAGTGATTTTTGAGGGCCCTTTATGGCTACATTTGCTAATAGGATGAGTTTTGAGGGTGTCCTGTGCCTGAGTTTGCTAGTAGGAGTTACCAGGGTCCCCTATACCTGAATTTGCTGGCAAGGGAAAAGGGTAAATTTTGAGGGTTGCCCCTACCCCCCAAACATTTTCTTATTTAAAAAAAATAATAATTCCTTCATCCCTTTGGGTTCCCCCCCAACCAGCTGCAGTGATAATGAGGATGTGGGACAATCACCTCGAATGTCTCTTTCCTCAATCTGCATTCAAGTTTGAAAGAGTTGAATGAATCTCCAAACATTCACCAGACTGAGATAACAGGTGGGAATAAGTTTTGAGACCCCACCTTTGTAGCTGAGGGACTTCTACTGCTTCCAGGTAGAAATGCAGGATTGGGTGATTCAGAGCACTGAATGGCACATTAAGAAACTTAAGGTTCTGAGCTGAAGCCTAATGAAGCCTGTGCATTAACTTCCGTGAACTATATACTTCCACCAAACGAAGAGCGGCTACTTCTCTTGTAGCTTTTTGTGTTAAACTCTACCATAGCCACCTGTTTTCCCACAATTGCAGCAGAATCAGGCTCTCTTCTCAATATGTGAAGAGGCTGATAGATGGCAGTCTCATGTAGCTTTTGTCTTATGAACTACTGTAATATCCCACGTAGCACAAAAATCTAACACCAAACAAGCCAACAAAAACTGAAACGTTCTGCTTTTAGGCTGCTGGTGTCAAAATTTGTTCTATGTGGTGTTCATGTAGCCAAGTCGGTCAGGGATATTAGAGTGACAGATAGAAGTTGGTCCAATAAAATATATTACCTCATTCACCTTGTATCAAAATTTAGTAGAAGTGTTGCCTAAATCAAAATCCAATTTTGTCTGCCTCAGCATTTTATTATACTTTGTGTACAGTCGCTCTCACTTTAAAGTCTGTCAGAGTTGTCTACAGAAGAGACTCTACTGAGGCATATAGGATAACCAGAGCCTGCCTGCCATGAAAAGAAAGAAACCATTAAGAAGTAAAGGAGAAGGGAGGAAAATCAAGTACTTGGGAGAAAGTTTCATCCCCTAACACCAATCTTAGTATCTGTCTGGAAAATTTCACTATGTGAAAACCCTGTTTAGTAGGGATGATAATGTCCATCTCTGAGGGATGTCTCTCAGCCTGTTTTGTGTCTAGAGATAGCTCTGTTGTGAGAACACGTGGGTGACAGTTCCCCTTCTCTGGATCATGTAACCTTCATATGGTGGAGATTCAGAGGGTAAGTTTTCTGAGGAGATTTTCACAAAAGCAGAGCTCTAGTATCAAGATCCTTTTCATAAGAACATAAGAATGGCCCTACTAGGTCAGACCAAAGGTCCATCTAGCCCAGTATCCTGTCTTCTGACATTGGCCAATGCCAGGTGTCCCAGGGGGAATGAACAGAACAGATAATCATCAAGTGATCCATTCCATGTTGCTCATTCCCGGCTTCTGGCAAACAGACACTAAGGACACCATCCCTGCCAATCCTGGCTAATAGCCATTGATGGACCTGTCCTCTATGAATTTATCTAGTTCTTTTTTGAACCCTGTTATAGTCTTGGCCTTCTCAACATCCTCTGGCAAAGAGTTCCAAAGGTTGACTGTGTGTTGTGTGAAGAAATACTTCCTTTTGTTTGTTTTTAACCTGTTGCCTATTCATTTCATTTGGTAACCCCTGGTTCTTGTGTTATGAGAAGGAGTAAATAACACTTCCTTATTTAATTTCTCCACACCAGTCATGATTTTATAGACCTCAATCTTTTTTACAAGCTGAAAAGTCCCAGTCTTATCAATCTCTCCTCATATGGAAGCTGTTCCATACCCCTGATAATTTTTGTTGCCCCTTTCTCTCAATCACTGTCTCCAAGGCTAAACCACAACTGCTTCTATCTTATGTGCAAATCAAATGTGGGTGAGTAGACAAATGCATGCAATAAAGCAGTGGTTTTCAACCTGTGGTCCGCAGACTATGTCTAAGATTTTCCTCCATTTGAAATTCTTAGGGGTCCGCAAATGAAAAAAGGTTGAAAACCATTGCAATAAAGTATCAACTTTTTGCAATCAGTACAAAATTAGAAATATGTTCTCTAAAATACCTGCAGAAAATTCATTCCTCTCATCCACACAGACATTCTTAGTTAAGAAAGATTCCAAGGAGTAGGAAATTCTATACAAATTGCAAAGGAAATCACTATTTGCATGTATTTTTTTAAGAACTTGAGCCTAATAATTATTTCTGTTTGTGTGCATTCAGAGAAGAGGAGCGTTCAGCTTGTCTGTCTGCTTGTCACTTAACAATAACCCAGGGATGCATATTTTAGGCATCTTTAGGAAATGCTGCCTGCAGAATCATCCCCAAAGAAACCCATATTCTCGCACAGTAAGTTCCCACAGGCTTTTGGGAGGATGGTTCTATAGAGGACAACTATTTTCCTGGCTTCTTCTCCTCCTGCTCTCCACCCACCTGCTGAAACTGCAGAGCTATTGATGGGGAAGCCTGCAGGGTGCTTTTTGCTGGGGGGTAAAGTGTGAATTACATCATTGTTGTTCATCTTCCCACACACCTTCCACACATACAGGCCAGTTTTGCTGGGTATTGTTGCAGTTTCTGGCTTGTCTGTGGACATGGGGGTGACTAGATGGTTTAGACTTCAATCTAGTTAAAGCTTCAGACCTTGGAGAAGGGGAGCTCTCACCAGCTCTTACCCTTTCCAGGCCTGGAAATGTCCTTGTACTCAGTATTTTCAAAAGTTCAGCAACTCTGTAGTTTGGCTTTCACTATGTCCACTTCCAATTGATCTGTCATCTTGTCATGTGGAATTCATTAACAAAAATACTCTTTCAGCATATGCTTTGCTACATGAAATAGAAAGTATATAAGAACCTAGTTTTTTTTTCAATTTCTTGAAGTTTCTACTTCCAGTTGGGTTTGTCATCTTGAAAATCAAAGTATTTCTCTTCTGTACTTGTGCAGTTTAGAAACTCAGGAGACAAAATGACTTTAGATTGTACAAAATTCTTCACATAACTTATCCATGTCAGAAACTTTATCAGTTTTGCATGCTTAATCTTCAGTAAACTCTTCAAAGGAATGATTTGCCAATAAGACAGTTTCTTGTGCGTATTGTTTTCACTGAGGTTATATCTGTTTTGTAAATGATTTTGTGCTCGCTGATAAAAAATAAAAGCAGAACCTCTGTTTCACACTTCCTTCATTCACTTTCACTGAGAGTCTTTAGTTTGAAAGTCACAGCATAACCACAAATGTTTTCATTTATTCTGCATTCTAGTTTCTTGTCTACACTGGATATCAATTTGAACAATGAAGTTACTTTGAATGAGTTTGACTCCAGAGCTTTAGTAGTGTCTGTGAATATTTTTAGAGCACGGCTCAAGAAGAAACAGTACAATTCAGCAATTTCATTCCAAAACTATCCCATATTACTCCAGGACATTTATATGTTTCCAAAGATTGAAAGTGACTTGTAAGCTCTTTCCAACATATTGCTACTGAGTTAATAGCACGTACAAGTGACAGCCAACGTGTGACTACGTGACATAGAATTTTACTGTTTTCTGCCCCAGCAAATTCGCAAAACTCTTTAAGCTGATGAATTCTTAGTGAGTGAAAGTTAAAATGGCTGTAAACTTTTAAAACTAGGTTTTGTACATCAATGTTGAGTTGGTTACTGCACATCTTGTGCTGTTGTGTGTGATGAGCTGAACAATGGGCAGCAAGAAGATCATGGTTTCTCTCTTTCAATTTTTGTAAAACACTGTTAAATGTAGAAAAATTAACACTTGTGCTGTCTGTCTCCTCTTAGCATCTGTTAAGAGGCCAAGAGAAGAGATTAAAGAGGCTAGGACTTTTCAGCTTGGAAAAGAGGACACTAAGGGGGGCTATGATAGAGGTATATAAAATCATGAGTGGTGAGGAGAAAGTAAGTAAGGAAAAGTTATTTACTTGTTCCCATAATATAAGAACTAGGGGCCACCAAATGAAATTAATGGGCAGCTGGTTTAAAACAAATAAAAGGAAGTTCTTCTTCACAAAGCGCACAGTCAACCTGTGGAACTCCTTACCTGAGGAGGTTGTGAAGGGTAGGACTATAACAGGGTTTAAAAGAGAACTAGATAAATTCATGGAGGTTAAGTCCATTAATGGCTGTTAGCCAGGATGGGTAAGGAATGGTGTCTCTAGCCTCTGTTTGTCAGAGGGTGGAGATGGATAGCAGGAAAGAGATCACTTGATAACTACCTTTTAGGTTCACTCTCTCTGGGGCACCTGGCAGACAGGATACCGGGCTAGATGGACCTTTGGTCTGACCCAGTATGGCCCTTCTTATGTTCTGTTTGGTATAGTATGGTATGGTGCTGTAGGACTAGCAGATATTTCCCAATTTGTGCATTTGGGATATTTGAAGCAAGAGAGTCTCAGCCCTGACTGACTCAGTTATGGCATCACAGCTCATTGCTCAAGGAGCATGCTGTGTTAATTTAAGTTTCCAAAGGTGGTTTGGTCAAAACCTCCTCACAGCAGTCAGTGAGAATGAATGTTGCAAAACTACAAGAGAACAAAGCCATATAAGAGGATGGCGTTTCCCTCATCAGCAGTGCTAGCTCAGAGAACAAAAACACATGCCCAAGTTTTCCTTCCCTTTTCAAGGTTCAAACACAAGGCTTCCCCTTGCCAATGGATAAATAAGTAAAACAAGTGGAGGCCAACCTAGGTGATGGTGTTCTTTGATTTAAGCTGCAATGTTCACAGGACTGGTGATTTGGATGAGGTCTGGTGGGGTGGGCTGGGGGGCGGGGAGAATTTACCTTTAGCAACTCTTAATCGATATTGTGGTTAAGGGCAGCTAGATCTTTGCATGGATGCACTTTCGGGTGGAGTTTGTGAAAGCCCCAAATCTAAATGAAATCAAATACTGAGCCACCCTCTTCACAGGTGTTGGAAGGAGATGCTGGTTGGTTCCTCCCAGCAGGCATGGCTCAATATCTCTGCCCTGGATTTAAGGTAGTAACTCTCTGGGCAGAAGGAACACTGGGAATCTCTTCAGGGAAACCCTTAGGACCAGCTAACCTTGGGGAGAAAGCAAGGGTCACCCTTCTCTTGCTCTATTTGAGTTACCAACTAGAAGGTCACACACTTTGTATCCTGTGTAGGCCAAGCATGTTCACCCACTAGGGGCTCCTCACATCCCTCCATTTCCCACCTTGAAATTCCCCAAGTGCCACCCTCTCATCTCCAGGACTGACCTTAAGTGTTTTGTTGCTCAGGGAGATAAATGTTTTCAGAGGCTCTACACAAGGCACCCGTGCATTCATACAAATCTTGTCCATTTGGCACCTCCAAATGTTGGTGCCCAGGGTGGTTGTCCTGCCCACCCACCCCTAAGCTGGCCCTGCCCATCCCCCTATATTTCCAGGACTCCCTACAACTCCCCAAATTTCCCTCTGCCAAGGTTCTTTGTGCGTCCCTTCTCCCTTCCCTCTCATTCACACCTTCCCACCCACCAGGGGTTCTGTGGGCCATGCCCCTTTCCCCCAGACAAGGTCCTCCAATCTCCCCCACCAGGGGTTCTGTGCCCCCAATCTTCCCGTCTTCAAATACCCTCTTCACTCCCATGCTACAGGCTCTGTCTGCCCTCCATTCTCGTCCTTAAATCCAATGCGCGGGGCTTATGGGACTCCTTCCCCTCCCATACCAGGGGCTATGTGCACTCCCCTATTTCCCTCTCCCTCCACTCCATTATTTGTCTTCTTTCTGTCTGTGAGAGGATAAGTAGAGAAGGGATGTTATATTATTCAGACAGTGTTAATGGGTGCCAACCAAGCAGTTGTTTGGTCTACAGCCAGTTGCAGAAGTGCTTGAAGCTGTGGATCTGCTAAACAGCAGGGGTTCCATGTGTTCCTCATTCCGACCCCCCCTTTCAGTTTTCTGATTTTCCCCCAAACCAACAGGGCTCTGGGCGTTGATGTCTAGAACATTCCCTGAAATTTTGCAAGTAATCAGATGTGGAGCTCAAAAGTTATAATGTTACAGACTGAAATGCTTTTGAGTTGAGAATAATGCCAATAAAACCCAAGGGAATGGAGTAAGTGTGAACTACATTCTGTTCAGAGCAGGGTGAAATTACTACTCCAGTTTCTAAGGTATAAGCCCAGCCAAAAGGCAAGTCTTCCCCTTCCTAGAATTGAATCAGCACAACACAGTATCCTTTGGATAATACTGGCCTCTTCCTTTCTATACATGACAGCTGAGCCCTGGACACTGAGACCCAGCTGCATCTGCTCTCAAATCACTTACCTCTTGCCAATATGGTTCTATATCCTTGAAGATTTGGCAGGAAAATGATAGGTTTGGCCCTTCCTGGATGAAACCTGGCCTTGCCCTCAGGGGACTTCCAAGACCCAGATGCTTTATATTCCTCACTAAAAGCAAAATGACATTCTTGCAAAAATTGCAAGTTGCAGAGCCTTTTTGCTGTTAAATACAAATAGTTGATTTAAAGGATCGCAATCAAATGATCATGTTTTTCCTTACACTGTAGCTTCCCATTTAAAAAAGTGGAACACTATCAGTATAGCAAGACCACACAATATTAATTCCACACATAGCCAAGATGCTAGCTGTAACCGACCTTCCAAAAATGCATTGTTTTGGCATCAACGTGTCCTATATGCTCAACATATTCAGGAAAGCACACATATAATACTCTTTTTTCCTACAGCAGAAGTGCCTGTGAAAGCATTGTACAAACACTGATGAATTAAGCTCCACAATACAGTAGAACCTCAGAGTTATGAACACATCAGGAATGGAGGCTGTTTGTAATTCTGAACAAAATATTATGGTTGTTCTTTCAAAAGTTTACATCTGAACATTGACTTAATACAGCTTTGAAATTTTACTATGCAGAAGAAAAATGCTGCTTTTAACCATCTTAATGTAAATGAAACAAGCACAGAAACAGTTTCCTTACCTTGTCAAATCTTTGTTTTAAACTTTCCCTTTTTTTAGTAGTTTGTTTAACACAGAACTGTACTGTATTTGCTGCTTTTTTGTCTCTGCTGCTGCTTGATTGTGTACTGCCAGTTCCAAATGAGCTGTGTGGTTGACAGGTCAGTTCGTAACTCTGGTGTTCGTAACTCTGAGGTTCTACTGTAGCACAGTGAGCAAGAGAAACCAGGGCACAAAGAAATGAAATTAATTCCTCAAAGTCGCCAAGCAAGTCTGTGATAGAGATGGTAATAGGACTCAGCACTCCAGAGGCCAGTCCCATACTTTAATTACTAGGCTTTACTTCCTCCCATATGACTGATTCAGAGAAAATCAGATTGAAGCAATTCAAACAGTTCTAAAGAATTTAACAGCTCCTGCAGTCACAACCCTTTCAGAGTGGGATGATGTATATAAAAAGCGGGATAATGCTCTGTACCAGAGATTCTCTATCCTGGGTTCACAGCCAGATGTCAGAGGGTCATGACCACCCTGCCCTTCCTATTTTGCTCATGGGGAAGGTGGGTCTCAGTACCAAAAAGAAGAACCACTGCTCTATCCTATATAACTACAACTGCCAATTTACAATGGATTTGCACATTATATGAAGGCAGGGCTTACACCAAGTGTTTGTACTGCCAGATCCAGTGCAGTTTTCCTGAACCACTCCTGCCGCAGACTTTAATTCTCTCTGAGCAGTAGAGAGCCTCTTTACATGTGGCGATAAGATGTTAAATGGTACAGCTTCAGCATCGTGCAATATGAGTTGCAAGCTCAGCTCGTGGCATGCAATAAAACTGATACCCCCTAGATCAGATATGAAGGATTTTATGTTTAATGTGCTCATGTTCTTAGATGAAGCCATCTTCAAATCAAAGTTTTCCAGAAACACTTTCAAAACCAAAATCCAGAGTTGTTTTTAATATAATGTTGGAGAGAGTTTTCAGCAAGACTTATTCTATTTGTCCTGATGGCTTTGGTCATTCCACTGCATTCCCAACTAGCTCAATCCCTATCTTGTTTCCTATCTGGTTTCCTGCTCAAATGGTTCTGAAAGGCTGCATCCCTTGCTTCATTACACCATCATTAGTGTTAATTCTTAATAATTTACTATACCTTTTCACTTAATAAATGACAGAGAGAGAGAGAAAAGATAATAAGATACTCACTGATTTACCAAGCTTCTTATGGAAGATAACTGTATCACTGTTTTTGTGACCAGTAGGGTGATTAACCCTATCTACTTCTTCAGAAACTAGGAAACATGGAGCTTCCTGTGTCAAGAGAATTCTGCTGCATCTCAGATGTTTTGCAAGCGTTATTACACAAAGTGAAGGAACAGTTCTTCTTTTCTAAAAATGGACCTTCAACAACCAGTTCCATCTAGAACTTAATGGAGATCTTATAGCGCTGAATTCTGAGAGTGCATGTTAATTGCATAATTGAGGGATTAGAGCTCCAATCCTACAGATTCACTAGCCCAGATACTGTGTCACAATTGGATTGTGGACAGAGCATGAGTCAGGCAAAGCTGGGCAGCAGAGGGTCAGAGACCAAGATGGACCAGAGGACAAACCAAGAGTCAGGTATCAGGAGGCAGGCTGGGTCAGAAGCCAGAGTCTGGGATCTTTCTCACACATGGCTGAAGCAAAGCAGTCTGCACTCAGACAACTCTCTAGCATGGCTTCCTGGCTTATGAACCAGTGCCAACCAATCAGTGGGCTGCAAGGAGCTGCCACTTAGGTCCATTACTTCCTGCTGGGCCCAGCCTCACAGGGTCCTCCCATGGGAGCCTAGCTTAAGTCTCTTGTGGTGATGTTGAGGTGTCAGTGGCCCACACCCTTCCTAGTTCTTATATCAACTTCTTCTTCATGTCCCTCTTTGGGGTGATGCAAGTTCAGGTGTATCTGGATGAGCCTTGTGAAATTCCTCTACCAGGTTAGTGGTGTGGATATGTAAGGCAGGATCCCAAGCATGCTTCTCAGGGCTGTAAATTTCCCAGTCCATCAGATAATACAGGTGGCCATGTACCCATTAGGATTTGAGGGTGACATGAACTTTATATTCCTTTTAATGGACCTGGATTTCAACTGGAGGAGGTAGTCATGTGGTTCAGTCAGGGAAGGGCATCTCTGTGTAAGGCTTCAGAAGGGAAACATGGAAAACTGTGTGTATTTTGAAAGATGGGGGAAGCTTGAGTTTCAATGTAATCGAGTTATTCTGCTGGCATATTGGGAAGGATCCCAGGAACTCATGGTCCAATTTGCAGTAAGGTCTCTTGGTCTTTAGGTGTTTGGCAGAGAACCATACCTACTGTAAATACTGGAGTTTCTTGTCACCAACAGTTTACATGCCTCTTGTAGGCCTTCTTAGCCTCTAAGTGGTTCTTGAGTTCTTATTGAATCAGAGCCAATCGGTGATGGCAGGGTTTGGGGAGGCCACTGGTAATGCTGATTGAAAACAGAGGTGGAACCCATAATTAGCAAAGAAGGAGTTCCTACCTGTAGAGGCATGGTTGGGGTTATTGTAGGAAAACTCTGAGTGTAGCAAAAGCATGGACCAGTTGTCTTGATGATAACCCCCAGTTGTTCCATTGTCAATATGTAAAGTTCTTGCTTATACTCTTCTTCCTGATGAAGAATGGCTACTTAACTAAGTGATAATCCACTTGACTTTGATGCCTGGCTTGAATGTTGGTTTGTCTTTTGTTTCTGAATAATTGGTTTGTGCCTGCTTTTCTAAATGTGGAGCATGTTACAGCAATGTTATACAGTAGAATCTTATAACTTTACATACAATGTCAATACACATATTTTATGAGGACAATAATGTTCAGCAGATTACGAGTTTCCAAATGATACCTCTGTCATAAACAGATAGTTAAGGTTTAATGTCTCTTTTACCTGTAAAGGGTTAAGAAGCTCAGTAAATCTGGCTGACACCTGACCAGAGGACCAATAGGGGGACAAGATACTTTCAAATCTTGGTGGAGGGAGTTCTTTGTTTGTGTTCTTTGTTTTGGGTTCGTTCGTTCTCAGGACTGAGAGGGACCAGACGTCAATCTAGGCTCTCCAAATTTTTCTGAATCAGTCTCTCATGTTCAAACTTGTAAGTAGCACAGGCAAGGCGTGTTAGTCTTATGCTTGTTTTCTCAATCTGTAAATGTTTCTTTTGCTGGAAGGATTTTTACCTCTGTTTGCTGTAACTTTGAACCTGAGGCTAGAGGGGGTTTCCTCTGGGCTATATGAATCTAAGTTCCCTGTAAGCATTTTCCATCCTGATTTTACAGAGATGATTTTTACCTTTCTTTTTCTTTAATTAAAAGTTTTCTTTTTAAGAACCTGATTGATTTTTCTTTGTTTTAAGATCCAGGGAATTGGGTCTGAACTCACCAGGAGTTGGTGGGGGAAAAGAGGGGGTGGTGGTTAATTTCTCCTTGTTTTAAGATCCAAGGGTTTTGGATCTGTGTTCCCCAGGGAAGGTTTTGGGGGGACAGAAAGTGTGCCAGACACTGATTTCTGGCTGGTGGCAGCGATACCAGATCTAAGCTAGGAATTAAGCTTAGAAGGGTCCATGCAGGTCCCCACATCTGTACCCGAAAGTTCAGAGTGGGGGAGGAAACCTTGACAACCTCACAAGGCATACTTTGTACAAAATTTATCATGGTCTTGTAAAAAGGATGGACATAGAGGTATAGTCTGTCACAAGACCTTAGCTTAGAAGGCAAGTGTGGGGATGTTGGGCCACTCTTCCTTTCATTCAAGCAGCCAAGAGGCAATGCACAGGGTGAGGTCAATGAAGGCACATAGACAGGTACGGTTTCCAACAATGTCGTCGTTTACCCCATCACTGATCCCCCAGTGGAACTGGGAAAATTGGGCTGCCTCATTACACTCAGCATCAGCTACAAGCCATCGGAAGTGGATGGCATAGGAGGTGGATGGCCCTTGCCCCAGTGAAGCTTCCAGGGGGCAGCACCTGCAGAGGAAATAGAGATCATCAAAGATGGTCACAAAGGTTTGTAGGAAGGCATCCTAGTCTGAAATCACTGGGCTGTTCTGCTCCAGTGGCGGGCGGGGGCTGGGGGGGGGGGGAAGGCGCAACTGAGCACTTCACCAGAGAGCAAGATGACTACTAGCCCCACCTTAATCCTGTCTGTGGGGTATGTGCAAGGGCGGAACAGAAGAGCAGCCTGCATTGATTCAGGAAACCCAGGAATTTCCCACAATCCCCATAGAATCACTCAGGCAGTGGCATGGGGGCTGGTTCCAATCATTCATGGTCCATTTGGGCATATAGCGTCAGCCCTTCTCCCTGCGAGTGTGCAAGTTGCTCGCTGCTTCAGCAGTGAGCTGTAACATCTGATCCTGCAACTGGGCTACTTGCTTGCACAGGTGCTGTGCTTCCAGCACACACTGCGTAGTGTAGATGTGTAATGCAACGTTCTCTGCCTGTAGGCAGATGACTTGATCCTAGTCCCTCAAGGGGCTGCTGGTTGGAAGGCGGCCCACCACCTCCATCATCTGTGAAGGAGTTGGATGGAATTGGTGTGTGTGTGTGTGTCAAAAGGTGGTCTGAGCAAACTTTCACAACTGGGTAATGGACAGTCAGACCTAGTGATCAGAGATGGAGTCAGGAGTCAGGCCAAATCAGGTATCAGACAGTCAGACTCCAAACCAGGCCAGAGGACAAACAAAGAGTCAGGTGTCAGGAGGCAGACAGGGTCAGAAGCCGGAATCTGGGGTCTCTCACTTGCAGGGTCTGAAGCAAGATAAGCAAATAAGCTGGGTGGAAGAATTTAATAATAAAAATTTGAATGATGATGGGGAATCATTTAAGGACGCCTTACTAGATCCCCCAAAAGACATAATCCTACAGTTAAGGAAGAAGGCTGTTCTGGTTTAAAAAAAAACCAAACTGGTTTAGAGAGGAAGTGAAAGCAGCTATAAAAATAAAAAAAAACATACCACAAATGGAAGAATGGGGAAGTTGATAGTAATGAATATAAATAAGAAGTTATTACTTTTGTACAGTTCCTAAGAGAAACAAAGGGACTCTGACCAGCAGAGTTAATAATAATAAGAAGGAGTTTTTAAAATATATTAGGAACAAAAAGAATCCTGACAGTGGTGTTGGCCCATTACTAGATGGACATGGTAGAATTATCAATAATAATGCAGAAAAGTGTTCAGAAATTTCCATTCTGTATCTGTGGAAAAAACAGATGCTATACTCTCATCATATGGTGATGACATTCTTTTCATTCCACTAGTATCCCTGAAGAACGTTAAACAGAAGCTAGTAAAGTTAGACATTTTAAAATCAGCAAGTCCAGATAACTTGCATCCAAGAGTTTTAAGAAAGCTGACTGAGAAGCTTGCTGGACTATTAATGTAGATTTTCAATAAGTCTTAGGTCACTGGGGAAGTTCCAGAAGACTGGAAGAAAAGCTAATATTGTGCCAATTTTTTAAAAAGAGTAAACGGGATGACCCAGATAATTATAGGCCTGTGAGCCTGACATTGATTCTGAGAAAGATAATAGAGTGGCTTATAGGGGACATGATTAATAAAGAATTAAAGGAGCTTAATGTAATTAATGCAATGAAAATGGGTTTATGGAAAATATATCCTGTCAAGCTAACTTAATATCTTTTTTTGATGAGATTACAAGTTTGGTTGATAAAGGTAATACTCTTGACATGATATACTTAGACTTTTGTAAAGCATTTGACTTGGTATTGCATGATATTTTGATTTAAAAAATTAGAATGATATAAAATTAACATGGCACACATTAAATGGAATACAAACTGGCTAACTGATAGTTACATTTTGAGACCTGTAAATGGGAAATTGTCAACCTGGTGTGTTTCCAGTAGGGTCCCACAGGGCTTAGTTCTTGGTCCTATATTATTTAACATTTTTATCTGTGACCTGGAAGAAGACATAAAATTATTACTGATAAAGTCTGCAGACGACATGAGTTGGGGAAGTGGTAGGTAATGAAGAGGATAGGTCACTGATTCAGAGAGATTTGGATCTCTGTAAACTGGGCAAAAGCAAACAATATGCATTAAAATACAACTAAATGTGAATGTATACATCTAGGAACAAAGAATGCAGGTCATGCTTACAGCATGGGTGACTATCATGGGAAGCAGTGACTCTGAAATCGATCTAGGGATTGTGGTGGATAATCAGCTGAACCTGAGCTCCCAATCTGTGCTGTCACCAAAAGAGTTAATATGATCCTGGGGTACATAAACAGGGGAATCTTGAGGAGTAGAAAGGTTATTTTATCTCTGTATTTGGTACTGGTGTGACTGCTGCTGAAATACAGTGTCCTGTTCTGGTGCCCACAATTCAAGAAGGATGTTGATAAATTGGACAGGGTCCAGAGAAGAGTCATGAGAATGATTAAAGAATTAGAAACCCTGCCTTAGCGTGACACACTCAAGGAACTCAATCTATTTAGCTTAACAAAGAGAAGGTTAAGGGGTGACTTGATTACAGTCTATAAGTACCTACACAAGGAACAAATATTTTATAATTGGCTCTTTGATCTAGCAGATAAAGGCATAACACAATCCAATGGCTAGAAGTTGAAGCTAGACAAATTCAGACTGGAAAGAAGGCATAGATTTTTTAACAATGAGAGTAATTAACCATTGGAACAACTTACCAAGGATCATGGTGGAGTCTCAATCACTGACCATTTTAAAATCAAAATTGGATGTTTTTCTAAAAGAGCTGCTTTAGGAATTATTTAGGTGATGTTCTAAGACCTGTGTTATAAAGGAGGACAGACTAAATGATCACAGTGGTCCCTTCAGGCCTTGGAATCTATGAATCTCAAGTACTATGATTAATAAATATTGCTGCATGGTAAGGTTTTCAACTCTGTTCTGTACTTGGGTTGTGAGACATCTATCTAATCCAGGGTGCTTTGTCCAAGAGCAAGTCATTTTACCCTAAATGAATGAGTTAGTTGATCAGTTGTGGATAAGCTATTTCTATTATAACTATTTTGTTCAAGTATGCCCAGTATTTTTACTCATGGATTGAACAGTCTAATTTAGTGGAAAAAATAATGTAAAGTATAGCATGCAAACCAGTCATGTTTCCAGTTTTTCTTTGAAGTGATTATCTAGAGTTCTGCAAAGAAAACCACAAATGAGTGATGAAAGCTTCAAATGAAGAGCCGCCTAAACCAAAGGAAATGCAGCAGCTCTATCTTTAACTAGTCCCCAGAACTTACGGAAACCTCACAACGAATTTGCTTGAGATGCACTTGGGTTCACTTGAAACCTTAAAGCTAAAGCAAACATTGGCATGGTTTGTCAGGTGTATTATCAAACAAACCAACAAACAAACTTATCTCACCCTGACCATTTTTCCCACAAGTCTATCCCAACAGACATATTCTTCCTCTTCCATACCCTGAACTTCAGTTGTCTTCTGGGTGAAGAGACCTGCTGGCCTTTAACTCTTCTCCTTTCCATTGTTTTTAGGGGGCCCATTTCCTAGCCTTTTAGGTGTTTTGTTAAATACCCACATTGGCCTCATCACTGTGGTATCTGAATGCCAGCTAACCACTCGCTGAACCCAATTCATTGAGGGAGTTGCCACATAAGTCTGTCCCCGCCCCTCACAATCCATTATTTGGCACTTTCTCACAATGAGATGAGGGAGTCTCAAATACTTAGGTACATTCTAGCATTTCTCAGTCCTAGGTAAAGGGCTAGTCAAGTGGAGGTCAACCATGTCCTGGAAAGGCAGTAGCAGATGCATGTGGTGGAGGGAACTGTAATTACTACCTATTCTAAGGTTCAGGATGAAGGAACAGGCCAACTGACCACCACAGAAAATCTAGGAGGGAGAGTGTGTCACAATAAAATTGCCCCGCACCCCGGGTCCCCTGGGTAAGCAAAAGCATTGTTTATTGCTAAAGCTTTGATGCTTTGAGATGCACTGGAAAGGATTTCGGAAAGGGTTGAAGGTGTGAGTGTGGAGTGAAAGTTTCCTTTGCAGGTTATGAGAGGCCGTAGAGGGAGGAAGGGAGAAGGGAATGGGTTAATTCAATGCTCCAGCTAGGTCTGAAGATAAGACGCTGACTCCAGCGCAAGGCCACGACACACAACCAACTCTCGGCTGCCTGCCAAAAAAGACGGGGGCCTGGATTCCAACTCCGGCCAGCTGTGAGAAAGGAGGATTCAGCTGATCAGAACTGCAGGGGCTGTGAAAACTAGTGAGACAGTGAAGTCCAGTGAGGGGGAAAACAACAGTTTTGCGTCCCTGAAGCCAGTGTGTTTTGGGAAAGCTGAGGAAGCCCAGAAGGCTGGTTTGGACTGGAACAAAGAGCACAGGGGACAGAGGTCCCTGAATGAAACACCCCCAAAAGACCTCAGGACTTAAAACCCTCCTGAGAGCTGAAGCAAATTGGAGATCATCAGCAGACCCTGGATGGCCTGTGCAGAGGACAGAACTCTCGTCCACCCTTCCCCCTCTTCTTCTTACATTACACCCAGGCTTGGCCAGCCTTGGGTTGTGTGTGTGTGAGTATGAAAGTGTGTTAGGGCATGGGCACTAATGCTTTCTTCCTTCCTCTAAGTGATGTGGGGAGCACCCAGCACTCACTGCTATTATTTTATTAATAAAGCTTTAAAACTTAGTCACTTGGTATGCTCCTTCATCTCCTCCCCTAATGACCCTGTGGCCTCAGCCTGATCACCTGGTGCCTCAGGCAGATTGGTAACAGAAATCTGTCACAAGTGGGCCAACCAGTTGCCCACTGAAGACACTAGAGATGGGGACAGAAGGCAACTAAGCCATCTAGGGCCATCACCCCTAGAAGACAATTAAAAGGAAGGAAGGGAGCCTATAACCTGCTGGTGGAAGGACTCCATATCTGAAAGGCATCTGAAAGATTCACCAAGATTCAGCAAACCTCAGAGATTTTCAGGCTCCTAATGAAAGCTATAAACAGGCAACATTAAGAATTTAGACATGTTAGAAAATTGAAAACCACAGAAAGTTTTGTATCTCAGTTCCACAAGCAATAGAGCTAATTAGGTCCAGGCTTGATATTTTATTCCATTTGTGTAAGGTGGTGCATATTAGACAGAAAATAAGAGACATAACTGGATGAAGAAACAATGGGAAGGTCTGCATTAGAGCACCGTATCATTTTAAGGCTAAACATTATTTCTGAGGTGAAGATTGGTTTGTTTGAAGGAGTTTTATTGTAAAACAAAGTTTTTAAGTTTTGCATTGTAACAAGTTCTTGCTTTAACTTGTTTTAAAAAGTGAACTTTGTGTTAAAAGTCCACTGTTGGGTAGTCCTTTAGGGGGCCATAGCCGTCCAGAGATAATTTTGAGTATCCCTAAGACTGCGCCTCATTCAGCCCCAGAATGGAAGATCTATAAACAGCTGCCTGCTCGCAACTATGCCTCACAATACTGGGTACAATTAGGTAACAAGTCAAGAGTTGCTTTATTATAATAAAATGTGATTAAACACTAAGGCCCCAATTCTCAAAAGTATTTAAGTATCTAACTCTCATTAATGTCGATGAGAGTCAGGTGCCTAAACATCTTTGGGGATCTGAATCTAAAAAACTCTGGTGTAGCAGGCACAATCAGTCAGGAAACTTGCTAACTTGTAAAGTGAGTAATTTGAAATATTTTATATCATTTTGAAAACATATATAGGGTAATTAACAAAATGTTGTACCCTCTGATGAAATGGGTATTACCTCTAAGAGCCTGTTGTAATAACTGAGGCCTAGCACACTTTCTTTAATTGTTACCCACCTTTCACCATTTAGGCTAAAGGTTCATGAATTATCACAATGACCTATTACATAAAATTGTTTAAGAAAAGATGTGAGGAGGCAGACTGAATTAATTTAAACTTAAAGGGTCTATTTCTGACAGATACAGCAATTTCCTCCAATATAGTGGACAAACCTTATTGAATTAAGTTAATTTAAACCTCTGAATTGAGTTTACTTATTTTAGGAGTTCATTGTATTCAAAAAGTAAATGTGTATGTATTATTGTGGGATTGTATGTAACGTCTCTAGGGAGGAGACATGGCTAATGTAAACCCTGAGAAGTGTTATGAGCTTCAAAGGACTAGTTGAAACAATCTGAACTTTAAAAGTTAAGTGGATTTCCCAGGAAATCTCTAGGGTGAGGTGTATGCAAATGTAAACCCTAAATGCAGGAACTCAGCCTTCAGAAGGCTCTCCCTGCGGAGAGGACCTTTCGTCTGCCGGTCACCTGTTACATGAGGATAGATCAAAGACCCAAACTGTATAAAGAAGTGACTCTCAGATTCACAGGTGTGCTTGTTCTGAGCCATGGCAGTTATGAACTTGTAACCACAGAAACACCCCTTGGTGGGGTTTGAAGGACTCCTTACCTACCAAAGCCCTTGTTGGAGTTGGGGTGGTCTCTGATAAACTTACTAGCATGCATTTAGGTTATTTTATTGTTTTAATATGTTTTCCTTGCAATGCTTTCACCTTAAGAATAAACGTGCTTGCATAGGAAGAGCAGTAGGTAATTTAACTGTGGGCAATTACACTTTTTATAGCCTCTGAGAAAGGAAGGTCAAGCAGACCTACATAAGCAGTCTGCCTTGCTGGGGAATTCACGGTGTAAGCAACCTGGAAATACTATGGAGCAGAAAGGGTCTTGCCATGGCACTAGACTTTGTTACTCCAGTGGGGACCATCATCACTGCACCAATGATTCATGTGGGATCCTGCTCTATCTTCCTCTCAGTCGATATGCTTTTCTGCCCCCCATCTTCCTCCTATCCTATCTTTCCTGGTCAGCTTTTCACCTTATCCTGAAATCAACTGTACTGCTTGGCACCAGCACAGTGAGATGAGATGTTCCATCTAGCTCTGCCCAGTCTGAGAAGGATCTGACCAGGTCAACCAGATGATGTCTCTGACAAAGGTGGTGAGCTGGGGTCCAGAGCAGCAGCTGTTAGGGCTGACCTGCCAGCCCAAAGCATCTATCCATGACTGAGCAGTCACCCTGTAACTTGAAGTCATCAACAAAAGCTGAATTTCCACTGTCTTTACTATCCTATTTCTTCTTTCCCTTCTATGTCTGTTTTGCCTAAAATCAGGAAAGTGACTATCATTCCCAACTCAGAACTAACCTCCTCCCTGCCCCTAAAGGACTGTTTGATTGAATAAGGGACTTTAACTGATATTCACTGTCTCCAAAAAGGGACTTTGATAGGTTTTGATTAAGTTTAAGTAAATCAGTATCAGTTTCAATGCTCTTTACCTTGTTTTGATTCTTTTCCTTTTGTGTGTTTCAATCATTAAATTTCTAGTCTCTGGCAAGAAATTTTGATTGTGTTTGCCATGCTACTAAGCAGGCTAAAGTCTCTGTGTACCAAACCTTGGACCTTGTTTAATGTTGAACAGTGACTGGGCTATATGAAATCCTTTGGCCCATATATCTCATCTAAATCAACACAACAGGCCCGGGACACTGAGGAGTGTGACCAAGTGAGAAAACAATGAGGCCCCAGCCTGGGGAAGGCAAGGGTTAATTGGCAGAGCATTTGGAACTCTTTAGCTTCTAAGGGTAAGTCTCTACTGCAATTAAAAACCCATGGCCTGTGCACCAAATCCAAACATCAACACTGGAATTAAACAACCCCACAGCTCCAACCCCATGAGCCCAAGTCAGCTGGCACCGTCCAGCCACAGGTGTCTAATTGACACTGCAGACTCAGATTTGAGCCCAAACACCCCTACTGTTCACACACTAATCTGTCTGACTCGGCCAGCAAGCACTCAGAACCCAGGTCCTAGGAGCCTGCTAGGGGGTTGGGCCTGAGCCTGAGTCCCTCTGAGACCTCAGGTCTGAGCCCTGCCATTGTGTAAGGTGGATGCAACTCAAGCTACAGACTCAAGTCAGATGGTCTTTGTAGTGCAGTACATGTTAACATGGCTGTGAGACTTGGTCCAGCAATTTCAAACCCAAATTTACAATGCCATATGGATACTCAAGTGCGGACTTGGAAACAGAGTCCACAAGAGTGGGTTCCACAGAACTGGAGTTTACAATGCAGTGTAGACCTACCCTTAGAAACCCGTAGTATTTATAAAAGAAGGGAAGTCAGATCCTAGGGGCTTCTGGGAGTAGAGAAACAGTCCTGCGTGACCAAGGAAGTTCTAGCCCTCACAAGGGAAACACTACAAGAGAAGGAAAAAAGGGAGTAGTTGAA
Source organism: Mauremys mutica (assembly GCF_020497125.1). Taxonomy (NCBI): domain Eukaryota; kingdom Metazoa; phylum Chordata; order Testudines; family Geoemydidae; genus Mauremys; species Mauremys mutica. The sequence goes on from NC_059073.1 coordinate 214,286,174, forward strand.
AGTGAAAGCTCTGGGTCAGTAACACACTAATTGAAAGTTCTGACCAGGAAAAGCAAGAGCTGGAGAAACAGATCCTGGAGCTAAGAGCAAAGCATAATTCTATTTTTTCCCTTAGTCTGAGGAGGGAATGGGCTGAGGTGATCATATTCGTGGGTAGTTTTCTTGTGTTGTATTACATTATGGTTTAATTTATATGGTAGGCACCTGGAGCATAGAATGAGTCCCTCTAACTATATTTTAATCAACTTGAAGAACAGTGTTGTAATGGCAGCAATAAAGGACCTGGAGCAGTGCATAGAATGCAGAGACAAGGTGGGAGTACAGCTTGCAATACTCATAGGGGCTTTGACATCCGACTGGGGAAAAGGAGAAGCAGCAGTTGCTTCTGGATCACCTGAAGGAAATCCAAAGCTGCTATGAGAGAGTTAAATATAGGAAAACTGACCTCTAGATTTCTGGGCCAGTTCTGCAAAGTTAACCCAAGGTAGCAGATTGGTACTCTACAGATTGCAGGCAGTGGGGAACCTCATGTTAAGTAGCTGTGCTTTGAGGAGAGAAGGGAGCCCAAAGAGTGTGGCCCAGCTACTCAAAGGTATTTAGCCACTTACATTCCTTTTTGGATCTGGCTCTGTGTGACAAACATGAAAATTGTAGAACTACTAACTGTATGTAACCTATTGTTTAACTCAGCTTCTGTACCAGATCACTGGAAGGTAGATAATGTAATGCCGGTTTTTTAAAAAAGGCTCCAGAGGCGATTCTGGCAATTACAAGCTGATCAGTCTAACTTTAGTTCCAGGCAAATTGATTGAAACTCTGGTAAAGAACAGAATTATCAGACACTGGATAAAAATGATATGTTGGGGGAAGAGTCAACATGGCTTTTGTAAAGAGAAATCATGCTTCGCCAATCTATTAGAATTCTTTGTGGGGGGACAACAAGCACATGCACAAGGGAGATCCAGTCACTGTAGTATAGTTGGACTTTCAGAAAGCCTTTGACAAGGTCCTTCACCAAAGGTTTTTAAGCAAACTAAGCAGACAAGGATGAGAGGAAAGGTCCAATCATGGACGAGGAAGTCATTAAAAGACAGGAAACAAAGGGTAGGAATAAATTATTAGTTTTCACAGTGGAGAGAGGTAAATAATGAGGTTCCCCCAACAATCTGTACTGGGACCTGTGTTGTTCAACATATTCATAAATGATCTGGAAAAGAGGGTAAACAGTGAGGTGGGAAAATTTGCAGATGATACAAAATTACTCAAGACAGTTTAGTCCAAAGCTGACTGAAAAGAGTTACAAAGGGATCTCACAAAACTGGGTGATTGGGCAACAAAAAGGCAGATTAAACTCAATGTTGACAAGTGAAAAGTAATGCACGCTGGAAAAAATAATCCCAACTATACACACAAAATAATGGCATCTAAGTTAGCTGTTACTACTCAAGAAAGATCTTGGCGTGATCATGGATAATTCTATGAAAACATCTGCTCCATGTTCAGCAGACTTAAAAAAAAAGCTAACAATGTTAGGAATCATAAAGCCAGTATATAAATCCATGGTACACTCACTCCTTGAATAATGCATGCAGTTGTGGTAACCACATCTCAAAAAAGGTACATTAGAATCAGAAAAGGTACAGAGAAGGGCAACAAAAATGATTAGGAGTATGGAACAGCTTCCCTACGAGGAGAGATTAAAAAGACTGGCACTGTTCAGTTTGGAAAAGACACGACTTAAGGGAGATATGATAAAGGTCTATAAAATCATGAATGCTGTGAGAAAGTGAATAAGGAAATGTTATTTACCTCTTCACATAATCCAGGAACCAGACGTCATCCAATGAAATTAATAGGCATCAAATTTAAAACAAACTAAAAGAAGTACTTCTTCACACAAGGCACAGTCAACCTGTGGAACTTATTGCCATGGGATGTTGTTAAGGCCAAAAGTACAACTGGGTTCAAAAGAGAATCAGATAAGTTCCCGGAGGATAGGTTCATTAATAGCTATTAACCAAGATGGACAGGGACACAACCCCATGCTCCGGGTGACCCTAAATCGCCAACTGCCAGAAGCTGGGAGTGGACAACAATTTAACTTGAAATTGCCCTGTTCTGTTCATTCCCTTTGAAGCATCTGGCACTGGCCACTGTCAGCAGACAGAATACTGGACTATATGCATCATTGTCTGGCCCAATATAGCTGTTCCTATGTTCTTATGACTTAGGTTTGATACTGTTTTTCTGCTGTGGTTCTGAGGAAACAAACAGGTTTGGAGGATTTCTTCACATCTGTTACTCAGATGCACAGATTACTAAAATGTACACTCAGATTCAATGCTGAACAAATTACTTAACTGCACTGGTGAGTAAACAAAGTGGAACTGGTGTAATAATTTTACAGAGAAATAAGGTGAACAGAAATAGTCAGCAATAGGGGCTGGCACAGGAGTTTCCTGGTTGTTCAGCAGAGCTAACCTGAAGTCTTTATTAAATTCGTAGCCTCTGTATTCCTTTGTGAATAGGGGGGCCTGCAAACAATGTCAGAAATCATACCGTATCTCAAAAGCTTACAGTTTAGATCGGGCAAATTGTGTTGACTATTTGTCCTTAAATGCCTATATGAGAGAAGTATCAGGGGGTAGCCATGTTAGTCTGGATCTGTAAAAGCAGCAAAGAGTTCTGTGGTACCTTATACACTAACAGACGTATTGGAGCATGAGTTTTCGTGGGCATGCATCTGATGAACTGGGTATTCACCCACGAAAGCTCATGCTCCAATACGTCTGTTAGTCTATAAGGTGCCACAGGACTCTTTGCTGCTTTTATATGAGAGAAGTTATTTAGTTTTTCAACTTGTGAGTTTAGGGAAAATCTAAAACTAGCCAGTGGCTACCAGAGGGATGTGTCCCTTCTTTTCACATCTGAAGACTCATGGTTCCACTTTGTGTTCTAGGTTCTGCCCTGTGCTGGGCCACCACACAGCCATTCAGGCTCAACCCTGGCATTCCTGTCCCCTCCATCCTCTATATGTCACCCTGTAAAGGGCATCTGAAGAAGTGAGGTTTTTTAATCCACGAAATCTTATGCTGAAATAAATCTGTTAGTCTTTAAGGTGCTACTGGACTCCTTGTTGTTTTTGTGGATACAGACTAACATGGCTACCCCCTGATACCTGTAAAGGACTCTGGAGCTACAGGAAAACTGGGCTAATCATGTCTTATACATTTGGATCCAGTTGGTAGTTGTGAATCAGCACTAGTGGCTATTTTAATCAGTTCTAAGGAAACTTTAAAAGTTTTTATAAAAGCCATCACACACATATTTTAAATTATGGCAGAACTCAACAGATTTCCATCCCAGTTTGTGTTTTAATGCTTGTACATCTTATGCTTGTACATGCTTGTACATGCTTGCCCGCTCCCTGATTTTTAAACTATGGAAATTGTCAGGAAGCCAGACTATAGCAAGATGCCATTTTGCTTTATTCAAGAAAAATACATGCTTAAAACAAAAATACTATGATGAAGAAGAGGCACTGAGCATATACAATGCATAGTATTTTGAAAATATTTATACGTAAGAGTCCTGCAAGTCTATGTCCTCCTCATTCACTGACACCTTTGTGGATAATGGAAGCTTGTGTATCATGTTGGTGATGGAATGTTCTGCTCATGGGTTTCTAGATACGATCTCTGCCTGTGGGTAGATGGATCTTTCCAGACTATGCAGTTGGAGAAATTGCTGCAATTTTTGAAGGAGTAGGAATCAAAATCTTGGCCAACTTTCCTCCGTGTCTAAAGAATAACCAGTGACGGTAGAACACTGGATGATGAATTTACAGTACAAATGACCCCTGGCCCCTGTTACTTGTGCTCAGATAGCCCTGACAGTCCAGACTGGCACAGGAAGGAAATGGCAGATAGGAAATCCATTCTTGGTTAGAAGTATAGAATCGTAGAACTGGAAGGAACTGCAAGAGGTCATCTAGTCCAGTCCCCTGCACTCGTGGCAGAACTAACTACTATCTAGACCATCCCTGACAGGTGTTTTTCTAGCATGCTCTTAAAAATCTCCAATGATGGAGATTCCACAACCTCCCTAGGCTGGGGCAGTGGGTTTGTATAATTTTTTGTGGTGCCCCAAATGAACCCAAGTCCCCCCCCCCACCTGCCTTAGGCTCTAGGAGGGAATTTGGGTGCAGGAGGGGGTTTGGGATGCAAGCTCTGGGATTGAGTTTGGGTGCAGGAGGGGTGTGGGCTCTGGGAGAGAGTTTGGGTGCTGGGTGCAGACTGTGGGCTAGGACAAGAGGTTGGGGTGCATGAACGGGTATGAGAGGGGGTGTCACAGGGTCCGCAGAGGTTTCTGCCTTCTAACCCTGTGCTTAGGCTGGTAAAATAAGAGTCCTCATGCCTTCTTTTGTGTTCACCCTTGTGCTTTATTTTACAGTGCCACCATGCAGTCCCCTTTATCCCTCAACAGTTATCCCCTTTCCAACCCATTCCAAGGTCTCTTGGCCCTTGAGGCTCCCTTCCCTCTGGTGAGGAGACAGAGCTGTAACCACCTGTCCCCTCCCAGGCTAGCCTCCTGACTGAGTTTGGTTCAGGGCTTTTATAGCCCTCCCAGCCTTCAGCCCAGCTGCCACTGCTTAGCTCAGTCTATTGCAGTGAGCCAGCCCTCGTTAGGGCCTGCAGCTGGGCTCCCTGCTGGCTGCTTTGCACCTCTGCCCCTGGCCTCTCTGCCTGAAAGCAGGGCTTAGCCAGCATTTTAGCAGGGCAGTCAAGGGGTTTTACCTCTGCCCTACCACAGGGGGGTTGGGGTGCTGGGTGTGGGAGGGGTTTTGGGTGCTGGGTGCAGGTTCTGGGCTGGGACAAAGTGTTGGAGAGTTTGGGGTGCAGCAGGCAGGCTGCCCCAGCGCTGGGGCGGGGGCCAGAGAGGAGGACTCCCTCGAACCCTCTTCCCCACTGGCAGCAGCAAGCTCTGGGGGAGGGGGACCCTTCTCGGTCACCCCAGCATGACACTCACCCAAGCCCCCCCCCCAGGCTGCTGCTCAGGAGGTCCAACCAGGATAAGCCCCCCCGCCGCCACCGGTGGAGTCGTTTGCTGGGGGGGGCTACCATGCACTTCCTCCCCTCCTCCCTCCATAGGCACAGCTGCCACCTCAGCCTGCCCCCAGCACCGCTCCCTTGTAGCTGGCTGCCACAGCGGCCAGCAAAGGAGTGGAGCGCAGCGCGGAGCTGCAGGGGGCAGCTGCTCACTGCCGAGGACAGGCAGGGACACTCAGGGAAGGCGCATGGGGGCGGCAGGCGGGGGCCGGGAGATGCTCCAGGGGAGGCGCGTCGGCGTCAGGGGGGAGACTCGGCCCTGAACATTGGTGGAGCTGGGCCCCCTGGGCCCTGAATTTGCTGGAGAGTGGGCACCATGGGCCCATACAACTTGTGACTCCTGCCTTAGGCAATTTGTTCCAATGCTTAACCACTGTGACAGTTAGAAAGTTTTTCCTAAAGTCCAACCTAAACTGTCCTTGCTGCAATTTAAGCCCATTGCGTCTTGTCCTATCCTCAGAGAGAAATGAGAACAATTTACTTCCCTCCTCCTTGTAACAACCTTTTATGAACTTGAAAACTATTATGTCCCCACCCCCTCAGTCTTCTTTTCTCCAGACTAAATAAATCCATTTTTTTCTCAGTCTTCCCTCATAACTCATGTCTTTAATCATTTTTGTTGCTCTTCTCTGGACTCTCTCTCCAGTTTATCCACATCTTTCCTGAAATGTGGCTCCCAGAACTGGACACAATACTCCAGCTGAGCCCTAACCAGTGCAGAGTTGAGCGGAAGAATTACTTCTTGTGTCTTGCTTGCAACACTCCTGCTGATACATCCCAAAATGCTGTTTGCTTGTTTTGCAACAGCATTACACTGTTGACTCATATTTAGCTCGTGATCCACTATGAGCCCCAGATCTCTTTCCGCAGTACTTCTTCCTAGGGAGCCATTTCCCATTTTGTGTGTGTGAAACTGATTGTTCCTTCCTTATTACATTTGTCCTTATTGAATTTCATCCTATTTACTTCAGACCATTTCTCCAGTTTGTCCAGATCATTTTGAATTTTAATCCTATGGTCCAAAGCCCCTCCCAGCTTGGTATCATCTGCAAACTTTATAAGTGTGCTCTCTTGCCATTATCTAAATCACTGAAGGTATTGAACAGAACCAGAACCAGAACTTACCTAGTGGAGGCCTGCAGAGATATGCCCCTCCAGCTTGACTGTGAACCACTGATAACTAGGGCTCCATGTCTGTCAGGGAGGTCGCGGCAGTCACAACAATTTCCACTTCCTGGTTAAACACCATATTTGGTGTGGAACTCAAACCAACCATCAGGCACAGAATTAAGCTTATAATTATGCTAAAAGCAGCTGTCCGAACTCTCATAGCATAAACATTGCTACATACCTGTCTATGCTCATGAGGGCATAAAAGATACTACTGTAAAAACCTATGTAATAAATACCAGACATTATTTTACATGCTACATTTCTGAAAATCCATTGCTGTGAAACATAGTGAGCTTGAAATGGGAGAAGGAAAACAAACAGCAGGTCAGAGAAGAATAAGGTACTGATCAATGTAAAGGCTTGAATATTATACCATTTTAACTATACTGATATAGTTAAAGCAATACAACCTCCTGACTGTGGATGCAGTTATACTGGTATAGTTTACTTCCATAAAAGAGAGACAATAAGCTATATCAGTATAATGCACCTTTTATACAGGTATCACTGCAACAACCACACAAGGGGGTTATATCAATATAACTATGTTGGTTAAAAAAAAAAGTCACAACCCTAACTGACATAGTTATGCGGGTAAAAGCAGCAAAGAGTCCTGTGGCACCTTATAGACTAACAAAAGTTTTGGAGCATGAGCTTTCATGGGTGAATACCCACTTTGTCGGATGCATGTAGTGGAAATTTCCAGGGGAAGATATACATATGCAAGCAAGAAGCAGGCTGGAGATAACGAGGTTAGTTCAATCAGGGAGGATGAGGCCCTCTTCTAGCAGTTGAGATGTGAAAACCAAGGGAGGAGAAACTGGTTTTGTAGTTGGCAAGCCATTCACAGTCTTTGTTTAATCCTGAGCTGATGGTGTCAAATTTGCAGATGAACTGAAGCTCAGCAGTTTCTCTTTGACGTCTGGTCCTGAAGTTTTTTTGCTGCGGGATGGCCACCTTAAGATCTGCTATTGTGTGGCCAGGGAGGTTGAAGTGTTCTCCTACAGGTTTTTGCATATTGCCATTCCTAATATCTGATTTGTGTCCATTTATCCTTTTCTTTAGAGACTGTCCAGTTTGGCCGATGTACATAGAGGGGCATTGCTGGCATATGATGGCATATATTACATTGGTGGACGTGCAGGTGAATGAACCGGTGATGGTGTGGCTGATCTGGTTAGGTCCTGTGATGGTGTTGCTGGTGTAGATATGTGGGCAGAGTTGGCATCGAGATTTGTTGCATGGATTATATTGTTGCATGTTATATGGGTATAAACGTTGTGTGGAGGCCAGAGATAAGCATAGCAGAATCTGGCTCTTTCCATGCATTAAAATACTGACAAGTATGGGTGGCGGGTGAATGTGCCATTGGGGAAGGCTAGCCCCTGGCCCCTCCTCCTCTGCCCCTCCCCTCCCCTTCTGCCCCCTGTCCCCCGCTGGAGCCCAGAGTACACCCGCCCCAGGTGAACGACGTGGCCAGAGCATTCCCAGCCCCAGCCCCGGAGCGCCGGTGGGTGGCACAGCCAGAGTGCCCCCAGCCCCAGAGTGCCCCCAGCCCCAGAGCACCAGGCAGACAGCATGGTCCCAGTGCCCCCAGCCCTGGGTCTTGTGTGCACCAGCCCCAGCCCGCCTGCCCTAGCCTCTGCCCACAGAAGAGCAGGAAGGGAGCTGGAAGCAGGCAGGAAGAAGCCTGGGGGTGAAGTGTGGGGGGTCCACGCCAGGTTGTTTGGGGAGGCACATGGCTGCCCATGCTGATAAGATATGCAGTCTTTCAGAAGTCTGTCTTCTGATTGGCTAAACCAGGGGTCGGCAACCTCTGGCATGCGGCTCGCCAGGGTAAGCACCCTGGCGGGCTGGGCCACTTTGTTTACCTGCCATGTTGGCAGGTTTGGCCGATCGCGGCTCTCATTGGCCGCAGTTCTCTGCTCCAGGCCAATGGGAGCTGCGGGAAGTGGCGCGGGTTGAGGGATGTGCTGACCGCGGCTTCCTGCAGCTCCCATTGGCCTGGAACGGCGAACCGCAGCTAGTGGGAGCCGTGATCAGCTGAACTTGCCAACGTGGCAGGTAACCAAACTGGCCTGGCTCGCCAGGGTGCTTACCCTGGTGAGCCGCGTGACAGAGGTTGCTGACCCCTGGGCTAAACCATTAGGCAGTCAGTTCATACCACTTAACAATATTAGGGTCAAGATTTTCAAAAGAGATTATTAGTGATTTTTTTGGGTGCCTCCATTTTTGGATCCTTCATCCTGAGACACCTTAAAGAAATCTGGTTTTCAGAATGTGCTAGATAACTAGGCCTGGATTCACAAAAGGAATTAGGCTCCTGAATCCTTGTTTTAGGTGCTAAGTCCCAGTTTTTGCACCACTGTCATGCATAAAACCTTTCACCTAACCCTATAGGTATCTAAACTCACTAGGCACCTAAGTTTGTGCTGTAAAAGGTCCCTAGGTAGCTCAGTGTCTGTCTGTGGACATGCACACTGCTGCCTCACTCCAACCACTTATCTCCCACCTAAGCCCCAGGGTGACACATAAAGCACCTAGGGATAGGTGTCCACATGTCCATGTTGCCTGTGGGGCCTGATCCAGCAGGTGTGCTCAGACCATGCTTGACATCCTCCCCCCAGCACAGGGGGCAGAATGCAGGGCACCAACAGGTGCAGGGCCCCACAGCCCTGCATAAGAGCCACACAGGGGCCACAGGGAAGCCAATGTGGAATACCTGTACCCATGGGCTCCAGACAGACCCACGGCGATGGGATGGTCCAGAGGGGTTGATGGAACATCTCACTGTGGGGCAGTTGAGGGAGATGCAGCTTCTCTCTGGCGAGGAGGAGTGACAGACAGTGGGAGATGAGATGGAGACTCACTGACAAGGGGCTTGGGAGCAGGGAGAGATAGGGCCATCAGACCCAAGGATTATCAGGAGAAGGGACAGGTTTGGGGGAAGTGATGGCAGGGCGAAGATCCAGCTGGCCAGGTTCCATGGGGGGCTGGGGCTGGAAGGAGGGGGCAGTGTCAGGGGCTGGTTTCTGGCAGAGCCAAGTAGAGGGTGTGGAAATTCTGCTGGTGTGGGTTGCCCCCTGGGGAGAATGCTAGCAACCTGGTAACTCTAATGGTCATCCAGAAGTTGAAGTACATCAGCTGAGTGCTTAACTGCTGCAGTCTGGCTGGCCAGCTTAAAATTTATATCTGCAATGGTCCCTTGCACCCCACCTTGATTGGCATTGCTCGTGAGTGTATCATAGACCAGTAGGTCCAAGCACCCCTGCATCTGCAGCATGACCCTTCTGATACCCCTTAGTTTCCTGCCCTGTTATTGGTGCGGAGCATCCTCATAAACTGGGCTCGGATCAGGTGCAAGACACACGCCCTTCTACAGCTTGGGATGGGACAGGCCCAGATAGTGAGCTTTCCTGGGAGGAGCCAGGAAACATCCTGATGGTGATGGTCTCACCGTGTGGGAAGATGTCAGATAGAGAGGATGGAGGGAGCTGGAGGAAGATATCCCTTGTGAGCCTATGACAGATGTGGCTCCAGGTGAAGGCAGATTGAAGCCAGTACAGGCAAAGGTGACAATGCTTGAGATGGATGTGAGGAAGGTGGTAGTCATGCTGGAGGGGTGGAAGATGATGGAGAGATGATCCTGGGAAGCTGTGGACCCAGGTGGTGATGTGCTGCTGTGCTCTGATGTAGGGAGCTCTCTAATTCGTTAAACGTTTGCATTTTCTTGCCCTATATTACTAACACAGTCTTGAAAACAGGTTCTTTGTTTCTTAAAGGTTCATCCAGAACTTTGAGACCTAGCTCTTTTCATCCATAGATATCATTATTAAGTGGTTATTTTTGACACAGATCATCAGCTCCTGTGGCGGGTAGGGGGGACTTAAAGCAAGGAGATCTCCATGAGGATTTTCTCACATAAATCTATACTGTGCTATTGGGGAAGTGGGCTTTGTCCCTCTTAACCTGGCAGATTCCCTCTACCTCTGCACAAGCTCTGAATGGTGCTGTTGAGGTGATTGAGCCTCCCATCTATTCCAAAGTGGGAAAATGTATGAATGGAGGCTCCCCTTTGTGCCAGATCAGGAGGGAGGGGACAGGAAATCAGGACTGTAATTTACTCTCTAGACTGCTGTTGATGCCTGTCTTTCTTCATTCAAACTCCTAAATCTTTCATGTGGCATCCCATAGCAGTCAATCAGCATGTTATGTACAGAGAATCCCTATATTTTTTTGTAAACATCTGTTTTCATGCAAAGATCTTTAGTTAGAAATAATAAGGAATGAGAGAAGAGCAATGCAATATGTCATCTAATTTAAGTCTCTACTAAAATTCCAGTGTAATTAACATATAATTCTATAATTATGTTTAATATTTATAAAGCAACAGAGATATGTAGAATCAAAGTATTTTAAAATATATGAAATATAAGTAAATACAATTCATCCGATTCTGATCTAATTTACATAGATATAACCCCCTAAAATGAATAGGCGCTGCAGGTGCTTAGCATCTCTGAAGTTTAGGCTATTCTTATGCTGAAGATTCCCTCTCATCTTTACAACTTCCAAAACACACCATTTTCCATGGAGGACCTCTTCTCCATTCTCCACCTCAGTTGGCCTAACAATCAAGCTGATATAGCATCACTTTCTAGATTATCTAGAGACAAGTAGATCTCCAAGTGTGTCTCTCTTATTGACTATAGCTAGTTAACTACAGTTAAGATGACAGAATATTTAATATAGATGGATTTTTCCTTTGACTAAGGAGGCAGGACTTGGTCTTTCAGTTTCTGTTGGTTTAGTATCTGTTCTACCATGTCCTATTCTTCCCTTGGTATTGATGTGTTCAAAAGCTCTTTTCCCTTGGTGGTGGAGATTGATGAGCATTTGTGATGTATATTTGTTTTATAGACTCCCAATGGCTACAGAATAAGTGCGGAGGCAAAATAGATAGTTTAAGAAATAGCATGAGATAGATGAATAAACAGGAAAAGGTGAACACAAAAGGGTTTATAAATACCTTCTGCACAAACTACCATTCCCACACGTACATGGCCACTGGGCGCTGTGGGCAGCCGTGCCTGCAGACGATCAATGTTAACAAACTGTCTCGCGAACCGCCAGCGGATCACCCTGATGGTCCAAGTGCAGCCCATGGGCCTCATGTTGCCCACCAGTGGCCTAGAACAATGGGACCTCAATCTTGGTAGCTGCTACTATGATGGAAAGAAATAATAATTTAATAAACACATTTCACTGGTCACTGTGAAGCAGACAATACTTTATAAGGGTTAAGATACTATTGAATTTATCTAATGAAAGTACCAAAGAATTTCCACTCACTATTTATCTTGATACTTTGCTTTGAACATTTAGAAAAGTCAAAGGATAATTTGTGTGTAATTTGATTTTAAAATGCTACAGATTTCAATAAAATCAAATTTAAACACACATTCTGGAACTTCTACTGTTGGAAATTAGATTTGAGATTTGCTTCCTAAAACTGCTGGATTGAGTGATCCAAATACTGAAAGGCACATTAACAGATTAAGGTTGTGATCTGAAGCCCAATGAAGCCAATAGGAGCCTTTCCATTAACTTCAGTGAACTATATACTTCCACCAAATGAAGAGGGGCTATGTCTCTTGGGTTTTGTACTAAACTCTACCATAGTCACCTGATTTTCTACAAAGCAGATTGCAACTCTCATCCCAATATGGGACAATGCTGCTAGATGGTGCTCTCATGTAAATTTATTTTTTATGATCAACTGGAATATAGCATGTGGGGGAGGAGGGGGGAAGAGGGAAGCCAGCTGTATGAAACGTTCTCCTGCTAGACTGCATGTAGCAAAATTTAGCAGAAATGTTTCCTGATTTTGAATAATGCATGTGGTGCAAAAAATAAAAACAAACCAATAAAACTCACCTATGAAACGTTTCTGCTTTTAGACTGCTGGTGTCAAAATTGGTTATATGCAGTGTTGTTGTAGCCAGGTAGGTCTCAGGATATTAGAGAGACAGGTTTAAAGAAGACCTCTGTGTAAGCTTGAAAGTGTGTCTCTCTCACCAACAGAAGTTGGTGGAATAAAAGATATTGTCTCATCCACCTTGTATCAAAATTTGGCAGAAGTGTTCCCTATTCAGAATCCAATTTTGTCTGCCTCAATATTTTATTATACTTTGTGTACAGTCACTCTCACTTTAAAGTCTGTCAGGATTGTCTACAGAAGAGACTTAGCAAGGCACGCAGGTTAGCCAGAGCCTACCTGCCATGAAATGGGCTAACCCAGTGTTTTCCAAACTTGAGATGCCGCTTGTGTAGGGAAAGCCCCTGGTGGGCCAGGCCGGTTTGTGTACCTGCTGCATCTGCAAGTCCAGCCAATCGCAGCTCCCACTCGCAGGAAGCAGCCAATCAGAGAAGGGCTGAAGAGAGCAGCCAAACAGGGCCAAGCAGGCCCATATAAAAAGGGAGCTGCAGGGCAGAGGAGGGCAGTTCTCTGATGGGAGCCCAAGGAGGAAGAATTATGTCTTTGAAGGGCTGAGAGAACTTCCAGCACCCTGGACAGAGCAGTGCTGCTCGCAGGGGCTGGGGTAGTGAGACATCTCCTGGATGGCTGCTGGGGTTTTCAGGCTGAGGCAAGAGCAAAGAGGATGCTGGGGCTCTGAGGAAGTGGCCAGACAATTTGCTGCAGTAGCCACTAAGGGAAGTGGCTGAACAGCGGACTGCAGATCCCCTGGAAGTGGGGTGCACAGTGTGTAGCATGGCCGGAGGGCCGTGTCACTGATGAGGACATCACTGTCCTTGGAGAGATGTAGGTCCTAGAGCAGGAGTGACAGTGGCATGCAGAGCTAATTCCCAAGACAGCAGGAGGTACCCGAATGGTGAGCACACCCCATCACAGCCTACAAGACATATGAGGGGTTGGCAAAGCCTTTGCTCTTCAGAATCATTTCTGGCCAAAATAAGTGTGCTATAGGGGAAAATTAAAATTAAAATAATTTCAGTGAAAGGGTGGGGAGACCTGGCTGAGCATGCTCAGAAAATATTGGGCTCCCACTTAAAAGGGAGAGGCATTTGGATTCTTCACCACTCCCACTGCCCCAGACCAATTTGGAAGCACACATGCTTCTGAGCAAAGCAGACAGTGCTCTGCATAGCAAGGTCCTGTTCATAGGCCCCAAGATGAGCATGTACCTTTGACAATATTTTTTTAGATTTCTGGAGCTGGATGTTTGGGATGCTTTGTCACAAGACTTTGAGCCTCTTGAATATCAGCTTTCACCTACGAGGCAACTGGAGGTGACATCTTTTAGCCATTCAAGTGTCTGGGTGCTCGTATGCCTAGCTGATATTGCCTAAATTGTGTATTTAGGGACCCTTCAAGCAAGAGGGACTCAGAATTGCAGCCCTGACTCATTCAGTTATGCCATCATAGATCATTGCTCAATGAGCACGCTGTGTTTGAAATGATCCCAAAAGGGGATTTAGTCAAAACCTCCTCGCAGCAGTCAGAATAAATGTTGCAAAACTACAAGACAACAGTGACGTATCAGAGGGTGGAGTTTCCCTCATCTGCAGCGAGAACAACTCACAGAACAAAAATGAACCCTAAAGTTTTCCTTTCCAGAGTCCAAACACGAAGCTTCCCCTTTCCAATAGATGAGCAGGTAAAACAATTGGTGGCCCCACTTTAACAGGTGTCAGGGTGCTTTGTTTTCAGCTGTATTGGTCACGTGGCTGGTGATTTGGATGAGGTTTGGTAGGTGTGCCCTACAGAGCATGTTAGGTTAAGAAATAAATAGAAAATTGGTTTTGTTTAAGTTAGGCTAAGAGTAGAGGAGTATGGGGAATTGACTTTGTTAGCATGAGTAAAAGATAAGTTGGAGACAGTAAGATGGGAAAATTGAAAGTTAGTAAGGACATGACCCAGGGTCATGTTGTGGCAAGGTTGGGGCATAACTGGTTTTAGCAGAGCTTTTAATGAGAGTTTCTGAGAATTTTGAATCTAAATTAAAATGCTATTTGTATTGATAGCATGGGAAGGACATTGGCTGCAGCTGTTAATTTAAATGATATGTACATAAAGAGCCAAAAAAGAGGTGGTGGAAATGTGAATATGGTAATAGATAGGTTAAATATTAATTAGTATTATAATTGGCTATAAAAGGAGTAGACTTGCTAAATTGGAGAGAGCTCCAAAAGGGTATGTGATGGGGTGTCCACACCACACAGGGATGGAAATGTTAAGATGGCCAATTAACTGCCCATGCTGCACCTGGAGAAGGAGACAGGGAGCAGGGATTTAAGTAGAACAGGCTCAGCTGGGCAGGGACAGGCGGGTCTATATAAGCCTGGAATCTGGTAACAGAAGGGGCTAGAGGGAAGGAGTCTTCAGTCACTTCCTGGGAGAAGGGAAGTGTGTCTGGAGCTAGAGGCAAGTAGTCTACAGTTACTCCCTGCGAGGAAGTAATGAGGCTTGGCAAGCCCCGAGAAGCATGAGAACAAGAGAGGTAGGCAAGGCTCTTGTACCTCCCAGTGTGAACAAAATATCTTTATCCATTATCCTGTCATCCCATCTTTCTCTTACAAGGGGCCAGTGTGTTCCTGCACCATCTCTTAGGAATGTGTTCATGTAGTTACTTGAGAGAGCTGTGTGGTTTTGTACCACCCCTTCCAGTCAGGAATGTGCTTACTCGGTGTTAGCTAATGCCTACTGTGGTGGTGTTTTGCCAAGGCCAGGCCTACTCTGGATCACAGCCTTTGGTTCTTGCAGTTAACTATGCCTAGGGCTCTAGCAAGGCTTACACAGCACTAGTCAATTTTTTCATCAGTGACATAGATAATGGCGTGGTGAGTACGCTTATAACATTTGTGGATGACAGTAAGCTGGGAGGTGTTTCCAGTACTTTGGAGGACAGGATTAGAATTTAAAAGGATGGTGATAAATTGGAGAATTGAGCTGAAATCAACAAGCTGCAATTCAGTAAAGACAAGTGCAAAGTACTACTATGAGGAAGGAAAAATCAAATCCCCAGCTACAAAATGGGGAATAAGTGGCTTGTCTCTCTCACCTACAGAAATTAGTCCAATAAAAGATATTACCTCACCCGCCTTGTCTCTCTAGTAAGTGGCTATGCAATAGCGCTGCAAAAAAGGTTTGAGGGGTATAATGGATCAAAATTGAAATAAGTCAACAATATGATGCAATTGCAAAAAAGGCTAATGTCATTCTGGGGTGGATTATCAGGAGTGTTGTATGTAAAACAAAGGCAGTAATTGTTCTGCTTTACTTGGCACTGGTGAAGCCTCAGCTGGAGTACTGTGTCCAGGTTTTGGTGCCACACTTTAAGAAAGATGTGGACAAACTGGAGACAGTCTACAGAAGAGAAACAAAAATGATAAAAGGGTATAGAAAACATGACCTCTGAAGAAAGACTAAGAGGACTGGACATGTTTAGCCTTGGGAAAAGAAGACTGAGGGGGAACCTCATGCGAGTCTTCAAATATGTTAAGGGCTCTTACAAAGAGGATGGTGATCAATTGTTCTCCATGTCCACTGAAGGTAGGACCAGAAGTAATGGCCTTAATCTGTAGCAAGGAAGAGTTACCTTAGATATTAGGAAAAACTTTTAACTAGAAGGGTAGTTAAGTTCTGGAATGTGCTTCCAGGGGAGGTTTTGGCATCCCTATTCTTGGAGGTTTTTCAGACCAGGTTAGACAAACACTTGTCGGGGATAGTCTAGGTCAGGGGTGGCCAACCTGAGCCTGAGAAGGAGCCAGAATTTACCAATGTACATTGCCAGAAAGCCACAGTAAGATGTCAGCAGCCCCCCATCAGCTCCTGCCCTACTCCCAGCACCTCCCACCCACCCTGCTAATCAGTGCCTCCCCTTCCCTCCCCATCAGCTGTTTTGTGGCATGCTGGAGGCTCGGGAGGGGAGGGGGAGGAGCAAGGACATGGCAGGCTCAGGAGAGGGAGTGGGAAGGCGTGGAGTGGGGGCAGGACCTGTGACAGAACCAGGGGTTGAGCAGTGAGCACCCCCCGGCACATTAGAAAGTTGGCATCTGTAGCTCCAGCCCCAGAGTCGGTGCCTATATAAGGAGCTGCATATTAACTTCTGAAGTTCCGCATGTGGCTCCGGAGCCACAGGTCGGCCACCTCTGGTCTAGGTTTACTTGGTCCTACCTCAGCACAGGGGGCTGGACTTGATGACTTCTCAAAGTCCCTTCTAATCCTACATTTCTGTGATTCTATATAGAAAACATATTCACCAACAATCACAGGCAATTCCAAATCTCTCAGGTGTCAGAGTTTTTCCTGAGTAAGGGAAGGACTTTGTTTATCAAGATGAAAAAGTAGGAAAGATGAAAGAAAAGGGGCTTGTCTCTTTCTAGAAACATAGGAATTGCCAGCCTGGATCAGACCCACAGTCTGGCTAGTCAAGTATCCTGTCTCCAGTAATGGCCAGCACTGGCTGCTTCAGAGGAAGTTGCAAGAAAGCCTGTAGTTGGCAACTGAAGAGAAACCTGCTCACAGGTAAAATTTCTTCCTAAACCCCAATAATTAGAGCTTGGCTTATGTCCTGCAGCTAAGAGTTTATATCCCTTCTAAAACTGTTGTTTTTGTTGTTTTAATTATTAGGCTTTGTAGTCTGAGATCACAGTGAAATAAACATACAGACCTGTGTTTTTCCCAGGAACCACACCAGTTCGTGATATGTATGATACAATATGTGATCAGAGATCTATCAATGTAGATCATAGTTCTATAGATCTATCAATATGATCATTGATCCGTCAAGATAGATCTCTCTAGTTATTACTAATGCAGTTTATCATTTGAGACCGTGAATGTCAAATGACAGGCGTCTAGGAAAGGACATAGTGAGGAGGGTTGTGTACTGGAAAGGATGTGGACTGTGGTTAGGGCAGGGTTTCGCAAACTGCAGGGTCAGCACCCATAGGTGGAGTCTGGGTGGGGTCTGAAACTCTTGTCTGTCTTTTTGAATACCTTGAAAACAAAAGAATGCAAATTACGGCATGGGATTTTCTGTTACATTTCTTGTGTGCTTGTTCCATTTCCAACCACAGTCTTGCTCCTGCATCCAGGAGGACAGTAGGGACTGAGCACAGTTCTCCTCTCAGTCCTGCCTGCTCTTGCCCAGCCAGCATGGAGTTGCTTGTGGAGAGAAAGCAGGGAGGGGAAGAAGTAAGTAGCAGCAGTTGCCAGCAGCTATCTCAGGGGTTAGTTGGTAAAGAGGAGAGGGAGTCTCCGTCCCCCCAACTCATTCTGCACCCCCAGCATGTTCCCTTTGAGTCCCTTTATTCCCAGCTTGGACCTCCCTTAGGCCCATTTCTCACCCCCTTCCCCGAGTCCCCAGTTTCTCTTAGAATCATAGAATCTCAGGGCTGGAAGGGACCTCAGGAGGTCATCTAGTCCAACCCCCTGCTCAAAGCAGGACCAAACCCAACTAAATCATCCCAGCCAGGGCTTTGTCAAGCCTGACCTTAAAAACCTCTAAGGAAGGAGATTCCACTACCTCCCTAGGTAACCCATTCCAGTTCTTCACCACCCTACTAGTGAAAAAGTTTTTCCTAATATCCAACCTAAACCTCCCCCACTGCAACTTGAGACCATTACTCCTTGTTCTGTCATCTTCTACCACTGAGAACAGTCTAGATCCATCCTCTTTGGAACCCCCTTTCAGGTAGTTGAAAGCAGCTATCAAATCCCCCCTCATTCTTCTCTTCTGCAGACTAAACGATCCCAGTTCCCTCAGCCTCTCCTCATAAGTCATGTGCTCCAGCCCCCTAATCATTTTTGTTGCCCTCCGCTGGACTCTCTCCAATTTATCCACATCCTTCTTGTAGTGTGGGGCCCAAAACTGGACACAGTACTCCAAATGAGGCCTCACCAGTGCTGAGTAGAGGGGAATGATCACATCCCTCGATCTGCTGGAAATGCCCCTACTTATACAACCCAAAATGCCATTAGCCTTCTTGGCAACAAGGGCACATTGTTGACTCATATTCAGCTTTTTGTCCACCGTAACCCCTAGGTCCTTTTCTGCAGAACTGCTGCCCAGCCATTTGCTCCCTAGTCTGTAGCAGTGCATGGGATTCTTCCGTCCTAAGTGCAGGACTCTGCACTTGTCCTTGTTGAACCTCATCATATTTCTTTTGGCCCAATCCTCTAATTTGTCTAGGTCCCTCTGTATCCTATCCCTACCCTCCAGCGTATCAACCACTCCTCCCAGTTTAGTGTCATCTGCAAACTTGCTAAGGGTGCAGTCCACACCATCCTCCAGATCGTAAATGAAGATATTGAATAAAACCAGCCCCAGCACCGACCCTTGAGGCACTCCACTTGATACCGGCTGCCAACTAGACATGGAACCATTGATCACTACCCATTGAGCCCGACCGTCTAGCCAGTTTTCTATCCACCTTACCGTCCATTCATCCAGCCCATACTTCTTTAACTTGCTGGCAAGAATACTGTGGGAAACTGTATCAAAAGCTTTGCTAAAGTCCAGAAATAGTACATCCACTGCTTTCCCCTCATCCACAGAGCCGGTTATCTCGTCATAGAAGGCAATTAGATTAGTCAGGCATGACTTGCCCTTGGTGAATCCATGCTGACTGTTCCTGATCACTTTCCCCTCCTTTAAGTGGTTCAGAATTGATTCCTTGAGGACCTGTTCCATGATTTTTCCAGGGACTGAGGTGAGACTGACTGGCCTGTAGTTCCCTGGATCTTCCTTCTTCCCTTTTTTAAAGATGGGCACTACATTAGCCTTTTTCCAGTCATCCGGGACCTCCCCCGATCGCCATGATTTTTCAAAGATAATGGCCAATGGCTCTGCAATCTCATCGGCCAACTCCTTTAGCACCCTCGGATGCAGCGCATCCGGCCCCATGGCTTGTGCTCGTCCAGCTTTTCTAAATAGTCCCGAACTAATTCTTTCCCCACAGAGAGCTGGTCACCTCCTCCCCATACCGTGCTGCAGAGTGCAGCTGTCTGGGAGCTGACCTTGTCTGTGAAGACAGAGGCAAAAAAAGCATTGAATACACTAGCTTTCTCCACATCCTCTGTCACTAGGTTCCCTCCCTCATTCAGCAAGGGGCCCACACTTTCCTTGACTTTCTTCTTTTTGCTAACATACCTGAAGAAACCCTTCTTGTTACTCCTAACATCTCTGGCTAGCTGCAACTCCAAGTGTGATTTGGCCTTCCTAATTTCACTCCTGCATGCCTGAGCAATACTTTTATATTCCTCCCTGGTTATTTGTCCAACCTTCCACTTCTTATAAGCGGTTTTTTTGTGTTTAAGACGAGCAAGGATTTCACTGTTGAGCCAAGCTGGTCGCCTGCCATATTTACTTTTCTTCCTACACATCGGGATGGTTTGTTCCTGCAACCTCAATAAGGTTTCTTTAAAATACAGCCAGCTTTCCTCGACTCCTTTCCCCGTCATGTTATTCTCCCAGGGGACCTTGCCCATCAGTTCCCTGAGGGAGTCGAAGTCTGCTTTTCTGAAGTCCAGGGTCTCTGTTCTACTGCTCTCCTTTCTTCCTTGTATCAGGATCCTGAACTCGACCATCTCATGGTCACTGCCTCCCAGGTTCCCATCCACTATTGCTTCCTCTACTATTTCTTCCCTGTTTGTGAGCAGCAGGTCAAGAAGAGCTTTTCCCCTAGTTGGTTCCTCCAGCACTTGCACCAGGAAATTGTCCCCTACACTTTCCAGAAACTTCCTGGATTGTCTCTTCAGGCTCATTCATCTCACTGAAATGTTGCAAAGTAAATGCTTGTGTGAGTTTATATCCTTTGCCCTTCTAGTACTGCATTAATTATTGCTATGTGTGAATGTTGTCTCTAACTCACCCGAAGGTGGGGACTGAGCTCATTTGCTTTAATAAAAGTGAGGCTTGATAGCAGAAAGTTTGAGACTCACTGGGGCAGGGAGTGGATATCAGAGAGCCACGTTCCCTGGTCTTGGAGTGAGAGGCTGTCAGGGAGGACGGATATACAGGGGTGCTGGAACAATTTTTATAGTGGTGGTGCTGAGAGCCATTGAATCGAACTGTAAATCCTGTATATGATGGAAACAACTTCAAGCCAGGGGATGCAGCAGCACCCCTGCATCCCTAGTTCCAGCATCTATGGGGATATATGGTGATTGCAGGATATGGAGAAAGGATGCGGGGGTTGGAGGACTGAGATGCATGGAAGCAGGTTGCAGTAGACTAAGGTCTTCTCTACGCAGGAACAGTGTGTGTGTTAGGGTACAGTGAGCTTTTTAGTGTGTACACCTCTTCTGTTTTGTTGACAAAAGCTACCTTTTGCTGACAAAATTGTGTACTGTAGAGAAGGCCTAGGGAGGCATCTAGGGCAGGCAGGGAAATTGTGGGGGAAAGTAGTGGAGCATGAAGAGGGATGTAGAACAGCAGACACTTCTCCGTGTTAAATTGTAACTGCTTAGTACTTTCTAGATATAAAACTTTAAGGGCTAGATTCTCTGGTTAGCTAAAGTCACTTTATACCTCCTAAGCAGCACCAAGAGATTGTACGGTGGCCAGAGCTGGCTTGTGGAAGAATCCAGCCTGTTCCCCAGTGCTATATAATATTTCCTTACTCACTTTCACCCCACCTGATTTTTAAAAACCACCAAAACTGATATTTGCTCCTGAAAATATGAAAAAATAAAGTGTTTTCAAAGGCCTAAGTGCCAAATCCCTCCTCAAGCTTCTTGGTGCAAAGGGTCGGCACCAGTTGCAACATCTTTTAGCATAGCACAGCAACTCCATACCCAGTAGGTTTCATTTCTCTGTGGGTTGGTGTGGGGGAGGGTTCTGGTCCATGACTCCACTTCCTCTCCACCCACTTTGTGGTTATGTGCGTTCCCTTGGTGTCCGTGTAAGAAGCAATCCCTGCCCTTTCCCAGAGATCAGAGCTAAAGCCCCTTTTCCTCAAAGACAATGAGAAATATGCAATATTTCAAATTCAATAGTTCAATAGCTTTTCAAACAATGATTTTATAAACAACTTTTAGGAACACACAAAGATGAAGAAGCATAATAATCATAGCACAAGAATTCACAGCACAAGAAAAATAGACATAGAGAACGCAGTTTAACTGAAATAGACATTTCACTATAACACTTCATTATGATAAAAATAAGCCCGACTGCTTTACGTTTTTTTTCCTTCCTACATCTCAGTAATGTCTTTATAAGCTCTATGTAGCAGAGGATCATAATGACCAGTGGAATGACAAGTCCCAGGATGTTCATCTTTAAAATCAGGAATTGCTTCTATTTTCTTTCATGGACTGACAGATTATGAGAGCTTCAGGTCCAATAAACACTTTCTTTTTGAACAGTGTGAAATACTAACCCTGGAACAGAGGCTAATATTGCAACACCCCAAATGACACCACTTGTGAGGATGCCAGAGGTAACTGTCCTAACTTTTATAGTAAACATTGTGTGGACAATTGCCAGATATCTATCTATTGTCAAAAGTATTTTAGAAAAGTCTCCACTGTAGAAGCCAGCATAATAGACCCCTGAAAGAATTTTACACATTGCATTTCCAAAATCCCACTCATGTGCTGCATAGTAAGCTCAAAATGGCAGGGAAAGAATAAAGAATAAATCGGAATTTGCCAGATTCAGCAGATAGATGTCAATCATGCTTCTCAGCCTCTCGTATTTTATCAGGATCAGTACAACAAGCACATTGCCCACCAGGCCCAATATCAGCACCAAGGAGTAAAGAGGTGGCAGAAACAGGGATGCAAATTGTTTGACATCATTTGTACATGGTGTTGCATCATCATGACTGTAGTTCTGTGTTGTTGTCAGTATCTCCATCTCTTCTTCACTGAAAAACTGTTGATCTTTCGCTAGCCTGAGGATGAAGAAACAGATGGTTATTTACAGGATATTGTATGTTATCAGTGTGAAAGACAGGATATACACACTATACTGTGTAATCATATGGTTGTGAAAGACATTAAAATGTACTGTGTATTGAGTTTCAGCTTAGAATACCTTTTGCTGTAAACAGTATAACAACTGCTGATATCAAGATGTGAAAAATACTGCAGATGACACTAGCAAAGAATCTAGAGAGTTAACAGGATGAGTTCTCTACAGTTCCTCCAGTATTAACTTTCTTGCCGGGGGAGCACCGGACATGTCTGAGTGGACTGCTCACCTTCAGGCAGACAACCAAGGTCTGTAGACCCAGGTCATTCAGCTGACTTTGGAGAATCAACTATTGCAGGAGCAAGTAACACTGTTGTAAGAGCCTCCCCCATGCTTTGGTCTTGACTGGAACATGCCCGGAGCCCTGCCAGAGGGCTCCCCAGTTGCAGGTGCCAATCCAATTGCACATATCTGGCACATCCCAGCAAATTCCCATCCTTGACTTGGGCACAGCTGACTGCTTCTTATGTACAGCAGCATCCTGGATCCTGCACATTTCCCTGCAACAGAAGGCCACTCCTTATAGACTACTGATGGTTGTAATCTGGTCCAGTAATGGAGGAAACAACTCCCCCAGAGGCTGTGCTTCAGGGTCCCTGAGAAACATCACAATTTGGTGTGATCCATTCTCCACTGCTCCTCTGGGCTGGCCCTCCACACCTTGTGGAAAAATTGGAAAGAGTCCAGTGGAGGGCAACAAAAATGATTAGGGGGATGGAGCACATGATTTATGAGTAGAGGCTGAGGGAACTGGGATTGTTTACTCTGCAGAAGAGAAGAATGCGGGAGGGTTGATAGCTGCTTTCAACTACCTGAAATGGGGTTCCAAAGAAGATGGATCTAGACTGTTTTTTGGTGGTAGCAGATGACAGAACAAGGAGTAATGGTCTCAAGATTTAGGTTGGATATTAGGAAAAACTTTTTCACTAGGAGGGTGGTGAAGCACTAGAATGGGTTACCTAGGGAGGTGGTGGAATCTCCTTCTTTAGAGATTTTTAAGGTCAGGCTTGACAAAGCCCTGGCTGGGATGATTTAGTTTGGGATTGTCCTGCTCCTTCCAACCCTGATATTCTATGAAACTGCTCATTTGGTCGCAGGCAAAGGAAGTCTATTTTCCATCAGAGTTTTGTTGGCAGCTCTGTAGCAGCATTCAAACCTTCAAACCTTGAGAGACTCAGCTGGGAGTGACTGTCCAGACAGAAACTTCTGCTGAAGCTACATCTGAACTCCTCTCAAAATACCAAGACTGTGTCGATAGTTTTGTAAAAAAGAATGCAGAATCCCTATCTCTGCACCTAACTGAACAATAGAGCTGCAGCCCGGAGCCAAGATATCATTTGGACGAATTAATGCCATGTCAGAACCTGAGCTGACAGTGCTTCAAGAATACCTCCACGAGAACTTTGCCTGAGGGTTCATCCACAAGTCAACATTGCCAGTTGGTGTACTAGTCCTGTTCATCAAGAAGAAAGATGGCAGCCTCTGATTGTACATTGACTGTTCATTGAATCAGATAAACCATCAGGGATTGTTACCCTCTGCTCCTGATTCCTGAGCCACTGGATTGTGTGGGGGCTGCCTGCAAAGTCATTAAATTGGTCCTATGGGGGACATACAACCTTGTGCAAATCAGGGAAGGGGACGAGTCGAAAACCACCTTCTGGACCCAATATCACCTCTGTGCATATCTTGTAATGCCTTTCAGATTGACCAACACCCTGGCCACCTTCCAACATCTTATAAATGTTGTGCTCTGAAACATGTTGGACCAGTACAGAGTAGTCTACCTAGATGACACATTGATCTTTTCTGACTATCTGAAACAGCTTACTGCTCACATCCAAACGGTCCTGGAATGCCTATAGCAGCATGACCTTTAAGCCAAACTCAAGAAATGTGCCTTTGATCAGGCCTCCATGGAGATCTGGGCCTTCATCTTATCTCCAGAAGGGATCCAGATGAACCCATGCAAGGTCCAAGCTGTCCAGGACTGGCTGATTCCCTATATGGTATGTGACCTGCAACCCTTCCTGGGGTTTGCCAATTTCTATTGATGGTTTATCCTGATTTGTTTTCCAAAACAAATCGAACCCCTCACTGCTCTCCTCCAGAAAAATGCCCAATTGCATTGGTCTCTCCATGCCTAGCATGCATTCAAACAGCTAAACCTCGCCTTACTACCTATTGGCTCCCATATTGGCTCACCCCAATGTCACACAAGCCTTTATTGTAGAAACTGATGCCTCCATACAGTGATCAGGGCTGTCCTCTCTCAGTGACTTGATCCCAAGCAATCACATGGGCTAACTCTCATTACTCAAGGAAGTTCACCCCCACAGAGTTAAATTGCGAAATACTTGAAAAGGAATCCTGGCAATAAAAACTGCCTTTGCAGAATTATGTCACTACCTGGAAGGAGCTCGTCACCTGGTCCAGGTATTCACTGACCATAAAAATCTGGAATATCTACACAGAGCAAAGGACTTAATCCAACAGCAGCTTTGGTGGGACCTGTTTTTCTCACGATCGGATTTCATTATCACATATTGCCCTGGATCCCAAAATGGCAAGGTAGATGCCCTGTCCCATGGTACTAACCCACCAGGCTCCAGTCAGGACCCAACTCCCATTCTCCAATCCTGTAACTTTCTCAGTGCAGCTTGTCACCAGGATATACTAACTTTAATATCCATTGCCTCTGCTTCAGGAAATCTGCCTGAGAAACAAGCAACTGCATGACTCCTGGGAAGGGATCATGTACGTAAGGGAATGCATCTGGTAACACAGGACCCAGAAGAGTTGCAGTCCTACAACCATGCCATGATTTTTCCCTAGCAGAACACTTGGTGGGGCTCTTCAAGACCTAATAACTAATATCCTGCTCCTTTTGGTGGCCCTGGATGCAGCCAATAATATAGTCATTCATTGCCTCCTGTGATGTTTGTGCCACACCAAAACCCCATGCCACAAGCCCTGTGGCCTTCTCCAGCCCTTGGGCAGCCCATCTCGACCCTGGGCCATGTAGACCTTATTGTAGAATTACCAGAGTCCAAAAAATGTATAACAATTTTGATTGGTGGTGGTCCACTTTTCCAAAATGGCCCACGGTGATACTGGTAAACCAGGTGCCAGATCTTGCCAGCTCAGCACTGACAAATTCATAGCTGGAAACCCGATCAGTTCACCTATATGTTAATATTGTTCAAGATAGTTGCTAGACTTGTAAGGATGTGTTTAGTGTTTCAGTGGTTCTCAACCTGTGGCCCAGAGCTGCAGCCCATGTGACATCCTCAGGGCCATTCAGGTAGTACTGGATGCTGCCCCTGAGGCCCACAATAGTAAATAGGTTGAGAACCACTGGTTTATACTCTATAAAATACTTGTAAGTTGCTGCATGCATTAATCTTACTTGTAATATCTGTATTCCACGCTACAAGGTAAAATATAAGTTTGTTTTTATAATAGGGACGTCCCTGGTCCTTAGTTTAAAAACTGCTCTACAGGAAGAAAGCACAAAAAGGGGAGGAAAAGAGTGGGAGGTGTTTCTTGCTTGTGTGAGTGCCTCAGGAACTCTGCAGTCTATAAAAGTGGTGGAAAAGAACATGTAAATACATCTACTACACCTACTTTGGGCTAGTGGTTCTGAGTGCACCAGCACTGAGGCTCCCCTACTAACAGCTGAAATCACTGAGCACTGGGGGTGTGTGTGTGGAGGCTGAAGACATATTGGTGAGTGGCCAGCAGAACGGCTAGTGGAGAGGAGTAGCCAACAGGATGGCTGGCAGAGAGGCATGGCTGGCAGTGAAGACAACAGCAGAACCCCACAGAGAGGTGTGGCAATCAGCTGTTGACCCGAGCAGCGGAGCATGTAAGGTGCCCTCATACCTCCCCCACTTCCACCCAGTCTGGGAGGCAGTGATGAGCTGCTAAAATCTTAACAACTGGTCCCCTATAAAAGGTTCTGATTTAAGGGATGTGCCACAGCATGTATTTTTTGTACCAATAGGGTTACCATATGTCCGTATTTTCCCAGGAGGAATTTTTAAATTTTAAAAATTCCGCCCAGACAGCGATTTAAGAACCCAAAAGCCTGACATGTCCAGGAAAATACGGATGTATGTTAACCCTTCCTAAAGTTCTTTTTAAAAAATATGGGCCTGAACTAGAAATGAGCTCCGTTTCACATGTGTGAGTCCCTGCCACTCCCTTGGGGTGTGCTAGGGTGACCAGATGTCCCAATTTTATAGGGACAGTCTCATTTTTTGGGTCTTTTTCTTATATAGGCTCCTATTACCTCCTACCCCGTGTCCCGATTATTCACACTTGCTGTCTGGTCACCCTAGGGTGTGCACACGAGTGGGTCCCAGCTGCTCCCTGCCCCCCCTCACTGAAGCAGGTGTGCAGGGTTACTGCCCTGAGAACTGCAGGGCACCAGTGGACATGGGGCTGGCTGCAGACAGGGGATGGGGCAGGGCTGGCTGGAGGCAGGGAGTGTGACACGGCCTGGCTGCAACAGGGGCTGGCTGTGGGCAGGTGATGCAGACAGGGGCTGGCTGCTGGTGGCTGTGGGCAGGGGGCGGCTGTGGCAGAGGGTGGCTGTGGGTGGCTGCAGGCAGAAGGTGGCTGGGGCAGGGGCTGGCTGCGGGCAGGGGGTGGCTGCAACAGTTTCTATGTTTAGCTGAAGCCGCCTGGGACAGCTAAACATAGAAGCTGCTGCCGAATTGCCCTCACCACGGAAACGCGCCTGCCGCCCTAACAGCACACGGACTGCCCCCGCCGTCCGCAGCGGCAATTCGGCACGCTGCTTGGGGGCAAAACAACAGGGACTGCCGCCCCTTGCAGAATGCTGCCCCAAGCACCAGCTTGGAATGCTGGTGCCTGGAGCCGGCCCTGTATTGTTGAAAGGGGACACTATGTACTGAACTCAGCCCTTGTTGCTGTCAACTCTGCCTCTCAGAAGGGTTACATTAGGGAAAAGTAAAAATTCTACAAGTTTAAAATTAATCAGTGACTACCAGAGAGACATGTCCCTTTTCTTCATGGTTCCACTTTGTGTTCTAGGTTCTGCCCTGTGCTGGTTCACCACACTGCCATTCACTCTCGTCATCCCTCCGACACCTTTTCTCTATGTCACACTGTAAAGGGCTCTGGAGCTCCAGGAAAACTGGGCTAATCATGTCTTATACATTCGGATACAGTTAGCCGTTGTGGATCAGCACTAGTGGCTGTTTTAATCAGTTTTCACTTTTGTGGTGAGGCTGGCAAACCTCTCAAAATGGTACTGTGGGCAAGCAGTCCTTCAAAACAGGAGAAACCCTGACAAATCAGGGAGGAAAAAATCCTCTTCAGGGTTTACCCAGACTCAGTCCCAAAACTCTCCCTCTATTGAGATGAGGCAAGTGGATTTTGAGCCTTTGAGTTAAATAGAGTCTCACTGGTTCAGGAGGATCCTTTACAGGCAGCTGGATTCCACAGTGTGGCTTTTTGGCTGCTAGAAGTGGTTGGAGAGCCAACAACTGATCTCCTCTTCCTGTTTTAAATGTTCCTGGCTGGTTTTCTGGGAGGCTAATGGGCTCTAGTTCTGGTCCCTGCCCATTAACCCTTTCCTCCCAGCCCCAAACCCTAGGCTTGCTGGCCCAGGCCCTGGACAGGCAATATATACCCTGTCAGACAGCTAGGTGTGCTTCCGTATGGTCCTGAGCGTCTAGGGAATCTGAAGGACTCTTCAGAGACCACAGCTAGGGACTTTTCTGATGCATATGCTTGAATGGCTTTAAGGTTCTATCATGAGAAATCTCTGGCACCTGGATCTTGACTCTCTAAATGGCATGAGTGACTTGTAGTCTGTCCTTGACATCATCAAGAACCTGCAAATGTCTCATGGCCTCATTAGAGATCAAGATGGATACAGTTATATCTTTTATTGGACCAACTTCAGTTGGTGAAAGAGACCCCTTTCAAGGTTATACAGAGTCCGTCTTCACGCCTTGTCGGCTTCATGTACATCTATACATTTGCCACATTCTAGCTACTTGGGCATACTTGGTCTTAGTGTCTGAAAGCTATCTGGGACAATGTGGCTTTGGCTTCCAATCATTTCTGTTACCGGGAGTAGCGCCCCACTGCAACCATAGTGGTTGGCACTACTTTTGACTTGGAAGCATAAGACACCAGTACTGGTGATGTGATGAATACCTTCTTTAGAGCCTCAAAAAGCACAATCTTGTGGTTTCTTAGATCCCCTACAAACTAGTTTGAAGATGTTCATAAAGAACTTGGCTTTTTGAGGATAAGTTGGGTATGAATTTGTTCCAAAACTCCATCATATTGAAGAATTGCATTTTCTGATACTACTGTAGGGATTGAGAATTGCTGGATGTGCTCTCACTGCTCTTCATCAATCACATGCTCTAAGAAATATAGTTGGGTTTCTTTTAACCTACATTTCTCTTTAATTTTAGTCCAGCATCTCGACTGCTTTCAAAATAGAGCTGGCAGAAAATGATGTGTTATGAGAAATGTTAACATCTCAGCCAGTGAAATTTAATTAATACCAGCAATTCTGTAATAACATCAAATCTAATGATAAGGTGTATTGCAAAATGCTTTGACATGCTTTCTTGTGTCATGGGCATTACAAAATCATGAAGTGGCCTTTGATCCACCTCTTATTTTGTTCTAAGGTGAATGTTATGCTTGTGGAAAATGTTGGAGGGGTATTGGCAATTCTAGATGTCTGAGTCCAGAGAGGGGAAAAATCTTTTCAGCTCTGTTAGGATCTTCCTAGCTCCTGCACTTGTCAGCTACAATCAGCAATAGCACTAAACAAACAAGCAAAAAACAATTTTAAAAAAGTCCTACTTGCCTATAACATTAAGACTCAAGTTGTGCCTTTAATGAGGAAGTACAGTGCTGCTGCCAGCTTTGCTGAATGTGCACATCTGGGAGGGTGCAAGTGATGGGGAAAGGCTGCTTGTATTCTCCCTTTTTGCAGTCAGACAGGGACAGAAACATTTTTATAAAGGGAACAAAGTGTGTGTGTGTGAATCCATTGGAGATCCCAGCCAGATGCTAAACTATAGCTAAGCAGGAGGTGGGGGATTGCCTCAACCCCTCCTAAACTCCCCAATCCTGGGGCTGCCTGGTTACCAGGCTGGTTCCTGGAGTGAATTAGAGTCTCGGGGCTTGTGTGGAGCTGTATTCTGCATGAAATCCCCTGCACAAGCAGCTGGGAAGGGGTTGGCAGGGGAGTTGCAATGGCTAATGGCAGCACCACCCCACTTGAGGGTCACCCTACACAGGGGGACTCTTCATGTGGCTGGTTAGGCTGGCTCTGAGGCTGATTTATAACTAGAGGCTCTGGTCCTATTTCTCTAAGCCAAGATTTTCAAACATGACTAATGGGGGAGGGGATTCGGGGGGGGGGCGGGAAATGCCAACCTGAGACATCTGTAAAGGGGCATGAATTCAGCAAGTGCTGTGCACCCTCTTTCTGAAAATTCAGCCCCTTGCTTTTGGACATGACAGAACAGAGACACCCAAACCCATTTGTGACACAGTGCTGCACAATACAGCACTCTGACCACTGCAACTCCAGTTAGCTGCCCTGGAGCACTCCTGAATATGGGAATTGCGCCCAGTTGATAGACTGGGATGGGCTGGAGAGAGTTAAAAGCTAATTAACTCATTAGCCCAGAGGGTACAAAAGGCATAAGAAGGGCCATACTGGGTCAGACCAAAGGTCCATCTAGCCCAGTATCCTGTCTTCTGACAGTGGCCAATGTCTGGTGCCCCAGAGAGAATAAACAGGACAGGTAATCACCAAGTGAGCCATCCCCTGTCGCCCATTCCCAGCTTCTGGCAAACAGAGGCTAGGGACACTATCCCTGTCCATCCTGGCTAATAGCCATTGATTGACTTATCCTCTATGAATTTATCTAGTTCTTTTTTGAACCTTGTACTAGTCTTGGCCTTCACAACATCCTCTGGCAAAGAGTTCCACAGGTTGACTGTGCATTGTGTGAAGAAATAGTTCCTTTTGTTTGTTTTAAACCTGCTGCCTATTAATTTCATTTGGTGACCCCTGGTTCTTGAGTTATGAGAAGGAGTAAATAGCACTTCCTTATTTACTTTCTCCACATTAGTCATGATTTTATAAACCTATCATATCCCTCCCTTAGTCGTCTCTTTTACGAGCTGAAAAGTCCCAGTCTTATTAATATCGCCTCGTACAGAAGCTGTTCCATATCACTAATCACTTTTGTTGCCCTTTTCTGAATCTTTTCCAATGCCATTATATCTTTTATGAGATGGGGTGACCACATCTACACGCAGTATTCAAGATGTGGGCATACCATGGTTTTATATAGAGGCAATATGATATTTTCTCTCAATATCTATCCCTTTCTTAATGATTGCCAACATTGTTTGCTTTTTTGACTGTCGCTGCACACTGAGTGGATGTTTTCAGAGAACTATCCAAATGACTCCAAGATCTTTCTTGAGTGGTAACAGCTAATTTAGACTCCATCATTTTATATGTATGGTTGGGATTATGTTTTCCAATGTGCATTACTTTGCATTTTTCAACATTGAATTTCATGTGCCATTTTGTTTTCCAATCACCCAATTTTGTAAGATCCCTTTGTAACTCTTCGGCGTCTGCTTTGGACATGACTATCTTGAATGGTTTTGTATCATCTGCAAATTTGCCACCTCACCGTTTACCCCTTTTTCCAGATCATTTATGAATATGTTGAATAGGACTGGTCCCAGTACAGACCCCTGGGGGACACCACTATTAATCCTTTTCCATTCTGAAAACTGACCATTTATTCCTATCCTTTTTTTCCTATCTTTTAACCAGTTACTGATCCATGAGGCTTACTTTGCTTAAGAGCCTTTGAGGAGGGAACCTGTCAAAGGCTTTCTGAAAATCTAAGTGCACTATATCCTATATCCACTGGATCCCATTGGTCCTCCTGCTTGTTGACCCCCTCAAAAAATTCTACTGTAGCTAAATCTGCAACAAAGACCATCAGACTCTGAGCATGAAGTGAAGCACAGAAATATCAAGACACAGAAAGGGAAATGTACAGAAATGAAAAGTGGAAGGAAGAGAAATATAAATGTATCCTGAGAGGTGCAACAGCCAACTAAGTTAGTGCTGGCTGTTCCAGGAAGAATTAAAACAATGAAGCAGGGGAAAATGTTTTGGAAAAACACTTGGGGAGGCCTAGAGAAATTTCTAAAGCTAAGAGGGTAGAGGGCAACATTTCTGCCCTGATCGGCTCAGCTTGTTGTATGAGCTACTGGGACTATTTCTTTTAATGTACCAGACAGAAATGACTTTTTTCTTTTGGAGCAGACAATTTGAATTCCTTTTCATATGCTAAATGTATTTGGCTGCTGGCTGCAGTATCTCTGTGAGAATGTGATCTACTGATTATCAGAGAGGGCTGGAAATTCAGACTTCTGAGTTTAAGTCCCACCTCTGCCACTGACCACTGCTAAAAGTGCATGTGAATGAGAGAATGTAATATATTTTTCCTGCATGTCTTGTCAACTCTGGTGGTCAGTGCAATCAAGGGGGACTGGCTGCTTGTATTCTCCCCTTCCCTCCTGTAATCCTACATTCTCTGTGACCTGGAGCAAGTCAGTTTATTCATCAGTAAAATGGATCTATTTCTCCTCTTCCAAAGGGTCTTGTGAGATTTTGCTAATTAAGGTTTGGCAAGTGTGTTGACATGCTCATTTGCAAGGTGCAGTCTTCAGGAGGGATAACGAATTAATTATTATACGGACTTCACCACAGAGTGATAAAGAAGCTCAGCACAATAAAAGAAAAAAAGCAGGAAGAGGAGCCTGAATTAACCACATGCCGCAATGGCCTCAGCACCCTCATGCTATGCAGGTCTTGTTTCCCTTAGTTACAGACTTGTAAGAACCTGAAATTGGGATGGAACTTTTTCTGCCCTTGGCTTGCCAATGCTGTTCAAGTCTGGTGTATTCAACACCCATAAAAAGATTATTTTGTCAGATTCAATGCTCCTGAAAGGTATCCCCTGCCCTCGAGGAATCCTCAGTTAATGAACATTCTTGACCTTAAATTGTGATTCATTGCTTGAGAGTACTTGTCATAAATAAACAGATAGTTAAGGGTTAAGGTCTGTTTTACCTGTAAAGGGTTAACATGTAGTACCTGGTGACCACCTGACCAGAGGACCAATCAGAGATAAGATTTTTTCAAATCTCTGTGGAGGGAAGCCTTTGTCTGTGTGAGAACTGTTTTTGGATCTAACAGAGGACAGTCATGTCTCCAAGTTCTCCTGGAGTAGTTTCTACTAATTAATAGTGAGTATTAATTAGAAAGGTGAATTAGTCTTATGATTTGATTTCTATATTTGCAATTGTGTGTTTGCTAAAGGAAATGCTTTATTCCTGTTTGCTGATATTGCTTTTACTGAGAAAAGGGGGAGAGGGGATTCTCCCCAGAGATTGATAAGGTTATACCCTATGAGTGTCCAGCTTGGGCTCATAGAGATTCTGTACTTTCTTTTTGTTCTCTTAATAAATTCTTTTCTATTAAGGACTTGTTGGTCTTTCCTTGGGTGGATTCTCAGGGAAAGGGGAGGGGGAGGTATCCCTCTGTAGTTGGATCCCGGTATCTCTCCTAGGAAAAGGGAGGGGGGGGAGGAAGCAGGGGGAATGGTTTGTTTCTCCTGGGTGTGAGAACTCCATGGATTTGGGGCTCTTGGAATCCCCTAGGATTTTGGGGAAGGACTGTGTCTCAATCCACATTTCTTGATTGAGTGGTGGCAGCGAGAAGGAACCCCACCCTAAGGGTTAGGGTGGTGGCAGAATACCTGCGGGTCCCCATCTTTGAACCCACAAGCTCAAAGTGGGGGTGAGATCCCATAGGACATGGTGGCAGAATACATGCGGGTCCCCATCTTTGAACCCACAAGCTCAAAGTGGGGGTGAGATCCCATGACAGTACTACTCTACATCTAGCTGAAGAGTTTGCTGAGCAGAAGTCCCAGGTTCCCTTGCTCTTAAGTGCTCTTCATTAAGCACTTAATGAAGTTGTTTTTTTTCTATCTTGCCTCTGGATTCTTAAATACTAGAGCTTCAAACACAGCAGCCCTGAAGTGAACCACTGTACTGAGACTAGAAAACATTCCTTACCTTCTGTGTTCAGAATTCTGTGTATCTACCAGGACATATTCTGCTCTCCGTTATCCACACCCATTATTTCAGTAACAGATCAGACAGCTTGGCTCTCGTTTTGTCCTTGGAGAAAGTCCAAGTCTAACACTGAGAAAAATCCAATGGAGTATTATGGTGCAGTGGTAGCTGCACCATGCGTATGGTTCCATTAAAGAATTTCATTTTGATAGAAAGAATAGAGAATATCTGGAGTCTTCTAGTGTTCTAGTAAAATGAAAGTTTGATTATAATCTTTGGCTAATTACAGATTATTTGGTGTATTTATTGTGCAATGTGAAATTCTGGAAAGTTCATAATAAGCTGCTGAAAAATAGATAGTGGGCAACTTTTCCCCCCTGGGGAATCATAGAATCATAGAATCTCAGGGTTGGAAGGGACCTCAGGAGGTCATCTAGTCCAACCCCCTGCTCAAAGCAGGACCAAACCCAACTAAATCATCCCAGCCAGGGCTTTGTCAAGCCTGACCTTAAAAACCTCTAAGGAAGGAGATTCCACCACCTCCCTAGGTAACCCATTCCAGTTCTTCACCACCCTCCTAGTGAAAAAGTTTTTCCTAATATCCAACCTAAACCTCCCCCTCTGCAACTTGAGACCATTACTCCTTGTTCTGTCATCTTCTACCACTGAGAACAGTCTAGATCCATCCTCTTTGGAACCCCCTTTCAGGTAGTTGAAAGCAGCTATCAAATCCCCCCTCATTCTTCTCTTCTGCAGACTAAACAATCCCAGTTCCCTCAGCCTCTCCTCATAAGTCATGTGCTCCAGCCCCCTAATCATTTTTGTTGCCCTCCGCTGGACTCTCTCCAATTTATCCACATCCTTCTTGTAGTGTGGGGTCCAAAACTGGACACAGTACTCCAAATGAGGCCTCACCAGTGCTGAATAGAGGGGAATGATCACATCCCTCGATCTGCTGGAAATGTCCCTACTTATACAACCCAAAATGCCATTAGCCTTCTTGGCAACAGGGGCACACTGTTGACTCATATTCAGCTTTTCGTCCACTGTAACCCCTAGGTCCTTTTCTGCAGAACTGCTGCCCAGCCATTCGCTCCCTAGTCTGTAGCAGTGCATGGGATTCTTCCGTCCTAAGTGCAGGACTCTGCACTTGTCCTTGTTGAACCTCATCATATTTCTTTTGGCCCAATCCTCTAATTTGTCTAGGTCCCTCTGTATCCTATCCCTACCCTCCAGCGTATCAACCACTCCTCCCAGTTTAGTGTCATCTGCAAACTTGCTAAGGGTGCAGTCCACACCATCCTCCAGATCGTTAATGAAGATATTGAACAAAACCGGCCCCAGCACCGATCCTTGGGGCACTCCACTTGATACCGGCTGCCAACTAGACATGGAACCATTGATCACTACCCGTTGAGCCCGACCATCTAGCCAGTTTTCTATCCACCTTACCGTCCATTCATCCAGCCCATACTTCTTTAACTTGCTGGCAAGAATACTGTGGGAGACTGTATCAAAAGCTTTGCTAAAGTCCAGAAATAGCACATCCACTGCTTTCCCCTCATCCACAGAGCCGGTTATCTCATCATAGAAGGCAATTAGGTTAGTCAGGCATGACTTGCCCTTGGTGAATCCATGCTGACTGTTCCTGATCACTTTCCCCTCCTTTAAGTGGTTCAGAATTGATTCCTTGAGGACCTGTTCCATGATTTTTCCAGGGACTGAGGTGAGACTGATTGGCCTGTAGTTCCCTGGATCTTCCTTCTTCCCTTTTTTAAAGATGGGCACTACATTAGCTTTTTTCCAGTCATCCGGGACCTTCCCCGATCGCCATGATTTTTCAAAGATAATGGCCAATGGCTCTGCAATCTCATCAGCCAACTCCTTTTGCACCCTTGGATGGAGTGTCTTTTCTTTGTGCTCATCTAGCAGAAAGATAAGATTTCAGCTATGGTCAAAAATTTCATGTATCATTGTTTCCATAACAGAGATTCCTAGAATTCTTTTTTTAGGGAAGTGCATAGCTTTTAAAGAAAGGTACTTTTTAATGTTGTGACAGCAAACTTGTTTGCCAGTCTGAAGCTGCCCAATTTCAAATTGATGATATAACATGTTGTCACTCTCTACATCCAGGGAAGATATAAATATGAGAGAGACTCTTATCAAATACCTCTGTTGTTCAGAAGAAAGCTCTCTGAGCGATGAAGGAAAATACTGGCCATTCAAACTCACCTATAAGTGCTGTTTTAAATTCCTGTGCAATTCACTACGCTTATTTTTGGGTAAGGCTATGAACACTTATCTAGAAAATAGTTAAAGAAGATCTTCCAAACAACCTCCACCACACCTATTTTTGGAACAAAGAGCTTATTACAAGGTCACTGTAGGCCCAGCATCCAGCTTTCTGCTATGACAAAGCCTTGTCTTAGCCACTGCACCACACTGCCTATCATTGTGACTAAGCCTGTTTTGGTTATCTCTAACCAGGGGCGGCTCTAGACATTTCACCGCCCCAAGCAGGGCGGCATGCCGTGGGGGGCGCTCTGCCAGTCGCCAGTCCCGCGGCTCCAGTGGACCTCCCGCAGGTCCTGCGGCTCCACCGAACCCTCCCCAGGCATGCCTGCGGGAGGTCCACCGGAGCTGCCTGCCACCCTCCCGGCGACCGTCAGAGCACCCCCTGCGGCATTCCGCCGCAAGCACGCGCTTGGCGTGCTGGGGTCTGGAGCCGCCCCTGTCTCTAACAATACAAACCACATACCTCTCCCAGAGCCAGCGAGAGAAACCTGGATCCTGGATCCCCAGTACTGTACTGCTGACTAATAAATACTTGTGTAACCCTCCAGGGACATGTCTCCAGAAAAGTTGGTCAGCAAATGCATTGATTTTGTTTTCACCCATAAGAAAACTTTGACAAAAGTGAAGAGAAATTCATTTTTATCACAACTTTCCACAGAAAACTTCAAGTTTTTGAAGAAAAATTTGAAACCATAATATTTTGTTCAAAACCTAAAATGTTTGATTCTGAAATGCTGCTATGGTGCCTCACAGGTGTTGTAGTTTGGCAGCCTCGTTTTCCTCTTTAGCTTGGAATCCCGATTTGGACTGGATCTTTTATGAAATACCACGGTCCCTCTTCTTAGTGAGGGAGGCCATACATCATGGGAGTCATATGATTGCGGTGTATCATGAGAGATGTAGTCCATCTGAGGAGCATATACAGAATATATTTCCAACCTAAACTCTGACTAAACATGGAGAATAGAGTGGAAAATATGAATATGTAAATAGACTGCTTCACAATTTCTAACTACGTAAAGTCTTTGGAGAAATGGAAGTACTGTAAATAAATCACAGTATATATCTGCTCTTTGTAGAGACATCAGAAATGACAACAAGAAGACAGAATTATAGTTAGAAATATATTTCAGGTCATTAATTGGTAACATTACAGTAATTGTAATGATATTTTAAACATGGAAAGTAGAGTTGCTGAAAAAGATTGGAATATTTCTTGACTGTCAATTATTTGACAATTCCCCACCTGTATATTTTCTAGATTTTAAGACGTGTTTCTGTTTAAAAATTTGCTTACAGCAACCTTAAATGAACATAAATGTAATTTTATTTCCATGAATCATTATTGGGGTTTTGAGAAAAGACTTGCTTAGAAGGGAATTTGAGAGGTCTTTTTTTGATGAAAGATTCCTGTGCATCATACTTCAATTTAGTTTGTCTTCAGGAATTATGGTAACATATATTGCCAGGCTACGTCTACTGGGAATGGAGGAACATACAGGAGTCATAAGGTCTAATCCAGTCCCCATAAAAGTCATGGGGAAGACTCCTCCACACTTCAGTGAGTTTTGGATTGGGCCAATAGCACAGGACAGCAGAGCACTCTACATTTTAGAAAGGTTATGCACCAAACTAACATAAGAAAAAATTCTGCCCTCAGAGGTTTCCATACAAGAATGTGATTTCACTCCTAACTTACTTCAGTGTTATGCAGTCATAATGGCATTGAAACTGAGAG
Organism: Mauremys mutica; assembly: GCF_020497125.1. Lineage (NCBI taxonomy): Eukaryota > Metazoa > Chordata > Testudines > Geoemydidae > Mauremys > Mauremys mutica. The sequence continues at coordinate 214,323,682 of NC_059073.1, forward strand.
TTACATCTGTGTCAAACTGGAGTAACTGAAGGGTGAGTCAGGCCATATACTGAAAAACTGTAGATGATTTGTGTGCACAGCCAGCCAGTGAAATGTGCAATGATTCATTTGACTTCTTAGCTCAAGAGCTCAATAGCTTATATATATATAGGTAAACTGTAGTCTCCTAAAATTACACAATGGCTACACTGAATAATTATCATCAAGAAAGAAAGCAGCCAATCAGGAGGGAATGTTTTGCTAGGAAACTTTAAAAGAAGCCATCACACACATTTAAAATTAAGTCAGAACTCAATAGATGTCCCCCGCCCGAGCCCGGTTTGTGTTTTAATGCTTGTCTATGTAAACCTCCCCCAGATTTTTAAACTATGGAAACTGTTAGGAAGCCAGTTATACAAAGATGTCATTTTGCTTTAATCAAGAAAAATACACATTTAATACAGAAAAATACTATGAGGAAGAAGAGGCACTGAGCATATGCAATGCATAGTAATATGGAAATATTTACATTAAGAATCTTGCAATTCTATGTCCTCTTCATTCACTGCAGGCTTCTATTGTCCACAAAGGTGTCAGACCATGTTGGCGATGGCATGTTCTGCTGATCTGTGGGTTTCTAGATAGGATCTCTGCATGTTGGTAGATGGATTTTTTTCACACCATGTGTTTGGAGGAATTGCTGCAATTTTTGAAGGAGTGGAAGTCAAAATCCAGGACCAACTTTCCTCTGTCCCTAAAAAATAAACCGTGGAGGTAGCACACTGGGCTAAGTCGATGCTAGTACGTTTTATAGGGCAATCGCTGTATTTAAATGAACACAGTTAGAATGTATGCTTGGGCAGGGAGTGGGAAAGCTTACAGAACTCTGTCACTATAAGAATAGCCTAATACTTGAGTGGGGAAGGAGTGAGAATGATTGGCTGAATTGCTACTAGAAATGCGACGGATGCAGGTTTGGAATATTTTTTTTAAGGTGAGATTTAAACATCTTGCCAGCAAAAGCATAGATCACTGGATTCAGGCAGCAGTGGATGAAGGAGATTGATTCAGTCAGCTGCAGGGCCAGCACAAGCCTTTGGCTCATCTTGCAGTCGTTGATGATGTGCAAGTTCTGCAGAGAGTCTAGAAAAAGCACAATGTTGAAGGGAGCCCAGAAAAGGAAAAAGATGACCACGATGATGAAAATCAGCTTGATGGCTTTGATCTTGTTCCGGTTTTTGCAGCTCTGCAGATTTTTTAGGATGTGGGAGTAGCAGTAAATGAGGATGCTGAGTGGGATCAAAAGGCCCAAGATGTTGACTTCAAACTGAATGAAATATCGCCAGGTCTCTTGGCCTGGAGGATATTTGGGGACACACTCGAGAGACTGTTCAATTTCCACTTCTTGGTTAAACACCATATTTGGTATGGCAGCCAAACCAGCCGTCATCCACAGGAGTAGGCTTATAATTTTGCCACAGGTGGCTGTTCGAACTCTCATCGCATAGACAGCATGAACGATTGCTATGTACCTGTCTATGCTCATGAGGGTTATAAAGAAAATGCTACTGTAAAAGCCTATGTAATAAATGCCAGCCATCATTTTACACGCTGCATTTCCGAAAGTCCATTCTTCTGAAGCATAGTGAGCTTGAAATGGGAGGGGGACAACAAAGAGCAGGTCAGAGATTGCAAGGTTGAACAAGCACACATCGGTCATGGTGGTGACTTTCTTCCTGGTCAAAAGTACACATATGACCAAGGCATTTCCCACTAGGCAGAAGACAAACACCAGGCAGTAAACTATTGGAAGAAACAGTGATTTAAACCTGCTGAAACAATTGCCTTCACTGCAAGGAGAGGTACCTTCATCATACACGTAGTCATATTCTGTGGTGTTTGGGAAAGGGCTTGTAAGAGTCATCTTTAAGACCTGTGCACAAAAAAGAGAAAATTGATTATGGGTATAGAAGGGTTGCAGAAGACCGCATTTTGCCATTGTTACTCCAGCTGAATGAAAACAATGTGTCTGCTTGAAGAATAAGGTCCCGATCAGTGTAAAGGCTTGTCTAAACACAAAATTATGCCATTATAACTAAACTGGTTAGATAAAGCAGTGCACACCTTTCATGTGGTGTCCCATAGCAGTCAATCAGCATGTTATGTACAGAGAATCTCTTTCCAAAAAATAAAGATCTATTTTCATGCAAAGATCTTTAGTTAAAAAGAATAAGGAATGAATTTGTCGTCTAACCTAAGTCTCTGCTATAATTCCAACATAATTAACATCTCATTCTATAATTATGTTTAATATTTATAAAGCAACAGATTTATGTAGAATACATATATGCCATGTGAAAGATATAAATATAAGTAATCTGATTCTGATCTCATTTACATCCATATAATACAAGACCAATTTTACTAAAATGAATAGGAGATACAGCTGCTCAGCATCTCTGAAGTTTAGGCTATTGTTATGCTGCTGATACCCTCTTCTCATCTTTATGACTTCCAAAATTCACTGTTTTCCATAGAGAATCTCTTCTCCCTTCTCCACCTCAGTTGGCCTAACAATCAAGGTAGAAAACGCATCGCTTTTTAGATTACCTAGAGACAAGTATCTCTCAAGGTGTGTCTCCCCCTTGTCAACTATAGTTAGTTAGCTACAGTTAAGATGACAGTATATTTAATATAGATGGATTTTACCTTTGACTAAGGAGGCAGGACTTTGTTTGGTATCTCTTCTACTGTGTCGTCTTCCTCCCTTGGTCACAGATGTGTCCAAATGGTCTTTTTCCTTGGTGGTGGAGAATGATGAGCGTTTGTGATGTATAAACTCCCAGCAGCTACAGAATAAGTATGGAGGCAAAACTGCTAGTTGAAGAGCTAGTATAAGATAGACGTGTAAACAGGAAAAGATGAACATGAAAGGGTTTATAAATAGTTTCTGCGAGAAGGTATCAACCTCACACTCTCTGAAGTGACTAGGTCTATGCATGTGAGCAGGTGCTCTCCAGTGTGTGCAAGGGTTGCACAATTGACTCCCTTGTCTTTAGCAAAAAAACAAACCTCTATTGCCACCCCCATAATAGAAACTAAGACCCCCTTAAAACCTATGCCAGGGACAAGTAGTGCCAATGTACTGCAGGTGTAAATTGGTATAGCGCTGTTGAAGTCAATGGAATTACACCAATTTAGAGCAGTTGAAGACCTGGCATGTAATTTCCAAAAAATATATTTGGTTTCTATCTTGTAACTGATATCAGCCAACATGCTAGATCTAGCCAAGTACTGTTTTTACGCACCTGTCTATTAGTGATGTACAAACTTGTTTCAATGAGAAATGAAATCACACACACCTACACATCTCTTCAACTACTTTTGAAAACTCAGTTTTATTTAAAGCTGAGAGATTTGCTTATTTGTTTGAGTACATCTTGGTGCATGCAGTCCATGTGGTTTGGGACAAAATACTGGTCCACCTGGAATCAGGATTGGCTTCAAATTATGATTGTTTTATATAGTGCTGTAAAGATGTATGGGACTTTACAAACCAAATAAACACACTCTGTTCATCCACAGATCTCAAAGGTGGGTAAGTATCATTTTCTCTGTTTTACTGTGAGCACAGAGATGAAATGTCTTGCCTAAGTGGGCAAGTGAGAGGTAGAGCCGGAAGAAGTAGTATTAGTTTGTATGATGGTAACATCCAGAGGCCCAAGTGGAGATTGCTGGTATGCGCTGCACAAACACATACTGAAAAACTGTCCCAAAACCCTACAATTTGAACAGATAAGATGGACAAAGTGGAAACAGGCACAGAAGTGAAGTGATTTGCTAAAGATCACACCATATGTCAATGGCAGAGCCAAGAGCAGAAACCTCGTTTCCTATTTCCACAGTGCATGGTGCTATCTACTGGGCCATTCTGGTTTCAGAACGCTCCCCTTCCCAAGATCTTATAATCTAACACAGACAACACCCACCATCATCAAAACTAAACTAAAAACCAGAACCCACAGGGTACAGATGAGATAGGCTGGAGGCTGGTAGGAGATAAGAGTAGAAAGATTTAATGGAAGAACTGGGTCTGAAGGAAGAGAGAAAGGGTATTTGAAATAAGACACAGGAGATTAGTTGTTTCTAGGTGGCAGTGTGAAATAAGGCATAAAGCTGAAGATCGACAAAGAAGATGATAAAGGACTAGTGGGAAGAGGTGATGGCAGTAAGCAGAGGAAATACAAGGGAGAGTGGGAATAAATGAGGGCAGAGCTGTACGGTGGGGTGAAATTATGCAGGACTGGAAGATCAGGATAAAAAGCATGAACCTGCTGTGTTAAGAGAGGATACTACTCAAATAGTTGCAGAGTGCCAGGGGAGGAAGATGACTCTAGCAGTTGCATTTTGGATAGACTGGGGTTGGCGAGTGGTGAGATGTGAAGAGATCAGGGAGGAGAAAGTTACAGTAAGAAATCCAAAAATGTTTAGAGGTGGGAAGAACAAGCAGCAGCTGAGAATACCATGGTATTTGGTGTACTCCCACTTTAATTACAAGGAACTTGGGGGAGGGATAGCTCAGTGGTTTGAGCACTGGCCTGTTAAACCCAGCATTGTGAGTTCAATGATCTGAGGCAAAAAAAAATGTCAGGGACAGTACTTAGTCCTGCTAGTAAAGGCAGGGGGCTGGACTCAATGACCTTTCAAGGTTCCTTCCATCTCTATGAGATAGGTGTATTTCCATTTATTATTATAATACTGCAAATGCTAAAGTATTCCAAAGTAAATTTTTCAGGGAGGTAAACATTAGAGGTCAGCTGCTGATCCTCAGCTGCTGTAAGTCAGTTGAGCTCATTGTAATTACTGGAGCTACATCCATTTACACAAGTTGAGGATCTAGCCATGTGCTGAGATTCTGTCCCTAGAATTGTAATGGCACCCACCTAGAGTAACTGAACGCTAGTGCTGACCACAAAATGAGAACAGTTGCTGCAAAAAGGGGTTGTCTTTGTAGAAAGACTCTTAACCCTCTTCTTCCTACACAATGATCTAGAGAAGATTTGTTTTGTCACAAAAAGAAAATTGTGGTCATGACAGCAGATATTTTCAAGTCTGTCTCTGACCTCAAGGACAATTACCTCATAAACTCTTAGCTACACTGTCTAGCAATGGTATTTCTAAGGCATCTCTCACTTGGATACTGTAGAACATCCCCAGGCTCTTTCTTGGCAGCAACTGGGGAGAGATTAAAACAAAAAGATAAAATTAGACAACTTTCTTTAGATGAGGTTTACCAGTCCGTGGCTAAATATACCCTGAATCAGCTTGCCACTGCAGCAATCAACTAGAAAACAACAGAAATGTTTGCTTTGAGCTGTTGCCTGGCTTCCATTGGTTTCCAAAGGCTGCTATTCCAATTGAGCCATGCCAGTCTCACCCAAGAACAAAATCACCCTCTGCCATTACTGGCACTGTATTTATGACAGTTGGTTACTAAAAGTGAGGCACTTTCACTCTTACAGTACCCAGAGCTGTGCCGGGTGCTTTACAGTTCAAATGGTCCCTGAGAGTTTACGCTCTAATCTTAGAAGAGGTTTGAGAAGTTGAGGTGAGAAACCATAATGTGGGAATGAGGTGAGGAAAGACTAGAGTTATAGCAGGAAGAACACGTGTTTCTGCCGCGCAGTGATGTGCTCATCTTGATGGTTCAGTTAATACATAAATTAAAAGAATAATAGCCATTATTATTGACTCACTTCTTGTGAGCATTGCCAAAAAATGGGTCTGAGATGCTGATTTGTGTGAGAAGAGGGGAGTGGTTTGGTGGACCAGAAACGGCAGGACATTCCAGGCATGGGCAGCAGTGTGAAAGAAGACAGATACATGTGAGAGAGAAGGACAAACAGGGATTGAGGCTAGAGCTGAGGAGCCGGGGGGGGCCATGATAAAAGACAAGGTTGGCTATAGAGCAGTGGTGAGCTGCAGCCGGTTCGCACCGGTTCGCGAGAACTGGTTGTTAAATTTAGAAGCCCGTTTAGAACCGGTTGTTCCTGGAGGAACAACTAGTTCCAAAAGGGCTTTTAAATTTAACAAAAGCTCTAGCAGCTCTCTACCCTTCCCCCGGCCCCAGCTCACCTTACTCCGCCTCTGCCTCCTCTTCGGAAGCTCCTCCGGCTTCTCCTCCCCCTCCCCAGCTTCCCGCGAATCAGCTGTTTGTGTGGGAAGCCTGGGAGGGCTGAGAAGGCTTCCACCAGGTGAGCTGGGGCCAGGGTGTGGGGGCGCCAGCGGGAGGAGGGCTCCAGGTGCCGCGCCACCCGGCGAGGTCGCGGCCGGACCCTGGGGCCGGGCGGCGCGGCTCCTGTCCCCCGGGTCCAGCTGCGACCTCGCCAGGCAGCGCGGCACGGCTCCTGCCCAGCCCCCGGGTCTGGTGGGGCGGCGTGGCTCCTGCCCGTCCCCCGGGTCTGGCACCGATGTCAGCCGGGTGGCTCCAGTCCCAGCCCCAGCCCAGCTCGGCCCCCACCTCCAGGCAGCGTGGTAAGGGGGCAGGGAGCAGGTGTTGGAAGAGGGCAGGGGACTTGGGGGGGGTGGATTAGTGTCGGAGAGGTCAGAGGGCAGGGAACAGGGGGATTGAATGAGGGTAAGGGTCCCGGGGGGGCAGTCAGAAAGGAGCAGGGGTTGGATGGGGTGGTGGGGGGCAGTTAGGGGTAGGGATTCCAGGGACAGTCCGGGGACAGAGAGAAGGGGTGGTTGGATGGGGTGTAGGGGTCCCGGGGTGCCATCAGGCATGAGAGAAGGGGTTGGATGGGGTGGCAAGGGGCAGTCAGGGGACAGGGAAGGGGGGTGGATAGGGCACGGGTCCCGGGGGGGGCTGTCAAGGAACATGGGGGGGTTGGATGGGGCAGGAGTCCCCGAGGGGGGCATGACCCCCTCATGGGGTGAGGAGGAGGGAACCGGTTGTTAATATTTTGGCAGCTCATCACTGCTATAGAGGGTGTGGAAAGTGAAGGCAAGAAGTTTAAACGAGATGTGGTGAAGAGGGAGGTGATGTGGTCTGTAGATTTCTGGGTGAGGAAGACCAATTTAGGGGCTGCATTTTGCTGAGCCATTGCCTATCTATGGCTAACAGGGCAATGGATGAGCTTTCTCAGCTGTCAAGGTCTAGGCACAGTGTTTGTACCGATTTAACTATTTCAATTAGGGCTGTGATTTTTCTACAGAAATAGATAAATCAATGCAACCCCTAGTGTGGATGAAGTTCTATCAGTATAAAGATGCTTTATTCCATTTCTTTTACCGGAATAAGTAATACCCTTATAACTGCATCCATGCTAAGGGGCTTGAAGCACTTTAAATACACCAGTATCATTAAAGCAGTAGAACTTTTGTGTTTATACTAGCCCTTAAGCACTTCCACTACTACCCCTGTGCAGTAGCAGCAGCTCGCTGCACCAAAAATGATTTGCCCCAGGTATTCCTCAAATGCACATTGTTGAGAACATTCAAAACAAGCAGCTGGTAGGGCTGGTGATGTTTGGATCACCTGATGTTGCCTCACATATAGCTATTCACTGCAGACAACAAACGGATCCTACATGTGTTGACATCAGTGGCTTTACCCATTGTCTTAGGGCTGGTCCACACTAAGAAGCGGGGTCAAACTAGGGTACGCAAATTCAGCTACGTGAATAGCGTAGCTGAATTCGAAGTACCCTAGTTCAAACTACTCACCCGTCCAGACTCTGCGGAATTGAAGTCCGCGGCTCCAAGGTCGACTCCGCCACCGCCTTTTGCAGTGGTGGAGTACCGGAGTCGACCGCGGCGCTTCCGGAGTTCGAACTATCGCGTCCAGATTAGACGCGATAGTTCGAACTCCGAGAAGTCGAACTCACCGTGTCGACCCGGCTGGTAAGTGTAGACTAGCCCTTAGTGTCACAGAACCTCATGCAAATTTTACCAGAAACTAATACATTGCAAAGATGCTAGCCCAGTTATTCTTAACATCTGAAATCCTTTCTTCATACTACATGATGTAACTAGTGGAGTCTCACAGAGGTCAGATACTACTCAATATTTTCATTAATGACTTTGATAACAGAGTGGAGAGCATACTTATGACATCAAGCTGGGAGGGGTTGCAAGTAGGGCTGTCAATTAATTGCAGTAAACGCACATGATTAACTCGAAAAAATTAATCACAATTAAAACAATGAATCATGATTAATCGCACTGTTAAACAATAGAATACCAATTGTAATTTATTAAATATTTTTGGATGTTTTTCTACATTTTCAAATATGAGTTTCAATTACAACACAGAATACAAAGTGTACAGTGCTCACTTTGGTTTTTTTTATTACAAATATTTGCACTATAAAAAGAATAACCAAAAGAAATAGTATTTTTCAATTCATCTCATACAAGTAGTGTAGTGCAATCTCTTTATCATGAAAGTGCAGCTTACAAATATAGATTTTTTTTGTTACATAACTGCACTCAAAAACAAAACAATGTAAAACTTTAGTGCCTACAAGTCCACTCAGTCCTACTTCTTGTTCAGCCAATCTCTAAGATTGGCTGAAACGCCATGAAACGTCATGAAACGCCCACGTTTGTTTACATTTACGGGAGATAATGCTGCCCACTTCTTAATTACAATGTCACCTGAAAGTGAGAACAGGTGTTTGCATGGCACAGTTGTAGCTGGTGTCGCAAGCTATTTATGTGCCAGATGTGTTTAAAAATTCATATGCCTCTTCATGTTTTGGCCATTGTTCCAGAGGACATACTTCCATGCTGATGATGCTCATTAAAAAAATAATGCATTAATTAAATTTGTGACTGAACTCCTTGGGGGGAGAATTGTGTGTCTCCTGTTCTGTTTTACCTGCATTCTGCCATATATTTCATATTATAGCCGTCTTGGATGATGACCCAGCACATGTTGTTCATTTTAAGAACACTTTCACTGCAGATTTGACAAAATGCAAAGAAGGTACCAATGTGAGATTTCTAAAGACAGCTACAGCACTTGACCCAAGATTTAAAAATCTGAATTGCCTTCCAAAATCTGATCGGGACAAGGTGTGGAGCATGCTTTCAGAAGTCTTAAAAGAGCAACACTCTGAAGTGGAAACTACAGAATGCAAACTGCCAAAAAAGAAAATTAACCTTCTGCTGGTGGCATCTGACTCAGATGATTAAAATGAACTTATGTTGGTCCACACTGCTTTGGATTGTTATCGAGGAGAACCCATCATCAGCACGGATGCATGTCCTCTGGATTGGTGGTTGAAGCATCAAGGGACAAATGAATCTTTAGTGCACCTGGCATGTAAATATCTTGCAACACTGGCTACAACAGTGCCATGCGAACACCTATTCTCACTTTCAGGAGACATTGTAAACAAGAAGCAGGCACCATTATCTTCTGCAAATGTATACAAACTTGTTTGAGCGATTGGCTGAACAAGCAGTAGGACTGACTGGATTTGTAGGCTCTAAATTTTTACATTTTTTAAATTTTTGAATGTAGGGTTTTTTTGTACATAATTCTACATTTGTAAGTTCAACTTTCATGATAAAGAGATTGCATTACAGTGCTTGTGCTAGGTGAATTGAAAAATACTATTTCTTTCGTTTTTTACAGTGCAAATATTTGCAATAAAAATAAATATAAAATGAGCACTGTACACTTTGTATTCTGTGTTGTAATTGAAATCAATATATTTGAAAATGTAGAAAACATCCAAAACTATTTCAATGGTATTCTATTATTAACAGTGCAATTAATCGCGTGATTAATCAAGATTAATTTTTTAATCACCTGACAGGCCTAGTTGCAAGCACTTTGGAGGACAGGATTAGAATACAAAATGACCTTGAAAAATTAGAGAATTGGTCTGAAATCAACACAATGATATTTAATAAAGACACATGCAAAATACTACACTTAGAAAGGCAAAATTGAATGCACAACTACATGGGGAATAACTGGGTAGTCAGCAGTGCTATAGAAAAAGGATCTGGGGGTTATAGTGGCTCACAAATTGCATGACTCAGCAATGTGAGGCAGTTGTCAAAAAAGTTGATATCATTCTGGAGTGTATTAACTGATGTGTCATATGTAAGGCCTTGTCTAAACTGGCAAGTTTTTGCACTAAAAGCAGCTTTTTGCGCTGAAACCACAGAGGTGTACACACTGCAAAGCCACTTTTTGCAGAGAAACTCCTCAGTTGCAGTGCTGCAAAAAAACCACCCCAATGAGAACCATAAGATTTTTTTGTGCTGAAGCTTCAGCACCGCAGTGCCAGTTTAGATACTCTGGTTGATTTTAGCACTGTTATTGGCATCTGGGAGGTGTCCCACAGTGCCCGTCCTGACCACTGTGGTCAGCGGTTTCAACTCTGCTGCCCTACTTATTTGTAAGCAACCTTTATTTGTTTCTTTGAAAGCAATGATACTTTATGGCTTCAACAAGTCAACAGGAAGTTTTATTACATCATTACATTGAATCACAGACCTAAACAATTACAATTGCTTCCTAGCATAGCAGACACTATTAACATTACAGTCCCAAGCATAGCAACAAACATTACTGGTTTTCATCTTTGAAGTGTTGCCTCAAGGGATCCCTGATTCTTATGGCACCACGCTGCGCCCCTCTAATAGCCCTGATGTTTGGATGCTCAAATTCATCTGACAGGCATTCTGCCTCAGTGGTCCAACCATGAGTGAACTTTTTGCCCTTCCCTTCACATTCAACAGTCATTCTGCATCTACTCAGTCTGTTGTTGAACCACTTCTTACTACTGCCCATGTTCCCCGTGTACGGCTTTATGAGCCATGGCATTAAGGGGTATGCAAGGTCTTCCAGGATCAGTATGGGCATTTTGACTTTCCCTACGGTGATCTTCTAGTCTGGAAAGAAAGTCCCTGCTTGCAGCTTCCTGTACAGGACAGTGTTCCTAAAGGTGCATCATGAACCTTTTCGGACCAGCCTGCGTTAATGGCCATGAAACACCCACAGTCATCCACAAGTGCCTGCAGAACCATGGAGAAGTACCCCTTCCAATTAATGTACTCAGTCACAAGGTGGTCTGGTGCCAGAATTGAAATATGCATGTGTAAACTGCGTCGCCTGGCCTACCACCGCTCGGGCGGTGGTGAGCTACTTTTCCCCGGGCCGGCTTGAGCCCCGCCCGGTCTCGGGGGAACCCGGGGCAGGGGAAACACCGGCAAACGGCTGCGGCGCGCCCCTCAGGCAGGGGAGCGCCGGCAAGAGTCCGTAGCGCGCCCCTCAGGCAGGGGAGCGCCGGCAAGAGTCCGTAGCGCGCCCCTCAGGCAGGGGAGCGCCGGCAAGAGTCCGTAGCGCGCCCCTCAGGCAGGGGAGCGCCGGCAAGAGTCCGTAGCGCGCCCCTCAGGCAGGGGAGCGCCGGCAAGAGTCTATAGCGCGCCCCTTAGGCAGGGGAGCGCCGGCAAGAGTCTGTAGCGCGCCCCTCAGGCAGGGGAGCGCCGGCACGCGTCTGTAGCACGCCCCTCAGGCAGGGGAGCGCCAGCAAGAGTCTGTAGCACTGTCGGGGCCCGGTTCCTGAGGTGGACCGGCCGGGTAGGGGAACGCAGGCCCACCCTACACCTCTGCGTTCCAGCCCAGGGCCCTGGCAGGGGCGAGACGAGGGTCCCGCCGCTGGGTTAGCGGGGATCTGTCCGCAACGTAGACTCACCGCAGTGTCGTTCTGTCCCTGGGCTACTTCCTACCCGATTGCGCGTCCTCTGATCCCTCCAGTTCCTCCGGGTAGACCGCTGCTGGCAGCGCAAGCTCTCCCCCTGGCTCTGGCTCCTCCAGTTCGTCTGAGTACTTGGCGGCAGGCAGTCCTGGTAGGCCCAGTCCTTCCTCCCGCTCAGGTTTCCCCTGATCCAGGGCCTCCCCTGGTGTGGCAGCAGGGTCTGAAGGGAGCAGCGTGCAGTCTGCATCTGCCTCCCTCCCTGGTGCTGCCCTCACTGAGCTAAGGGCCCCGCCCTTTGTACTTCCTGTTCCACCCCTCCCCTTCCGGGGGTGGAGCAAGCTTGGCCTGGCCCCGCCCACTCAGGTTGAGAGAGTGGCTTTTTACCCTCAGGCTCGGAGGGAAGCCACCCTGGCTCCCTACAGCATGCCATTTATTGCCCCTTCACAGTTAGGGAAACCCATTTCTGCAAAGCCATCCACAATCTCATGCACGTTGCCAAAGGTCATGGTCTTTTGCAGCAGGATGCAATTAATGACTCAGCACACTTACATTAACATAGCCCCAAAGGTCAACTTTCCCACTCCAAACTGGTTCACGATCGATTGTAGCAGTCTGGAGTCACCAGCTTCCATTCTGCAATCTCCATGCACTTCTCCACTGAGAGGGCAGTTCTCATTCAGGTGTCCTTGCGCCGCAGGGCTGGGGTGAGTTCCATGAAAGTGGCTATCCACATCCGAAAGTTTTGCAGCCACTGCTCATCATCCCAGACCTGCGTAACGATCCAATCCTAAAACTCAGTGCTTGTTTCCTCAGCCCAAAAGCAACTGTGGTCAGCAGCTCTGTGAATACCACCATCAATCTCTTGTTGTAGCTGCTTGCCATGGCAGACCTGAAGTCAGGCAACTGTGCCCGCTATAGCATTTGTAATTTCAGGAATAACTCCACTGCCACTTGTGAAGAGTTAGTGAGAGCCAGCAGAGCAGTACGGGATCCATTCCTGCAGATAGATGTGGTGGGGCAAGCAAAAAACAAGGGACATTGAAAATGGTGTGAACTGCAGGCGGAAGCACAGGGAATGCTGGGATGGAAAGCAGTGCATCACGGGGCATTGAGCACAGACCCATGATGTGCCGCAACCCCTTCCACCTTCCCACAAGACTTAGCGGCAGAAGCAGGAGAGATGCACTGTGGGATAGCTGCCCACAGTGCACTGCTCTGGGTGTCATTGAAAGTGCCACAAGTGTGAACACGCTATTGCCCCAATGGAAGACAGTGTGAACATACAACATTGGTTTTCTTTCAGCACTTTCTCATCAGCGATGAAACTCTCGGTGAAAAAACTCTGCCAGTGTAGACATAGCCTCAGACACAGGAGGTAATTGTCCCACTCTGCTCAGCACTGTTGAGTCCTCTGCTGCAGTACTATGTCCAGTTTCATGTGACACACTTTAGGAAATGTGGATAAATGGGAGACAGTCCAGTGGAGAGCAGCAAAAATAATGGAAACTTTAGAAAATCTGACCTATGAAGAAAGGTTAAAAAAAACTGGTCATGTTTAGTGTTGAGAAAAGAAGATTGAGGGGGACCTGACAACAGTCTTCCAATATATTAATGTCTTTTACAAAGAGGATAGTGATCAATTCTTCTGCATGTCCACTGAAGGTAGGACAAGAAGCAACCAACTTAATCTGCAGCAAGAGATGTTTAGACATTAGGAAAAACTTTCCAATTTAATCACTGGAGCAGGCTTCCAAAGGAGGTTGTGGAATCCCCATCATCGAAGGTTTTTAAGAATGGATTAGACAAACACCTGTCAGGGATGGTCTACATATACTTGGTCCTGCCTCAATGCAGGGGGCTGGACTAAAAGCTCTTGAGGTCCCTTTCAATCCTACATAGCTATGATTCTATAAGTAGTCATACAAAATGCTGTCATATGAATCTAAGCTAAAGTTCTGAATAGGCTGTGTCTGGAGTCATTATGGACCGCCGAGTACAGAAAAAAAAATTGAACCTTCATCTTTCCACGAAAGGTCTCAATTTTTCCTTATCAGATTCCAGCCTTTCAAATGTGCTGGCTTTGAGCTACACTCTAGAAACCAGGGAGAATTCCTCCCAAGGCTCATACTTGGGTGATGTGGCTCTGCACTCTGCCAACATAAGGCTGTGCCTTAAAGGTGCTTATCACCTTGCGGGATCAAAGCCTTTTTGAGGCTCAGTTTCCCAGCCTGTAAAATGGAGATCTATACTCCTAGAGTATCTCAGGTATGTCATGACATCTAGGGCTTCAGGCCAGGTGCAGAGGGCCCTCAATTTCTACTGCAGTCAACAAGAGTGGAGGGCACTCAACACCTTTCTGCATCAGGCCATTAATAACACTGCAGTCAAGTTTTCAGATGCAATCAGTCATTTTGTGTCACCATGTTTTTGTGCCCAGCTTGTGACACCTAACACCTGATTTCTATTTGGATTGCCAGTGGTAGCTCTGAGTCTTCGACAGCTCTGAAAATAAGGCCCTAGGAGTCTCAAGCTGCACTCTCCAAAAATGAAGGCTTGCAAAATTACTGACGGCTTCTGAAAATGTTGGCCCTGAAGGATAGTAAAGTGCTCAGAGATCCTCAGCTGAAAAGTCTTATGGAGGTTTTTTGCTGTTTTCCGAACAGTCAAATACTTTCAAACCTGATTTCACATTTGGTAGCGTGACAGTTTCCTTTCTGATATGAACTTGTGCGATCGCCACGCTTCTGCTGTGACTCACCGTTGTCCACCCAGACTGAGTTTACTGTGAAGTTTTTCAACACTTTTTCTATCTTGCACATTTCCTGAAAGAACTGGTAGAAAATGTGTTTCCTGAAAATGTAGTAAGTGAAAAAGAATGGCTAAAAAAACCCCATAAAAACTGCAAACTGAGCACAACTATCCTGCAACTTCCTGTTTAGAGATTCAGCATCAATGTAAGTGCCTCCTTATATCTTATACTTAGGAGAAAGGTGGTGATTTTAAATGTGTACACGGCTCACGTAAAGGTATTTGGTATTTTTATTCCAACCAAGATGGGGCTCCATTGAGCTAGGGGCTGTGCATACACAAGCCCCAGAGAGTTTACAGCCTAGACAGAGGAGGCAGACAAATGCTGGGGGAAAGGAGTCTTATTATCATCCTCATTTCACATGAGAAACTGAGGCCAAGAGAGATTAAGGATGAATTCTAAGGAATAATTTCATTTATTTAAAGGGAGGGCTGCCACTAAGCTCCCTGGTCAGCTTTGACAATCATAACCCAAGCGGCTTGACCTAGGTTGCATACACAGTCTGTGGTAGAGCTGGGATTTGAACCCCTCTCTGCTGAGTAAGAGGCCAGTACTTTAACCACAAAGACCAGCATTCTTCTGGTTCAAATAATGGTTTTACAGATTAAAATCTTGATATTTCCTTTGATGATTTAATCAGTCCCCACAGCTTCATTTGCAGATTTCCACAGTAACAGTCTTAGGCAGGAACGCTCTCTGGGCAGAGCACAGTTTTGTTTCTGGCTCAGACAGCGGGCACACTAGATTGAACATTATATTTTATCATGTCAGTGTTTCTTTAAAGAGAGTAAATATGCCAAGGCCAGTAATTAAATATGACACCCCCAACTGCAGTCATCCAAGACTGTCCAAGCATTTTACAAACAGTTAATGCATTTAGCCTCCCAATATCCCTGTGAGAGACAGAAGAATTATCCATTTTTACAGAGGGGGAAACTGAGGCACAGAGACATGACGTGATTTGCTCTAGGTCACACAGAGCATCACCGGCCAAGTCTGGGCCCACAACAAGCACAGCATGGAGGAAAAAAGACAGAAATATGCATTTAAGAGTAAATCTTACCTCAGGGGAAGGTCTTGAGGGGCTGTGCAAGAGGACGTGCTTCCTCTCCATAGTCTGGAGCCCAGTTCCATGGGAGCCCCAGGAATGTTGTCAGACAGGGATACTGGGTGGGATGAGGTAAGGGGGTCCATTACTAGGCAGATACTCCAGGCCTCCTTCCTGTGGAGATGTAGGGATGCTAGGACTGTGAAGGCTTTCTTCAGTGTAGGCTGTGGCAAAGCTTGCCTTGCCCCAGTGGAGATCCTCAGTACCCAGCCACACTACTAGGGATGGGAACTTCAAGGACAATTTGTGCCTCTGGGTATGTCTGCACTGCAGAGTGCTTCCCATTGCGGGCTGACAGACACACTAGCTCTGCTTGAGCTTGCACTCTAAAACCAGCAGTGTGGCCAGGGCAGCACAGGCGGCCGCTCAGGCTAACCACCTATCCAGCGTGTTGGGCAGGACTGTACTCAAGCAGCTAGCTGGAGCCGCTGCCTGTGCCACATTGCTGATTTTAGCGCTCTAGTTGGAGCTGAGCTAGTGCATCTATCCACACTAGGAAGCACACTCCTAGCTGCTGTGTAGACATACCCGTAATGTCAGCTCTACACATTCACTTCCACTCTAGTACGGTGATGGACATTATCCAGATAAACTCTGTGAAAGGCAGTGGTTATTCTTCAGTCCTCAGCACTCTCCTATCCATTGTGAGGGCTCTGAAAAAGGCCTGGAGTGTGTGATTTAAATTAGAGATGAGCTTGAATCTGTTCTGAAAAAAAGCAAGCCCAATGAGAAGTTTTTATAGCAACCAAGGATGTTGGGGGAAAAAATTAAAACAACTACAGAATGAATCATAGAATCATAGAATTCAAGATCAGAAGGGACCATTATGATCATCTAGTCTGACCTCCTGCAAGATGCAGGCCTCATATGCCGATCCACCCACTCCTTAAGCAAGCGACCCTGCCCCATGCTTCGGAGGAAGGCGAAAAACCTCCAGGGCCACTGCCAATCTACCCTGGAGGAAAATTCCTTCCCGACCCCAAATATGGCGGTCAGCTGAACCCCGAGCATGCGGGCAAGACTCTCTAGCCATACCCTCTGGAAAAAGGTTAAGGATATCATATCATTGACCCATTGTACTATTTACCAGTGTGGCACTTAATTGACCTATTGACTAAGCCCCTTATCCTATCATACCATCTCCTCCATAAACTTATCTAGCTTAATCTTAAAGTCATGGAGGTCCTTCGCCCCCACTGTTTCCCTCGGTAGGCTGTTCCAGTATTGCACTCCCCTGATGGTTAGAAACCTTCGTCTAATTTCAAGCCTAAATTTCCTGACTGACAATTTATATCCGTTCGTCCTCGTGTCCACATTAGCACTGAGCTGAAATAATTCCTCTCCTTCCCTGGTATTTATCCCTCTGATATATTTGAAGATACAGTAGTTATAGTTTTTCTCAATTCCAAATTTAGATTGAAGTTTTCCTATTGTGTGACAGTATCATACTAAATTTGACATCCTTTCAGACTCAAGTTGGTGATCTTCATGTTCAAAAACATGGACATTTGAAGCCTGAAAGTTTGGAACTTGATTTGAACTTTCCCCAAGGTCCTGAGACAGTTTAAACTTATCCAACAGCTCTTTCTTTGTCTGCTGGTCTCTAGCGAATCCAGTCAGAACTGATATATGTGAACCTTTCCAGGTGCTGATACATCTCCGGAGGTTGTTACAACCTGAGTGAATTTCTGTAGTCACTTCACATTATTCTTAGTTCCTAGAGGAGCTGCGGTTTCCCTTCCTAATGGAATTACATACAGTCTCTGGCCCACAATGATACATAAACTTACTATAGAGACAAGGTGTGTGAGGCATTGGGCCAGCGTCTGTTGGAGACGGACACAAGCTTTTGAGCTACACAGAGCTGTGGAAAGCTTGAGAAAAAGCTCGAAAACTCAAAAGCTTGCCCCTCTCACCAACAGAACTAAATTTGGCAAAAATCTGAAGGAAAATAATGTTGAAATTTTAACAAAGAACATTGTTTTAGCTGGGTATTAGGGTTAATATAAAGTTCCCTGACTGAGTTATTAAATGTTTTTCACTGTCCAGATGGGAAAGAAAGCAAAAGATGTTATAAGTGTCACATGGTTTGGCAACAATTACCACAACTATGTTTAAATATTGTTAATGTTTGTAGTGTGGACAGGGCATTCAGATAATGTTTTTTCTTATTCACAGATGGTGTTAAGAACTTAAGGAAAACAGACAAATAAGAATTTGTTTGATTAGACAGATGGGGCAATAGCAACATTTCAGTTAAAGTTGGTGTTTGGTTTCACAATTATTTAATTTAAAGTGCACAGAGACAACAAGAAACATACAAGAAGCAATCTGTGGTAACTGAGTTAGTTCCCACTAAAAGATGACTAAGGTCTTGTCAATACTTTAAGTTATAGCATTTTACCTTTAAATCGGTTTTAAAACAGACTTAATTAAACCAGTGCAAAATTCTTCAGGGACACAAAATTTGATTTAAATCTGGTTTATATTGATTTAGCTTAATTTGATAAGGAATAAGAAATGATGCTGAGCTAATTTTATATAAACTAGTTTAAAATGAATTAACAATGTATACAAGAATGTAAAAGTAGGATTTTTAACTGATTTAACGAAAACAGTTTAAAAATTTTAAAAAATCACACTTCTAGTTAAACAGAGAAGCCTTTAGGTATGTCTACAGTATGAAATTAGATAGAAGTCAATTTTTTAGAAATCAATTTGATACAGTTGATTGTGTGTGTCCCCACTAAGCGCATTAAGTCGGCCATGTGCATCCACAGTACCGAGGCTAGCGTCGACTTTCGGAGTGTTGCACTGTGGGTAGCTATCCCACAGTTCCCACAGTTTCCGCTGCCCATTGGAATTCTGGGTTGAGCTCCTAGTGCCTGATGGGGTAAAAACGTTGTTGTGGGTGGTTCTGGGTACATGTCATCAGGCCCCCCGCCCTCCGTGAAAGCAATGGTAAAAAATCGTTTATCGCCTTTTTTCCTGGGTTACCCATGCAGATGACATACCATGGCAAGCATGGAGCCTGCTCAGCTTACTGTCACCGTATGTCACCTGGGTGCTGCTGGCAGACACGGTACTGCGGTGCTACACAGCACCATCCCCTTGCCTTGCCTTGCAGATGGCAGACAATGCAATACGAGTGCTAACAGTCATCATCGTCCCCTGGGTGCTCCTGGCCGACCTTGGTTGGTCAGGGGCGCCTGGGCAGACATGGGTGTTCCTGGCCGGCTTCGGTAGTCAGTCGGGGGTGCCTGGACAAAAATGAGAATGACTCCAGGTCATTCTCATCTTTAAGTTTTGTCTAATGGAGATTCAGTCCCGTCTGGAGGCTTCTGCCTCAGGCTGCTCTCCCAGTCAGCAGCACCGTGTGGTCGCACCTACGCCAGCCTACCACTTGCTCCCATGGCTCATGAAGCCTGAACAGTAGTAAGGAGCAGTTCAACTATAGGCTGAGCAAGTGCATAATGGTGGTAGAATGTGCCTTTGGATGTTTAAAAGCTCGCTGGAGCAGTTACTGACTCGGATAGACCTCAGCAAAACCAATATTCCCATCGTTATTACTGCTTGCTGTGTGGTCCACAATATCAGTGAGAGTAAGGGGGAGATGTTTATGGTGGGGTGGGAGGTTGAGGCAAATCACCTGGCCGCTGATTACGCACAGCCAGACACCAGGGCAGTTAGAAGAGCACAGCAGGGCGCGCTGTGCATCAGAGAAGCTTTGAAAACCAGTTTCATCACTGGCCAGCCTACGGTGTGAAAGTTCTGTTTGCTTCTCCTTGATGAAAACCCGCCCCCTTGGTTCACTCTACTTCCCTGTAAGCCAACTGCTCTCCCCTCCCCTCCTTGATCTCCACTTGTAGAGGCAATAAAGTCATTGTTGTTTCAAATTCATTCATTCTTTATTAATTTGTCACACAAATGGGGGGATAACTGCCAAGGTAGTCCGGGAGGGGTGGGGGAGGAGGGAAGCACAGGGGTGGGGTAGTTGTAGGGGCACCCCCTAAAATGGCATGCAGCTCATCATAGAAGCGGCATGTCTGGGGCTCTGACCCGGAGCGGCCGTTTGCCTCTCTGGTTCTTTGGTAGACTTGCCTGAGCTCCTTAAGTTTCACATAGCACTGCTGCAGGTCCCTGTTATAACCTCTGACCTTCATGCCCTTGGAGATTTTTTCAAATATTCTGGCATTTCATCTTTGGAACAGAGTTCAGATAGCATGGATTCGTCTCCCCATACAGCGATCAGATGCTGTACCTCCCGTTCGGTCCATGCTGGAGCTCTTTTGGGATTCTGGGACTCCATGGTCACCTGTGCTGATGAGCTCTGCATGGTCACCTGTGCTGATCAGCTCACCACACTGGCCAAACAGGAAATGAAATTCAAAAGTTTGCAGGGCTTTTCCTGTCTACCTGGCCAGTGCATCTGAGTTGAGAGTGCTGTCCAGAGCGGTCACAATGGAGCACTCTGGGATAGCTCCCGGAGGCCAATACCGTTGAATTGTGTCCACACTACCCCAAATTCGACCCAGCAGGATCAATTTTAGTGCTAATCCCCTCATTGGGGAGGAGTACAGAAATCAATTTTAAGAGCCCTTTAAGTCAACAAAAATGGCTTTGTCGTGTGGATGGGTGCAGGGTTAAATCAATCTACCGCTGCTAAATTCGACCTAAACTCATAGTGTAGACCAGGGCTTTGTAATATGGACAAGGCTTAAGCCCCAATTCTGTAAAGGCTGATCTCTGGCTGCAGTGGAGCTCTATGCAGGTGCAGGGCTCATTGCAGGATTGTGGTCAAATACTGCAATGGTTTGCATAAGCAACAAAAATTATTATATCTTAATGGACAGATGCAGCACTGGGGTAAGAATTCAAGGACAATGACATATCACTAAAAGTTGGTGAAAGTAACAGGCAAAATATCTCTCTCATATCACCACACATACACAACCCAGAAATTGCAACATTAACTGTGAAAAAAACCGAACATCTTGCTTTTTTGTTTAGACATTTTGTCAGGTGAGATTTTTACGTTCTTCATGGTGATAAAAATGTGTTTGTTATCATGTTATCAGGCTGCAATCTCAGGATGCTGAGGGCTGATTGTGTGATGATTCAGACAGTGTTTCTTACTGGAAATGCAGAAGTTGGCACAAAACAGGAAGAACTCACCGCTGTTCAGAGCAAAACTTTAAAAGAAAGCTGCAAAATTTGTTTTTCAGTCAAAAGGAGTTTGTATTTTATTGCTGTCTCTATAATGTAGAAAGCAGGTCTGGATATTTGTTAAATGATTTTTTCTTTCCAGCTTTGTTTTTACTTAGAAATATCAGAAATTACAAGTCTGGTTTTTGCTGGAAGATTTGTTTGATGGTTGAACAATAGAGCTTCCTCAGCCCTTATTTACAGATGAGGTGGTGAAATTGTAGAGAGTTTTTCTCCCAAGCGTTTCATGGGCATATGAGATTAATAGATACAAACAAAACCAGAATTTTAGACACAATGAATAAAAAACTGTTCCTGTCTCTATTAGTCAGGTCTAACTTGTATAGTATCTCTGATGTCATAATCTTACCAATTCTACAGTCATCTACAAAGCCTTCCAGGAAAGCCAGAATAGTTAAAACCTGAATTTTTAAAGTGAACAGAAGCAGAAACCTTCTACTCAATCCTCTTTTCTTCCTTTCTTTAATTTAGACTTCCATGACTTCTTTAAACATCACGCAGATACAAAAAAGGGCACATACATCATGATTCCTTTGCATATCACTTTTAAAAAATAGTAGGGATGCTCTCTTACACTGCTACAGAAGAAATTAAATTAAATGCATGGAATCCAAGGCCAGAAGGGACCACTGTGATCATCTAGTCTGCCCTCCTGTATAAACAGGCTACAGAACTTTCCCCAAATAATCCCTAGAGCAGATCTTTTAGAAATACATCCAATATTGATTTTAAAATTGCCAGTGATAGAGAATCTACCATGAACATTGGTAAATTGTTCCAGTGATTAATTGCCCTCAGTGTTAAAAGTGTACACCTTCTTTCCCGGTTTAAATTTGTTTAGTTTCATCTTCCAGCCACTGGATCATGTTATGCCTTTCTCTAATAGAATGGAGAGCCTATTATCAAATATTTATTTCCCATGTAGATATTTTTAGACTGTAGTCAGATCACTCCTTAAATTTCTCTTTGTTAAGCTAAATAGATTTTGCTCCTTGAGTCTATTACTCTAAAGCTTGTTTTCTAATCCTTTCAGCATTCTCGTGACTCGTCTCTGAACCCTCTCAAATTAATCAACGGCCTTCTTGAATTGTGGATGCCAGAACTGGACATGGTATTCCATTAGCGGTTGCACCAGTGCCAAATACACAGGCAAAATAACCTCTCTTCTCCTTCTTGAGATCCCTGTGATTATGAACCCAAGGGTGGTGTTACTCTTTCGGCTACAGCGTCACTCTGGGAGCTTATGTTCAGCTGATTATGCACCAGGACCCCCAAATTTTTTTCAGAGTCACTGCTTCCCAGGATAGCATCCCCCAACCTGTAAGTATGGCCTGCATTCTTTGTTCCTAGATGTATGTATTGACGTTACCATATTAAAACACACATTGTTTGCTTGCCCCATCTTAGCAAGGAATCCAGATTGCTAAGTGTCAGTGATTTGTCGTCTTCATTATTTACCAATCCCACAATTTTATGTTTTCTTCCAAGTAATTGATAAACATATTAAATAGCATAGGGTCAAGAAGTAATCTCTGTGGGACCCCAGTCAAAACACACCCATTTGATATTTCTCTGTTTACAATTACATGTTGAGACCTATACATTAGCCAAGTTTTAATCCATTTAATGTGTGCTTGGTTAATCTTATGTTCGAGTTTTTTAATCAAAATTTTATGTGGTACCAAGTCAAAACCCTTACAGAAGTTTAAGTATATTACATCAACACTATTACCTTTATCAACCACACTTGTAATCACATCAAAAATGTATCAAGTTAGTTTGACAGGTTCTATTTTCCATAAACCCATGTTGATTTGCATTAATTGTGTTACCCTCCTTTAATTCTTTATTAATCAAGTCCCGTATCAGCCACTCCATTATCTTGACCAGTATCAACGTCAGACTGATGTGCCTATAATTACCTGGGTCATCCTGTTTGCCTTTTTAAAATATTGTCACAACATAAGTTTTCTTCCAGTCTTCTCGAACTTCCCTAGTGTTCCAGGACTTATTGAAAATCAACATCATTTCAAGCAAGTTATGCTGGATGTAAGTTATCTGGACCTGTTGATTTACAAGGTCTAAGTTTAGTAGCTTCTGTTTAACATCCTCCTGAGATACCTCCTGAGATACTAGTAGAATGGTAAGGGGGTTATCATATGATATGACTACATCATCTATTTTTTCCCAATACAGAAGAGAAATATTTACTAAACACTTATGCCTGTTCTGCATTTTTATTGATAATTCTACCTTTTCCATCTAGTAATGGATCAATACCATTGTTAGGATTATTTGTGTTCCTTCTATACAGTGGCATTCTATATATTAGGGGAGAGTACTGTAACACTCATATTTCTCATTTTCATATAATCATAATCTTATATATAAAACATGCCTTGTAAGGTACCTGGGGAAAGATTGTGATCTGCTGAAAGTCATTTCTCTATCCATATATGTGTATCATTAATGCATATGAAGTTATGAGAATTGTGTTGTATGGTGGTCACTAAAACATGCTGTAAGTTGGGGAATCAGACAGATATTAGCTCCCCAGAGGCAACAGCAAGGAAAGTAACCAATGCCCGGGTGGGGAGTCAAACAACCCATCAACAGCCATTGTCCAGCAAGGGAGACTCACCTGCATGAGGCCACACCAGGGGAATTGCTCAACCTTGCTTGGAGAGACTCTGCAATGCCCCCCAGACATGCCTGGACTTGTGCTTTCCAAGCACATGGACTGAGGGTATAAAACAGACAGAGTGGACACATACTGGGCCTTTCTTCTGCCCCACCTATGCTGCAAGCAACCAAGACACTGAGAAGACAAGACTCCAACACAGGAGATTGGCCCAGGTTTAAGGAACAAACCTGTATATTAAGGACTGCAATATCCAGCAGGGTAAGAAAAACTGCTTAATGTAGTTGCTGCCCAGTCTAATAGGGTTGAGAGTTTAGACTGCGTTCT
Organism: Mauremys mutica; assembly: GCF_020497125.1. Taxonomy (NCBI): domain Eukaryota; kingdom Metazoa; phylum Chordata; order Testudines; family Geoemydidae; genus Mauremys; species Mauremys mutica. Next base: position 214,347,495 of record NC_059073.1, read on the forward strand.
TATATTTTATTTCTTTTGGTAACTAACTCTGACTTTTTGCCTATCACTTATTATCACTTAAACTCTATCTTTGTAGTTAATAAATCTGTTTGTTTATTCTATCTGAAGCAGTGTGTTTGGTTTGAAGCGTGTCAGAGACTCCCCTTGGGATAATAAGCCTGGTACGTATCAATTTCTTTGTTAAACTGATGAACTCATATAAGCTTGCAGCATTCAGCAGGCATAACTGGACACTGCAAGACAGAGGTTCCTAGGGTTGTGTCTGGGACTGGAGATATTGGCTAGTGTCATTCAGTTGCACAATCCAAGGAGCAGCTTACATGCCAGAGGCTGTGCATGAACAGCCCAGAAGTGGGGGTTCTGACAAAAGAGCAGGGTAAGGCTAGCTCCCAGAGTCAAGGATTGGAGTGACCTAGCAGATCATTGGTCTGGATAACACCAGGGGAATGTCACAGAGGATTCTTTTTGTTCCTACTATACTTTAAAAAACTCCTTCATATTGTCTTTAACTCTGCTGGCCATCAAGTTCTTCTTGTATTCCTTTGCTTCCCTTCTCAATTTGCTACAACACCCCCTATCTTCTGATTAATATACATTATTATAAACTTCCCTTTGTGTGCAGCAGTGACAGGCAGGCTTATAAAAACCTATATGATTCCACCAAACAATTAAAAGCTGTGGGAACATATTTGCAGTATGAACTGAGCTCTAATATTCTGTACTGTAATCCCTTAAATGTTTGTTCCTTCCTGCACAAATTAAAACACCAGTGCAATCACTGCACACACCCTCAGAGTTGGACTTAAGTGTGCATATGTATTGTGTAGTTGTTAGACCACATAGGTCAAAGTCTTCACTGTATTCAGCATTCTGAATATGGCTTTACTGTACTTAAAGAGACATATATGCAATATACCTGTTAGGGAAGTGTTTGTGAAGATTTCTAACAACAAGTAGGTAAGTGAGACCTTGTCTGCTGGGATGTACCAAGAAAATGTTCCAAGGTGTGAATTTAAATTGATACTGTTAAATTAGTATTATGCTGGCATAAGGCCTTGTCTACATTTAAAAGTGTTGCGCCTTTAACTATGCTGGTATAGTTAAAGCAGTTAAAAAACTCTAATGTAGATGTGATTATACAGACATAACAGTGCTGCTACTTAGCCCTGGTCTACACTACGAGTTTAGGTCAAATTTAGCAGCGTTAGATTGATTTAACCCTGCACCCATTCACTCGACAAAGCCATTATTTTCGACTTAAAGGGCTCTTAAAATTGATTTCTGTACTCCTCCCCAATGAAGGGATTAGCACTGAAATCGACCTTGCCGGGTCGAATTTGGGGTAGTGTTGATGCAATTTGACGGTATTGGCCTCTGGAAGCTATCCCAGAGTGCTCCATTGTGAGAGCTCTGGACGGCACTCTCAACTCAGATGCACTGGCCAGGTAGACAGGAAAAGTCCCGTAAACTTTTGAATCTCATTTCCTGTTTGACCAGCTTGGCGATATGCAGGCGAGTCCAGATCTCATCAGCAGAGATGACCATGATGGAGCCCCAGACATGCCGCTTCTATGATGAGCTGCATACCATGCTAGGGGGTGCAGCCACCACTACCCCACCCCTGTGCTTTGACTCCATCAATGGAGTAGCACGCACCAGGGATGCGGGTTTTGGGGATGAGGAAGATGAGGAGGAGGAGGATGAAGATAGCTCACAGCAAGGAAATGGAGAAACTGTTTTCCCTGACAGTCAGGAACTGTTTCTCACCCTGTACCTGGAGTCAGTACCCCCCGAACCCACCCAAGGCTGCCTCCCGGACTCACCAGGCGAAGAAGGGACCTCTGGTGAGTGTACCTTTGTAAATATTATACATGGTTTTAAAGCAAGCTTGTTTAATGATTAATTTGCCCTGGCATTCACGGCCACTATGGCTCCTGGAAAAGTCTGTTAACGTGTCTGGGGATGGTGCGGAAATCATCCAGGGACATCTCCATAAAGCTCTCCTGGATGTACTCCCAAAGCCTTTGCAAAAGGTTTCTGGGGAGGGCAGCCTTATTCCGTCCTCCATGGTAGGACACTTTACCACGCCAGGCCAGTAGCATGTAGTCTGCAATCATTGCATAAAAAGCATGGCAGCGTATGGTCCCGGTGTTTGCTGGCATTCAAACAGCATCTGTTCTTTATCGCTCTGTGTTATCCTCAGGAGAGTGATATCATTCCTGGTCACCTGGTTGAAACAGGGTGATTTTATTAAGGAGACATTCAGAGGTGCCCATTCCTGCTGGGCTGTTTGCCTGTGGCTGAACAAAAATGTTCCCCACTGTTAGCCACGCGGTTGGGGGAGGGGCGAAGCGATCATCCCAGAGAATATTGTGGGGGGAGGAGGGTTAGTTGGGTTTGTGCTGCACATTAACCCGAAAACTGCAGCCCCTCCTCCTTTTAAATGGCAACCCAACGGCTGCTTGGTATGGGAAATGAGGGCGCTGCTGTTTGAAACCATTCCCACATGTTATGAAGATTAAAGAAGCCAAAAGACTGTGTCTTACCATGGCTGTTTGCAAGCCAAATTCTGTTGCCCCGCCCTGCGTGAAAGATCTCTCACACCAAACCGGCATACCCTCAATAAGAGGCAAAATGCGACCTTGTAATGAAAGCACGTGTGCTATGTAATGTTAACTACTGTGGATGCACTCCGCCGACTTAATGGTCTTAAGGGGGGACACACGCAATCGACTGTATAAAATCAATTTCTAAAAAATCAACTTCTATAAATTCGACCTAATTTCATAGTGTAGACATACCCTTAGCTTATTCTGGTTCAGTGAAGTGAAATAAGCTGTATGCATATAAAACACCTTCCAGTAGTATAACTGTATCTCCACCAGTGCTTTTAGCAGCATAACTATCTTGCGGGGGGCGGGGGGGAATTGCATCCCCTACTGACACAGTTATGCCAGTAAAACTTTAAAGTATAAAGTGGGCTTTAGAGTGCTTTTTTTCAGTTTACCTTATGTCCCTTAGGAAGGCCTTTAAGCTAAACTCCCCAAAAGCCAATTTTATCTTGGAATAAGAGCGTCCACATGGGGGCTATATCAGTAAAACTATACCAGTAAAGTTAGACTGATATGTAGCTAACACATAAATGGCTGACTCTGACCAAGTCACTTTATCTCGCTATGCTTCATTTTCTGCATCCCTGCCTCACAGGGATGTTGTAAGGCTGAGTTTATTAGTAATTGTGAAGCAATTTAACTCAGATGGAAGATCTGATACATGTAAAGCATTACTGCAGTCTTGAGCCAATGTGCATTTGAATATAAACAGATCACACCAGGTACATCTTATCAGATAAATCAAGACAAGATAATAGCACTGAGTGGGGAACTGTCTTATGAAATTAAGCAATTCTGTCGTGTCATATGACACACCAGCAAAATATAGCTCTCTTATCTGATCAAATATACCATAATTCTATATCTTGTTCAAGACTATTCCTCTTTTTAAATCGCACCACAAAATCAGACTTTCCTCTATCTCTGGGAAGTGCTTTGGGGACGCATGTATTGGCATTATAGATGGGGCCTGACTCAGCTGCAAAATTCAGATCCAGATCAAAATTTGGATGTGGGGGGTGTTCAGTATGTGGCGGGGGGTGTTCGGATCCAGAGTTTTGGTTTATCCCAGAAAAGTAATAAAGACCCAAGCTGTGAAGTTCAGATCTAACTGAAACTTTCCCTACATTTTAGGGATCTGGCCCAGCCCATTGTACACTGAAACTTGTGAAAGATCGCAAGTATTTAGTGACCATCTGCCCCAAGAAACCAGCCTGAGACATCCCCAAACATTTTACAGTGTTAAATTGCGTGAATTAAACAACCAGCTCTCCAAGATGATCTGAAATCTTCCAGAACTGATCCTATATACAGAAGTGAGCTTTCCCAGAGGGTCAGCTGAACCTCTTTGTACTCTATGTATGCAAGGGTCTCACCATATTAAATCCCTTTCGCATCACTCTAGCAATGCAAACCGGACATAAAACTTCTTGTGTGGGCAGCTGAGGATTCATCCAGTGTAAGGGAGTCTTTGGTTGGCCTAGATGGCAGGAGATGATGTAGCCAGGGCACATTATCACCCCCACTGACATAAGGGTCCTTGTTTGCACCTAATATTAGAGAGCAGAAAAACATCTTTAAAACCCTCAGGTAAACTGACGTTCCACAGGATTGAATTCTCCGAAGCCTTGTACCTCATTAACACCTGGTGGTCTTGATGCTACCATCTGATTTGGACATTGCACTCATTGCACAATGGCTACCCAACGTGTCAGGCCACGGAAAACCAGTTCAATCGTCTGGGCAGAGGAGCACTTTCAGCTTTTCCAGTCATATTCTTGTCCATTCCTTTAAACCTCCTATCTCAAGTGTTTCCTTCTGAGGCTTGATTCTGCAGGCATAGGAGTCAGTGGCAGCTCAGGATTGGATCCGTGGCCAGTCCCTTCCTTGGATGGGCTTTTACTGAAGGTTCAGTGAGTACATTACAGATATAGACCAGCCATGAAGTTCTGAGGTAAAACCCAACTTTGCCAGCATTTAGGGGTGTTTGGATCCATGGCCTTGAGGTTTAGGCCCACATCTAATTAGTCTATCTACTACGTAAAAACAGCGTGTGTTGTAAGATATATGGAGCTGAGCCACAACTAGAGTAATTTATCTTAAATGGCTTCTTCCTGACTATCCCATGCTCTTCCACTCCTAGAACAACTTTGGGTGTGTAAAGAAAATGGGCTCAGATCCAAGCCACATCTGCTCTTCAGTTAGGCTGCATAGAAACCAAAACCCAACTGATGAGGTTTTGCAAAAATAGTGCTACCAACATTTTTCTTATCTCTATAAATCATTAGCCTGTTTCCTTATTGCTTTGCTGTAAATCAGATAATCATGGTGAGGAGATTTATTAAAGACTACTTATTTATCTCTTTAGATGGATGTTTTGCTTTTCAGAGAGGAAGGAGGAGCATGTACTGAAGACACTAGACTGGGCAATTCCTATTTCTTTCCAAGGCTTTCTTTCAAATCACTTAAGGCCAGATTTTCAAAGGTATTTAGGCACCTAAAGATGGAGGTAGGCCCCTAGTGAGAGCATCCTTCCCATGCATTCCTCTAATACACTCCACTCCTCCACCAGACCCCAGCAACTCCCTTTCCTGCCGCTATTCCTTAACTCATCAAGTATCCAGTCCCTGTTCCACAGAGCTCCATTCAGAGCAACTCAGTGGCACCAGTTCATGTTCCTACCAGCCCTTCACCCTCTCTTCTTGCTCCAAGACCTGCTTCCAGACTCCTACGAGGCCACATTTTGTCATGGTTAATTACTCCCAACCTTTGGCCATTCATCTCTGGATCAGGCAAGCAGCTGCAGCAAAACCCGAGTCACAAGAAAGTTTATGAATATTTCTAATAATGATACTTTAACTATTGCTCCTTATTTATATGCCTAGCTTTAACCAGCTCCAATCCTTCCAAAAGAGCTACAAGCCATTTGACCTCAGCATGGCCAAGAAAACAAATGTTTCAAGCCATTTTGGAGGTACGATGAACCAAAAAAGCCTTAGGAAAGTGTTTGCAAGCAAATGACAGGTACAGTTCAGAACACCTGTAAACCTCCCCCAACCCGGGGTTTAGGGACCATGGCCCCTTTAAAACCTTGTTGTGAGGCAGAGGAAGTGCTGGTTGTTCCAGTGGCCATGGAGAGAGGAAGAGTGACAGGGTAGGGGTGTCTGTAGCTCCAGTGATTAAGTGAGGAGATTGTCACTCTGTGTGGGTTTGCAGAGAGCAGCAGAAGAGGGCAACGGAGGGGTTTGAAAGTTCACTGGTGCCAAAGACAACCAGGAACACCCAAGACTCGCTGCCGGACTGGAACTCTGCCCTGGACTCCTGTACTCTGAGTCTAGACGCGTTACTCCATGTCTGCCCTTTCATATTGTGGTACCACTGGGCCTATGGGGCCTTGTGTTGGATGTAACTCTGTTTTCCCACTATCTTCCCCCCTGTTGTTTTTCCTCCATTCATCCCTCTGTAAATAACTATTTCCCTTTCCTATATTAATTGTACCATTCTGGTGTGTGAGTGTTTACTCCGTGGGGGGTGGCGTGGAACAGGTGCCCCTGGGGCAGAAGGGAGTTTGCCTGCTGTGTTCCTGCACGCACCTTTTCCTGTCTAGAGCTGCCTGCACAGCAGACTCCATCTTGGCCATGAGGGCACTAAAGTTACACGCCATACCATTGAAACCCAGTTTGTGATTTTTACCAAGCTTCTCAGGAGACTTCTCTACACTGGGATGAGTTTCAGGATCTGACATTTCAGGGGATCTGTTTCTTTTGGGGGGAGGTTGTGATGGTTAGACTCTGACAGTGTTTCCAATTGCCAGTGTGACAAAGTTCCTCCTCTACCTTGGTGGGTCCTTCGCTTATTGGAGGATTTGCTCACCTCACAGATTCACCCTGTGGGTCAGGAAACAGCACAGAGACCTTCCCCTCTGGTAGAAACCACAGTCCAGGTCAATTCCTCCTGTGTTTGATCAGGAGTTAGGAGGTTTGGGGGGGGAACCCGGGCCCGCCCTCTACTCTGGGTTCCAGCCCAGGGCTCTGTGGACTGCAGCTGTCTATAGTGCCTCCTGGTACAGTTGTGCAACAGCTATAACTCCCTGGGTTACTTCCCCATGGCTTCCTCCCAACACCTTAAAAGTCCTCACCACCACACCTTCATCCTGATGTCTGATAACGCTTGTACTTCTCAGTCCTCCAGCAGTATGCCTACTCACTCTCAGCTTCTTGCTCCCAGTTCCTCACAGGCACTTCCTCTCCTCTGACTCCCTGGCTCCCCCTTGGCCTGACTGGAGTGAGCCCTTTTATAGTATCAGAGGGGCCTTAATTAGAGTCAGGTGCTTAACAGCCTCACCTGACTCTTAGCAGGTTAATTGGAGTCAGGTGATCTCATTAGCCAGGAGCAGCCCCAGCTCTGGTAACTCAGGGAATAGAAAACTGCTTATCTAGTGGCTAGTATATCTCCCTTCGACTACTCTGCTGTTCCCAACTGGCCTGGGTCTATCACACCAGTTAAGATCACAGAATGTTTCAATGATGCAGGAATTGTGGGTAAATGTAATTTCTCTGTGCCTTTGTTGTTCCACACCTTGGGAACATGGTCTGAATTCACCAAGGCCCAGATCCTCATAGGTATTTAGATGCCTGACTCTCATTGGAATCTATGAGTTAGGTGCCTAAATACCTTTGAGGATCTGAGCCCATATTATTATGAAGTGGCAGTATCCCCACCATAGTTAAAGTGAGACGGGACTGCTGCCACTCCATAATAAGGGGACGAATAGAACTGGGTGAATGGCTGATTTTTTTCAGTTCACTGCTATAAGGACAAAAGGGGGGGGGAGGGAATTCAGGCTGATCTTAAAATGTTTGAGTTTTTGTCAGACTGGACTGGATTGGGTGGAGTGTATAATAGGGATACATGGAAAAGTGTGGCAGCAGGAAGGTGTGGAAGTGGAAGAGGCTGGGGTGCATATAGGGGACATGGAAAGGCTCAGAGGACAGAGAGGTGGGCATGGCTGGTGATAGGAGGGCATGGAAGGGAGATGCAAGGGACTGGGGCTGGTATTGAAGTCAGTGGGACTACTTATGGGCATAGGTATTTGCAGGATGATGGCCTAAATTAGACTTAACACAGCAAGTGTTGGGGAGAGGGAGGGAAATGGGTGAGTAAGGAATACAGAGGAATTTCAGTGTAACTAAATACATATGTAATGGGCTTCCCTTCCTTCAGTGCCTGGGATCCAGATTTTGGTTGGAGAGAGAGGCTGGGGGATGGCAATGGAAACCCAGTGTTCCTGTGGTGGGTGATGCCACCTGGTGCCAGCTCTGGGGGAGGCCAGTGGTGAAGGAAGAGGGCTCTGGCTGCACTGAAGTGAGTTGGGTTTTTAGACAATGGGGCCTTGCCCCATTCCTTCAGATCCTCCTGGAACTTACAATACCGTTGTATCAGCTTACCGCAGAAAACACACCACCATTGAAATTTGAAAGACACTAACAGGCTATTAAACTGATTGATTTTGCAGCCCCAGTTTCTGGAGATAACCCACAAAGTCCTCCCGAGTCTTTTATAAGTCATCAGTCCCCTCAGCTAGCTGACCCCTGCACAACACATACCCTTTTGCTAAGCAAAGCCAAGACATTTTGCATGAGTCAGCCAACAGAGGGAGCCCAGGCAGTTTGCACACTACCATGTAACAGCAGCAGATGGCATACTTGAACTGAAATAGCTATTGCTACTAATGATCAGTTGCAAGATGCTCTTTTGCAGAGAACAACAGCAGGTTCTCCTTTTCACAGGCATGGGCCCGCTCAGTAGAACACTAGCTCATCAGAATGTGTATTTGTTCTACTGACTATTGACTACCTCTTGAGCAACGAAGCTAAAGGCACCCAGTGCCAGCTAATTTCATTTGGAGCAGTGGTTCTTCAGACTTCTGAAAATGAGACCCAGAGTTAACATGGGACAGCAGGGCTACACAAACACCCCAGGTGATCTGCTTCCAGACTGAATGAAAAAATCCTTGTTCTAATCCACAAAGCCCTTGGTGGGTTAAGCTTTCTCCAGGATAGATAACTTCCACTAAGATAACTGTAGACACTAAAAAGAATGAGGAGTACTTGTGGCACCTTAGAGACTAACACATTTATTTGGGCATAAGCTTTTGTGGGCTAAAACCCACTTCATCAGATGCATGCAGTGGAAAATAAAGTAGGAAGATATGTATACACAGAGAACATGAAAAAAGGGGTATTGCCATGCCAACTATAATGAGACTAATCAATTAAGGTGGGCTATTATCAGCAGGAGAAAAAAAACTTTTGTAGTGATAATCAAGATGGCCCATTTCCAACAGTTGACAAGAAGGTGTGAGTAACAATAGGGGGGAAAATTAGCATGCGGAAATAGTTTTTACTTTGTTTAATGACCCATCCACTCCCAGTCTTTAGTCAAGCCTAATTTAATGGTTTTCAGTTTGCAAATTAATTCCAATTCTGCAGGTTCTCATTGGAGTCTGTTTTTGAAGGGGTTTTTTTTTTGGAGTATTGCGACTTTTAGGTCTGTAATTGAGTGACCGGGGAGGTCAGATGTCAAGAATTATAACATTCAAAAACCAGTCGGAGAACACTTCAACCTCCCTGGTCACTCAATTACAGACCTGAAAGTCACAATACTCCGACAAAAAAAGTTAGAGTATTTTATGTTTTTATCTTCCTGGAAGGTTGCAACATAACACTACTTTATTTCTTAGAATTCATAACGATTACTCACAAGAACTCCAAACCCCAGAGAGATAAAGGAGGTGGTTCCCTATAACAGAGCAGTACATCTCACCCCAACTTACTCTATGATGGCTCTTCGCAGTCTGAATCTGATCATACACTTCCCTACAGAGCCCCTTCGCTTGCAAGCAGAACCAGGAAACTCCTTACAATTAAAGTGATATCTTGTAATTTTAAGAGAGTTTTCCATACAGTGTACTATACAGGCCCAGGATAAAAAAAGTTCTTGGTGACAGAAACTTGGCCAGGCACTATCTTGCCAGACGAGTATTTCTGTGTTCAGGTCTGAATGCAAGGCCCCGCTCTATGAACAACCTTTCCTCTAGTGCTATATTTTCCCACACACCCTCTGCCAGAATAATCCACGAAAGGCAGAAGTGGAAGGCCAAGAGAAAAGGAAGCAGTATCACAAGATGGTGAGGAGGAGGGGAAGAAGAAGAAGGAAAATGAAACAAGAAAAAGTGAACAAATGAGAATGGGAAAGACAGAGAGAATAGAGCAGTTTTCGAGTATGCTTTAACTGGTGGTGAGTGCTTATATACCATTTTGCACCTTAGAAATAGCCAATATCAGGCATTTCTCAATGTTTTACTTGCTGTTATTACCCCACATCAAATATTTTCAAATGGAGACAGAGAAGGAAGGTGTGAGAGAGAGGGAGGAGAAGTGAATCCCAGAGAGATGAACAGTTTCTGATTTTCAGAAGTGCTGGGAATGAAGATCACCAGGGGGCCGTGAATCATGGTAGTGTGAACTCCTGAGTGGTCTGAGGCAATCCACCAGCATCCATCTCCATTTGCCATCAATCACCACTCTTTCCCCTCCACCAGCCAAATATCATGCACCTTACTGTGCTGATGCCCACTAGAGTTTAAGCAGCAATGGCGAGCTCCCAATCCAGATGAAAAAAGATCCTCCTCCCCCACTCCCAGCCAAGATATCCACTGCTGAGGACAGGAAGCTCAATCTAACTTAAAGAAAAGAAAAGAAAAGAAAAGAAAAGAAAAGAAAAGAAAAGAAAAGAAAAGAAAAGGTGGCTGCAGACGCTCTCACAATTAAAGCTACAGTCACCACTCTCCAAAAACCATCATCTGCCCTCTAATCCTCTTTACAGTTACTATCAGGTAGGATGTCAGAGGCCAAGAACCATATTTCCACAGCATACATAAGAACATAAGAACGGCCGTACTGGGTCAGACCAAAGGTCCATCTAGCCCAGTATCTGTCTACCGACAGTGGCCAATGCCGGGTGCCCCAGAGGGAGAGAACCTAACAGGCAATGATCAAGTGATCTCTCTCCTGCCGTCCATCTCCATCCTCTGACAAACAGAGGCTAGGGACACCATTCCTTACCCATCCTGGCTAATAGCCAATTATAGACTTAACCACCATGAATTTATCCAGTTCTCTTTTAAATGCTGTTATAGTCCTAGCCTTCACAACCTCCTCAGGTAAGGAGTTCCACAGGTTGACTGTGCGCTGTGTGAAGAAGAACTTCCTTTTATTTGTTTTAAACCTGCTGCCTATTAATTTCATTTGGTGACCTCTAGTTCTTGTATTATGGGAATAAGTAAATAACTCTTCCTTATCCACTTTCTCCACATCACTCATGATTTTATATACCTCTATCATGTCCCCCCTTAGTCTCCTCTTTTCCAAGCTGAAGAGTCCTAGCCTCTTTAATCTTTCCTAATATGGGACCTTCTCCAAACCCCTAATCATTTTAGTTGCCCTTTTCTGAATCTTTTCTAGTGCCAGTATATCTTTTTTGAGGTGGGGAGTCCACATCTGTATGCAGTATTCGAGATGTGGGCGTACCGTGGATTTATATAAGGGCAATAATATATTCTCAGTCTTATTCTCTATCCCCTTTTTAATGATTCCTAACATCCTGTTTGCTTTTTTGACCGCCTCTGCACACTGCGTGGACATCTTCAGAGAACTGTCCACGATGACTCCAAGATTTTTTTCCTGACTCATTGTAGCTAAATTAGCCCCCATCATATTGTATGTATAGTTGGGGTTATTTTTTCCAATGTGCATTACTTTACACTTATCCACATTACATTTCATTTGCCATTTTGTTGCCCAATCACTTAGTTTTGTAAGTCCTTTTTGAAGTTCTACACAGTCTGCTTTGGTCTTAACTATCTTGAGCAGTTTAGTATCATCCGCAAACTTTGCCACCTCACTGTTTACCCCTTTCTCCAGATCATTTATGAATAAATTGAATAGGATTGGTCCTAGGACTGACCCTTGCAGGGCTGGCTTTATGCCTATTCCACCAATTCCCCCGAATCAGGCCCTATGCCTAAGAGGGCCCCGCGCCCAGTGAGAATCCCTTCCCTGGCTAGAGGCGCCTTTTTAATTTTTACTCACCTGACGGCGCTCCGGGTCTTCAGCGGCACTTTGGCGGCAGGTCCTTCACTCGCTCTGGGTCTTCGGCAGCACTTCGGCGGCGGGTCCTTCAGTGCCACCGAAGACCCAGAGTGAGTGAAGGACCCACTGCCGAAGTGGCACTGAAGACTCGAAGCACCGCCCGGTGAGTACAAGCCCCACGTTTTTTGTTTTTTTTACGTGGTTTTTGTTGTTGTTGTTTTAAGTCATCCTTTCTGGGGCACCGTCAAAACTGTTCGAATTGGGCCCCGCACTTCCTAAAGCCAGCCCTGGACCCTTGGGGAACACCACTAGTTACCCCTCTCCATTCTGAGAATTTACCATTGATTTCTACCCTTTGTTCCCTGTCTTTTAACAAGTTCTCAATCCATGAAAGGACCTTTCCTTTTATCCCATGACAGCTTAATATACATAACAGTCTTTGGTGAGGGACCTTGTCAAAGGCTTTCTGGAAATTTAAGTACACTATGTCCACTGGATCCCCCTTGTCCACATGTTTGTTGACCCCCTTCAAAGAACTCTAGTAGATTAGTAAGACACGATTTCCCTTTACAGAAACCATGTTGACTATTGCTCAACAGTTTATGTTTTTCTCTGTGTCTGACAATTTTATTCTTAACTATTGTTTCGACTAATTTGCCCAGTACTGACGTTAGACTTAACGGTCTGTAATTGCCGGGATCACATCTAGAGCCCTTTTTAAATATTGGCGTTACATTAGCTAACTTCCAGTCATTGGGTACCGAAGCCGATTTGAAGGACAGGTTACAAACCTTAGTTAATAGTTCCACAACTTCACATTTGAGTTCTTTCAGAACTCTTGGGTGAATGCCATCTGGTCCCAGTGACTTGTTAATGTTGAGTTTATCAATTAATTCCAAAACCTCCTCTAGTGACACTTCAATCTGTGACAGTTCCTCAGATTTGTCACCTACAAAAGCCAGCTCAGGTTTGGGAATCTCCCTAACATCCTCAGCCGTGAAAACTGAAGCAAAGAATCCATTTAGTTTTTCCGCAATGACTTTATCATCTTTAAGAGCTCCTTTTGTATCTCGATCATCAAGGAGCCCCACTGGTTATTTAGCTGGCTTCCTGCTTCTGAAGTACTTAAAAAACATTTTGTTATTACCTTTGGAGTTTTTGGCTAGCCATTCTTCAAACTCCTCTTTGGCATTTTTTTATTACACTCTTGCACTTAATTTGGCAGTGTTTATGCTTCTTTCTATTTGCCTCACTAGGATTTGACTTCCACTTTTTAAAGGAAGTCTTTTTATCTCTCACTGCTTCTTTTACATGGTTGTTAAGCCACAGTGGCTCTTTTTTAGTTCTTTTATTGTTTTTCTTAATTTGGGGTATACATTGAAGTTGGGCCTCTATTATGGTGTCTTTAAAAAGCACCCAGGGAGCTTGCAAGGATTTCACTTTAGTCACTGTACCTTTTAACTTCTGTTTAACTAACCCCCTCATTTTTGCATAGTTCCCCCTTTTGAAATTAAATGCCACAGTGTTGGACTGTTGAGATGTTCTTCCCACCACAGGGATGATGAATGCTATTGTATTATAGTCACTATTTCCAAGCGGTCCTGCTATAGTTACCTCTTGGACCAGCTCCTGTGCTCCACTGAGGATTAAATCTAGAGTTGCCTCTCTCCTTGTGGGTTCCCGTACCTGCTGCTCCATGATGCAGTCATTTAAAGTATTGAGAAATTTTATCTCTTCATTTCGTCCTGAAGTGAAATGTTCCCAGTCAATATGGGGATAATTGAAATCCCCCACTATTATTGGGTTCTTAATTTTGATAGCCTCTCTAATTTCCCTTAGCATTTCATCATCACTATTACTGTCCTGGTCAGGTGGTCAATAATAGATCCCTAATGTTATATTTTTATTAGAGCATTAAATTATTAGAGCATACAATCAGATGCAGGGCAAGGCTGCCCAAACTAAGAAACACCACAGAGACGTAAAATTTATTAAAGCTAAACAGGCTGATTGGGAAGGCAGATCACACAGAAATGTTCTTACAACCACAGGAATCCCTGAGGGAACATGTAGTGAGGCGGCCTGGCTCCCAACGGCCCCAGAGAGGGAGGAACCGGAACAGCCACCTCAGTGGGCGGAGCCACTGCCACCTGTTCCCACCCCCCGGAAGTCAAGGGGCGGGACAGGAAGTATAAAAGCCCGGCCTCAGCGCTCAGTTGGAGCCCAGCGGCCGGAGAGGACAGACGTTCCTGATCGGGCTCCTGCTGGACCGAGCCTGCCCCGAGCCAGGTACCCTGACGCGGACGGACCGAGCCTCCCTCGAGCCAGGTATCCTGACGTAGACCGACCGAGCCTCCCTCGAGCCAGGTATCCTGACGTAGACCGACCGAGCCTCCCTCGAGCCAGGTACCCCGAGGTGGACTGGCCGAGCCTGCCCCGAGACCGGTACCCCGAGGAGCGGCTCGAGCGTCCCCCTGACCCGAGTCCGGAGGAGCAGCCCGACCTAGACCGCCTTCAGCACGCCGAGGAGCCCATGGTGTGGGACCCCACTGCCGAGCCCAGCGACGAGCAGGTACCCGAGGAGGGGGAGATGGAGTGTAGCCCGGGGGTAGCCGAACCCTGTCCGGCTGAGGGCACTGACGTGCCCATGTCAGTGTGTTGCGGCCAGGATCCCCACTGACTGCAGCAGATCCACGCCACTGCTAGGGCCCCGGGCTGGGACACAGTGGAGTGGGTGGGCCTGTGTCCCCCCTGCCACCCCACTCACGGGTGGCAGACTCCCCTTCCTACCAGCGTTCAGGCAGAGAAGCCTGCACTTACCTGCTGTGGCTCAGCGCCTGCTACAAGGACCTGAGCCCCTGTATTGTTGTGACTGCTCAGCTCCTGGTACAAGGACCTGAGCCCTGAACTGTACCTGGTGTTGCTCAGCCCTGCCCGAGGGCCTGAGCCCCTTTGAACTATTGTGGTTGCCCCGCCCTGACCTAGGGCTTGGGCTTCGGACTGGGTTACTGCTCAGCTCCTGAGACAAGGACCTGAGCCCCTGAGACTATTATTCCTGCTCAGCTCCTGAGGCAAGGACCTGAGCCCCTGAGACTATTATTCCTGCTCAGCTCCTGAGGCAAGGACCTGAGCCCCTGAGACTATTATTCCTGCTCAGCTCCTGAGGCAAGGACCTGAGCCCTGAGACTACTATTACTGCTCAGCTCCTGAGGTAAGGACCTGAGCCCTAAAACCTAGTACTAAGTGTTTGATGCCCCGCCCTGACTGAGGGCCTGGGCTTGCTAGTGCCCCTGTGTGTTCAGCTACTGCTGAGAGGATCTGAGCTCAGAACTGCTGTGTTACTGCCCCGCCCTGATTGAGGGCCTGGGCGTAGCTTATTAACTTTGTTGTTGCTCAGCCTGCAGGAAGGATCTGAGCCCCCTGGACTCTTGTGTGCTGCCCCGCCCTGAGCTAGGGTTTGGGCCTACTGACTTTGTGATTGCTCCGCTCCGGCTACAAGGACCGGAACTTAGAACTGATTGGCTGCCCCGCCCTGACTGAGGGCCGGGGCCCATTGACTTTATTGGTGCTCAGCCTGCAGGAAGGATCTGAGCCTAGAACTAGTGTTTGCTGCCCCCCCCTGACTGAGGGCTGGGGCTCATTGCAGTAACCGTGTGCCTTTTGTACAGCCCCTGCCTGAGGGGCAGAACCCCGAGACCTTCAGAACCCGGAGACTGATTTGGGCCGTGTAGTGAGGCGGCCTGGCTCCCGACGGCCCCTGAGAGGGCACGGCCCCAACAGCGGACTATTACAGAACAGAACAGGTAAACCTCTGGAATTTATTCCCTGACTTTTTTAATAGAAATTTTTGATCTGCCTGAGGACTTCATAGATTTCTACGACAAGTTCAACAACTACCACCCATCCATCCAACCCTCTTTAGAACACTCCCACACCAGCATCAACTTCATGGACACCACAATCAGCTTCCGCAATGGAACCCTACAGACAACTATACACAAGAAACCCACTGATTACCACACTTACTTTTATAGATCCAGTAACGACCCCAAACACACCAAGAAATCTGTTATCTACAGCCAGACATTCACATACCATAGAATATGCTCCAAGAAGAAAGTCCAGGACATACCTTAACACACTTAAAACTGCCTTCATCAGCAAAGACTCTCCACCAAAGAAGTAGATCGCATCATGGACTGGGCCACCCAAGTACCCCAAGACAACCTGCTTCAATACGAGGGGAGGGGGGAGACGGACGACATCATACCTCACACTCCTAGTTGAAACCTATCACCATACACTGCAACCCATATGGGGTATCATCAAACAATTACAACCCATACTCGATCAGGACCACATCCTGAAAGACATCTCTCCTGAACTCCCTCTTCTGGACTTCAAACAACCCCCCAGCCACACCAAGTTCATCATCACAAGCAAGCTTCCCACAGACCAGAACACACCAACCAGACCGTGCCATAAAAAACAGGTGCAAAACCTGCAGACACATTTCCACTGCTATGATGGTCAATACCCCACTTCAAGAACATACCTTTCAAGATCCATGTGTCTTACACATGCCTATCACAACATGTGCACTACCTCATCTTGTGCACTAATGCTCCAACAATCACCAGGTGGGTGAAACTAGACAATCGCTACACTCTTGAACTCACACACACACAAAAAATGATAAAAGACACTGGATTTATGGCTCTTTACAACAATCTGTAACCCACTAACCCTCCTTTGTCCTATGACTGCAGAGATGTTAACTGCCCTCTTCACCTTGAATGGTCTTTTGTAACATGTGTTAACTCCTTATGCTTAACAGTCCACCTTGTATCTAGCTGTGACACACTGAGTACCTTTCCCAGACCTGGCAGTTTTGAATTGTGATAATAATATAGCACAGACATGCGTGGACTGTCTCACTGCTGAATACTTAACACTACACTATCAGGATTGCCAGGTGGCCATATGAGGCAGAAGCAGATGCAGGCTAGACTTGGGGCTAGCTAGCATGGGAACAAGCACTGGCTAGAGCAGGAGCAAGGGGCAGCAGAAACAGTCTGTTGACATTGCTGGCAATAGGAGTGTTCCCAAGAGGTTGAGCAGACTGGAGAGACTTATTCCCTTAGGAGCTTTTATACCAACCTTGGTATCACTTGGGTGGGTCCTCACCTGTGGATTGGCTGAATGCTAGTTGAATGATGCGGGCCCTATCACATGATCTGCAGGTAATTACCTCTGATGAGTCATCACATTTTCTGGTTCAGGGATGACTGATCAGGCTTCAGCAGGCTCAGGCTGAGAGGTAACTCAGGTTTAGGCAGGCTTAAGGGTGACTAATCACATGCTCCCTTGCTACCTGTGAATCATTGTGGCTGTGATTGTTGGAATGAGTAGAAAGAAAATTCCCCACCCCAACCCGCCACTGGTGTGAAACAGCGGATCCAATCCAAACCATTTCCTAGCAACCAGTAAGTGGCCCTATGGGTGGGAGGCTGGCCTTTCTTAAGGTAGCTCTGCTGGAAATCCTTCCGCTGTTGCAGTACAGAAGAGCTGAGCAATGGGAAGATGCACACACAGACTGTGAGTCAGGGCTGCCTGTGTATCCTTGGGAACCCTGAGAACAGAAAAGGTCTCCTCTGATTGAGACTGGGCCATGCCATCACTGGCGGATATCTGCAGCAAGGACCAAAAGATAATGGTGGGGGAGGTTGCCCATGCTCACTTTCACTTGCCTGCTTGTGTTGCTGCGGGACTATGATGTAGCCATTGATATTTAGTATGTGGACCGTGTGTCTGGGGAGGCTGGTGCCTGCACTTGGGGTTGAGGTAATAGTTGTTGGGTTTGTTGTTTATTGTTTGAAAATGGTTTGACGTACAAGGGATGGCCACTCCAAGGGAAGCTTACGCCCAAACGGGAACTCTGACATTATCAGAATCTACTTGTGGTCTTTGGGATGGTGGGGGCCTGCTGGGCCCATGTGTCCCACACAATCTCAGAAACAAATGTGACCGGTGGGAGGCTTGTTGCATTATAGAATGTAAACTCCAACCTCCCGCCTTTGTTGGGGAGATTTCCCATGTGAGGTTGTTATTTATAACAATTTTTGTGCCCATCAAAGGGTTGGATACTGGGGGGACCCCAGAGAGTCATGACAGGCTGCTTCCCCGGGAGTATAAGAGAGCATAGCTACGTTTAGTTAGAATGGTTCTTTCAATGCCTGGTAATGGGTGACATTGGGCCCAGTCATTGCCAAGTACCCATATGTAGCTATAACCTATTTTGTTTCTTTTTGTAATACATTGTATTTGTTTCCCTTCTGTGTCCCTCTTCCCATTGTTTTGCCCCATCCTGCTTTCCTCCCCCTTCCTCCCTACTGATATTCAGATTGAGGAAAATTGTGTTATGTGTTAATCACTTATGTGGCTTATTCACACCCCTGAGCAACATAAGCTATATCGACCTAAGCTGTAGTCAAGTATCAGACGGGGTAGCCGTGTTAGTCTGGTTCTGTAAAAGCAGCAAAGAATCCTGTGGCACCTTATAGACTAACAGACGTTTTGCAGTATGAGCTTTCGTGGGTGAATACCCACTTCGTCGGATGCAAGTAGTGGAAATTTCCAGGGGCAGGTATATATAAGCAAGCAAGAAGCAAGCTAGAGATAACGAGGTTAGATCAATCAGGGAGGATGAGGCCCTGTTCTAGCAGTTGAGGTGTGAAAACCAAGGGAGGAGAAACTGGTTCTGTAATTGGCAAGCCATTCACAGTCTTTGTTTAATCCTGAGCTGATGGTGTCAAATTTGCAGATGAACTGGAGCTCAGCAGTTTCTCTTTGAAGTCTGGTTCTAAAGTTTTTTTGCTGCAGGATGGCCACCTTAAGATCTGCTATTGTGTGGCCAGGGAGGTTGAAGTGTTCTCCTACAGGTTTTTGTATATTGCCATTCCTAATGTCTGATTTGTGTCCATTTATCCTTTTCCTTAGAGACTGTCCAGTTTGGCCGATGTACATAGCAGAGGGGCATTGCTGGCATATGATGGCATATATTACATTGGTGGACGTGCAGGTGAATGAGCTGGTGATGGTGTGGCTGATCTGGTTAGGTCCTGTGATGGTGTTGCTGATGTAGATATGCGGGCAGAGTTGGCATCGACCTGAGCTGTAGTGTAGCTGTAGCCTTCTTTTAATTTTGGAAGATATAAGCAAGGATAGGAACCAACTTTGGCATCCATCACTGGACAGACATTAGGGAACAGAGTTCTTGCAAGCTGAGAAAGAAGGGTCCTTCAACCAAGCCCGGGGGATGTGGGGAGGTTTGAAGTGTCTGGAACAAAATATAGGTAAGAAGCCTGCTTTGGTAAAGACCTTTCTCCTAAGAAGACAAGAGAAGCAAGCACCTTGTACTTTTGTGGAAGGTCCTGATGGAGGGAAAGTCAGTCATGGCTGGGAAGAAAAATCATTGGTGACAGAAACCGTCTTCAACCTTCTTGCTAGATTAAGTTTCAGTCCTTTAGATGCATGTTTTCACTTATATTTGCTTGTAACCATTTATAACTTTATTCCTTTTTTCCACTTAACTGATGTCCTATTGTTAATACATCTGTTTTACTTTACAATAAACTAACTCAGTGCTGTGTTTAAAAGGATGGGTGCATTCATCCCAACTAAATTAATGTGATGTGTTTTTGTGTCTTTAAAGGAACAAATGAACCATATTATTTCTCTGAACTGTCCAAGAGAGGGCTGATCACTTCAGGACACATGGATTTGGGGAAATTCAGGACTAGGGGTGTGTTGAGGTTGGTTGTAACCAACCTCAACTGCTGGTTGCTGGTTGTAACCAAGGCTGATGGAAACCAGAGTGAGGGTGTGGGGCTGCAGAGAGGCTGCTGGGGTCATAACTGCTAAACCAGGACAATCTAGTACACAGACACTCAGAATGTGACCTGCTGGTAGGCTGGTTGTGAATGCCTCAAGTTGGGAGCTACAGCAGCAAAGCATTGAGAGGCACCCAGGGTTACAATGCAGGCGGTGACACAGCCCCTCATTGGTCTGGACTGCACACACACACATCCCATGAACCATGGCACCCTGTGACACACCTCTCCAGATTTGTTGCAATCCCTGATCAATTGTAGTAATGAACTTCAAAAGCTGCACATGGCACAGGCTGACTCCACCCTATTTCAGCTCAGGCAGGATTTCGGGGAATCGGGTGGAAAAGCTGGCAAGTTGCTGGTGCACCACCTAACACAAAATGCCTCTGTGTATAGAATCATGTGATAAACACAGTAAGATATGTAGATCACCGTAAAGCCATACAGCGCATCCTCTGCTCAGCCAGCCCCTAACTGGTCCTGGCTGGTTCTAGCAAAACGCTTCACCTGCTGACCCTGCTCTTTTCTCTCCCCACCCCTGTGCTTCTGAGCATCCAGCTCTACTTATTTCCCTTCCTGACATCATTCCAGGCTCATCCAGTGGGCCCCCTTGCAGGTGGGCATGGTGTTACACATGAACACTTACTTGATTTTTCCCTCACCCAGGTATCAACAAGTCCAAACAGACCGTTGGCTGCTAAAGAGCACCCCCTTGAGGAGGGTCTCATTTATTTACAGAAAAGTCAAAGCAGAGTATACAAAACTTTCACCCCAACATCTCAGTGGGGCAACTAGGTCATTCTTAGTCCATCTGTCCCCTAATCTCACGAAGCTGAAAACAATTATGGGTCTAATAACCTGGGAGGAAGTATTTAATCAGAAAACTGTGACTGATCATTAGGACTCATTTAACACCTTAATACAGTGTTTCTCAAACTGTGGGGGGGGGTCTTTATCCCCCGGGTGGTCATAGGATGAGTTTAGGAGTATCACAGGTTTGGGGTCTGAGCCCCCAGGCTTCAGCCCTCTATCTTTTCAAGTCTTGGGGGGGGTGAGATTTTTTTTTTAAGTCCAAAGGGGGTCGCCAGAACAAAAAGGTTGAGACACACTGACCTATGCTGATCGGAGAACCCCTTCTATCAGCACAGGTAGTGTCTATACTGAAGCACTACAGCAGTGCAGCTGTGCCACTGGAGTGGTTTAAGTATAGACATACCCTAAGCATTCTTCGTTCCCAGATGCACATGCTTACATTGAGCCAGATTAAAATGCATACTGTTTGCTTGCGCCCAGTTTACCAAGCAAGCTCGCTCGCTGTGAATCAGTGGCCTAATCTCTTCATTATTTACCACTCTCTCAATCAACTGCAAACATGATCACTGATTTTATGTTTTCTTCCAGGTCATTGTTAAAGCTGTTAAATAGTGTAGGGCCAAGAATCAATCCTGGTGGGACCCCATTGAAAACCTCCCCTTTCTTCCATTTGTTATATGTAGATTATTTTCCAGAGCTTCCTTGTCTTCCCCTCTAAACCTAGTTGGCTATTTAACTAGCACAGCCTTCTTTCTCGGTTATGGGATTTGGTTTGTTGAGTATCTATTAAGATAGTGTTTCTCAACCTTTTTGTGCTGGCGACCCACTTCGGACTCCCCCTCCCCCCCACCACTAAGACTTGAAAAGGTGGAGGGGGCTGAAGCCTCCTGAACCCGACTGCCCAGGGTTGAAGCCCTCCTAGCTCTGACGCCCAGGGCTGGGGCTGAAGATGCTGGAGACTCGTGGCCCAAGCCCGTGATCCCCCTAGGGATCATGATGCCCAGGTTGGGAAACACTGATCTAGAGTCCTCTATGAAAGCATGAGAAGGGCTTTATCACAATGCTGAAAAGCATCCCAATGGCAGGGCATACTATAGAATGTTAAAAATGCCTCTGTAGCTCTCAGGCTACACCTGGTACAACACAAAATTTCATTCAAAATGTATTGACACCACAGAGGTTGTGCAAAGATGAGGACGTTCTCCTCTGATTGTTGGCACTATAACAAAGGGAAAGGAACCCTGATGTCTATGCTGTGGGACTGTCCAAGAGTTGAGCAGCTGTGAACAGAGGTGGACACAAGAGGTAAAATAACACTCAGCTTCAGCAGCCAAACCTCATCTGGAAATTATATCCTAGGTTATCTGCCTGCTAAAATGGGTTTAACTCTGCCACCGAAGCTTTGTTTTGTGAGGGCAGCAGCAAGCATCAAGTCCATGATTTTACAAAAACAAAGTAGGCTTATGCCCAGAATAGAGCAGTGGTACTCAGACTTGCCTGAGTTAGCCGCCAAAGAAACAATAGCTTATCCATGTAAAAAGCCATTATGTGAATCTGAAGAAATTTGGACCCTGTTTCTAGATATATTTGGATAAAAATATTGCAATGGCACAAAGAATGCCAGACCTGCATTCCACCTGCCCGTTCCTTCCCTCCTCTCCCTACTCATGCATGCCATCTCCTAGTGTATTAGTGTTATTTCCCACCGACACCCCCCCACACACACCCTTAACATGTTATGCCTATGTAGTATTGGCTGAGTTTGTGTTTTCTGGTCTTGCAGGTTTGACAAGTTGTAAAATTAGGTAATTCCATCCTGTGAAACAATATTTGGAAACATATGCACGCTCTACATCATTTACTTTTTTGTACTTTTCACTGTATGTTTCTTTATGAAAATCAATAAAAAATTAATCACAAAATATAAGTTCTGGGAAACAGTTGAAGGCAATGGGAGGCACCTCTGGACGCTTTTGAAAATCGCACTAGGCACCTACCGTCATCTTTAGGTGCCTAAATACCTTTGAAAATCTGGCCTTAAGTGACTTGAAAGAAAGTCTCTGACAGAAATGGGAATTGCCGAGTCTAGTGTCTTAACTACATGATCCTTCTTCCTCTCTAAAAAGCAAAACATCCATCTAAAGAGAGAAATTTGTGGGCCTTAATAAAGCCCTTCAGCATGATTATCTGTTTTACAGAAAACCAATAAGGAAACAGGCTAAAGATTTATAGAGATAAGCAAAAGTGCGGGTGGCATTATTTTTGCAAAACCTTATCAGCTGGGTTTTGGTTTCTATGCAGTCTAACTGAAGAGCAGATGTGGCTTGGCTCTGAGCCCATGTTATTAACACCTAAAGTTATTGTAGAAGTGGAGGAGCATGGGACATTCAGGAATAACTTTAGGATAAATTGCTCTGCTTGTGGCTCAGCTCCATGTATCTTACAACACACGCTGTTTTTATGCAGTAGATAGAATAATTAGATGTGGGCCTAATCCTCAAGGCCATGCCTAAATGCTGGCAAAGTTGGGTTTTACCTCAGAACTTCATGGCTGGTCTATATCTGTAATGTACTCACTGAACCTTCAGTAAAAGCCCATCCGAGGAAGGGACTGACTATGGATGAGTAGGCAATGTGATGTGGCCGTTAAAAAAGCTAATGCGGTCTTGGGATGCATTAGGCGAGGTATTTCTAGTAGAGATAAGGAGGTGCTAGTCCCGTTATATAAGGCGTTGGTGAGACCTCATTTGGAGTATTGTGTGCAGTTTTGGTCTCCCATGTTTAAGAAGGATGAATTCAAAGTGGAATGGGTACAAAGAAGGGCCACTAGAATGATCTGAGGAATGGAAGGCCTGTCGTATGAAAGGAGACTTGAGGAGCTCGGTTTGTTTTCCTTAACCAAAAGAAGGATAAGAGGAGATATGATTGCACTCTTTAAATATATCAGAGGGATAAATACCAGGGAGGGAGAGGAATTATTTCAGCTCAGTGCTAATGTGGACACGAGAACAAACGGATATAAATTGTCAGTCAGGAAATTTAGGCTTGAAATTAGACGAAGGTTTCTAACCATCAGAGGAGTGCAATTCTGGAACAGCCTACCGAGGGAAACAGTGGGGGCGAAGGACCTCCATGACTTTAAGATTAAGCTGGATAAGTTTATGGAGGGGATGGTATGATAGGATAACGGGTTTAGTCAATAGGTCAATAACATGCCACACTGGTAATTAGTACAAAGGGTCAATGTTGGGATATTGTTAGCCTTTTCCAGAGGGTCTGGCTGGAGAGTCTTGCCCGCATGCTCGGGGTTCAGCTGATCGCCATATTTGGGGTCGGGAAGGAATTTTCCTCCAGGGTAGATTGGCAGTGGCCCTGGAGGTTTTTCGCCTTCCTCCGAAGCATGGGACAGGGGTCGCTTGCTGGTGGATTATCTGCTACTTGAAATCTTTAAATCATGATTTGGAGCATTCAACAGCAGAGTCAAGGGAAAGAATTAGTTCAGGAGTGGGTGGATCGGCTTATGTGGCCTGCATCTTGCAGGAGGTCAGACTAGATGATCATAATGGTCCCTTCTGATCTTGAATTCTATGATTCTATGATTCTATGATCTGATCCTGTGCTGCCAATGACTCCTATGCCTGCAGAATCAAGCCTCAGAAGGAAACACTTGAGATAGGACGTTTAAAAGAATGGACGAGAATGTGACTGGAAAAGCTGAAAGTGCTCCTCTGCCCAGACAATTAACCTGGTTTTCCATGGCCTGGCACCTTGGATAGCCATTGTCCAGTGAGTGCAATGTCCAGATCAGATGGTAGCATTAAGACCCACTTTGCACCCACTTTCCATAGGTGTTAATGAAGTGCAAGGCCCCGGAGAATTTACCTGAGGGATATAAAGGTGTCTTCCTGCTCTTCTCTAATACTGAGTGCACCCACGACCACTATGTCAGTGGGGACGTTAACATGCCCTGCCCTCTGCCCATCATCTAGGCCAACCAAAGATTCTTTTAAACTGGAGGAATGCCCAACTGCTCACGCAAATGGTTTCAAGTCCTTTTTGCACTGCTAGGGTGCTGCAAAGTGCATTTAATATGGCGAGACCTGTATATATAGACAGAGAACATGTCTTCTTGGAACTGAAGTCCAAAGTGGTACAAATGACCCTCTGGGAAAGATTGCTTCCGTGTCTAGGACCAGTTCTGGGAGATCCCAGATCAACTTGGAGAGCTGGTTATTTAATTCAGACAATTCACCATTGTAAAATGTTTGGGGATGCCTCAGGCTGGTTTCTTGGGGCAGATCATAACTAAATACACGTGATCTTTCAGGGGTTTCAGTATACAATGCGTTGGGCCGGATCTCTGGATCTGAATATCCTTAAAACATTGGTAAAGTTACAATCCTGATGTGAACTTCACAGATTAGGTCTTTATCACTTTCCTGGGACAAATCAAAACCCTGGATCTGCACACCAGCAGCATGCTGGGGGAATTTGGATCTTCATGCATGAATAACCAAGTTTGTGCCCTTTTTGCATCTTCATGATGTATAAAGAAACCCTGAAAGCTTAAGTAAAGGAATGAAATAAAAAGAGGATTGAGTGGAGTTTCTGCTTCTGCTAAAATTAGAAATTCAGGTCTTGACTATTTTTGCTGTTCCTGGAAGGCTCTTTAGATGACTGAAGAATTTATAAGATTTTGACATCAGAGATACTATGCAAATTAAATCTGACTAATAGAGGATGGAGGCTGTTTTTACTCAGAGTATCAAAAATTCTGGCTTTAATTTGATTTTGTTAGTATTTATTTATCTCATGTGTCCAAAGAACTCTTGGGTGAAAAGTTTTCTTTGTTAAAGTCTCAGCACCTCACCTCCCATAAGGGCCAAGAAAGCTCTGTCACTGAAACTTCAAATGACTCTTCCAACAAAACCACTTGTCATTCCTGATATTTCTAAGGTAAAAACCAAGCCTGGAAAAAAATCTTTAAAATATGTATTCTTTATACATTAGAGAGACAAAAATAAAGAACAAACACCTCTTTAAACAAAAACAAACTTTGCAGCTGTCTTTCAAAATTTCTCTGCAAAGACAGAAGATGAACTCTTCCTGTTTGCTGCAGCCTTCTTATTTTCCAGTGAGAAACTTTCTCTGAATCATCACACAATCAGCTCGTAGCATCCTGAGACTGCAGCCTGGTTACACGCTAACAAACACATTTTTATAACCAGGAAGATGTAAAAATCTCACCTGCCAAAAAGACTAAACAAAAAAGCAATAAGTTCATTTTTATAATAGTGAATGTAACATTTTCTAGTGTGTATATGGATGGTGATATGTAAAATTGCTTTGATTCTTAACAAGTAGTATTTTGTTTGTTGTTTTGTTTGTTTGTTTTTAAAAGCGAGATAGAGCTTTGCCTGTTACTT
Source organism: Mauremys mutica (assembly GCF_020497125.1). NCBI lineage: Eukaryota > Metazoa > Chordata > Testudines > Geoemydidae > Mauremys > Mauremys mutica. The sequence goes on from NC_059073.1 coordinate 214,373,390, forward strand.
TCACCAGCCTTTAGTGATAGCTGATTGCCCTTGAATTCTTACCCCAGTGCTGCATCTGTCCATTAAGATGCAATAGTCTTTGATGCTTATGCAAACCATTGCAGTCTTAAACCACAATCCTGCAATGAGCTCTGCCTGGGCTGAACCCTACACCTGCACAGCGCTCCACTGAAGCGAGAGATCAGCCCTCAAAGAATTGGGGTCTTAAGCCTTTTCTATTTTGAAAGTGTGACTAAAAGTATGATTTAAAATTGACTTAGTAAAACCAGTTCAAAATTCTGTGTTTACACTCTTGTATACACTTCTAATTCAATTCAAACCTGGTTTATAGCAAAATCACTCAGAATAATTCCCTATGCCTTACCACGTTAAGTTAAATCAACATAATCCAGGTTTAAATCAACTTCAGTGTCCCTGAAGGTTTTTGCACTGATTTAACTAGATCTGTTTTTAAACTGATTCAAAGATGAACTCATATAACTTTAAGTATAGACAAGGCCTTAGTCATCTTTTAGTAGGAACCAACTCATGTACCACAGTCTGTTTCTTGTGTGTTTTTTTGTTGGCTTTCTGCACTTCAGATTAAATAATTGTGAAACCAAACACCAACTTAAACTGAAATGTTGCTATTGCCCCATCTGTCTCATTGAAAAAATTCTTATGTGTCTGTTTTCCTTAAGTTCTTAACACCATCTGTGAATATGGAAAAACTTTATCTGAATGCCCTGTCTACACTACAAACATTAACAATGTTTAACCATAATTGTGGTAATTGTCACCAAACCATGTGATGCTTATAACATCCTTTCCTTTCTTTCCCATCTTGACAAAACTTAGGGAACTTTGTTTTAACTCTGGTAGATACCCAGCTAAAATTTTTGCCAAATTTAGTTTAATAAAACCAGGTTTTCTCAGTTTTTGGTAAAAGAGAGGAAGAGCTTGTAGTTGATGGCAAGAGTCTTACTTTTAGGTGTTCAGTATTAGACCAAATGACCCAAACCAATACGTAGTGTCATTACTTCCCAACTGGGCTTCAGCAACGCAGACTACTTGGGAATGAAAACTTCAGCCCTGAGAAAACCACATCTAGTAGCTTATCTACTCAGCCATGTGTCTTATGGGAGCACATCTGACCTATCCTTTGTTCACTACTCTGGATCCCCACAGAATATCACATCCAAATTAAAGGTCTTGGTCCTTCTATTCAAGGCTCTGAGTAATTTGCCCTCTGGATACTTACAATTTGTCTAAGGCCTGGTCTTTTGGGTGAACTTTTGAATTTCATTTCCTGTTTGCCCAGCGTGGAGCTCTGATCAGCACGGGTGGCGATGCAGTCCCAAATCCAGAAAGAGCTCCGGCATGGACTGTACGGGAGATACTGGATCTGATCGCTGTATGGGGAGGCAAATCTGTTCTATCACAGCTCCGTTACAGAAGATGAAATGCCAAAGCATTTGAAAAAAATCTCCAGACAGAGGCCACAGCAGGGACTCAGCACAGTGCTGTGTGACAAGCATAACGGAAAGCCAAAGAATCAAATGGATGCTCATGGAGGGAGGGAGGGAGGGAGGGGGTACTGAGGACTCCAGCTATCCCACAGTCCCCGCAGTCTCCGAAAAGCATTTGCATTCTTGGTTGAGCTCCCAATGCCTGTAGGGTCAAACACATTGTCCGGGGTGGTTCAGGGTATAGCTCGTCAATTTACCCCCCCCCCCCCGCCCATCTCCCTCTGGAAAGAAAAGGGAAAAAAATCATTTCTTGGCTTTTTTTCAATGTCACCCTATGTCTACTGAATGCTGCTGGTAGACGCGATGCTGCGGCAGTGAACAGCAACATCCTCTCCCCCCCGTCCCCCGTGGCAGATGGTACAATATGACTGCTATCCATCATCATCAGCCCATGAGTGCTCCTGGCTGGCCTCAGGTGAGGTCGGCCGGGGGCGCCTGGGTAAAAATAGGAATGACTCCTGGTCATTCCCAGTAGATGGTACAGAACGGCTGGTAACTGTCTTCATCATAGCAACTGGGGGCTGAGCTCCATCAGCCCCCCCCCCCGCCTTTCATGTCTAAAGAAAAGATTCTGTACCCGGACAATCATAGCAGCGGGATGCTGGGCTCCTCTCACCCCCACACTTTAATGTCCTGCCTGGTCTATCATAGCAGCTGGAGGCTGCCTCCCCCTCATTTTATTTCACTAACAAGTCAGTGTTTCTTATTCCTGCATTCTTTATTACTTCATCACACAAATGGGGGGACACTGCAATGGTAGCTCAGGAGGGTTGGGGGGAGCAGGGAAGCAATGGGTGGGGTTGTTGCAGGGACACCCCCTAGAATGGCATGCAGATCATCATTTCTGTGGGATCTGACACGGAGTGGCTGTGCTCTCTGATACACTGGTTCTCTAGCACACTTGCCCCATATTCTAGGCAGGACTGACTCTATTTTTAGATACAACATAAAGGAGGGAATGACCCGGGGAGTCATTCCCATTTTTATCTTTGCGCCGACCTCAGCCAGGAGCACCCATGACAGCAGCAGACAGTACAGAACGACTGATAACTGTCATCTCATTGCCAATTTACAATGACATGGCAGACGGTACAGAACAACTGATAATCGTCTCTGCTATCTTGCAAAGGCAAATGAATGCTGCTCTGTAGCACTGCAGTACCGCCTCTGTCAGCGGCATCCAGTACACATACGGTGACAGTGACAAAAGGCAAAACAGGCTCCATGGTTGCCATGCTATGGCGTCTGCCAGGGCAATCCAGGGAAAAAGGGCACGAAATGATTGTCTGCCGTTGCTTTCCTGGAGGAAGGAATGAGTGATGACATTTACCCAGAACCACCCGCGACAATGATTTTTGCCCCATTAGGCACTGGAATCTCAACCCAGAATTCCAAGGGGCGGGGAGACTGCGGGAACTATGGGATAGCTATGGAATAGCTACCCACAGTGCAACGCTCCAGAAATCGACGCTAGCCTCAGACCTTGGACGCACACCACCGAATTAATGTGCTTAGTGTGGCCACGTGCACTTGACTTTATACAATCTGTTTTACAAAACCGGTTTATGTAAAATCGGAATAATCCTGTAGTGTAGACATACCCTAAATCTCTCAGCCGAAGACTACAGTTGACAGCTGTGACACTCGGGCACAACAGAGCTGTACACCACAAGGGAAGAGCTTGTTTGTGCAGGAGATAAGACTTTCTTGTGGGCTGTTCAAGACTGTGGAACTCACTACCACAGGATATAAGAGACACCTTTAAACCTGACCACTTTATGTTCCAAGGGCAGGACACACTGCCTCGCCTCGGTGTTCACTAAAAAAAACTCATGGCATTTCATAAAAAACAAAACTAATCAACAAAGAATCCATATACAATTTCCCCTTGATGTGAACAGAGAAGGAACACACAACATATGTGAGTAATGTCACTCAAGGTATTGTTGGAAGATGCTCAGGAAAGGACACTATTTAAGGACCTGAATAGAACATAACTTTTGAATGTAGGGCGCTCTCTCTCTCTCTCTCTCTCTCTCTCTCTCTCTCTCTCTCTCTCTCTCTCTCTCTCTCTCTCTCTCTATATATATATATATATATACATACATTGTGATTTATATATTTTTGTAATGTTATAGATCATTGAGGCCTGGTATGAATGATGTGTGCTTGACATGAATGTGTGCGTTGCAAGATAGCAACCAAAGCAAGGACTTAAGGTTAAGGACTATTAGAACTTTGTGTGCAAAAACAACTTTGTATTTTGAGAAAAACACAGCAAATCATCAGAAAAGGAAATACCACCAGATGGACTGATATAAAATTGTATAAGATTTGAAGGAAAGGGATCATGGTGGCCCACCCAGGATTGTCTCTTTGGAATTGTGCACGTAGAAGGCCTAGTAAACAAAGGCAAAGAACCGATGACACGACGGAACAGATTATAAATGGGTGCATATGATTTCTGCAAATCAAAGTCGTTTATTGCTCCAGAGTCCTGTGTGGATATAGATGTGCTTTTTGCCAGCTCCCCACATCTTATGATCTTATCCTGATGGAAGAAACCTCGGCTGGCCATTGGGACCATTCTGACCTTTGGACTCTGGTATAGTATGTTTGGGGTGTGAACGTGGAGTGATTAAGACTTGTTTTGTAATCAATAGAGAGCATTTAAAATATTATATACCAACACTGTGTCCAGTATCTGCTTGCTCACCATCCCATAGGGAGACCTCTATTGCAGGTCTAACACCCCCATATTCCATCTCCCCTCCCTGAGACAAATTCACATGCTTCCTCCCAAAACAGGAGCACATATATATTTCCTGCATTTTGGTAATGGTCTTCGAGTGCAGCCTTCCCCTCAGATTAATGCTGTTTGCAGCATGAATAATCTGCAGCAGAGTGGGGAGGGTGAAATGTTTCCAGGAAAGAGATCGTATGAACATCATTTGCAGACAAGCCTCATTGCTGAATAAGAAGAGTGGGTGGGATTTTCTTTTTGGGGAATGGCGGGGGAAATTGTATTAATTTAAATGGAATAAACGAGTCCAAGATCTTAACATAGCCCAGTCACTGTCCAACATAACACTTTTAACTCTTTTGGCCTTTGAAATCAATATAACAGGATGCAATTCTATTTTGTGTTCCCCTGGTTGGGACAATTTTTTGGAAAAATTCCTAATTAAAATATCCTGCCAGTTTTTGACCCAGTGGCCCATAGGAGCAACTGCACTGCTGTCAGCGGAGTTTCACCTGCTTGCAACAGTTTGAATTTGACCTCTTATGTGTAAATTGTAGGTTCTGCCCTGTTCAGCTGCAAAAGAAAAATGAAGAGAGACAAAAAAGAAAGTACAGGAGAAAACTTTGTCCTGATGCCAGACTGGGAGTCAGAATGACAATCCCATCCAATGGTTTTTATTTATGTATTTGATGTTTACAAAAAGGAAAACAGGAATAAGGGCGGGGGAGGAGGAATCCAGAGCTATATCTCCCCAACCTCAATTTTTGTCTATTTTGTCCACTTAGGATCTGATTTTACAGCCATTTGTCATGCTGAAAGCACATACTCACACAAGCACCCAATGGACTGCAATGGGAGGACTCCTGTGAGTTACTCCGTGTGCAGAATCAGGTCCTTAAATTAGCAAGTTGTCTGGTGCAGAGATCACAGGCCAGGTTTAGGCTCCAGCTCTGGCTGTTCTGAACCACTCCAGTGAACCAGTTTAACTGGCTACCTGGGCATTCCCCCTGAATCAGAGGAATTCTCAGGTGTAGAGTCACTTAATAGCTTTAGACCATCCCCCCACCCAGCTCCTTGTGGACAAGGAGTTGCTGGGAAAAATGGGACGTGGCTGGAGCACCTCTACCTTTGAGATGTTCCTGGCTGCCAGAGGGGTCCTCTGGAGTCCAGGGCAGTCAGGCATAAGTTAGAACCACCTCCAGAATCCATAATTTGCAATTGTTGCACACAGACCCCTTTGTTTCATCCCTTCCTGAGCCACATCTTTCTGCACATATGTAAAGTGCAGAAGCACAAGCACATTTTAGGCAGACACCAAATGCGGCGAGCATGAAGTGCTAACTGAAACCATCAGCACATCTGGAATGCCAAAAGTAGAAACCCAAGCATGACTTAGTCGTGCACAAATAGACCTGCGCAAAGCCGGTTTTCAGCTTGGCTGCCCCACATTATGGTATAATAAATAGACCTGCCCAAAGCAGAACAGCTGCTCTTAGATCAAATTCTGCTCTCAGTTACACCATGTAAACATGGAGTTAACTCCATTATCTTCAAGGGAGTTACTCTGCATTCACACTGGTGCGACAGATCAGAATTTGATCCCTCAAGTAGCAGTCAGATCAGTGCAGCAGGCAAGAAAACAGATGAATTGCGGTGAGCAAAAAAACCTATTAGTCTGAAGCACATGCAAAACACTCACTCAGTTTACCGACAATGGTTATCTCTCATCTTTCCCTACCCATTCCCATCCTCTTGTAGCTTTCCTTGCCTGCTCTGGACCTCTCTTGCTTTATGCTTTGATTTTTCCTTATCCTGTTTTCCTCGAAACATGTACTGTTGTTTTTTTTTCCCTTCAGTCTTCCTTCCTCTTATCTCTTAAGATCCCCAGTTGTCCCAGCTCCCAACACATTTTCAGTTGACTTTAACTAGCTGTCCTGAAGCCTGTCTTGGGTTGGTTTGTTTGTTTGTTTGTTTTGTTTTGTTTTAGAGATGTACTGACCTCAAAACCCTGGATCCAAACAGCCCCAATTTAGGGAAAAAATTAGATCAAGTTCCAAATTTTCAGGCTTCAAATGTTCAAGTTTATAACCCTTCACTGCTAGTAAGAATGATATTGTTGCCCTTTTGACCTGAGCAATTAGCCAATATTCAGGGTTTTGACACAGTGTTCCTGTTAGGATGAGAAATCAGTTATATGAATCACATATATTCTTAGTGTAATCATGCTTAGTTACAAAAGAATGTACACAAAATCCTTGTTCCCTGAACACAATAGAAACAGACAACAAAAGGCAGTTTCCTTGCTCAGAAATCCCCAAATCTGCCTCTCCAGGAAGTCCTGTGCTCAGGAAGCTTGGTCTCTGTGCTTCCTCTTAGGGTCACACTTGCAGCTACTTCTCTAGTTTTCTTCCTCCCACTCACATAGCCTGAAAATCAATACTTTAGCCCTTGCATTTGCAGCCAGGGAGACCCTTATTTAGCTACCTAAGAGCTTGGCTTCATTGCCCCACAGTTCGAACTGCGGGGTGCCAACAGCACAGCACTTTGGTGCACATTGCAATTCACACCCCTACCGTCCGAACTGTGGGTCAGTACAGACATAGCCTGAGTTGGCTTTGCTCAGGCCTGGCCGTGTGGCTTAGTGCCCAGGGCAGTGGCTGCCATTAGCTGCCACTGATTCACTATATAAAGGGGCTTAAATTGCTCCTTCCATTGAGCTTAAAAGAGTACTTGGCACACCCATTGGCTATAACTAGGTCAGTCTGTCTTTGCATGCCAGATCTGTTTGATGGCAGCCATAAAAATAGTGGTGGGCAACCTGCAGCGTGCAGGCTGCACGTGGCCCGTCAGGGCAAGCCGCTGGAGGGCCACCAGACCCTTTGTTTACATTTTCGTGGGTGGCCATGAAAATGTAAACAAACAGTCTGGCAGCCTGTCAGCGGCTTGCCCTGACGGGCCACGTGCAGCCCACAGACCACAGGTTGCCCACGAGTGCATTAGAACCTTTCAGTGTAATATCCACCACCCCCAGCCCCATTGCAACTCTGCCCTTTGTCCTTGGTGGAGATGAAGATGGTGTCACCCTGAATGACCCAGAGAGATAGAAAATAAATACTTTAACATATTAAATATAAATTATACAAGCTTCACTATTTACATAGTCTCAGGACATTTCACGGCACCATCCCAAATTCATTTGGTTCCCCTCCATGTTTCCTTGGAGCTTTTCTTTCCTGGCCCAATTTCCTGTCAGCTAACTGGAAAGGGATGTTTTCAACAGACAACTGAAGATTTTCCATTGTTTCTGTGGAGTCTGCTAGTTGGAACAGACATTGCCCATGCTGTTCTAATGGAGAAGTCATTACTGTTACAACTCTTTCAGCCTCAGCTTCCAGAGATAATTCTCAGCTGGTGGGAGCAGCCAAGCTGCAGATCTGTTCTCTGGTATCATCTCAGGTGGTCTCTATATATTCTTGTGTCAAATTGTGCCCCAATGGCTTTCATTGAGAGTAGGCACCTAACCAGCTTTTGTAAATGACACTAAGAACCTATCTGCATTTTTGACATGTATATACTTTTGTAAATCTAGCTCTAATGCCTGTGTCTAATATTAAAGGGGCTTGAAACATGGTCAGATAAGACAGGAGCAGTCACAAGGCTCCTTCTCATTCTGCAAATGCTAAATCACACTCTGGTGACCAGAAAAATATTTACTGTTTCTCACCTAACCTATGCAATAATTACTCAGTATTGACAAAACCACAGACTAATAGGAGCAGAGCCCTACAAAATGCTACACATCTGTGAATGTCTGGGGAGTTGACCAATTCTGTACAGCATCAATTTTCTTTTTGTCGGTGGAAATTCTCTTCTCACAGATTGCATGTCCAAAGTAAATTACCTCTTTTTGGAACATCTCGTATTTCTTTGGGTCCAGTTTGACATTGGATTTTAAGCTTATCATAGTCCATTTCTAAATGTCTCAGTTTCTATTCAAAGATATTAGCATGCTTCAGGATATCATGTAGGTATAACAAATGGACTTGCAGTGGCATTCCATTCCATATCCTCTCAAACATGGCTGGTGCAAAGCCAAAAGCCATCATTTTAAATTGCAGTTGTCACTGTCCTGCTGTGAAAGCAGTTTTTCCCCTGTCTTTTGGATCCACTTCTACTTGCCAATGACCACTTATAAGATCCAGTATGGAAAACCAGATTAAACCTGCTACAGTATCCAGAGTAGCATCTATTCATGGTAATGGATAGGAATCCTTTAAAGTGAGCTCGTCTCATAGACTGGAAGACTAAATACAAAAGATAAAACAGGGTCACATGAGAATTTTTCATCTCTTTGCTGTTTGAACCCTCACAGGGCTAGAGAGACTAAACTAAAGCAGAGATCCCAGGGTCAACCTGGGTTTGTCCTGAAAGACATTTTGAATTGACAGACTACTAACACTCTGTCTCTCTTAGGATTTAATTCATCTGTGTATATTTTTGTTTGCTTTAACCTGTAAATAACTCTCATTGCTTTTTCCTAGTTAATAAATCTTTTGTCTTTGTCTGCTCCACCTCCTTCCCCCACTGCCTTCCTGTGTTCTTTTATACAGCCTCCTTGTTAGTGGGCTAATTAGCTCATTAGCTTCCCAGTCCCAATCTGATTGGGTAATCAGGAACTCCACTCCTTAATCATCCTCTCCCATCACAGGTGCCTAATTGGTTAACCAGTGACCAGAGTGCTGATTCAGTTCCTGATTCCTAGCACTCTGTCACTCTGCACATTTGACACCTTTGGACAGTATGCACTATTGGAATGCAAATTATTATTTACTATTATCAATTTAAAAGTTACATCTACAGTACTATGTGTAGTCAGTAGTTATCATTATTATATCAAAATACCCTACAGAAATTTAAAATGTACAAAAAACAACGGCTAATTTTTTCATTATTTGATTTAACTGTAGTATCTTGGATATGAGTGCACTATAATTATACAAAAACTGATTAGATTAAACTTTTTGGGGCTTTTTTGCAGAATGTGGAGGTGGTTTGGGAGAAGGAAGTAGGTGTGGTTAGAACTAGTCCTAGTCTTGGCCCATCTCTGGTTACAATATTGTGATAATCTTTCCTTTTACTGACAAAAGATTCCCAAATTATCTTTCTTTATACTGGTTTCAAACACTTAAAAGTGCATTCCAGTCTCTGCAAATTGGCCTCCCAACCTGAACCACCATCACTGCTACTCAATTACCAAAATTCACCATCTTCATTCTCAGCAGGGCTTGTCTCGGTACAAAGAATTTTCCTGGGTCTGAGATGAAATAAGATAAAAACAAGAAGCACAGCATTGGGAAGTAGGAAATCCATTTCCAACAACCAAGCACAAAAAACACTGTCACAAAATTAAAAAGATGCTGTTTACCTTATGCTAGTCAATAGTGTCTGAGACATACCCAGAAGGGCCTTTTGTCTCCAAAACTTGGACAAAAGTTTCAGGTTCAACTGGTTCCCAAATCTCTTGGTATCACCAAAGACAGTTTGCTCTATCCAAGATACATAGACATGTTGCTACCAGTCTCATCTGTAAAGGCTAGTCTTGAGTGCAGGTGCCAACCAGGAAGACTCTCCCCGGATCTAGTGATTTTAGACATTTAACCTAATTTACAAGCAGTGGAGGTGTGAAACCATGATGGGTATTGAAATTGATGTAAAGTTTCAGCAAAAAGTCAGAGAGTGAATAGAAATTCTGTGTTTCGTTTACAAAATGTATTGCCTCTTCAGTAGCAAAAGGTCGTGCTTTGTTCTGTGACACCTACCTGAAATTTCAGAGACCTCAAATTTAGCATGATACTCTCGGTACATAGGAAAACTTGACTCAATCTGGAAATGATAGGAAAATAATAACTACTAAACATTCTTTCTGAAGTCATTTTAGTTTTGTTTCCATCAACCCAGTTTGCTTTCAAAACCTCTCATCAGACCTGCTATTTTTCAGAACAGATTCAGGCTTATCTCTAATTTTAATCACACTTTCCAAGTCTTTCTACAGCCCCCAGCATTTGTCTGACTTCTCTGTCTAGGCTGTAAACTCTCTGGGGCTTGTGCATGCACAGCCCCTAGCTCAGTGGAGCCCCATCTTGATTGGAAAAAAATACCAAATACCTTTACATGAGCCGTGTACACATTTAAAATCACCACCTTTCTCCTAAGTATAAGATATAAGGAGGCACTTACATTGAAGCTGAATCTCTAAACAGGAAGTTGCAGGATAGTTGTGCTCATTTTGCAGTTTTTATGGGGTTTTTTTAGCCATTCTTTTTCACTTACTACATTTTCAGGAAACACATTTTCTACCAGTTCTTTCAGGAAATGTGCAAGATAGAAAAAGTGTTGAAAAACTTCACAGTAAACTCAGTCTGGGTGGCCAACGGTGAGTCACGGCAGAAGCGTGGCGATCGCACAAGTTCATATCAGAAAGGAAACTGTCACGCTACCAATCGTGAAATTAGGTTTGGAAATATTTGACTGTTCAGAAAACAGCAAAAAAACCTCCATAAGGCTTTTCAGCTGAGGATCTCTGAGTACTTTACTAACCTTCAGGGCCAACATTTTCAGAAGCCTTCAGTAATTTTGCAAGCCTTCATTTTTTTGGAGGGGGTGGGGGAGGGTTGGCCGCTTGAGACTCCTAGGGCCTTATTTTCAGAGCTGTCAAAGACTCACAGCTACCATTGGCAATCCAAATAGAAATTAGGCCTTAGATGTCACAAGTTGGGCACAAAACCATGGTGACACAAAATGACTGATTGCATCTGAAAACTTGGCTCCAATATTATTAATGACCTGATGTGGTGAGGTGTTGATAGCTCTCCATTCTTGTTGACTGCAGTAGAAGTTGAGGACCCTCTGCACCTGGCCGGAAGTCCTAGGTGTCATGACATACCTGAGATACTCTAGGAGTATAAGCAACAAAGAGTCCTGTGGCACCTTATAGACTAACAGACGTATTGGAACATGAACTTTCGTGGGTGAATACCCACTTCATCAGATGCTTGGTGTATAGATCTCCATTTTACAGGCTGGGAAACTGAACCTCAAAAAGACTTTGATCCTGCAAGGTCCTAAGCACCTTTAAGGCAGAGCCTTGTATTGGCAGAGTGCAGAACCACATTAGCCAAGTTTGAGCCCTGGGAGGAATTCTCCCTGGTTTCTAGAGTGTAGGACACTTGAAAGGTTGGACTCTGATAAGGAAAAATTGAGACCTTTTGTGGAAAGATGAAGATTCAAATTTTCTTTTTTTTCCCTATTCAACAGTCCAGAATGACTGGGAACCTAGAAGTGAATTGCATCATGGCTGGGAAATGATGTGTGATACCTGCTGTCAAACTGTTTGCTTGATGTGAAAATCTGATTGGGTGTACTGGAGGGGAGGTTTCCTCCAGATAAGCCCATCTACAGTTTGCCTTGCCAGTGGAACTGAATTGAATGGCTAAATGCGTGGGGCAATCAGTAGGTTTTTAGGAGACCCAAAATATGTTTGAGTTGATCATGGTCCTGCAGAAGCAATGCCCCAGCATGCATCTTTTATTTCCTTTGCTTGTTTGCTTCTATTAATCTTGTGAGGTTGCAAGACACTTCTGGCTGACCATTTAATGATGCTTACTCAGGCAGAGGGGCAATGGCACTCAGTTCTTTGGTGGCACCTATGAAGGGACCAGTTCATTATTGCACTACAACCTGTGTAGTCATTAACATGTGTACAGAGTGGGTGCAATATGCAAGCAGTCTGATTTGTTGGTGTTTGAACTCACTCTGCATTCATTTTGCTTTGGCACCAATGATTATAGAAGGTGCAGGACAACAGTGATTCAAGAGCAAAGGGTCTCAGGATGAGAAAATGATGATCTTTGAGTAGGGCAGAATGGAGAACAGTGCCATCTCCTCAAAGATCCCTGTGTCAGTATGTACATGAATGCTGTGTGCCTTATGTTCCAGAATATGTATGGTCATGTAGTATGAAGAAAGAATTTCAGCTCATGCTTATATTATGAATGAGTAACCATATAGGAAGTTTTGCAGTATATTAGTATCTGGTAAGTTTCTCGTGAGGTTCTGTGGATCTAAGACAATGGGTAAAGCCACTGATGTCAACACATGTAGAATCCCCATATTGTTTGTTTTGTCTGCAGTGAAAAGCTGTATGTAAAGCAACATGGGGTGATCCTAACATTAAGAACCCTATCAACTGCTTGTTTGGAATGTGCATTTGAGAAATACCTGGAGCACAAACACAAAAGTTGTATCACTTGAATTATACTGGTGTAGTTAGAATGGTACAGTCCTTTAGTGTGGATGCAGTTATAGAAATCTAACTTATTCCGGTGAGGGAAGGGGAATAAAGCACCTTTATACTGATAGAACTGCATCCACACTAGAGGTTGTACTGATGTAACTATTTCTTTTGAAAAATCACAGCCCTAACTTAAATAGTTAAATCAGTACAAACACTGTGTGTAGACCATTGCAGCTGAGGAAGCTAATTCATTGCACTGTTAGCTGTAGATAGGCAATGGATCCCCAAAATGCAGAGTCTACATTAGCTTTCCTCATCCAGCACTGTGACTACATCACTGCCCCACTTTGAATCCCTTCACTCACAGTCTCCAACACGTCTAGTTTAAATTTCTTGTCTTCACTTTCCACGCCCTCCATAGCAGATAGACTAGTCTCTTATAATGGCACCCTGGCTCCTCAGCTCCAGCTTCAATCCACATTTGTCCATCTCTCTTAAATCTATCTGCCTGTCTTCTGTCACAGTGCTGCCTATGCCTAGAAGGCCCTCCAATTTCTGGGCCACCAAACCATTCCCCTCTCCTCGCACAAATCACCATCACTCTTCAAATCACTCTTCAGACATGATTACATAAATATAAATTTGAAACCTTTTCATTCACACCGTGACCTGAGTCATACACATGGGGCTGATAAAGCACAGTTCTTTGGCGCACACTGCAATTCTCAACCCCGGACTCCAAACTGCAGGGAAGTGTAGACATAGCCTAAGAACAGAGCATAAACTCTCAGGGCCCATTTGAACTGTAAAGCACCCATAGGGTTCTGTAAAAGTGAAAGTGCCTCACTTTGAGTAACAAGCTGTCATAAATGCAATGCCTAGCAATGATAAAAGAGAATCGTCTTTCTTGGGTGAAACTGGCATGAAACTCAGTTGGTGGAGCTGCCTTTGGAAACCAGTGGAAGGGGGACAGCAGATCAAACATTTCTGCTGCTTTCTAGTTGATTGGTGCAGTGGCAAGCTGGTTCAGGGACTATTTAGTCTTTTATGGGTAAATTTCATGTAAGGAAAATTGTCTAATTTTCTAACTGCCTGGGGATGTTCTATGGTCCCAAAGTGAGAGGTGTCTTAGAAATACCAATCCTAGATAGCTATATTAAGTGCTTCTAAAGTAATAATGCTTGAGGATAGAGACATGCTTCAAAGTATCTGCTGTCATGACCACAATTTCCTTTCTGTCTCAAAACAAATCTACTCTAGATCACTGTGTAGGAATGTGACGAAGTTGGGGATTTTTTAGTGGTTTACATGAATAGTGTGTGCTCAGTTTTCCTGTGTGCTGCATGTTTAACAAGGTGGTGGGAGAGGGTTTGTTGTTGCAGAGGACCAGGTGTGACCTCGCCTGGCAGCTGGGACCCCTGGACAATGGCCTGGAGAGGAGGAACCCTAACAACTGGTGACGTGGAGACTAAGAGGCCCACCCCAGCTTGGCAGTCAGCCAGTTCTGGCCAGTGGGAGCACAAAAGGCTGAGGAGACAGGACCCCAGTGACCTGAACAACCACTTCCAGCCAGAGAGGAACAAAGGACTGAAGAGAGAGGGCCCCAGCGACCTGTTTACATGGGACAGAAGACAAAGGATGGGGGAGGAGCTGTTGGGGCCGGTGATATTGGATGCCCAGCTGGAAAGCGCAGGGTCTCTGGACTGGAGAGAGAGAGCAGGCAGAGCCTACCTGGATGCAGGGGAAACTTAGATGTACTGTGCTGAGGGAGGCCAGGTCTGAGGGCCCTGAGAGTTTCTTATGCTGTGTTCAGATGTTCAATAAACCCTCCTGTTTTACTCTGGTTGAGAGTCACTCCGGTCTAGAGAACAGGGTTTCATTATTCCCTCTGGGAGTGGAGGCCCCGGGGGTCCAGAGCGAGTGGACTCCCTGAGGGGGCCCACGGCAAGAGACAGGCGAGCTAAGGCTCAGAGAAGTGTGGTTCCAGGAGACGAAGGGGCTTAGCGCCAGAGAGAGAGTGGACCCCTGAGAAGGGCTGTCACACTGAAGGGGGTTCTGTTGTGTATTTGGTTTTCATGGTTTTTGTTGCTATGGCAACTGAGTTAGATTATTATGGGTTAGCTCAGCCGGTTTCAACCAGCTGGGTGAGCTCTCTGTATATCTGTAAATAAAATGGAGGTTTTGGTTAGCTGCCTGCTCTCTGGCCTCAAGTGATTGCTTCCTACACTGGCTGCCCCAAGGATATAACACTGGCGACGAGGGTGGGATTCGGTGCTGCTCCAGTAACAGAAGGAAGTAGAAGTTAAGGTAAAGAACAAACAAACAAAAAAAGCTGCTTGTTTGCACTGACTGTGAAAGTGAAACTAAAAATCATGGCTACTCTGACCAGGCCCCTGGAGCCTTTTGATGAGAATACAGAGCAGTGGCATGTGTATACTGAGCGTTTTGAGCTTTTTGGTATTGCAAATGACATTACAGAAGCGAAGAAGGTGCCAATATTCTTAACTGTTGTAGGGGCTAAAACCTACTCTCTGCTACGCAGCTTACTACACCCTGTTAAGCCTGAGACTAAATCTTACAGTGACATTGTGGAAATCCTGGGGTCTCATTTCTCCCCAAAACCACTGGTAATTGCTGAAAGATATAGGTTCCACAAAAGAGACCAAAAGGAAGATGAAACAGTTGTACAATTTGTAGCCATTTTAAAAAAGCTAGCAGAACACTGTGAATTTAAAGAGATGTTAAATGATGCCCTGCGTGACAGGTTAGTGTGTGGCCTCTGCAGTGAAGCTATACGGAAGCGCCTACTGACAGAGGCTCAGCTTACATTACAGAAGGCTGTTGATATTGCTGTCTCCATGGAACTGGCTACAAGGGAGGCACAATACATCGGTGCATCCCCTAGGGTGCAAAAAGTGTCACAAGAACTGACCCACAAAACGGTGCAGAGTCAAGAATGTTACCGCTGTGGTAAGCTGGGTCACCAGGCATCAGAATGCTGGTGTAAGGACCTGGTGTGTCGACACTGTGGCAAAAAGGGACACATTGAGTATGCCTGTAAACAAAAGAAAAAGAGGCCTGTGGTCTGGCCGACAAAAAGAGGAACCTTGCATACCCTAGAGCAGACCCAGGATGATCAAGGTGACACCTCCTCACAAGAGGAAGTGCCACTGCATGTTTTGTCTTTGGCAGCGGGCTCACATGAATACTGGGTAACCCCTTTATTGGAGGGCAAACCTATACGCATGGAACTAGACACCGGTGCAGCTGTCTCACTGGTTCCTGAGACTGTGTATAAGGAAAAGCTACAGCATCTTCCGCTTAAGGCAACAAAAACTGTTCTGAAGACGTATACAGGTGAAGCTGTGCCCATGTTGGGCACTATTGATGTTAAGGTGGAGCTCAATGGACAGGCGGCTAAATTGCCACTGTTTGTGGTGAGAGGTGACTACCCAGCCTTAATGGGTAGGTCTTGGCTTGGGAAGATTCAACTGAACTGGGCAGAAGTGCACCGGATGACTAAAGAAGAAACCAGTCTAACCCCTATTCTAAGGAAACATGCTGCTGTTTTTGGAGATGATTTGGGAAGTATGAAGGGAATCACTGTGACATTGAACATTAAACCTGACAGTCCACCAAAATATCTGAAAGCCCGAACTGTGCCATATGCCATCAGGCCAAAAGTTGAAGCAGACCTGGAGCGCCTGGTCACCAATGGAGTCCTAATACCAGTTACCCATAGCTCATGGGCCACTCCTATCGTTCCAATCGTGAAGAAAGATGGCTCTCTCCGGATTTGCGGTGATTTTAAAGTCACTGTCAACCCAGTGTTGTGTGCAGAGCAATACCCGCTTCCCCGCATCGATGACCTCTTCGCAGGCCTGGCTGGGGGACAAAAGTTCAGTAAGATTGATCTGAGTCAAGCATATTTACAGATGCACGTCGATGAAAAGTCCCAAGAGCTGTTGACTATTGTGACTCATAAGGGGCTTTATCGATACTGTCGCCTACCCTTCGGAATAACATCTGCTCCCGCCCTGTTCCAGAGGGCTATGGACCAGATCTTGTGTGGCTTGTCAGGAGTTCAGTGCTATCTGGATGATATCCTGGTCACTGGAAGAAATGAAGAGGATCACTTAAAGAATTTAGAGGCTACCCTACAAAGACTGGAAGAGTATGGCCTACGAGTTCGCAAAGACAAGTGTGAATTCTTCAAGCCCTCTGTTGAATATTTGGGACACATCATTGATTCTGCAGGTCTTCATAAGGCCCCTGCAAAAGTTAAAGCTATTGTGGAGGCTCCCCCACCTCGAAATGTAAGCCAGCTGCGCTCGTTTCTAGGACTCCTGAACTATTATGGAAAGTTCATCTCACAGTTAGCCACACTGCTAAAACCACTTCATGAGCTCCTTGAGCAGAACAAGGCCTGGAAGTGGACTGAAGCCTGTGATGTTGCGTTTAACAAAGCTAAGGATGCATTGCTAAATTCTGAAGTTCTAACGCACTTTGATCCATCCTTACCACTGCAATTGGCCTGCGATGCCTCCCCTTATGGAGTGGGAGCAGTCGTGTCACATATTATGCCTTCAGGAGAAGAGAGACCTATTGCTTTTGCTTCACGCACTCTAAGCAAAGCAGAAACTAACTACGCCCAAATCGAACGTGAGGCATTAGGAATTGTTTTTGGAATTCGGAAGTTTCATCAGTACCTGTTTGGGCGAAAATTTACTCTTCTCACAGACCATCGACCTCTGACATCAATTTTTGGACCCTACACAGGCATTCCCCCATTAGCTGCTAGTTGTATGCAACGTTGGGCATTGTTACTTTCAGCACACACATATGAAATCAAATATCGGAAATCCACTCTGCACGGCAATGCAGATGGCCTCTCAAGGTTGCCTTTGCCGGTCAAACACCAAGATAGTGCCCCAAAGGAAATCTTCTACTTTGAACAGGTAGAGAATACACCCATCACTGCTACTCAGATAAAGAAGGCAACTCGCGTTGACCCAGTATTGTCCCACGTTATGGACCTGGTGATGCATGGAAAATCTCGACAAACCTCTCCGGTCTCATCCAACCTTGTTCCCTACATGTCCAAGCGGACGGAGTTATCGGTCCAATCTGGTTGTTTGTTGTGGGGGAGACGTGTCATTATTCCACCACCACTGAGATCACAGATGTTAGAACAGCTACATTCCGGTCACTGTGGAATAGTGCGCATGAAGGAAATTGCACGAAGCTATTTTTGGTGGCCTGGACTGGACAGCGCTATTGAAGAGAAGGCAAAAGCTTGTATGTCATGTCAGGGTGTAAGGAATGCACCCCAGTGGGCACCCCTACACCCATGGGACTGGCCTGAAAACCCGTGGCAACGTATTCACGTTGACTTTGCTGGCCCCCTTGAAGGAAGCATGTTCTTGGTGGCAATAGATGCCCATTCTAAATGGCCAGAAGTCTCTATAATGCAGTCCACTTCTGCAGAGAGTACTATCCAAAAACTACGAGGACTCTTTAGTCGTTTTGGTCTGCCAGAACAACTTGTGAGCGACAACGGACCGCAGTTCGTTTCTCAGGAGTTTCAAAATTTTATGAAGGCAAATGGGATACACCACATCACGTCAGCACCATATCATCCATCCACCAACGGATTAGCTGAAAGATTTGTGCAGACAATGAAAAACGCTTTGAAATCAGCAAGGGGACAACACTCCATTCAAAAGCGTCTGGATACCTTTTTACTTTCCTACAGAAACACACCTCATGCTACGACCCACGCATCTCCGGCCTTTCTAATGATGGGACGACAGCTGCGCACTTGCTTTGATCTGCTGAAACCTTCTGAACCCCGACAAATTGTGCAACATCAGCAGCAATATCAAGTCATCAGACGGGCACCCAGAGCAAAAGACCGAACCTTTAGCCCGGGACAGCCAGTTTTGGCTCGGAATTATACTTCCAGAGCTAAATGGGTTCCGGACACAGTCATCACTCAAACAGGACCTGTTTCCTACACAGTCCGGACTGCAGAGAATCTTACCTGGCGGCGACATGTAGATCAGCTGTTGCCAGGTCATGCCAGTCCTCAGGACCCATCTGCAGTTGAGGGGTCTGACTTCACCTCTTCTGGTGAGGGACCGAATCACGAGTCACCTGTTTCTGACTGTTCTCCTCCATTACTGCCGGCGGCTGAGATACCCCTTTGCCCAGCACGAGCTGATACCACCTCCTCACCTGTTCGTGCTGCGGACCCTGAGCCCCTAGTGCTTTCGGGTGCAATAACACCAGAAGTTCGCCGTAATCCACCTAGAGACAGAAGGCCTCCTCATCGGCTGGATCTTTAGCTAGGGCGAACCCACGGTTATGGGGCAAAATAATCCCCAGGGTTTAGCCGGGAATGGAGGCAGTCTACCCTCCTTCTCTAGTCTAGTGTGTGTTTTATTTAGGGGATGTTCTTATTAGGGGGGGAGGAATATGTTGTGTATTTGGTTGTCATGGTTTTTGTTGCTATGGCAACTGAGTTAGATTATTATGGGTTAGCTCAGCCGGTTTCAACCAGCTGGGTGAGCTCTCTGTATATCTGTAAATAAAATGGAGGTTTTGGTTAGCTGCCTGCTCTCTGGCCTCAAGTGATTGCTTCCTACACCGGCTGCCCCAAGGATATAACAGGTTCCTCCCAGGGACCATACAGGGCCAAGAGTGGGCACGACCTGTGAGTCTGCGACAAGGAAAAAGGGGTTTAAATGTCTTTCTAAAAAACCAAAACTTTTGACAGTAACTGTTCTCATTTTGGTGGTCAGCAATGTAGTTTTTGGCACAGTCCCACGTGACATTCTGATAAGTAAGCTGCAGAAATGTGGGCTTGATGGAACTACCATTAAGTGCATACATGATTGGTTAAACAACCACAAAGAATAACTATTAATGGAATGATGTCAGATTGGAGGGAGGTCTCAAGTGGGGTTCACAGGGGTCTGTTCTGGGTCCAGTGTTGTTTTATATCTTTATTAATGACCTGGATGTAGGACTAGAGAGCATACTGATCAAATTTGCTGATGACACAAAGCTAGAGGCGGAGAGGCAGGGCCGGCTCCAGGCACCAGCATCCCAAGCAGGTGCTTGGGGCGGCAATCTGCAAGGGGCGGCAGTCCCTGTGTTTTTGCCCCCAAGCAGCTGCTGCCGAATTGCCGCTGGACGGCGGGGGCAGTCCGTGTGCCCATAGGGCAGCTCATGCGTTTCCACAACGGAGGCAATTTGGCACGCTGCCTGGGGCGGCAATCTGCAAGGGGCGGCAGTCCCTGTGCTTTTGCCCCCAAGCAACACGTGAATCGCCGCAGCAGACGGCGGGGACAGTCCGTGTGCTGTTAGGGCGGCACGCGCGTTTCTGTGGTGGCGGCAGTTCGGCGGCAGCTTCTATATTCAGCTGTCCATGGTGGTGCAGCTTCAGTCTTCCAGCTGAAGACAGAACCTGCCGCCGAATTGCTGCAGCCGCGGAAACACGCGTGCCGCCCTAACAGCACACGGACTGCCCCCGCACTGCTTGGGGCGGAAAAAACAGTAGAGCCAGCCCTGTGGGGGGGGGGGGGTTGCCAACACTTTGGAGGATAGAACTAAAATTCAGAGGGTTCTTGATAAATTGGAGAACTGGGCTACAGACAACAAAATGAAATTCAACAAAGACATGTACAGTGCTACATTTAGGGAAGAAAAACTAAAAGCACAAATACAGAATGGGGGATAACTGGCTTGGCAGCAGCACGGTTGAGAAAGATCTGGGAGTTGTGGTGGATTCATAACCTCAGTGTGAGTCAGCAACACGATGCTGTTGCAAAAAAAACAAATGCAATTTTCGGTTGCATTAACAGAGGCATAGCATGCAAGTCACGGGAGGTGACACAGCACTGGTTATGCCTCAGCTGGAGTACTGTGTCGAGTTTTGGTCACCATGTAAGGATAAGGCCTTTGTCTGCAGCCATATTGTAAGGCCTAGAGCCTAAGGCCTTCATCCTCAGCCAGATTAAAAGAGCAGCCAAGCAGCAGCCATTAGCTGAGAAGCAGGAAGTCACATCTTCACAGTCCATCTAAATTACATTACAACAATGTAATATCAGGCCATTAAGAATTAGACCCTGGCCTAATGGTACCCACTAGCATCAGATAAAGAAACAGATCTTAAGATGGTTAAAGAAAACTTAGTTTGATAGCATCCCGTCTGTCAGGAAATCACTTACCTATAGTTGTGGTTGTGAAATCCTCATTTCTTTATTGTTTTGTCATTATGGTCCCCACTTCCCTATTGTTTATCTGTATGGTCTTTGTCTGGTTCTTTCATTGTTTCTGTCTGTTACATAATTAATTTTGCTAGGTGTAAATTAATTAAGGTGGTGGGATAGGACTGGTTAGAAAATTTTGTTACACTATGTGAGGATTGGTTAGTAAAATTTTAGTGTAATGATTGGTTAAGGTACAGCTAAAAAAGAACTCAAATCTCACTATGTAAACTGGGGTCCAAAAGGAAGTTCTTTGGGTACCAACTCCAGGACACAGCCCCAAAGATCAGAGTTGCCAGACCTCAACATTCTGCCAATGACACCGTGCAGAAACTGGAGTCCCCTAGATGACCTGATCCTGACTTGCCATCAAGAAAAGTTCATCTGTCTTATTGGGAGTGGTGAGCACTGCATGTGTAGCGTGTGCAGTCTGTTTTTGGTGATTGTTAATAAATAGAGGTTATGTAGTATATTACTGTGTAAGGCTCTTTCACTGGTAAAAGACATGGTAAGCCCGCAAAAAATTAAGCCCTGAGTCCACAGGGAAAGGGTATGTGCTCTGAGTTCACAAGGAAGGGTATTTGCCTGGAGCCCACGGAGGAGTAGAGCCCAGAGCCCATGGAGGGGTAAAGTTAGGTGCTTTTCGCCTGGAGCCCTAGGAACTGGAAAAGGGTGGGGTTGCCTAAATTAAGAGGGTTACACCTTGAGCCCTAGGAACTGGGTAAAGGTGGGTGCCCTTGAGCGTGTGAGTAACAGAGAATTTTGTGCAGGTAACAACCAATGTATAGAAAGGATCTAGAGGCGAGCAACAAAGATGATCAAAGGGATGGAATGCAAGCCATATGAGAAAAGGGTGAAGGAACTGGGTATGTTTAGTTTGGAAAAGAGCAGATTAAAGGGGGACATGAACGCGGTCTTCAAATACATGAAAGGCTGCCACACAAAAAAAGGAGAAAAGTTGTTCTTTCTTGCCACAGAGGGCAGGACAAGGGGCAATGGGTTCTAAGTACAGCAGGTTTAGATTAAATCTCAGGGGAAACTTCCTAACTGTAAGAACAGTAGGACTGCCTAGGGAGGTTGTGGAAGCTCCTTCTCTGGAGGTTTTCAAAAGGAGGCTGGATAGCCATCTGTCTTGGATGGTTTAGACACAACAAATCCTGCATCTTGGCAGGGGGTAGACTAGATGACCCCTGTGGTCCCTTCTAACCCTATGGTTCTATACGTGGTTCTACGTGGGTGCCATTAAAATTCTACGGCATTTCAGAATCTCAGCAGCTATAAATGGGTGTAAGGTTAGATCGTCAGCTTGTGTAAATGGGTGAAATTGCAGTGATTTCAATGAGCTAAAGTGATTTACAGCAGCTGAGGCTCTGCCCCCTCACATGTACTACCATGAAAAATTTACTTTGGTTGTAGCACTTGCAGTATTCCTTATGATTAAAATGGGAATATGACAAATACCATAACATCTACAGCTCCTGCAGTGTGTAAATGAATGTCAAGATTTTAACGGAGCCCACTATGGAAACAAGGCAAACCAGGAGGCTTGTCCATCAGTGAAAGTTAGGGTGTTTCCATTCAGTCACAAATGTCTCTTCTGAAGCAGCAAAGCCTGGTGTTTGGTTGGTCCATGTGATCCACTTCTCTTCTGCAATTTACAGACATGTTGCCGTGAACACAAAGTGAAGCATACCACCTGGATCCAAATTTAACCCAAAGCTGCCAATACTGAGTTTATTCTGTGGGGATGAAAGAGGATGGAGAAAACAGAGCTGTGTATCTCTGTGGCTCCTTGGTTTGCTTTGTTATAAACAAGTTTTTCCTCCACAAGGAAAGCACAATGAGCTTGATAACGTGCTAGTATCTGGGGATGTTTTTCTAGATGGGTGATTAAACTCAACCAGCATTAAGGGGTAAGGCTACACTATCGGCAGTGCCACCAAAAGAAGCACAGCGAGAGCATTTCAGATTCATTTTTGGCAAACAGGCTTTTGGCCTCCCCCTCCACCCGTGACCGTTCATTGACCTGCCTATTTTTACTCCCTCTTCTTACTGGTTTGTGGATTAACACATTTTTCTCCACTTTCAGTCTGAATAGAAACAGCACGATCAACCAGCAGCATCATTCCTCTCTCCTGTTCCCCCAGCGTATTCTCTCCCTGGGTGACTTTGATCTGCTCCTACAGTTTTAAATACCGCCTTTTACCAATGATTAATCTACCTGTCTACTAGAGGTAAACGACTGACTTTGTTGGTTCACTGGCCATTTTGAAAAATAAAAAACCCTTCCTGGTTGAATGAAGTGTATTGTTAAATCTGAAATGAAATGTTTCATCTGTTTAAAGTGTTAGGTTTTGGGGGAGTGGGGGTCTTAAAATTGAAGGAAATTTCAAAATGAAAAATTGTTTTGAATTAAAATATTGGTTTTAAAAGTGTCAAAGTGAAAATTTTAGACTTTCTGGATTTTTTTTTTACCATGAACTATTTGGGGAAACCAGCATGAATTCACAAACCTTTCTGGCATTGCCAAATCTGTATTATTATTTTTTTTGCCTAAAAATGTTTCAACCAAAAATGTCACCCAGCTCTACTTTCTAACCTAACATGTACCTGTGTCTAATCTCACAGCTCCATCTGACTCTCTCCCCTCATAAACTCTAACTTTCCAACCCTGAATGTATCGTTCTCCTCTCCTCTCTCCACTCTTCCTCCCAGATCCCAGCATCACATAGTCTGCCATCTTTAATTCTTCCACCCCGCCTCACTACGTCACTGATACGTTGGCCGCCGTGGGGAATGAAGCGGTCTCTGCTCGCAGCTGGAGCCCAGGCCTGTGCTCAGGCTGGGTGGGAAACAAAAGTCAATTGGCCTCAGCCCTGGATCGGGGGAAGCAACAAAGAATCTGAGGCTCAGGCCTGTGTGCAGGCTGAGCGGCAAATAAACAGTCAATTAGCGAGGCCCTGGATCAAGGCAGGACAGCAAAGAGTCTGAGGCTCAGGCTTCCAGCCTGAGGAAGGGGAGACTTCCACCCCTGGGTTGGGATTGCAGGAGGGAAGCAGGCCCACCCACTCCACTGCGTCCTGGCCCAGGGCCCTAGCAATGACAAAGTGCTTTGTCACTGGGTCAGTGGGGATCCACGCCACAACACACTGACTCACCCTCTGTCAGTGTTGCAGCCATACAGGGGTCTGCTACCCCTGGGCCACTTCCACACTCCTCTTCTTGGTGTACCTGTTGCTGTTAGGAGGGGTGAAGGTTGATGGTGGCTTCCGGGACCAGGAGCAAGTCTTTGGGGATCTGGTCCGTCGGTGGTCTGGGCCAGTCGTCCTCTCCCTCGGGGGTCAGGTCCGACAGCAGTCTGGGTGGTCCGGACCAGTTGTCTGCTTCCTCCAGATCTTAATCAGCTGGTGGCCCCGGTGGAGGTCCTGCTCTGGAGCTTTCTGGGCCGCCTTTTATACTTCCTGCCCCTCCCACCCACTTCCTGGGGGAGGGGCAACTAGGCCCTGGTCCCACCCACCAGGGCTCAGTGCAGGGGCCCTCCCACTCCAGGTCCTCAGGAGGCCACCCTACTTCATTACACAGCACTATATAAAACTATCATAATTTGAAGCCAATCCTGGTTCTGCTTGGGCAAGTATTTTGTCCCAAACCACATGGACTGCATGCAGCAAAATGTACTCAAACAAATAAGTAAATCTCTCAACTTTAAATAAAACTGAGTTTTCAAAAGTGGTTGAAGAGATGTGTAGGTGTGTGTGATTTTGTATCTCATTGAAACAAGTTTGTACATCACTAATAGACAGGTGCGTAAAAACAGTTCTTGGCTAGATCTAGCATGTTGGCTGATATCAGTTACAAGATAGAAACTAAATATATTTTTTGGAAATTACATGCCAGGTCTTCAACTGCTCTAAATTGGTGTAATTCCATTGACTTCAACAGAGCTACACCAATTTACACCTGCAGTACATTGGCACTATTTGTCCCTGGCATAGGTTTTAAGGGGTCTTAGTTTTTATTATGGAGGTGGCCAGAGCAGTTTGTTTTTTGCTAAAGGCAAAGAGAGTCAATTGTGCAACCCTTGCACACACTGGAGAGCACCTGCTCACATGCGTAGACCTATTCGCTTCAGAGAGTGTGAAGTTGATACCTTCTCGCAGAAACTATTTATAAACCCTTTCATGTTCATCTTTTCCTGTTTACGCATCTATCTTATACTATCTCTTGAACTAGCAGTTTTGCCTCCATGCTTATTCTGTAGCTGTTGGGAGTCTATACATCACAAACGCTCATCATTCTCCACCACCAAGGGAAAAGACCATTTGGACACATCTGTGACCAAGGGAGGAAGACGACACAGTAGAAGAGATACCAAACAAAGTCCTGCCTCCTTAGTCAAAGGTAAAATCCATCTATATTAAATATACTGTCATCTTAACTGTAACTAACTAACTATAGTTGACAACGGGGAGACACACCTTGAGAGATACTTGTCTCTAGGTAATCTAAAAAGCGATGCTTTTTCTACTTGATTGTTAGGCCAACTGAGGTGGCGAAGGGAGAAGAGATTCTCTATGGAAAACAGTGAATTTTGGAAGTCATAAAGATGAGAAGAGGGTATCAGCAGCATAACAATAGTTTAAACTTCAGAGATGCTGAGCACCTGCATCTCCTACTCATTTTAGTAAAATTGGTCTTGGATTATATGGGTGTAAATGAGATCAGAATCAGATGAATTATATTTATATATTATTTCACATCATATTTATTCTACATAAGTCTATTGCTTTATAAATATTAAACATAATTATAGAATGATACGTTAATTATGTTGGAATTATAGCAGAGACTTAGGTTAGATGGCATAAATGCGTTGGTCCTCTGTCATTCCTTATTATTTTTTGGAAAGAGATTCTCTGTACATAACATGCTGATTGACTGTTATGGGACACCACATGAAAGGTTTAGGATTTGGATGAGGAATGATGGCATCAGAGGGACTAGATAGTAAATTACAGTCCTGATTTCCTATCCCCTTCCTCCTGACCTGGCACAAAGGGGACTCTCCCTTACCAGATCTTCCCATTTTGGTGCAACCCCATTCCAATGGTGAAAAAGCTTGTGCAGAGGTAGAGGGAATTTGCCAGGTTAACAGGGACAAACCCCACTTCCCCAACAGGACAGTGTAGGTTTCTGTGAGAAAATCCTCATGGAGATCTGCTTCCTCTGAGTCCCCTCCCGAATATTCACCCCCACCCCCCCAAAAAAAGTGGATGATCTATGTCAAAAATAATAATGATGCCTAGCTCTTCTTATCCACGTATTTCAAAGATCTGGATGAACCTTCAAGCAACAAAGAATCTGTTTTTCAAAATTATGGCAAGAAAAATGCAAATGTTTTACGAATTAGAAAAAAAATTCTTACTAAATTGATTGCTTTTCATAGTTTTTCCTGACGTGTCAGGTCCTCCTTAAAGGGAAGGTGTACAGCACATTCTGCAAATCTGACCCCTTTAAGTTGTCACAAGTTGAAGTATCCAAAAACTGATCACCCAAAAATTACTAGTTACTTTTGAAAATCCTGACAATAATATTGTTAAATTGTACTCACTGGAATGCGTCACACATTATGGAGAGAGAAACCACCAAAATTGGTTTTGATTTTCAAAACTAAAAAACTGAGCTAAGACAAAAAACTGCAGATCACCTTGGGTAAAAATTGTTAGGTAGAGATATAATGCCAACAGGTGGTTTGTCCAATCAAAAGTCTGACTTTTATGAGGCTATATATCTTCTCAGTAAAATGCTCTTCATTATAATACATGGAGACCTGGATTCTGCTATGCTTAGGGCTGGCTTCCACACAATGTTTGTACCGGTATAACTATGTCAGTTAGAGGTGCATTTTTTTAAAAATCAATAGAGTTATTCTGATCTAACCCCTAGGGCGGTTGTTGCAGCGATATTAGTATAAAGGTGCATATTCTACTGATATAGCTTGTTTTCCTTTTTGTACCAGAGTAAGCTGTACCAGCATAACTGCATTAATACTGAGGGCAGGGGAAGTTTGCACTGCTTTATCTAACCAGTTTAGTTAAAATGGTATAATTGTGTTTCAACAAGCCTTTACACTGATCAGGACCTTATTCCTCAAGCAGACACATTGATTTCATTCAGCTTGAGTAACAATGGCAAAATGCGGTCTTCTGCAACCCTTCTATACCCATAATCAATTAATTATCTCTTTTTTTGTGCACAGGTCTTAAAGATGACTCTTACAAGCCCTTTTCCAAATGCCACAGAATATAACTATGTGTATGAGGAAGATACCTCTCCTTGCAGTGAAGGCAATGGTTTCAGAAGGTTTAAATCACTGTTTCTTCCAATAGTTTACTGTCTGGTGTTTGTCTTCTGCCTGGTGGGAAATGCCTTGGTCATATGTGTACTTTTGACCAGGAAGAAAGTCACCACCATGACCGATGTGTGCTTGCTCAACCTTGCAATCTCTGACCTGCTCTTTGTTGTCCCCCTCCCATTTCAAGCTCACTATGCTTCAGAAGAATGGATTTTCGGAAATGCAGCGTGTAAAATGATGGCTGGCATTTATTACATAGGCTTTTACAGTAGCATTTTCTTTATAACCTTCATGAGCATAGACAGGTACATAGCAATCGTTCATGCTGTCTATGCGATGAGAGTTCGGACAGCCACCTGTGGCAAAATTATAAGCCTACTCCTGTGGATGACGGCTGGTTTGGCTGCCATACCAAATATGGTGTTTAACCAAAAAGTGAAAATTGAACAGTCTCTCGAGTGTGTCCCCAAATATCCTCCAGGCCAAGAGACCTGGCGATTTTTCACTCAGTTTGAAGTCAACATCTTGGGCCTTTTGATCCCACTCAGCATCCTCATTTACTGCTACTCCCACATCCTAAAAAATCTGCAGAGCTGCAAAAACCGGAACAAGATCAAAGCCATCAAGCTGATTTTCATCATCGTGGTCATCTTTTTC
Source organism: Mauremys mutica (assembly GCF_020497125.1). Taxonomy (NCBI): domain Eukaryota; kingdom Metazoa; phylum Chordata; order Testudines; family Geoemydidae; genus Mauremys; species Mauremys mutica. The sequence goes on from NC_059073.1 coordinate 214,401,219, forward strand.
CTTTTCTGGGCTCCCTTCAACATTGTGCTTTTTCTAGACTCTCTGCAGAACTTGCACATCATCAATGACTGCAAGACAAGCCAAAGGCTTATGCTGGCCCTGCAGCTGACCGAATCAATCTCCTTCATCCACTGCTGCCTGAATCCAGTGATCTATGCTTTTGCTGGCGAGATGTTTAAAGCTCACCTTAAAAAAATATTCCAAACCTGCATCCGTCGCATTTCTAGTAGCAATTCAGCCAATCATTCTCACTCCTTCCCCACTCAAGTATTAGGCTATTCTGATAGTGACAGAGTTCTGTAAGCTTTCTCACTCCCTCCCCGGGCATACATTCTAACTGCATTCATTTAAATACAGCGATTGCCCTATAAAACGTACTAGCATTGACTTAGCCCAGTGTGCTATCTCCACGGTTTATTTTTTAGGGATAGAGGAAAGTTGGTCCTGGATTTTGACTTCCACTCCTTCAAAAATTGCAGCAATTCCTCCAAACACATGGTGTGAAAAAAATCCATCTACCCACATGCAGAGATCCTATCTAGAAACCCATACGTGAGCAGAACATGCCATCACCAACATGGTCTGACACCTTTGTGGATAATGGAAGCCTGCAGTGAATGAAGAGGACATAGAATTGCAGGACTCTTAATGTAAATATTTCCATAACAGTATGCATTGCATATGCTCAGTGCCCCTTCTTCCTCATAGTATTTTTCCGGTTTAAATGTGTATTTTTCTTGAATAAAGCAAAAATGGCATCTTTGTATAACTGACTTCCTGACAGTTTCCATAGTTTAAAAATCTGTGGGAGGTTTATGTAGACAAGCATTAAAACACAAACTGGGCTGGAGGGAGGGGACATCTATTGAGTTCTGACTTAATTTTAAATGTGTGCGATGGCTTCTTTTAAAGTTTCCTAGCAAAAGAATCCCTCCTGATTGGCTGCTTTCTTTCTTGATGATAATTATTCAGAGTAGTCATTGTGTACTAATTTTCAGAGACTACAGTTAACCAAATACATATCTATTTTATTGCTATTTAGCTTAGAAGTCAAATGAATCATTGTACATTTCACTGGCTGGCTGTGCACACAAATCACCTACCGTTTTTCAATATATGGCTTGACTCACCATTCAGTTACTCCAGTTTGACACAGATGTAACTCTTAGTTTCAATGCCATTATGACTGCATAACACTGAAGTAAGCTAGGTGTGAAATCACATTCTTGTATGGAAACCTCTGAGGGCAGAATTTTTTCTTATGTTAGTTTGGTGCATAACCTTTCTAAAATGTAGAGTGCTCTGCTGCCCTGTGCTATTGGCCCAATCCAATACTCACTGAAGTCAGGGGGAGTCTTCCCCATGACTTTGATGGGCACTGGATTAGACCTTATGACTCCTGTATGTCCCCCCACACTCAGTAGAAGTAGCCTGGCAATATATATTGTGATTTAATTACATTACTTCCATTTCTCCAAAGACTTTACACAGTTAGAAATTGTGAAGCACTCCATTTACATATTCATATTTTCCACTCTAGTCTCCACATTTAGTCAGAGTTAAAGTTCGAAATATATACTGTATATGCTCCTCAGTTGGACTACATCTCTCATGATACACTGCAGTCATATGACTCCCATGATGTATGGCCTCCCTCAAACATTTTTGGTTTTGAACAAAATGTTATGGTTTCAAATTTTTCTTCAAAAACTTGAAGTTTTCTGTGGAAAGTTGTGATAAAAATGAATTTCTCTTCACTTTTGTCAAAGTTTTCTTATGGGTGAAAAAAAAAATCAATACATTTTCTGACCAGCTGTTTTGGAAAAACTTCCCTGGAGGGTTACACAAGTATTTATTAGTCAGCGGTACAGTATTGGGGATCCAGTGTCTGGGTTTCTCTCTCTGGCTCTGGGAGAGGTATGTGGTTTGTATTGTTAGAGATAACCAAAACAGGCTTAGTCACAATGATAGGCATTGTGGTGCAGTGGCTAAGACAAGGCTTTGTCATAGCAGAAAGCTGGATGCTGGGCCTACAGTGACCTTGTAATAAGCTCTTTGTTCCAAAAACAGGTGATGGAGGTTGTCTAGAAGATCTTCTGTAACTATTTTCTAGATAAGTGTTCATAGCTTTACTCAAAAATAAGGGTAGTGAATTGCACAGGAATTTAAAACAGCACTTATACATGAGATTTGAACGGCCAGTCTTTTCTCTCATCGCTCAGAGAGCTTTCATATTGATAAAATTTCCCTGCATATAGTGAGCGACAACATTCTCGTTGCAGCACATTTTTCTTTATACCATCAATTTGAAATTGGGCAGCTTCAGACTGGCAAAAAAGTACTTTCCTTTAAAAAGAATTCTAGGAATCTCTGTTATGGGAACAATGATACATGAAATTTTTGACCATAGCTGAAATCTTATCTTTCTGCTAGATGAGCACAAAGAAAAGACACTCCCCAGGGGGAAAAAGTTGCCCACTATCTATTTTTCAGTAGCTTATGAACTTTCCAGAATTTCACATTGCACAATAAATACACCAAATAATCTGTAATTAGCTAATGATTATAATCAAACTTTCATTTTACTAGAACACATGCAAAGACTCCAGATATTCTCCATTCTTGCCAATATCAAAATGAAATTCTTTAATGGAACCATCATGGTGCAGCTACCACTGCACCATAATACACCATTGGATTTTTCTCAGTGTTAGACTTGGACTTTCTCCAGGGACAAAACAAGGGCCAAGCTTGTTCACTGTTACTGAAATAGTGGGTGTGCATAACGGAGAGCAGAATATGTCCTGGTAGATACACAGAATTCTGAATACAGAAGGTAAGGAATGTTTTCTAGTCTCAGTAGAGTGGTTCACTTCAGGGCTGCTGTGTTTGAAGCTCTAGTATTTAAGAATCCAGAGACAAGGTAGAAAAAACCCCCCACATCATTAAGTGCTTAATTCAAGTGCACATGCAAGGGAATCTGGGACGTCTGCTCTTCAAAGTCTTCAACTAGATGTAGAGTAGTACACTGAAGCAATGAATCACAATTTAAGGTCAACAATGTTCATTAACTGAGGATTCCTCGAGGGCAGGGGATACTTTTCAGGAGCATTGAATCGAACAAAATAATCTTTTTATGGGTGTTGAATACACCAGACTTGAACAGCATTGGCAAGCCAAGGGCAGAAAAAGTTCCATCCCAATTTCAGGTTCTTACAAGTCTGCAACTAAGGGAAACAAGACCTGCATAGCATTAGGGTGCTGAGGCCATTGCGGCATGTGGTCAATTCAGGCTCCTCTTCCTGCTTTTTTTCTTTTATTGTGTTGAGCTTCTTTACCACTCTGTGGTCAAGTCCGTATAATAATTAATTCGTTATCCCTCCTGAAGACTGCACCTTGCAAATGAGCATGTCAACCCACTTGCCAAACCTTAATTAGCAAAATCTCACAAGACCCTTTGGAAGAGGAGAAATAGATCCATTTTACTGATGAATAAACTGACTTGCTCCAGGTCACAGAGAATGTAGGATTACAGGAGGGAAGGGGAGAATACAAGCAGCCATTCCCCCTCGATTGCACTGACCACCAGAGTTGACAAGACTTGCAGGAAAAATATATTGCATTCTCTCTTTCACATGCACTTTTAGCAGTGGTCTGTGGCAGAGGTGAGACTTAAACTCAGAAGTCTGAATTTCCAGCCCTCTAAGATAACCAGTAGATCACATTCTCACAGAGATACTGCAGCCACCAGCCAGATACATTTAGCATATGAAAAGGAATTCAAACTGTCCGCTCCAAAAGAAAAAAGTCATTTGTGTCTGGTACATTAAAAGAAATAGTCTCAGTAGCTCATACAACGAGCTGAACCGATCAGGGCAGAAATGTTGCCCTCTACCCTCTTAGCTTTAGAAATTTCTCTAGGCCTCCCCAAGTGTTTTTCCAAAACGTTTTCCCCTGCTTCATTGTTTTAATTCTTCCTGGAACAGCCAGCACTAACTTGGTTGGTTGTTGCACCTCTCAGGATACATTTATATTTCTCTTCCCTCCGCTTTTCATTTTTGTACATTTCCCTTTCTGTTTCTTAGTATTTCTGTGCTTCACTTCATGCTCAGACTCGGTTTTTGTTTCAGATTTAGCTACAGTAAGGAGCATAAGGGCCTTTAAGACAAGAGAAGTGTTTCATCAACAGACAATGAAAATGCAAACATACCAGTTGTGAAGGATTGTTGACCCCTCTAAGCAGTGGAGAGAAAGGGAACAAAAGATGATTGGCCCCACATTGGCCTCTTTTTTGTGAAATGCCTGCTCTCCAGTGTTCACTGAAAGAGTTATTTCCTTGGACCTGGGGCCAAGATTTTCAAGATAGAAAAGAGGTGTGACAGGGTGGAATCCCACTCCTGTCTCTTTTGAAGTTGCAAAGAGCTCAGTGACCTTTTTCTAGTAGAACACCTCATGTGATGTATTTACAGTGTTCCTTTTCACCACTTTTACAGACTGCACAGCTCCTGAGGCACTCACATGAGCAAGAAACACCTCCCACTCTTTTCCTCCCTCTGACAGGGCGGGACTCACCCCTGCAGTGCCTCCTGCTGGTCATCTCAGGGAATTAGCTCTTTTCCAGCCTGGGTGCCCTCTTCATGCCGGCATCCCGCTTGTAGCTGGCCCCTGTGTCCCTCCCAGACCCCGGTAATACCCCCACCAGTCTCTATGGGTCTCCCCTCTCTGGGAAACCCCCAATCCTCTAATCCCCACCTTGCCTCAGTCTGGGCTACTGCCACTCATCACCAAGGACTCACTCCCTGAGGCAGACTGCAGTGTAAAAGCCACTCATCATAGACAAGGGAGTTCGGACCTCCTGCCTTCCTCTGCCTCCCAGTACCTCTATGGGCCTTGGAGCAGGCCCTGCAGCCTGGGGAGTTGCCAGCCTGGAGCTCCCCTGCTCCTCTGGCTCTCCCCCAGCCCTGCTTCACTCCCAGGACCCTTTCTGCAGGCAGCCAGGCCTTGCTCTCTCCCAGCCTGGAGAGAGACTTCTCTTGGGCCTGTGGCTCACAGCCTTTTTATTCAGGCCAGCTGTGGCCTGATTGAGGTGTGGCCCAGCTGTGGCCGCTTCCCCAATCAGCCCATTCCCCCTGCCCCACCCCCGCCACAGCCCACTCCCAGGGCTGTTTTAAGCCTTTCAGGGCAGGAGCGGGGTAACCACCCCGCTACACTCCCCTTTTGTGCTTTCTTATGTAGAACAGTTTTTAAACTAAGGCCCAGGGCCATCCCTAGGCGGGTGTGGGGCCCAGGACATAAGCAAGGAGCAGGGCCGTCCCTACCCATACGCAAAGTGCGTAGGGCACCAAGAAATTTGGGGCACCACATTTCCTGGTGCCCTACGCAGCTACGTGCTGCTCCACCCCCTGCTCCGCCTCTTCCCCATGGCCCCCGCCCCACCCCTGTCCCACCTCTTCCCGCCCCTGTTCTGCCCCAGTCCCACCCCCCCCCAGCCAGCCCTTCCCCTGAGGACTGCAGCAGGGGTCGGGCTCCCAGCACTCACCGGCGACGGTAAGTAGAGCGACCTGGCCCTAGCTTGCTCTGCTCCCCTGGCTCCCAGCCATACCACCAGTGAGTGCTTGGGGGCAGTTCCCCCTGCCCCCCAACTTAAGCCTGGGAACCAGGGGAGCCAAGCAGGCTGGGGCCAGGTCCCTCCAATTCCCACAGGAAGTGACCAGCCCCCTCACCCCCCGCAGAGGCCTGGGGCCAGCCCCTCCCCCCACATGGAGGTCTGGGGCCAGTCTCCCCACCCACATGCGGAGGCCTGGGGTCCCACACAGCCCCCCTGTGGGGGCTGCGTAGGACACCAAAATGGCTAGGGATAGCCCTGGCAAGGAGCTCCCTCCCCCCTGGCTCTGCCCAGGTCCTACCTCTACTCCCCACTTCCCCAAGGCCACACCCCTGCCCTGCCTCTTTCCACCCCCGCCCCACCTCTTCGCCACCCCCACTCCATCCCTTCCCCAAGGAATTCCCCAACTCACCCCGATTTCCCGTAGCCTAGGGACAGCTCTGCCAAGGGCTGGGGGAAATCCGACAGGTACAGAGAAGCATGTGGTTCAGACAGAGACATCCCTTAGGGAAGGATCTATTAATGGAGATTCTTTATGTCCTAGTAAGGCGGAGAGGATGGAAGATGATAAAATATAAGTAGGGGCTGATGAGAAACAGTCAAATGAAAAAACATCCCATTCAATTACTTCACATAATGGCAGACAGCTAAAAAGTGATAATTTTTAAGTGCTTATATACAAATGCTAGAAGTCTAAATACTAAGATGGGTGAACTAGAGTGCCTCATATTAAATTAGGATATTGATATAATAGGCATCACAGAAAGCTGGTGGAATGAGGATAATTAATGGGACACAGTAATACAGGGTACAAAATATATCAGAAGGACAGAAAAGTTTGAGCTAGAGGGGGAGTGGCACTATATGTGAAAGAAAGTGTAAAATCAAATGAAGTAAAAATCTTAAATGAGCCAAACTGTATCATAGAATCTCTATGGAGAGCAATTCCAAGCTTCAATAATAGGAATATAGCAGTAGGGATATACTACTGGCCACCTGACCAGGATGGTGATAGTGATTGTGAAATGCTCAGTGAGATTAGAGAGGCTATAAACATAAAAAATTCAGTAATAAAGGGGGATTTCAACTCTCCCCATATTGACTGGGTACATGTCACCTCAGGACAGGATGCAGAGATAAAGTTTCTTGACACCTTAAATAACTGCTTCTTGGAGCAGCTGGTCCTGGAACCCACAAGACGGGAGGCAATTCTTGATTTAGTTCTAAGTGGAGCACATGATCTGGCCCAAGAGATGAATATAGCTGCACCACTTCTCATAAAATCCCATCTCATAAAAGATATACTGGCATTGGAAAAGGTTCAGAAACGGGCAACAAAAATTATTAGGGGTATGGAACAGCTTAATAAGATTGGGACTTTTCAGCTTGGAAAAGAGACGACTAAGCCCTGGTCTACACTACAAGTTTAGGTCAAATTTAGTAGCGTTAGATCAATTTAACCCTGCACCCGTCCACACGACAAATCCATTTTTGTCGACTTAAAGGGCTCTTAAAATTGACTTCTGTATTCCTCCCTAACGAGGGGATTAGCACTGAAATTGACCCTGCTGGGTCGAATTTGGGTAGTGTGGACGCAATTTGACGATATTGTCCTCCTGGAGCTATCCCAGAGTGCTCCGGACAGCGCTCTAAACTCAGATGCACTGGCCAGGTAGGCAGGAAAAGCCCTGCGAACTTTTGAACTTCATTTCCTGTTTGGCCAGCGTGGCAAGCTTATCAGCACAGGAGACCATGCAAAGCTCATCAACACAGGTGACCATGGAGTCCCAGAATCACAAAAGAGCTCCAGCATGGACTGAATGGCAGGTACTGGATCTGATTGTTGTATGGGGAGACAAATCCGTGCTATCAGAACTCCGTTCCAAAAGACAAAATGCCAGAATATTTGAAAAGTCTCCAAGGGCATGAAGGACAGAGGTTATAATAGGGACCTGCAGCAGTGCCGCGTGAACCTTAAGGAGCTCAGGCCAGGGCCGCCCAGAGGATTCCGGCGGCCTGGGGTCTTTGACAGCGTGGGGCCCTTCCGTTCCGGGACCCGCCGCCGAATTACCGCCGAAGCGGGACCTGCTGCTGAAGTGCAGCCCGGTCTTCGGCGGTAATTCGGCGGTGAGGGGCCGCCCGCCGCGGGTCTTCGGGGCACTTCGGCGGTGGGTCCTGGAACGGAAGGGCCCCCCACCGCCAAATTACAGCCGAAGACCGAGCTGAACTTTGGCAGCGGGTCCCGCTTCGGCGGTAATTCGCCGGCGGTGGGTCCTTCCACCCCGGAGCGGAAGGACCCCCTGCCGCGAAGACCGGGAGCAGAAGAAGCTCCTGGGCCCGGCCAAAGCTCCTGGGCCCGGCCCCGCAAGAGTTTTCCGGGGCCCCCGGAGCGAGTGAAGGACCCCGCTCCAGGGGCCCCGAAAAACTCTCATGGGGGCCCCATGGGGCCCGGGGCAAATTGCCCCTCTTGCCCCCCCCCCCCCGGGCGGCCCTGGCTCAGGCAAGCCTACCTAAGAACCAGAAAGGAAAACGGCCGCTCCAGGTCAGAGCCCCAGACATGCCGCTTCTATGATGAGCTGCATGCCATTCTAGGGTGTGCCCCTACAACTACCCCATCCCTGTGCATGAACTCAATCAATGGATTCTCATGCAACAGGGATGGGGATTTTGGGGACGAGGAAGATGAGGAGGAGGAGGAGGTTGAAGATAGCGCACAGCAAGCAAATGGAGAAACCGTTTTCCCCAACAGCCAGGAACTGTTTTTCACCCTGGATCTAGTACCTTCCCAACCCACCCAAGGCAGGCTTCCAGACCTTGAAGGCGGAGAAGGGACCTCTGGTGAGCGTACCTTTGTAAATATAATACATGGTTTAAAAGCAAGCGTGTTTAATGATTAATTTGCCCTGAAGACTTGGGATGCATTGGCGGCCAGTACAGCTACTGGAAAAGTCTGTTAACATGTATGGGGATCTCAGGGTATGTCTACACTACCAGATTAGTTCGATTTAACTTAATTCGAATTTGTGGAATCGACCTTACAAAGTCGAATTTGTGTGTCCACACTAAGGACACTAATTCGACTTTGTGAGTCCACACTAACGGGGCAAGCGTCGACATTGGAAGCGGTGCACTGTGGGAAGCTATCCCACAGTTCCCGCAGTCCCCGCTGCCCATTTGAATTCTGGGATTTCCCCACAATGCATGCTGGGGGGAAAAATGTGTCGAGGGTGGTCTTGGGTAACTGTCATCATTCAACGTGCTTTCGGACGTCTCAAGGGGAGATGGAGGAGCTTACTGACTCGCTCGGATCTCAGCGAAACCAATATCCCCATTGTTATTGCAGCTTGCTGTGTGCTCCACAATCTCTGTGAGAGCAAGGGGGAGAGCTTTATGGCGGGATGGGAGGTTGAGGCAAATCGCCTGGCTGCTGATTATGCTCAGCCAGACAGCCGTGCAATTAGAAGAGCCCAGCGGGAAGCGCTGTGCGTCTGGGAAGCTTTGAAAGCTAGGTTCCTCAGGGAGCAGGGTAACCTGTGATTGTTCAGTTTCTTTACAGAGAAGCTGAACCTGCCCCTGCTTCAGTTACTGTTGACTTTCTTCTGCGGTTACATACCCCGTTCACCACGTTTCCCCCCTTCCAACACACATTTAAAAATAAAGTTAATGGAACATTGTTAATTAACAACGTTTTCTTTATTAATGAATTCGCGTTAAAGGGTTGAAACAGGGAAGCAGACTGTGGTGGGTAGGGTGTGCAGTGATGTTAACACCGCTTCTAAACTCGAGGAATGACAGGCTCCTGCTCCTAGAGCGGTCTGCAGTGCCGGACTCGTTGTTTCAACGGAGCCTGCCATCCCTCCTTTTTGGGACTCTGTGTGCGGGGGCTATGTGACCTTGCGGCGGGGGAGGATGGTTACAGATTCCCCTGCTGCGTGGCTCTGTGGTCCGGGACAAGGACCGCTGCATAAGTTCTGTAACCGCCCTCCCATGCCACAAAGTCACGTACCCCCCACCCACACAGAACATGGAAAACACCTCCCAGACCGACCAGGGTGCCTACTGACTGCACTGTGTGTGTGACCTGCTGTTGATCCTGCCCCCGTGTCTGTACCCTGGTAAAGGTGACTGTCCTATGCAATTAACAACCCCCTTCCCCACCCCCTTCACAGACAGTCTTCTGTAGAAAAACTTGACGGAAATAGTAATTAACACCAAACTACTTTTAATAATCAACTACATAGTTAGGGGATGAAACTGGGATTGGGGCTTCGGTGAGCCAGGAAGGGAAGGACTTCTCAACATTTAGGGAATGAGAGCCTTCTTGTATTTGTGCACTCTGCAGGGGTGCAGTGACAGTTTTAACGGCCCCTGTCGCCCCTCCTTCTTGTTACTTTGGGTGAGGGGGGTTTGGGACTTTGTGGCGGGGGAGGGCGGTTGCAGATACAGTGCAGGGGGGCTCTGTCCTCCTGCCTGCGGTCCTGCAGAACATCCACAAGGCGCCGGAGCGTGTCAAATTTTCCCTGGTCATTTCCTGTGTGGCTGGTCAGAACATCCAAGCTCGGACTGCTGTCCAGAGCGTCAACAGAGTGGTGCACTGTGGGATAGCTCCCGGAGCTACTAAGGTCAATTTCCGTCCACACATAGCCTAATTCAACATAGCCATGTCGAATTTAGCGCTACTCCCCTTGTCGGGGAGGAGTACAGAATTCGAACTAAAGAGCCCTCTAGGTTGAACTAATTAGCTTCCTGGTGTGGACGGGTGCACGGTTAAGTCGAATTAACGCTGCTAAATTCGACATAAACTCCTAGTGTAGACCAGGCATCAGTGAAGCTCTCCTGGATGTACTCCCAGGTTCACCTGGTTGAAATAGGGGAATTTTATTAAGGGGACATTCAGAGGTGGCCATTCCTGCTAGGCTGTTTGCCTGTGGCTGAACATAAATCATCCCCACTGTTGGCCATGCGATGGAGGGAGGGGTGAAGTGATCATCCTGAGAATTGCGGGGTGAGAGGTTAGTTGGGTTTGTGCTGCACATTAACGCAAAAACCGCAGCCCCTCCTTTTAAATGGACAACGCATTTTAAATGGCCAACCCAATGGGTGCTTAGTATGGGAAATGAGGGCGCTGCTGTTTGAAACCATCCCCACATGTTATGAAGGTTAAAGAAGCCAAAAGACTGTAGTTTACCATGTCTGCCTGCAAGCTGAATTCTGTTGCCTGTCGGCCCTGCGGCTGTGATCTCTCACACAAACACTGGCAGGCCCTCAATATAAGAGGCAAAATGTGACCTTGTAAAGAAAGCACACGTGCTATGTAATGTTAACAACTTGGTTCACCATGAAAGAGTCTACCCATTGTTCTCTAAAATGTGTCTCTTTAAATACTACTCTCCCTTTTTTTCCTCCCACAGCTGCAAATGTTTCAACGCTCCCTGTATCATCTCCGTCTCAGAGGCTAGCGAAGATTAGAAGGCAAAAAAAATGCACTCACTGTGAAATGTTCTCTGAGCTCATGCAGTCCTCCCACACTGAAAAAGCCCAGCAGAATGCCTCGAGGCAGACACTGTCAGAGTGCAGGAAAGCACAAAATGAACATGAGGACAGATGGCAAAAGCAAGAGGAGAGATGACGGGATCAAGATGATCGGTGGCATCAGCATGATGAGAGGAGGCAGGAAGCAATGCTTAGGCTACTGGAGGATCAAACTGATATTCTCCGGAGTATTGTTGAGGTGCAGGAAAGGCAGCAGGAGCACAGAGCACCGCTGCAGCCCCTGTGTAACCAACCGCCCTCCTTCCCAAGTTCCATAGCTTCCTCACTCAGACACCCAAGAACAGGGTAGGGGAGCCTCTGGCCACCCAACCACTCCACCCCAGAGGACTGCCCAAGCAACAGAAAGCTGGCATTCAATAAGTTTTGAAGTGCAGTGTGGCCTTGTCCTTCCCTCCTCCCCTCCTCCGCCACCCCATCCAGTGCTTCCCTCCTCCCCCGCCCCTCCTGGGCTACCTTGGCAGTTATCCCCTCATTTGTGTGACGAATTAATAAAGAATCCATGAATTTTAAACAATGACTTTATTGCCTCTGCAAACAGAGATCAAAGGGGGGAAGGGAGGGCAGTTGGCTTACAGGGAAGTAGACTGAACCAAGGAGGCAGGTTTTCATCAAGGAGAAACAAACATAACTTTCACACCATAGCCTGGCCAGTGATGAAACTGGTTTTCGAAGCTTCTCTGATGCGTAGCGCTTCCTGCTGTGCTCTTCTAACCGCCCTGGTATCTGGCTGCGAGTAATCAGCGGCCAGGCAATTTGCCTCAACCTCCCACCCCGCCATAAACATCTCCCCCTTACTCTCACAGATATTGTGGAGCACACAGCAAACAGTAATAACAATGGAATATTGGTTTCACTGAGATCTAACTGAGTCAGTAAACTGCTCCAACGCACTTTTAAATGTCCAAATGTACATTCTACCACCATTCTGCACTTGCTCAGCCTATGGTTGAACAGCTCCTGACTACTATCCAGGATGCCTGTGTATGGCTTCACGAGCCATGGCATTAAGGGGTAGGCTGCGTCCCACTTGTTTCCTGGGCCCAGAATTGGCGTTCCACAGCATGAACCTGCCCTATTAGCACCATGATGTCCAAATTGCCAGGGCCCGCGATTTGAGAGAACTCTGTGTCCATGTCCTCATCACTCTCGTCATTGTGCTGCTGTTGCCTCCTCGCCTGCTTTTGAAGTTTCTGGTGCTGCATATACTGCAGGATAATGTTCATGGTGTTTACAGTGCTCATAACTGCCACAGTGATCCAAGCAGGCTCCATGCTGGGCTAGATGGACCTTTGGTCTGACCCAGTATGGCCATTCTTATGCCTTTTGTACCCTCTGGGCTAATGAGTTAATTAGCCTTTTAACTTTCTCCAGCCCATCCCAGTCTATCAACTGGGCGCAATTCCCATATTCAGGTGTGCTCCAGGGCAGCTAACTGGAGTTGCAGTGGTCAGAGTGCTGTGTTGTGCAGCACTGTGTCACAAATGGGTTTGGGTGCCTCCGTTCTGCCATGTCCAAAAGCAAGGGGCTGAATTTTCAGAAAGAGGGTGCACAGCACTTGCTGAATTCATGGCCCTTTACAGATGTCTCAGATTGGCATTTCCCCCCCTCCCCACAATAGTCATGTTTGAAAATCTTGGCTTAGAGAAATAGGACCAGAGCCTCTAGTAACAAATCAGCCTCAGAGCCAGCCTAACCAGCCATATGAAGATTCCCCCTGTATAGGGTGACCCTCAAGTGGGGTGGTGGAGAACTGCCATAGTAACTCCCCTGCCAACCCCTTCCCAGCTGCTTGTGCAGGGGATTTCATGCAGAATACAACTCCACACACGCCCCGAGACTCTAATTCACTCCAGGAACCAGCCAGGCAGCCCCAGGACTGGGGAGTTGAGGAGGGATTGAGGCAATCCTTTGCATCCCCCACCTCCTGCTTAACTATAGCTTAGCATCTGGCTGGGATCTCCAACGGATTCACACACACACACTTTGTTCTTTGTTCCCTTTATAAAAATGTTTCTGTCCCTGGTCTGACTGCAAAAAGGGAGAATACAAGCAGCCTTTCCCCGTCACTTGCACTGACCACCTGAATGGACAGGACATGCAATGGAAAATATGCTGCACCCTCCCAGACGTGGACAGTCAGCAGAGCTGGCAGCAGCACTGTGCCTCCTCGTTAATGGCACAACTTGAGTTTTAATGTTATAGGCAAGTAGAACTGTTTAAAATTGTTTTTTGCTTGTTTTTTTAGTGCTATTGCTGATTGTAGCTGACAAGTGCAGGAGCTAGGAAGATCCTAACAGAGCAGAAAAGATTTTTCCCCTCTCTGTACTCAGACATCTAGAATTGCCAATACCCCTCCAACGTTTTCCACAAGCATAACATTCACCTTAGAACAAAACAAGAGGTGGCTCAAAGGCCACTTCATGATTTTGTAATGCCCATGACACAAGAAAGCATGTCAAAGCATTTTGCAATACACCTTATCATTAGATTTGATGTTATTACAGAATTGCTGGTATCAATTAAATTTCACTGGCTGAGATATTGTCATTTCAAAGTACCACCACAGAAGGGCTCAGCTAATGTTTGCCCTCACCCTAGTTTACTGTCACTTTCGTTTCCTAACTCTGCTTGTAGTAATGCAAATGAGTTTGCTTGTGCCCAACTTGTATGGTCCAATCCTGCACCATTGAAGTCAATAGGAATGTTGTCATTATTTTCAGTGGGAGCAGTAGCAGGGAGGCAGTACTGAGTAGTTCAGGCTCTTTGCTCTTTCATAATCTGATCCTGCACCACTGAAGACAATGCAAGTTTTGCCCTGGGAGACAGGATTGGGCCCTCAGTTCTTGTATTATCTCTTCAGCCTGCCAGAGTTTGAACAGAGTGTTTCTTATTAGTAGTACTTCTTATAATTAGTGACACTTCCCAAACTAGCACTAAGTTGTATCTGAATCAGTGTGAACTTTCCAGCCTTTGATCTTCATCTATCATTTTTCATAATGCTTCATTTTTATTTTCTATGTTCCTCTGCACTTCTGCATTCTGGCTGGGATCAGGTTATCACGAGTCTGTTTATATTCCAGCCCAAGATCTGGGACTTCTGCTCTCTATGCACCAATACTGACCACACCATAGTACCTAAGATACCACAGCTATCTCCTCTTTTGAGAAGATGGAGAAGAGCTGACAGAGGCTGTGGTGTCAGGTTCTGTGGTCTGGTAAGTTAGCTTTTGTAAGTGTGAAAGCACATTTTGCAAACTGATCTAAACCACAATCTTTGCTTATGCTTTCCCCAGATGTACTAAAAAGTGTAAGATGGTGTTTCAACCCTTCAAATAGGACATACAGAAAGATTGTTAGGGCCAGATTCAGTATTGCTCTAGGCAAAGGGACTATAGGGCAGGCTTCAGGGTCCCAAGTCAATGCTCCCAGTGCCCAGATGCAGAGTTTAAGGTACAGAGAAACAATTAAGCTGGTGTGTACTCGACCACATTGAAAAAAGTTCAGACCTTTTGGGAGGGATAATTATAAAACTGCAGAGCAGAGCAAAGGGGATGAATGGGGGAACAAGGTTCTAGCCCCTCGTCTCCGAATTGACTGGTGAAGCAATATTCTGCTTACTCGATGCAGCTGACAGACTCTGAAAAGTTTCACTCTACTCTGTCAGTGCCAAGTTGACAGTTTTTACTATATCACTCAGAAGTTACTGCTTTTATTATATCCCATTCAGCATCAGAACTGCCCCAGAAATCTTCCAAAGAAAAATTAACAAGACACTGCAAGGCCTGGAAATGCATGAAGATGACATTTTCGTTTATGGGAAGTCAAAGGAAGAACATAACAGAAGGTTAAAACAGGTTTTTAAGTAGGTGTCACAGGATAAACTGGTCCTGTAAGAGGTTTGGGGAGTCAGCTGTACTTCCCAGGTGGAGGCAATGAGTGAAGTCATTTGATGAGGATTTGGGTGACTAGGAGCCAGGCTTGCTGGAATAGGAAACTCCAAAGAAGGAAGAGAACAGCCAGGTTAGAGGTTTCCCTCTACAGTCCCAGGAAGGAGGGCTGTGCATCCCATACTTCACAATGGAAGGCTTGAGCCCAGAGGATAGGCTGAAGATGAGGTGGAAGAAAAACAGCCCCCTCCACTCCAGAAGGAAGGAAGGGAGGGCAGAAGTCTGGTTTGCTTTGTGTTTTTTGGAATGATTAGCTACTCCAGAAGGAATTACCTTTCTGTATTTAATTGTGGAAGATCAAGCGAACCAATCCGTGTTAGGAGAAAAAGAGGCAGCAGACTGGCCTG
The DNA here is from genome assembly GCF_020497125.1 of Mauremys mutica. NCBI lineage: Eukaryota > Metazoa > Chordata > Testudines > Geoemydidae > Mauremys > Mauremys mutica. The sequence continues at coordinate 214,416,671 of NC_059073.1, forward strand.
GAGACAGAATGAGTTAGTTCCCATTACGGCACTGGTCAAATTCTCAGTTGAAACTTCCCTTTCATTCCCACAATGGAAACAACTGGAATTTTGACAAAAGGCAAGTGTTTGAGGAAGACCTTTGATTTCCTCCAACATTTTCCATTTTATCAGGAAACCAAAGTGTTTTCAGTTTTGACAAAATGTTGAAGTTTTCTCCTAACACATCATTTTCTGCCAGCTCTATTTTGAAGGTAGTCGAGGATGCTGGACTAAAATTAAAGAGAAATGTAGGTTAAAAGAAACCCAACTATATTTCTTAGAGCATGTGATTGATGGAGAGCAGTGAGAGCACATCCAGCAATTCTCAATCCCTACAGTAGTATCAGAAAATGCAATTCTTCAATATGATGGAGTTTTAGAACAAATTCATACCCAACTTATCCTCAAAAAGCCAAGTTCTTTATGAACATCTTCAAACTTGTTTGGGGGGGAAGGCTAAGAAACCACAAGATTGTGCTTTTTGAGGATCTAAAGAAGGTATTCATCACATCATCAATACTGGTGTTTTATGCTTCCAAGTCAAAAGCAGTGACAACAACAATGGTCGCAATGGGGCACTACTCCCGGTAACAGAAATGATTGGAAGCCAAAGCCATATTGTCCCAGATAGCTTTCAGACACTAAGACCAAGTATGCCCAAGTAGCTAGAATGTGGCAAATGTATAGATGTACATGAGACCCACAAGGTCTGAAGAAGGACTCTGTATAAGCTTGAAAGGGGTCTCTTTCACCAACTGAAGTTGGTCCAATAAAAGATATTACCTTATCCATCTTGCTCTCTAATGAGGCCACGAGACATTTGCAGGTTCTTGATGATATCAAGGACAGATTACAAGTCACTCATACCATTTAGAGAGTCAAGATCCAGGTGCCAGAATTTCTCATAATTGAGCCTTAAAGCCATTAAAGCATATGCATCAGAAAAGTCCCTAGCGGTGGTCTCTGAAGAGTCCTTCAGATTCCTTAGACGCTCAGGACCATACGGAAGCACACCTAGCTGTCTGACAGGGTATATATTGCCTGGGCCAACAAGCCTAGGGTTTGGGGCTGGGAGGAAAGGGTTAATGGGCAGGGACCAGAACTAGAGCCCATTAGCCTCCCAGAAAACCAGCCAGGAACATTTAAAACAGGAAGAGGAGATCAGTGTAACTGCGTTGTGAGGATACTGCTGGCCCAGATGAAAAGAGTCCTAGTTCATTTTAATGTAACTCTTAACCTTCATCATTCATGCCAGCAGCATCCACATGGGGCAGTTACAGCTCAACACGCTAATAAACTAGTGACCTCCAGCTGCTCACAGGTTCTGTCAATTAATCCTTGCCTCCTCCAGACTGGGGCCTCATTGCTTTCTCCTTTGGCCAAACTCCTCAGTGTTCTGGGTCCCAACAGGTAATACCCATATGTGACATACCAGGGTCCAGTCCCCTGGGGCGCTGTGTCATCTCTGCCCTGCAGTCTTGGGTGCCTTACAATTCCTTGCCAAAGTAGCTCCCACCTGGGCCGCACACAAACCATCTTACATAAGAACATAAGAACAGCCATACTGGGTCAGACCAAAGGTCCATCTAGCCCAGTATCTGTCTACCGACAGTGGCCAATGCCAGGTGCCCCAGAGGGAGTGAACCTAACAGGCAATGATCAATTGATCTCTCTCCTGCCATCCATCTCCATCCTCTGACAAACAGAGGCTAGGGACACCATTCCTTACCCATCCTGGCTAATAGCCATTTATGGACTTGACCACCATGAATTTATCCAGTTTTCTTTTAAACGCTGGTATAGTCCTAGCCTTCACAACCTCCTCAGGTAAGGAGTTCTACAAGTTGACTGTGCACTGCGTGAAGAAGAACTTCCTTTTATTTGTTTTAAACCTGCTGCCTATTAATTTCATTTGATGACCCCTAGTTCTTGTATTATGGAAATAAGTAAATAACTTTTCCTTATCCACTTTCTCCACATCACTCATGATTTTATATACCTCTATCATATCCCCCCTTAGTCTCCTCTCTTCCAAGCTGAAGAGTCCTAGCCTCTTTAATCCTTCCTAATACAGGACTCTCTCCAAACCCCTAATCATTTTAATTGCCCTTTCTGAACCTTTTCTAGTGCCAGTATATCTTTTTCTTTGAGATGAGGCGACCACATCTGTACATAGTATTCAAGATGTGGGCATACCATGGATTTATATAAGGGCAATAATATATTCTCAGTCTTATTCTCTATCCCCTTTTTAATGATTCCCAACATCCTGTTTGCTTTTTTGACTGCCTCTGCACACTGTGTGGACATCTTCAGAGAACTGTCCACGATGACTCCAAGATCTTTTTCCTGACTCATTGTAGCTAAATTAGCTGCCATCATATTGTATGTATAGTTGGGGTTATTTTTTCCAATGTGCATTACTTTACATTTATCCACATTAAATTTCATTTGCCATTTTGTTGCCCAATCACTTAGTTTTGTGAGATCTTTTTGAAGTTCTACACAGTCTGCTTTGGTCTTAACTATCTTGAGCAGTTTAGTATCATCTGCAAACTTTGCCACCTCACTGTTTACCCCTTTCTCCAGACCATTTATGAATAAATTGAATAGGATTGGTCCTAGGACTGACCCTTGGGGAACACCACTAGTTACCCCTCTCCATTCTGAGAATTTACCATTGATTCCTACCCTTTGTTCCCTGTCTTTTAACCAGTTCTCAGTCCATGAAAGGACCTTCCCTTTTATCCCATGACAGCTTAATTTACGTAAGAGCCTTTGGTGAGGGACCTTGTCAAAGGCTTTCTGGAAATCTAAGTACACTATGTCCGCTGGATCCCCCTTGTCCACATGTTTGTTGACCCCTTCAAAGAACTCTAATAGATTAGTAAGACACGATTTCCCTTTACAGAAACCATGTTGACTATTGCTCAAGAGTTTATGTTTTTCTATGTGTCTGACAATTTTATTCTTTACTATTGTTTCAACTAATTTGCCCGGTACCGACGTTAGACTTACCGGTCTGTAATTGCTGGGATCACCCCTAGAGCCCTTTTTAAATATTGGCGTTACATTAGCTAACTTCCAGTCATTGGGTACCGAAGCCGATTTAAAGGACAGGTTACAAACCTTAGTTAATAGTCTGCAACTTCACATTTGAGTTCTTTCAGAACTCTTGGGTGAATGCCATCTGGTCCCGGTGACTTGTTAATGTTGAGTTTATCAATTAATTCCAAAACCTCCTCTAGTGACACTTCAATCTGTGACAGTTCCTCAGATTTGTCACCTACAAAAGCCGGCTCAGGTTTGGGAATCTCCCTAACATCCTCAGCTGTGAAGACTGAAGCAAAGAATCCATCTTCCAGCATGCAAGCCACCCCTTGAGTGTCTCTGTGTAACTGCAGTCTGCCAGCCCATTTGAGTTACACTCTGACTCTTACCTGCCTTAGTTATACTGCAGAGTGACCTCAACACACCTCCAGTCCCAGATTTCCCCCAGAAATGTACGTTCTGTATTGCTCGGCCCTCTCCTAGAAAGTCCGATGTTGTTCCTTTAAGAGAATAATATGCCATCTTATTGTCTCAAATTGCTATTCAAACACTTCAATTTAAACACACTGGATAAGATAAAACAGTACAACACATTTATTAACTATGAAGAGACAGAAGTAATGAGGCATAAATCAGAAATGGTTATAAGAAAAGAGAAGATAGAATGCTTACTAATGGCTAACAACAAACTATATCTTCAAGCAAAGTTTCTCACCACATGCTTTCAGCAGTCTTATTGACCAAACTATGGGTCAGGACCCATTCCCCAGAGTCCAACAAATGCTTCCTTTTCTCTTCAGAAGCAGTGGTTGTGATGGGCAGGGAGAGAGAGACTGGTCCCTTGGGGTGTTTGTCCCTCCTTTATATTTTCAGTCCCCTACTTAAAAAATATTTCCCGGGGGGCACTAGAAGACAAAGTCTATATGGAAGAATGTTCCCTGCTGTTTTTTTTCAGCTGTTTGAACTTCTTTTGTCTTCCCATCCTGCTTGATGACTCTGTTTACTCCTTAAATGCAAATTAAGCAGAGCACACATTCCTTTGTTTAGGACAGATCGGTTTGATAGCTTGTTTGGGCAGGGTTGTGGGATTTGGAATATGTGTTAATAACATCATACAGGAAAATCTTATAACGTTACATACTATGTTGCTACACGTATTTTGCCAGGACAATCTGACTAGCAAATAATGAGGTTCCAAATGATACCTCACAAGACATGCCTTGTATAAAATTACTACAATAGCATGGAGGGGTGAACACAGGGATATATTCTGTCACACCATATCACCATAGAGTTCACCACTTTGTTAATTACCCTCTATATGTTTTTACACTGATATAAAATATTTCAAATCAATCACTTTATCACTTAGCAAGTTTCCTGGTTGATTCTGCATGCTATACCTGTCCACATCAGAGAGTTTTAGGCCCAGATCCCCAAAGATATTTAGGCACTGAATGAGAGAGTTAGGAGCTTAAGTAACTTTGAGGACTGGGGCCTTTGGGTATGTCTACACTTAAATAAAAGACCTGTGGCATGGCCCCAGCTGGTCCAGCCCAGCTAACATGGGCTCATGGAGACTAGGCTGTGGTTCTATACAATTGCAATGTAGATGCTCAGGTTAGAGCTTGGGCTCTGAGACCCTCCCCTTTTGTGGGGTCTTGGATCCCAGGCTCCAGTCTGAGCCGGAATGTCTATACTGCAATTTTTAGCCCCGGAGCCCGAGTTAGCTGACCTGGGCTCTGAGACTCAGTTCTACAGGGTATTTTTTAATCACAATGCAGGCATAGCCTGTGTGTCTAATAACACTTTATTATAATAAAGTAACTCTAGCCTCAATCCCCAATTGTAGCCATTTCCATGAGGCTTATTTGGGGACCAGAAACTGTCTGTAGCTCTTCAATCCCAGGGCTGAGTGGAGCCAGCAGTCTCAGGGCTGTTCAGAACTCTAACTGCTGGCCCTGGTGCTTAACAAAATGTCTGCACTGCAGCTGGGAACGAGCTAGTAGGGCTTGAGTTACTGTGCTGAAAATAGCAATGTGGACATTCCAGCTCAGGCTCTAAAGTGTAGAGAGCTGGGCGGGCCTGAGACAGAATGCCCATAGTGTTATTTTTAGCCCACTAGTTTCAGCACCATTAGTGCAAGTCTGTCTACCCACCCTGAGAGACTCGCTCCCAGCTTCAAAGTAGACATACCCTGAGGGAACATCCAGCAGCTGACTTTTAACAAAGTTCTCTTTTTAAAAAAAAGAGAACTTTAAATATAAACTTGTTACAGTACAAAACTTTCAAACTTTGTTTACAATAAACCTCATTAAAACAAAGCATTTTCACCTTGAAAATACTGTTTAACCTTAAAATGGTGCAGTTCTCTAAAGCAGACCATTGTTTCTTCATCCAAATGTCCCTCTTTTTCTCTTTCTTTCCTGCACTATGTGGTACATAAGCCATAAGGGCCTGCTGGGGCTCTGCACAAGGTTAAATTTCACCAAAGAACACAGAAGCTGACAGAAGAGGAGCCAGCATGCATGAGGAGAGGTTAAGCCTCCTAACTCAGCAGTTTCAAAAGGGATCTCAACCAGAATGGTAGTCATTGACACCTGATCCTGCCACACTGAAGTCAAAGGGATTTCTACCACTGATTTCAAAAGGAGCAGAACAGCCTACTCAAAAATTAGGTCTCATATACTTAGTGATTATTCTGGCTCTATTCTCACACAGAGTAAAAGGATCAAAATTGGATCCATGTATGTTCCTCAATTCTTGTTTAAAATAAAGATATATTCAGTGAGTTTGGCCGGCCAGACAGCCTATGGAACCAGCAGGTCAATTGTGGTTGTAGTCTGGAATTGCCTTTAGCTACAATAATATTTCACCTTACAAGCTCTTCTTTCTGATGCCATGTATGGGCAGTGGTTTCAGAACCAGAAACAAGCTATTATAGGGAGGAAACCTAATTAATATGCACCTGTCACCACCTTGAACAACGGGAATAAAACAGCCTCTCTGCTCTGGACCTAATTAGCTCTATTGCTTGCAGACCTGAGTTACAAAACTTTGTGGCTTTCATATTCCTGCTGAAGTGAGCCCATAATTACCACTCAATTCTTAAATTTGCCTGGTTATAGCTTTCATAAGGAACCTGAAAATCACTAAGGTTCGCCGAACCCCTCGTGAATCTTAGATGACTTTCAGGTCTGTATTCCCTTCCATAAGCAGGTCATAGTTTCACCTTCCTTCTTTCCAGTTCTCTTCTAGGGGTAACGGCTTAGTGGCTATATCCCCCACTCCAGTGTCTTCAACAAGCAACTGGTTAGCCCACTCCCCCTCCCAGATTCTCTGTGGTGGTTAACAGGTTTTCTCCTGAACCTTAGAATGGGTAGTAATCATTGTTCCCATCATCACATCCATGTGCTGCTGTCTTGCCAGGATATGGTTGACTTCCACTTGACTAGCCCTTTACATATGTCTGAGAAATGCTAAACTGTACCTAAGTATTAGAGACTCCCTCATCTCACAGTGAGAAAGTGCCAGAGAATGGATTTGTATGGAGCAGACTCACATGGCAACTCCCTCAATGAATTGGGTTGAGGGAGCGATCAGCTGTCTCTCTGATACCACATGTGATGTGTACGTACTTAACAGCACACCTGAAAAGCTAGGAAATCCCCCCCCCCAAAAAAAAGAGTGCAGAGAAGAGGAGTTAAAGGCCAGCTGGCCTCATCACCTAGAAGACAACTGAAGGTCAGGGTATGGAAGAAGGAGAGTACATCTGCTGGGACAGATTTGTGGAAGAGAGGTGCAGGGTGGAGTTTGTTTGAACACCTGACAAACCATGCCAATGTTTGCTTTGCTTTGAAGGTTTCAGGTGAACTCAAGGGTATCTAAAGGGATGCAAACTAAACTTGTTTGTAAGGTTTTGCATAAGCTCTGGGGTCAAGTTAAAGATAGAACTGCTGCATTTCCTTTGCACTCTTTGGTGTGGGTAGCCTTTAACTTGAAGCTATTTCACTACTCTTTTGGATCTTGATTTCTTTGTAAACCTCTACATAGTGATTGCAAAGAAAAATTGTGAGCATACTGGGTTTGCCTGTTATAATTTACATTATTTGTCCTCTAAATTAGACTGTCTAATCCATGAGTAAAAATACTGGACATACTTGAACAAAACAGCTGTAACAGAAACAGCTTATCAGCATCTGATTAGCTAGCTCATCCATTCAGAGTAAAATGACTTGTTCTTACACAAAGAGCCCTGCATTAGATTCATGCTGCACAATCCAAGTGCAGTACCGCAGTCACAATTGAAAACACCCTATGCACCAATATTGACCACACCATAGTACCTAAGATACCACAGCTATCTCCTCTTTTGAGAAGATAGAGAAGAACAGACAAAGGCTGTGGTATCAGGTTCTGTGGTCTGGTAAGTTAGCTTTTGTCAAGTGTGAAAGCACATTTTGCAAACTGATCTAAACCACAATCTTTGCTTATGCTTTCCCCATATGTACTAAAAAGTGTAAGATGGTGTTTCAACCCTTCAAATAGGACATACAGAAAGATTGTTAGGGCCAGATTCAGTATTGCTCTAGGCAAAGGGACCATAGGGCAGGCTTCAGGGTCCCAAGTGAATGCTCCCAGTGCCCAGATGCAGAGCTGGTTCCACCAGTTCTGTGCTGCCTACACTGCATACTAGGCAGGGGCGGCTCTAGGCACCAGCAAAGCAAGCACCTGCTTGGAGCAGCCCATTTGCAGGGGCGGCATGGGATCTGAGAACCAACAGGGGGCTCTGGGAGCTGTAGTTCCTTGGTTAGCTCCCTGCCTATAGAGCCAGCCCTGGATCAGGGAAAAAACTACATTTCCCAGCATTCCCTTGGCCACTACCGACTGGAAAGGAAGGAGGGGGACCTCATGCGGCAGCGTGCTGTGATTGGTAGGGATACCATATTTTAACATTAAAAAAAAGGACACTCCAGGGGGAGGGAAGCCCCACCCTGCCACCATCCACTCCCTCCGACTGCCCCCCACAGAAACCCCAACCCATCCAATCCTCTCTGCTCCCTGATCACCCCTCCCTGGACCCCTGCCCCTAACTGCCCCCCAGGACCCCAACCCCTATCTAAGCGCTGCTGCTCCTTGTCCCCTGATTGCCCCCTCCTGAGACCCCCCCAACTTCCCTCCTAGAACCCCATCCCCTACCTGTCCCCTAACAAACCCCTGGGACTCCCATGCCTATCCAACCGCTGCCTGTCCCCTGACTGCCCCCCGAACCCCTGACCCATCTAATCCCCTTTCTCCCTGCCCCTGACTGCCCCCCCCGGAACCCCTTTACCCCTTCTCTGATACTTTCAGTGCACAGAATGGGCCTGTGTCATGACCACGATGTGGGCAGTCTGACCTAGTGGTTACAGCAGGAGGCAGGCTGAGTCAGAGTTAAAGGCAGGCCAGAGGGGAAACCGAGAGTCAGATGTCAGGAGGCAGGCAGGCTGAGGTTACCATGCGATCAGCAGCAGGCAGTAGGAGCAGGTATTGCAAGGGGAGCAGTCCAATGCAGGGAGAACCCAGTTGAATGGACAACTTCCTGTTCCTGTGCTGAGTTCATATATAAGCTGTGAACCGATCAAGACCCTCGGCATTCTGCTAGTCTGGTTCCAGGCCTGGAGTCCTCTGCTGGGGTTCAGCTTCTATTCTGGCAACTATTAGTAGGTCACTGGATGGCAGGTTGGAATTTCATAGCTCCTAAGAGCCCTGTGGATCAGGGTTCATCATCCTCTTCCCCAAGTGGTTCCCTCAGAGTGATGTGGGACCAGGCTTTTCAGGGTGATGGCTATGGAATGCTTTAGTAAGTGTGGGGACATGTATATTTTCCACGGATTCCCAGATGCGCTCTTCAGGACCATACCCCTTCCAGTCAACAAGATACCAGAGCCTGCCATGTTTATGATTAGAGTCCAGGATTTCATGGACCATATATTCCTTGTGACCCTGGACCTGTACCAGTGGCAGAGGTGGCTGGGTCCTGTGAGGAAGAGATTTCTGCGTAGGGTTTCAAAAGTGATACATGAAACACCAGGTGACCTTTCACAGAGTGCGGGAGTTGTAGTTCAGATATTACTGGATTAACCTTCTGCAGAATTTTAAAAGGACCAAGAAATCAAAACTCCATCTTGCGAGCAGGTCTGCCTGTCTGGAGATGCTCTGTGGAGAGTCATACCTTTTGTCTCACTGAGTAAATGGAGGCTTGCTGTCAATGCTGGTCCACATGCCATTTATAGTCTGCTTTTGCTATTTCTAAGTGATCTTTCACTTCTTCCTGGGTCTGATGAATCTGCTGTATTAGGTCTGAGGCAGCCAGGTCGAGAGAGGATGTGGGTAATTGTGGGTGGAACATGGGTGGTACCCACAGTTGGAAAAAATGAGACTTTGACCCATAGACGCATAGTCTATGTTGGTGTATGCAAACTCCTCGTAAGAGAGAAATGAAGACCAATCATCCTGGTGATTATTGAGGGAGCATCACAGATACTGCCTGATGATTTGGTTGGCCCTTTCCATTTGACTGTTGGACAGGGGATGGTAAGCAGAGGAAAGACGTGTGGACCCCCAGCAGGTGCAGAACCGGGACGTGAACTAAGACCCCCGATCGGAGGTGATGTGCGCCAGAAGGCTGTGGAGGTGGACTACCTGGCTAATCCATAGCTGGGTTGTGTCTTCAGCAGAGAGGAGGCCTGTGCAAGGGATGAACTGGGTGTCACGCTGTCTGGAGTGGCTCACCAAGAGTGCCAACATCAGGACAGACTGTCACAAGCAGGGCAGACACCCCAATGATATGTTCTACAGTTAGATTTCACCAATGTAGAAACAAATGTGAACGCCTAGATCACTGTAACAGTCTTACCATGGAGTCACAGACAGTCCCCTGGGGCTCTCCAGTCTATCTTGCCACCCAGGCAAGCTGGACCTAGTGATAAGTGGTCACTTACACCCACAGAAAAATAAATAAAAAATCACAAAATATTCTAATTGCTCCCAGTCCCAAGAGACCAGTCACTGCCCCGATCAATTTGTACCTTAGATCTCACACCAAAGACAACCCCTGTAGACAATCCTGTAATAAACTAACTAAAGGTTTATTAACTAGAAGAAGTGAGTTATTTATAGGTTAAAGCAAGTGACATATACACAAATGAATTTCAGCTGATTCAAAAGGTGACAGAGATGTAGTAATCTGTCAGCATTAAATGTCTTTTTGGGGCTTAACCCAGACAGACCCTAGGGATGGCTGCTTTTTGTTTCTTAGCTCCAGCCTCTGTAAGAGTCCAGGCAGCAGAGAGACGACAAATCTTCACGTTAGTGTTGTATCCTTGGGGCAGCCGGTGTAGGAAACAATCACTTGAGGCCAGAGAGCAGGCAGCTAACCAAAACCTCCATTTTATTTACATATATACAGAGAGCTTCTCAGCCGGTTGAAACCGGTTGAGCTAACCATTAATAATCTAACTCAGTTGCCATAGCAACAAAACCATGACAACCGAATACACAACATATTCCTCCCCCCCTAATAAGAACGTTCCCTAAATAAAACACACACTAGACTAGAGAAGGAGGGTAGACTGCCTCCATTCCTGGCTAAACCCTGGGGATTATTTTGCCCCATAACCGTGGGTTCGCCCTAGCTAAAGATCCAGCCGATGAGGAGGCCTTCTGTCTCTAGGTGGATTACGGCGAACTACTGGTGTTATTGCACCCGAAAGCACTAGGGGCTCAGGGTCCGCAGCACGAACAGGTGAGGAGGTGGTATCAGCTCGTGCTGGGCAAAGGGGTATCTCAGCCGCCGGCAGTAATGGAGGAGAACAGTCAGAAACAGGTGACTCATGATTCGATCCCTCACCAGAAGAGGTGAAGTCAGACCCCTCAACTGCAGATGGGTCCTGAGGACTGGCATGACCTGGCAACAGCTGATCTACATGTCGCCGCCAGGTAAGATTCTCTGCAGTCCGGACTGTGTAGGAAACAGGTCCTGTTTGAGTGATGACTGTGGCCGGGACCCATTTAGCTCTGGAAGTATAATTCCGAGCCAAAACTGGCTGTCCCGGGCTAAAGGTTCGGTCTTTTGCTCTGGGTGCACGTCTGATGACTTGATATTGCTGCTGATGTTGCACAATTTGTTGGGGTTCAGAAGGTTTCAGCAGATCAAAGCAAGTGCGCAGCTGTCGTCCCATCATTAGAAAGGCCGGAGATGCGTGGGTCGTAGCATGAGGTGTGTTTCTGTAGGAAAGTAAAAAGGTATCCAGACGCTTATGAATGGAGTGTTGTCCCCTTGCTGATTTCAAAGCGTTTTTCATTGTCTGCACAAATCTTTCAGCTAATCCATTGGTGGACGGATGATATGGTGCTGACGTGATGTGGTGTATCCCATTTGCTTTCATAAAATTTTGAAACTCCTGAGAAACGAACTGCGGTCCGTTGTCGCTCACAAGTTGTTCTGGCAGACCAAAACGACTAAAGAGTCCTCGTAGTTTTTGGATAGTACTCTCTGCAGAAGTGGACTGCATTATACAGACTTCTGGCCATTTAGAATGGGCATCTATTGCCACCAAGAACATGCTTCCTTCAAGGGGGCCAGCAAAGTCAACGTGAATACGTTGCCACGGGTTTTCAGGCCAGTCCCATGGGTGTAGGGGTGCCCACTGGGGTGCATTCCTCACACCCTGACATGACATACAAGCTTTTGCCTTCTCTTCAATAGCGCTGTCCAGTCCAGGCCACCAAAAATAGCTTCGTGCAATTTCCTTCATGCGCACTATTCCACAGTGACCGGAATGTAGCTGTTCTAACATCTGTGATCTCAGTGGTGGTGGAATAATGACACGTCTCCCCCACAACAAACAACCAGATTGGACCGATAACTCCGTCCGCTTGGACATGTAGGGAACAAGGTCGGATGAGACCAGAGAGGTTTGTTGAGATTTTCCATGCATCACCAGGTCCATAACGTGGGACAATACTGGGTCAACGCGAGTTGCCTTCTTTATCTGAGTAGCAGTGATGGGTGTATTCTCTACCTGTTCAAAGTAGAAGATTTCCTTGTGGGCACTATCGTGGTGTTTGACCGGCAAAGGCAACCTTGAGAGGCCATCTGCATTGCCGTGTAGAGTGGATTTCCGATATTTGATTTCATATGTGTGTGCTGAAAGTAACAATGCCCAACGTTGCATACGACTAGCAGCTAATGGGGGAATGCCTGTGTAAGGTCCAAAAATTGATGTCAGAGGTCGATGGTCTGTGAGAAGAGTAAATTTTCGCCCAAACAGGTACTGATGAAACTTCCGAATTCCAAAAACAATTCCTAATGCCTCACGTTCGATTTGGGCGTAGTTAGTTTCTGCTTTGCTTAGAGTGTGTGAAGCAAAAGCAATAGGTCTCTCTTCTCCTGAAGGCATAATATGTGACACGACTGCTCCCACTCCATAAGGGGAGGCATCGCAGGCCAATTGCAGTGGTAAGGATGGATCAAAGTGCGTTAGAACTTCAGAATTTAGCAATGCATCCTTAGCTTTGTTAAACGCAACATCACAGGCTTCAGTCCACTTCCAGGCCTTGTTCTGCCCAAGGAGCTCATGAAGTGGTTTTAGCAGTGTGGCTAACTGTGAGATGAACTTTCCATAATAGTTCAGGAGTCCTAGAAACGAGCGCAGCTGGCTTACATTTCGAGGTGGGGGAGCCTCCACAATAGCTTTAACTTTTGCAGGGGCCTTATGAAGACCTGCAGAATCAATGATGTGTCCCAAATATTCAACAGAGGGCTTGAAGAATTCACACTTGTCTTTGCGAACTCGTAGGCCATACTCTTCCAGTCTTTGTAGGGTAGCCTCTAAATTCTTTAAGTGATCCTCTTCATTTCTTCCAGTGACCAGGATATCATCCAGATAGCACTGAACTCCTGACAAGCCACACAAGATCTGGTCCATAGCCCTCTGGAACAGGGCGGGAGCAGATGTTATTCCGAAGGGTAGACGACAGTATCGATAAAGCCCCTTATGAGTCACAATAGTCAACAGCTCTTGGGACTTTTCATCGACGTGCATCTGTAAATATGCTTGACTCAGATCAATCTTACTGAACTTTTGTCCCCCAGCCAGGCCTGCGAAGAGGTCATCGATGCGGGGAAGTGGGTATTGCTCTGCACACAACACTGGGTTGACAGTGACTTTAAAATCACCGCAAATCCGGAGACAGCCATCTTTCTTCACGATTGGAACGATAGGAGTGGCCCATGAGCTATGGGTAACTGGTATTAGGACTCCATTGGTGACCAGGCGCTCCAGGTCTGCTTCAACTTTTGGCCTGATGGTATATGGCACAGTTCGGGCTTTCAGATATTTTGGTGGACTGCCAGGTTTAATGTTCAATGTCACAGTGATTCCCTTCATACTTCCCAAATCATCTCCAAAAACAGCAGCATGTTTCCTTAGTATAGGGGTTAGACTGGTTTCTTCTTTAGTCATCCGGTGCACTTCTGCCCAGTTCAGTTGAATCTTCCCAAGCCAAGACCTACCCATTAAGGCTGGGTAGTTACCTCTCACCACAAACAGTGGCAATTTAGCCACCTGTCCATTGAGCTCCACCTTAACATCAATAGTGCCCAGCATAGGCACAGCTTCTCCCGTATACGTCTTCAGAACAGTTTTTGTTGCCTTAAGCGGAAGATGCTGTAGCTTTTCTTTATACACAGTCTCGGAGATCAGTGAGACGGCTGCACCGGTGTCCAGTTCCATGCGTATACGTTTGCCATCCAATAACGGGGTTACCCAGTATTCATGTGAGCCCATTGCCAAAGACAAAACATGCAGTGCCACTTCCTCTTGCGATGAGGTGTCACCTTGATCATCCTGGGTCTGCTCTAGGGTATGCAGGGTTCCTCTTTTTGTCGGCCAGACCACAGGCCTCTTTTTCTTTTGTTTACAGGCACACTCAATGTGTCCCTTTTTGCCACAGTGTCGACACACCAGGTCCTTACACCAGCATTCTGATGCCTGGTGACCCGGCTTACCACAGCGGTAACATTCTTGACTCTGCACAGTTTTGTGGGTCGGTTCTTGTGACACTTTTTGCACCCTAGGGGGTGCACCGATGTATTGTGCCTCCCTTGTAGCCAGTTCCATGGAGACAGCAATATCAACAGCCTTCTGTAAGGTAAGCTGAGCCTCTGTCAGTATGCGCTTCCGTATAGCTTCACTGTACAGGCCACACACTAACCTGTCACGCAGGGCATCATGTAACATTTCTTTAAATTCACAGTGTTCTGCTAGCTTTTTAAAAATGGCTACAAATTGTACAACTGTTTCATCTTCCTTTTGGTCTCTTTTGTGGAACCTATATCTTTCAGCAATTACCAGTGGTTTTGGGGAGAAATGAGACCCCAGGATTTCCACAATGTCACTGTAAGATTTAGTCTCAGGCTTAACAGGGTGTAGTAAGCTGCGTAGCAGAGAGTAGGTTTTAGCCCCTACAACAGTTAAGAATATTGGCACCTTCTTCGCTTCTGTAATGTCATTTGCAATACCAAAAAGCTCAAAACGCTCAGTATACACATGCCACTGCTCTGTATTCTCATCAAAAGGCTCCAGGGGCCTGGTCAGAGTAGCCATGATTTTTAGTTTCACTTTCACAGTCAGTGCAAAGAAGCAGCTTTTTTCCTTTGTTTGGTCTTTACCTTGACTTCTACTTCCTTCTATTACTGGAGCAGCACCGGAGTCTCACCCTCGTCGCCAGTGTTGTATCCTTGGGGCAGCCTGTGTAGGAAACAATCACTTGAGGCCAGAGAGCAGGCAGCTAACCAAAACCTCCATTTTATTTACATATATACAGAGAGCTTCTCAGCCGGTTGAAACCGGTTGAGCTAACCCATAATAATCTAACTCATTTGCCATAGCAACAAAACCATGACAACCAAATACACAACAGTTAGCTATTTTTATTTCCCTCTTCTAGCATTAAAACCAATGTGATGAGGCCTTCTGCACATACTTCTCCATGGGTGGACGGGGCAATTGTCCTATAATGATCCATTTAATTTTAATAGTCCTCCTGGATGGGCAGGGAGAGCCACTTTTCCCATCTGAGATCACAAGTTCAGAGCAGGGATTTTTACAATGATAAATATATATTTTACCTTCTGCAATGGAATACAGATATTACAAGTAAGATAAATGCATGCAGCAACTTACAAGTATTTTATAGAATATAAACCAGTGGTTCTCAACCTATTTACCATTGTGGCCTCAAGTTCAGCATCCAATACTACCTATGTGGCCTTGAGGATGTCACATGGGCCGCAGCGGTGTGCTGATTGGGCCACAGGCTGAGAACCACTGGAACACTAAACATAGCTTTACAAGTCTAGCAACTATCTTGAACAATATTAACATAGGTGAACTGATCGGGTTTCCAGCTATGAATTTGTCAGTGCTGAGCTGATACCTACAGACCTGGCAAGATCTGGCACCTGGTTTACCAGCATCACAGTGGGCCATTTTGGAAAAGTGGACCACCACCAATCAAAACTGTTATACATTTTTTGGACTCTGGTAATTCTACAATAAGGTCTACGTTGCCCAGGGTTAAGATGGGCTGCCCAAGGCTGGAGAAGGCCACAGGGCTTGTGGCATGGGGTTTTGGTGTGGCACAAACATCACAGGAGGCAATGAATAACTATATTATTCGGTGCATCCAGGGCCACCAAAAGGAGCAGGATATTAGTTATTAGGTCTTGAAGAGCCCCAAGTGTTCTGCTAGGGGAAAATCATGGCATGGTTGTAGGACTGCAACTCTTCTGGGTCCTGTGGTAACAGATGCATTCCCTTACGTACATGATCCCTTCCCAGGAGTCATGCAGTTGCTAGTTTCTCAGGCAGATTTCCTGAAGCAGAGGCAATGGGTATTAAACTTAGTATATCCTGGTGACAAGCTGCACTGAGAAAGTTACAGGATTGGAGAATGGGAGTTGGGTCCTGGCTGGGGCTTGGCAGGTTAGTACCATGGGACAGGGCATCTACCTTGCCATTTTGGGATCCAGGGCGATATGTGATAATTAAATCCAGTCGTGAGAAAAACAGGTCCCATCAAAGCTGCTGTTGGATTAAGTCCTTTGCTCTATGTAGATATTCCAGATTTTTTTGGTCAGTGAATACCTGGACCAGGTGACGAGCTCCATCCAGGTAGTGACATCATTCTGCAAAGGTGGTTTTTATTGCCAGGATTCCTTATCAAATATTTTGCAATTTAACTCTGTGGGGGTGAACTTCCTTGAGTAATGAGAGTTAGCCCATGTGATTGCTTGGGACCAATTTGCTGGAAGAGGACAACCTCAATCACTGTACGGGAGCATCAGCTTCTACAATAAAGGCTTGTGTGACATTGGGGTGAGCCAATATGGGAGCTGTAGTAAAGGTGAGGTTTAGCTGTTTGAATTCATGCTGGGCATGGAGAGACCAATGCAATTGGGCATTTTTCTGGAGGAAAGCGGTGAGGGGTTTGATTTGTTTTGAAAAAAGTCATGATAAACCATCAATAGAAATTGGCGAACCCCAGGAAGCGTTGCAGGTCATATATACCATATAGAGAATCAGCCGGTCCTGGACGGCTTGGACCTTGCATGGATCCATCTGGATCCCTTCTGGAGATAAGATGAAGGCCCAGAACTACATGGAAGCCTGATCAAAGGCACATTTCTTGAGCTTGGCATAAAGGTCATGCTGCTATAGGCATTCCAGGACTGTTTGGATGTGAGCAGTAAGCTGTTTCAGATAGTCAGAAAAGATCAATGTGTCATCTAGGTAGACTACTCTGTACTGGTCCAACATGTTTCAGAGAACAACATTTATAAAATGTTGGAAGGTGGCCAAGGAATTGATCAATCTGAAAGACATTATAAGATATGCATAGTGATGCAGTTGGGTCCAGAAGGTGGTTTTCGACTCGTCCCCTTTCCTGATTTGCACAAGGTTGTATGTCCTCTTTAGGTCCAATTTAATGACTATGCAGGCAGCCCCCACACAATCCAGCAGCCAGGGGTGAAAGTAACTTAAAGGACTTACCCGTACGCTGGAGTCTTAAGTGGGGGCGTGGCTTCGACCGGAAGAGGCGTGGCCTCAACTGGAAGAGGCAGGGCCTTTCAATATTTAAAGGCCCTGACTCTCTGGCTGTGGTTGGGAGCCCCAGGGCATTTAAACCATCTCAGAGCTACCAGCTGCAGAGGCAGCTGGGAGCAGCAGCAGGACTCCCGTGGTGATTTAAAGGGCCTGGAGCTCCGCGGCAGCAGAGCCCCGGGCCCTTTAATTTGCCTCTGAGCCCTGGGGCTCCCAGCCACCTCTGCAGCTGGTAACTCTGGGGTGATTTAAAGGGCCCGGGGCTCCCCACAGTGGCCGGGGCTCTGGCCCCTTTAAATCCGTGCCTGAGCCCGGTTGCCAGAGCTCTGGCAGTGATTTAAAGGGCCCGGGGCTCCCCGCAGTAGCTAGAGCCCTGGGCCCTTTAAATCACCACTGGGGAAGCCGGTCCAGTCCAGCACGGCGTACTGGCTCTTGCCAGTATGCCAGACCGGACCGGACCGGACCAGACCGGACCAGGAATCAGGAGCAGAGGGTAACAATTCCTGATGGTTATCTGATTCAATGAACAATAGTCAATGCAAAATCAGAGGCTGCCATCTTTCTTCTTGATGAACAGGACTAGTACACCAGCTGGCAATGTTGACTTGTGGATGAACCCCGAGGCAAAGTTCTCGCGGAGGTATTCTTGGAGCATTATCAGCTCAGGTTCTGACATGGCATTAATTTGTACAAATGATATTTTGGCTCCGGGCTGCAGCTCTGTCGTGCAGTTAGGTGCAGAGGTAGGGTTTCTGCATTCTTTTTTTCAAAAATATCGACATAGTCTTGGTATTTTGAGAAAAGTTCAGATGTAGCTTCAGCAGAAGTTTCAGTCTGGACAGTCACTCCCAGCTAAGTCTCTCATGGCTTGGATGCTGGTACAGAGCTGCCAACAAAATTCTGATGGAAAATAGACTTCCTTTGCCTGCCACCAAATAAGCAGGTTGTGGAGGGCCAGCCCAGGGCCACCCAGAGGATTCCGGGGGCCTGGGGTCTTCAGCAGCAGGGGGCCCTTCCGTTCCGGGACCCGCCGCCGAAGTGCCCCGAAGACCCGCGGCGGGGGCCTCCCCGCCGCCGAATTACCGCCGAAGCAGAACCCGCCGCCGAAGTGCAGCCCAGTCTTCGGCGGTAATTCGGCGACGGGTCCTGGAACGGAAGGGCCCCCCACCACCGAATTACTGCCGAAGACCGAGCTGAACTTCAGCGGCGGGTCCCGCGTCGGCGGTAATTTGCCGGCGGGAGGTCCTTCCGCCCCAGAGTGGAAGGACCCCCCGCCGCGAAGACCAGGAGCAGAAGAAGCTCCTGGGCCCGGCCGAAGCTCCTGGGCCCGGCCCCACAAGAGTTTTCCGGGCCCACCGGAGCGAGTGAAGGACCCCGCTCCAGGGACCCCAAAAAACTATCGTGGGGGCCCCTGTGGGGCCCGGGGCCTGGGGCAAATTGCCCCTCTTGCCCCCCCCCCTCTGGGCGGCCCTGTCTTGTGACGTTGTTTCCTCCATTACTGGACCAGATTACAACCATCAGTAGTCTAGAAGGAGTGGCCTTCTGTTGCAGGAAATGTGCAGGATCCAGGATGCTGCTGTGCCTATGAAGCAGTCAGCTGTGCCCAAGTCAAGGAGGGCCGGTATGATGAGAATTTGCTGGGATGTGCCAGGTATGTGCAACTGGATTGGCACCTGCAACTGGGGAGCCCTCTGGCAGGGCTCCGGGCATGTTCCAGTCAAGACCAAAGCATGGGGGAGGCTCTTACAACAGTGTTACTTGCTCCTGCAATAGCTGGTTCTCCAAAGTCAGCTGAACAACGTGGGCCTACAGGGCTTGGTTGTCTGCCTGAAGGTGAGCAGTCCACTCAGACATGTCTGGTGCTCCCCCGGCAAGAAAGTTAATACTGGAGGAACTGCACAAAACTCACCCTGTTAACATTCTAGAATCTTTGCTAGTGTCATGTGCAGTATTTTTCATATCTTTATATCAGCAGTTGTTATACTGTTTACAGCAAAAGGTATTCTAAGCTGAAACTCAACATACACAGTACATTTTAATGTCTTTCACAACCATATGATTACACAGTATAGTGTGTATATCCTGTCTTGCACACTGATAACATACAGTATCCTGTAAATAATCATCCATTTCTTCATTCTCAGGCTAGCAAAAGATCAACACTTTTTCAGTGAAGAAGAGATGGAGATACTGACAACAACACCGAACTACAGTCATGATGATGCAACACCATGTACAAATGATGTGAAACAATTTTCATCCCTGTTTCTGCCACCTCTTTACTCCTTGGTTCTAATATTTGGCCTGGTGGGCAATGTGCTTGTTGTGCTGATCCTGATAAAATACAAGAGGCAGAGAAGCATGACTGACATCTATCTGCTGAATCTGGCAATTTCTGATTTACTCTTTATTCTTTCCCTGCCATTTTGGGCTTACTCTGCAGCATGTGAGTGGGATTTTGGAAATACAATGTGTAAAATTCTTTCAGGGGTCTATTATGCTTTTCCATAATACTTTTGACAATAGACAGATATCTGGCAATTGTCTGTGCAACGTTTACTATAAAAGTTAGGACAGTTACCTCTAGCATCCTCACAAGTGTAGTCATTTGGGGTGTTGCAATATTAGCCTCTCTTCCAAGTTTAATATTTCACACTGTTGAAAAGGAAGGTGTTTATTGGACCTACAGCTCTCATAATCCGTCAGGCCATGATTTTAAAGATGAACATCCTGAGACTTGTCATTCCACTGGTCATGATCTTCTGCTATGCAGAGATTATAAAGACATTACTGAAATGTAGGAAGGAGAAAAAACGTAAGGCAGTCGGGCTTATTTTTATCATAATGAAGTGTTATAGTGAAATGTCTATTTCAGTTAAACTGCGTTCTCTATGTCCATTTTTATTGTACTGTGAATTCCTGTGCTATGATTATTATGCTTCTTTATCTTTGTGTGTTCCTAAAAGTTGTTTATAAAACCATTGTTTGAAAAGCTACATATGTTGCATATTTCTTATTGTCTTTGAGGAAAAGGGGCTTTAGCTCTGATCTCTGGGAAAGGGCAGGGATTGCTCCTTACACAGACACCAAGGGAACACACATAACCACAAAGGGGGTAGAGAGGAAGTGGAGCCATGGACCAGAACCCTCCCCCACACCAACCCACAGAGAAATGAAACCTGCTGGGTATGGAGTTGCTGTGCTATGCTAAAAGAGGTTGCAGCTGGTGCCGACCCTGTGTACCAAGAAGCTTGAGGAGGAATTTGGCACTTTGACCTTTGAAAACACTTTTTTTCCATATTTTCAGGAGCAAATATCAGTTTTGGTGGTTTTTAAAAATCAGGTGGGGTGAAAGTGAGTGAGGAAATATTATATAGCACTGGGGAACAGGATGGATTTTCCCACAAACCAGCTTTGGCCACCGTACAATCTCTTGGTGCTGCTTAGGAGGTATAAAGTGACTTTAGCCAACCAGAGAATCTGGCTGTGATAAATGTAGGGGGGGAGGTAGCTCCCTTTTATGGACACCCAGCCAGACAGTAGCTATAAAATCCCTCTTAGTAGCTGTTCTCTAATTACTCTACCTGTAAAGGGTTAAAAAGTCTCACTGCTATACATAGGAAAAAGGAAGTGAGTGGGCACCTGGCCAAAAGACCCAGTGGGAAGGCTAGAACTTTTTAAACTGAAACAAGATTCCCCCTTTGTCTGTCTGTTGTTGTTCTCCCGGGAAGAGGCGGACAGGGCAGAGCGATGCTGTAAGAAGCTTGGGGCCAGATATGAAAAATCCTCGGTATCATACCAGAAACTACTCATTTGAAACCCCAGATATGTAAGTAGAGCAGGAAATGTCTAGGAAGACGCAATTAGGTTTATCTCTTTTTATTTCTTTATGGCTTGTGGACTCCTCTGTGCTAACCCCAGGTGCTTTTGTTTTACTTGTAACCTTTAAGATGGACAAAAGGCAGCTTTTGCTGACAAAACAGTGGAAGTGTACACCCTACAAAGCTATTTTTGGCGGCAAAACTCTGCTGTTTTGCCGACAAAATAAAACCACGTAGACAAGAGGCAAAGAGCTATTTGCAGCAAAGTTAAAATGACAAAGCGCCAGTGTAGATGCTGCTGTTCATTATGTCGACATAACTGGCCTCCCCCAGTATCCCACAATGCTCTCTGTGACCACTCTGCTCACTCTTTTGAACTCGACTGCCCTGCACCTAGCTGCAGTCATGCGCGCCTCCCCTTTCAAAGCTCCAGGAAGTTCTGAAAGCTGAGCTTGCTCCTCAACTCCAGCAGCAAAGAGCAAATCATTAACGTGTAATCCTTTTGTTCTCCCTTGCACTAGGAACACAGCGATAGGCAGACTTGGGAGCGGGGGCTGTTGTGCTGTGCCATGGGGACTGCTGTCCTGTGCTGCTTTTGTTTTGACATTCCTCAGCACGGAGAGCTCACAGAGCTGTTGAGGATGCCACTCCTGGCAGCTGAGGAGGCTATGAGAGAACTCAGAGGGAATCACAGAACCATATTCTATTGGATTCCAGGGAGGTGGGCAGACGCAAGCCCACTCATGGCTAAAGGATCCTTCCCCAGCCTATGAGGAGGATCCACAGGGCCCGGAAACTCAAGTAATTATGGGGGGACAACAGAAAAAATAACAGGGATGGGTGTGAAGGTGAAAGAGTCAAAAATAGGGAACCTGAAGGGGACACCGAGCAGAAAACCCCTGACAGCACCCACTGCTCCTCAAATGTATCAAGGGAGCCAGCGGACTCCGCCCAGAGGAACTCTGCCCAGATGCATGAATGGAGGGAGAATCGGAAATAGGCCCCACAGTCGCAGAGAACCCCCTCAGCCAACATCCTCTCACTGGTGTTATAGACAGCCACCTTGGCCATCGCTAGGAGGAAGTTGACGAGGAGGTCCCGATCACAGAACCATGGGCAGGCAGGGAGAGGGGACTGGTGTTGTGGGGAGGTGGTGGGAAGAGACTGCTGTGCCATGCAGAGCCAGGGCTGATGTGTGGGGCAGTGTCCCCCTCCCCCTGCTTCAGGATAGGTTGGTCAGTCTGCTGTCTGAACTTAAAGAGACAACATGCCGACACATTCACTCTACCCCAACACACACACTTCCCCAGCACACACTCTGTTCCTGCCTCTCCCCTCAACACACATTTCAGTTGAAAAGTGGCTGACAAGCTCCTAGGATGCCCATGAAATGATGGGATTAAGAAACCTGCATCATGTGATGCTGTACCTGCCCCATGAGGTACTGCAAACCTTTCCCAAAGTACCCTGCGGCCAATTGCACAGTGGGATAGCTACACACATTGCTCTGTGTCGATGCAAGAGCTACTAATGTGGATGGACTCCACTTACACAAGGAGCATAATGTGGACATGCAACAGTGGTTTAATTAAAGTAGTTTAATAAAAGTGGAATAACTTTTGTCGACAAAACTCTGCAGTGTAGACAAGGCCTTAGTCTACTGCAACCTGCTTCCATGCATCCCAGTCCTCTGTATGCTCCCTGCACCCCCCTCATCCCTTCTCCATATCTTGCCAATCACCATATATCCACATAGATGCTGGAACTAGGGATGCAGGGGTGCTGCCGCACCCCCTGGCTTGAAGTGGTTTCCATCATATACAGGATTTACAGTTTGATTCAATGGCTCTCAGCACCACCACTATAAAAATTGTTCCAGCACCCCTGTATATCCATCCTCCCTGACAGCCTCTCACTCCAAGACCAGGGAACGTGGCTCTCTGACATCCCACTCCCTGCCCTAGTGAGTCTCAAACTTTCTGCTATCAAGCCTGACTTTTATTGAAGCAAATGAGCTCAGTCCCCACCTTCGGGTGAGTTAGTTATAGCAATAATTAATGCAGTACTAGAAGGATAAATGATATAAACTCACACTAGCATTTACTTTGCAACATTTCAATGAGATGAATGAGCCTGAAGAGAAACTGGGGACTCAGGGAAGGGGGTGAGAAATGGGCCTAAGGGAGGTACAAGCTGGGGATAAAGGGACTCAAAGGGAACAGGCTGGGGGTGCAGAATGAGTGGGAGGACGGAGACTCCCTCTCCTCTTTACCAGCTAAACCCTGAGATCAGTGATGAGCTACCAAAATTTTAACAACCGGTTCCCTATAAAAAGTTCTGATTTAAGGGGGCGGGAGCAGAGGAGGGGCCGGGGCAGGCGGAGACATACTTGTGCGGCCGGGGGCCCCTGCAGGGCCTGGGGAAAATTGCCCCACTTGCCCCCCCAGCAGCCCTAGAGCTTGCAGCCTCCTCCCCACTTACCTTGCTGGCAGCTCAGAGCAACTCCGGAGCTCAGCTGAGCTGCCCAGCTGATGCCGGCGGCTGGCCATGCTGCAGCTGGGGGGAAGTGGGGGAAGGGCCGGGAGAGCCTCAGCCTCCCCAGCTGGGAATCCTGGGAGCAACAGGATGGTCCGGCCCATGGACCGGAGTTCTTTGCCCACCCCCTGGCCCTTTAACAACCGGTTCTCCACGGAGGTCTAATTTTAGCAACTGGTTCTTGGGAACCTGTGGGAACCTGCTCCAGCTCACCACTGCTAGCTGCTGGCAACTGCTGCTACTTACTTCTTCCCCTCCCTGCTTTCTCTCCACAAGCACCTCCATGCTGGCTGGGCAAGAGCAGGAAGGACTGAGAGGAGAACTGTGCTCAGTCCCTACTGTCCTCCTGGATGCAGGAGAGAGAGACTGTGGTTGGAAATGGAACAAGCACACAAGAAATCTAACAGAAAATCCCATGCCGTAATTTGCATTCTTTTGCTTTCAAGATAGTCAAAAAGACAGACAAGAGTTTCAGGCCCCACCCAGACTCCACCTATAGGTGCTGACCCTGCAGTTTGGGAAACCCTGCCCTAACCACAGTCCACATCCTTTCCAGTACACAACCCTCCTCATTAGGCCCCTTCCTGGACTCCTGCCATTGGCATTCATGGTCTCAAATGATAAACTGCATTAGTGATAACTAGAGAGATCTATCTTGACGGATCAATGATCATATTGATAGATCTATAGAACTATGATCTACATTGATAGGTCTCTGATCACATATTGTATCATACATATCACGAACTGGTGTGGTTACTGGGTAACTGGTGTGGTGCTCTGGCTGGCAGTTGGAGGCAGGTTTGAAAGCTCGAAGCCTCTGGTAATTGGCTGAGCCTTAATCAGTGGGCGGGGCATTCACTCAGGCCAGGGCTTTATAAAGCCGCGCACAAGCGACCAGGGACTGCTAACAGGGAGTTTCGCAAGGGAGTTCTCCAGGTGAAGGAGGAGCTAATACAGCATCTGTGGGGTAAGTGACTGTCTGTAGTGTGTGTTTGTTTGTGTTTGGGGGTTACTTGCTGTGTGCTGAGCTTGTGTTTGTCAGTCTGTTTGTTTGTTTGGTTGTGTGAGGGACCGTGTGCTCTGGCTGGCAGTTGGAGGCAGGTTTGAAAGCTCGAAGCCTCTGGTAATTGGCTGAGCCTTAATCAGTGGGCGGGGCATTCACTCAGGCCAGGGCTTTATAAAGCCGCGCACAAGCGACCAGGGGCTGCTAACAGGGAGTTTCGCAAGGGAGTTGGGAAGGGGAGTGGGAGCCCCTCACCAGCCCTAACCCCTTTACTGTGGCCCTCCCCTAAAACCTGTAAACCGAACCACATTCCAAAACTACTTTCCGTAAACCACCCTTTCACTAACTAGGAGACAATGCAGGCAGAACCCCAGAGTGGGGCTATCCAGTTTATTGCGCTGACTGTCGCATGTATGATTACCTGCCCTGTGGGCGGGTGGCGTATGTGTGCAGTCGGTGCAAGGAGCTCCTGGCCCTCAGAGACCATGTACGGACTTTGGAGGCCAGGGTGGCGGAACTGGAAGAGCTGAGAGAGGCAGAGAGGTATGTTGATGAGGCTTTCCGGGACACTGTAGAATTGTCCCACCTCCGCTTAGACAGCTCCTGTGCTGTTGAGGAGGAAGAAGGGCCCAGGGAAGTAGAGCAGTCAATGGGAGCAGAGGGAAACCTTCCCGTAGTTGGGACCCTCCTTCCAGATGGTGCTGGGGTTGCCTCTCGCACTGAGGTTGCCTCTCCAGGGGAGGGAACTCCAGTTTCTAGGAAAAGGCAGGTGTTAGTAATGGGAGATTCGATTATTAGAAATGTAGATAGCTGGGTCTGTGATGACCGGGAGAACCGTATGGTGACTTGCCTGCCTAGTGCGAAGGTTGCGGATCTCTCGAGGCATCTAGATAGACTTATGTGTAGTGCTGGGGAGGAGCCGGTGGTCGTGGTACATGTAGGTACCAATGACATAGGGAAGGGTAGGAGAGATGTCCTGGAAGCCAAATTTAGGCTGCTAGGGAAGAGACTGAAATCCAGGACCTCTATGGTGGCATTTTCAGAAATGCTCCCAGTTCCACGCGCAGGGCCAGGTAGGCAGGCAGAGCTTCAGAGTCTCAATGCGTGGATGAGACGATGGTGTAGAGAGGAGGGGTTCACGTTCATTAGGAACTGGGGAAACTTCTGGGATGGGAGGAGACTATACAGGAGAGATGGGCTCCACCTAAACCAAAGTGGAACCAGACTGCTGGCACTAAACATTAAAAAGGTTGTAGAGCAGTTTTTAAACTAGGAGATGGGGGAAAGCTGACCGCTGCAGAGGAGCGTGTGGATCGGACACAGACTTCTCTTAGGGGAGAGTCTGATGATAGAGAATCTCCTGGTTATAGTCAGGAGCAGAGGAATGAGAAGTATAATGTAAGGGCCGGATCAGATGATAAACAGTCACATAAAAAAGAATCTGGCACATCAGAAAAAGGCAGGCTAATAAACAGGGACAAGTTTTTTAAAGTGCTTGTACACAAATGCCAGAAGTCTAAATAATAAGATGGGTGAACTAGAGTGCCTTGTGATAAAGGAGGATATAGATATAATAGGCATCACAGAAACCTGGTGGACTGAGAGCAATCAATGGGACACGATCATTCCGGGGTACAAAATATATCGGAAGGACAGAACAGGCCGTGCAGGGGGAGGAGTGGCACTATATGTTAAAGAAAGTGTAGATTCAAATGAAGTAAAAATCTTAAGCGAATCCACAGGTTCCATAGAGTCTCTATGGATAGAAATTTCATGCTCTAGTAAAAATATAACAGTAGGGATCTATTATCGACCACCTGACCAGGACAGTAATAGTGATGATGAAATGCTAAGGGAAATTAGAGAGGCCATCAAAATTAAGAACCCAATAATAGTGGGGGATTTCAATTATCCCCATATTGACTGGGAACATTTTACTTCGGGACGAAATGCAGAGATAAAATTTCTCGATACTTTAAATGACTGCTTCATGGAGCAGCTGGTACGGGAACCCACAAGGGGAGAGGCGACTCTAGATTTAATCCTGAGTGGAGCGCAGGAGCTGGTCCAAGAGGTAACTATAGCAGGACCGCTTGGAAATAGTGACCATAATACAATAGCATTCAACATCCCTGTGGTGGGAAGAACATCTCAACTGCCCAACACTGTGGCCTTTAATTTCAAAAGGGGGAACTATACAAAAATGAGGGGGTTAGTTAGACAAAAGTTAAAAAGTACAGTGACTAAAGTGAAATCCCTGCAAGTTGCGTGGGCCCTTTTTAAAGACACCATAATAGAGGCCCAACTTCAATGTATACCCCAAATTAAGAAACACAGTAAAAGAACTAAAAAAGAGCCACCGTGGCTTAACAACCATGTAAAAGAAGCAGTGAGAGATAAAAAGACTTCCTTTAAAAAGTGGAAGTCAAATCCTAGTGAGGCAAATAGAAAGGAGTACAAACACTGCCAACTTAAGTGCAAGAGTGTAATAAGAAAAGCCAAAGAGGAGTTTGAAGAACGGCTAGCCAAAAACTCCAAAGGTAATAACAAAATGTTTTTTAAGTACATCAGAAGCAGGAAGCCTGCTAAACAACCAGTGGGGCCCCTTGACAATGAAAATACAAAAGGAGCGCTTAAAGATGATAAAGTCATTGCAGAGAAACTAAATGGATTCTTTGCTTCAGTCTTCACGGCTGAGGATGTTTGGGAGATTCCCAAACCTGAGCTGGCTTTTGTAGGTGACAAATCTGAGGAACTGTCACAGATTGAAGTGTCACTAGAGGAGGTTTTGGAATTAATTGATAAACTCAACATTAACAAGTCACCGGGACCAAATGGCATTCACCCAAGAGTTCTGAAAGAACTCAAATGTGAAGTTGCGGAACTATTAACTAAGGTTTGTAACCTGTCCTTTAAATCGGCTTCGGTACCCAATGACTGGAAGTTAGCTAATGTAACGCCAATATTTAAAAAGGGCTCTAGGGGTGATCCCGGCAATTACAGACCAGTAAGTCTAACGTCGGTACCGGGCAAATTAGTTGAAACAATAGTAAAGAATAAAATTGTCAGACACATAGAAAAACATAAACTCTTGAGCAATAGTCAACATGGTTTCTGTAAAGGGAAATCATTTCTATTAGAGTTCTTTGAAGGGGTCAACAAACATGTGGACAAGGGGGATCCGGTGGACATAGTGTACTTAGATTTCCAGAAAGCCTTTGACAAGGTCCCTCACCAAAGGCTCTTATGTTAATTAAGCTGTCATGGGATAAAAGGAAAGGTCCTTTCATGGATTGAGAACTGGTTAAAGGACAGGGAACAAAGGGTAGGAATCAATGGTAAATTCTCAGAATGGAGAGGGGTAACTAGTGGTGTTCCCCAAGGGTCAGTCCTAGGACCAATCCTATTCAATTTATTCATAAATGATCTGGAGAAAGGGGTAAACAGTGAGGTGGCAAAGTTTGCAGATGATACTAAACTGCTCAAGATAGTTAAGACCAAAGCAGATTGTGAAGAACTTCAAAAAGATCTCACAAAACTAAGTGATTGGGCAACAAAATGGCAAATGAAATTTAATGTGGATAAATGTAAAGTAATGCACATTGGAAAAAATAACCCCAACTATACATACAACATGATGGGGGCTAATTTAGCTACAACAAGTCAGGAAAAAGATCTTGGAGTTTTCGTGGATAGTTCTCTGAAGATGTCCACGCAGTGTGCAGAGGCGGTCAAAAAAGCAAACAGGATGTTAGGAATCATTAAAAAGGGGATAGAGAATAAGACTGAGAGTATATTATTGCCCTTATATAAATCCATGGTACACCCACATCTCGAATACTGTGTACAGATGTGGTCTCCTCACCTCAAAAAAGATATTCTAGCACTAGAAAAGGTTCAGAAAAGAGCAACTAAAATGATTAGGGGTTTAGAGAGGGTCCCATATGAGGAAAGATTAAAGAGGCTAGGACTCTTCAGTTTGGAAAAGAGAAGACTAAGGGGGGACATGATAGAGGTATATAAAATCATGAGTGATGTTGAGAAAGTGGATAAGGAAAAGTTATTGACTTATCCCATAATACAAGAACTAGGGGTCTGAAATTAATAGGCAGCAGGTTTAAAACTAATAAAAGGAAGTTCTTCTTCACGCAGCGCACAGTCAACTTGTGGAACTCCTTACCTGAGGAGGTTGTGAAGGCTAGGACTATAACAATGTTTAAAAGGGGATTAGATAAATTCATGGTGGCTAAGTCCATAAACGGCTATTAGCCAGGATGGGTAAGAATGGTGTCCCTAGCCTCTGTTCGTCAGAGGATGGAGATGGATGGCAGGAGAGAGATCACTTGATCATTGCCTGTTAGGTTCACTCCCTCTGGGGCACCTGGCATTGGCCACTGTCGGTAGACAGATACTGGGCTGGATGGACCTTTGGTCTGGCCCGGTACGGCCTTTCTTATGTTCTTATGTTCTTATGTTCTTAAAAACACAGGTCTGTATGTTTATTTCACTGTGATCTCGGACTATAAAGCCTAATAATTAAAACAACAAAAACAACAGTTTTAGAAGGGATATAAACTCTTAGCTGCAGGACATAAGCCAAGCTCTAATTATTGGGGTTTAGGAAGAAATTTTACCTGTGAGCAAGTTTCTCCTCAATTGCCCACCACAGCTTTCTTGCAACTTCCTCTGAAGCAGCCGGTGCTGGCCACTACTGGAGACAGGATACTTGACTAGCCAGACTGTGGGTCTGATCCAACCTGGCAATTCCTATGTTTGTAGAAAGAGACAAGCCCCTTTTCTTTCATCTTTCCTACTTTTTCATCTTGATAAACAAAGTTCTTCCCTTACTCAGGAAAAACTCATTGACACCTGAGAGATTTGGAATTGCCTGTGATTCTTTGTGAATATGTTTTCTATATAGAATCATAGAAATGTAGGATTGGAAGGGACTTTGAGAAGTCATCAAGTCCATCCCCTTGCATTGAGGCAGGACCAAGTAAACCTAGACCATCCCTGACAAGTGTTTGTCTAACCTGGTCCAAAAAACCTCCAAGAATAGGGATGCCAAACCTCCCTTGGAGTGTATTCCAGAACTTAACTACCCTTATAGTTAAAAGTTTTTCCTACTATCTAAGGTAACTCTTTTTACTACAGATTAAGACCATTACTTCTTGTCCGACCTTCAGTGGACATGGAGAACAATTGATCACCATCCTCTTTGTAAGAGCCCTTAACATATTTCAAGACTGGCATGAGGTTCCCCCTCGGTCTTCTTTTCCCAAGGCTAAACATGTCCAGTCCTCTTAGTCTTTCTTTATACGTCATATTTTCTATATCTTTTTATCATTTTTTATTCTCTTCTCTAGACTGTCTCCAATTTGTCCACATCTTTCTTAAAGTGTGGCACCAAAAACTGGACACGGTACTCCAGCTGAGGCTTCACCAGTACCAAATAAAGCAGAACAATTACCGCCTTTGTTTTACATACAACACTCCTGATAATCCACCCCAGAATGACATTAGCCTTTTTTGCAACTGTATCATATTGTTGGCTCATTTCAATTTTGATCCATTATACCCCTCAAACCTTTTCTGCAGCACTATTGCATAGCCACTTACTAGAGAGACAAGGCGGGTGAGGTAATATCTTTTATTGGACTAATTTCTGTAGGTGAGAGAGACAAGCCACTTATCCCCCATTTTGTAGCTGGGGATTTGATTTTTCCTTCCTCAGTGTAGTACTTTGCACTTGTCTTTACTGAATTGCAGCTTGTTGATTTCAGCTCAATTCTCCAATTTATCACCATCCTTTTAAATTCTAATCCTGTCCTCCAAAGTACTGGAAACACTTCCCAGCTTACTGTCATCCACAAATGTTATAAGCGTACTCGCCACGCCATTATCTATGTCACTGATGAAAAAATTGACCAGTGCTGTGTAGGCCTTGCTAGAGCCCTAGGCATAGTTAACAGCAAGAACCAAAGGCTGTGATCCAGAGTAGGCCTGGCCTTGGCAAAACACCACAGTAGGCATTAGCTAACACCGAGTAAGCACATTCCTGTCTGGAGGGGGTGGTACAAAACCACACAGCTCTCTCAAGTAACTACATGAATACTTTCCTAAGAGATGGTGCAGGAACACACTGGCCCCTCGTAAGAGAAGGATGGGATGACAGGATAATGGATAAGAATGTTTTGTTCGCACTAGGACAGAGGTGGGCAAACTATGGCCCATGGGCCACATCCAGCCTGTGGGACCGTCCTGGCCAGCCCCCGAGCTCCTGGCCTGGGAGGCTAGCCCCCGGCCCCTCCCCTGCAGCCTCAGTTCACTCACTCTGCTGCCGGCACCATGCTCTGGGCAGCGGGGCTGTGAGCTCCTGGGGCAGCACAGCTGCAAAGCCCGGCCTGACCCGATGCTCTGTGCTGTGTGATGGCGGTGGCAGCATGGCCTGGCTCCAGCCGGGCGGCGCGGCTGTAGCGCTGCCAGCCACCAGTGCTCCAGGCAGTGGTGTAAGGGGGCAGGGAGTGGGGGGGAGTTGGAGAGAGGGCCGGGGAGTTCGGGGTGGTGGTTGGGGGATGAATAGGGGCAGGGGTTCCAGGGGGCAGTCAGGGAACAGGGAGAAGGGGTGGTTTGATGGGGCAGGGGTCCTGGGCGGGGGCTGTCAGGAATGAGAGGAGGGGTTGGATGGGGCAGCAGGGATCCAGGGGCAGTCAGGGGACAGGAAGCGGGGGATGTGTGTGGATGGGGCAGGGGTCCTGGGGGACAGATAGGAGGTGGGGGCCGGGCCATAACCCCCTCCCCTAACCTGCCCTCCATACAATTTATGAAACCCAAGCGGCCCTTGGGCCAAAAAGTTTGCCCACCCCTGCACTAGGAGGTACAAGAATAAGGGTGGTAGCTAGCAATGTCTGGATGTAATCCATAACTCGTTTGTATCAATGTATAAAAGGAGAAGTCGTAGGAGGGGTAACTTTGTCCAGGCAAGGGGGACAGCATCCTGCTATGCTGACTGAGCTAGTACCATTGTCATAGGCACAGGGGCGGCCCTAGACTAGCTGTGAGCAACTGGTGCCCTAGGTGAACCCTGCAATCAGCGCCCCCACCCCCAAGCCCCAAGGGCAGATCTAGGCTGAGGTTTTTGGTAAACTGGGAAACATTTTGCCTCTTTTTTCCTTTTAATGTTTTTAAGAGTTTTTTTTAAAAAACAGAGGCTTATTCGGTTTGTCCGTTGGTCCGTCTGTTCAACCAATGTTTCTGAGATCAGATAAAATAGAGACATGACATTTTTAGAACAGATTTCTACACGACAGCTAGATCATTCAGTCTGATTTCAAATAAAAATGCATTAAAAATGTTAATTATAATTTTTATTATTACAAATCCAAAATCGTCCATTACACTATCTTGCTTTAACTGCCATTACCACCACATCCAATATAGAAAGAAATAAGAAAACTCTTCAATGAACTTTAACCTTTATTTACAAAACACTCTGTGCTCTTAAAACATGACTTTTCTTGCTTTAAGTTTGAAAATTCAGTTACTAGTTCTTTTAGCTCCAGTTTTCCAGCTATTTCATGCTCTGTTGACATTGTGGAAAGTCTAACAAGTCTCTCTCGCACCATTGTTGAACGCAGATATGTTTTTATCAATTTTAACTTTGAGAAGCTACGTTCCCCACTAGCTATGGAAACTGTAATGTGTAGCGCTATAAAAATGTTTGGAAATCTGTCTGTGAGTTTATTTTCACAAACAAACTTCAGTACTTCTTCAGGAGTGGAATGTTTCTTAAGTTGTCTTGAAAAAGCCTGAAGCTCACTATGCAAATCTGTAGCATTAATGTCTTTTGAATTTTCATGAGTCAATGTCGACTCCAGCTTTATACAAAATTCTCTTCTCTGTTTTCTTTTTCAAGCCGTGGATATCATATAGAAAGCCAAATAGCTGCTGCATCTGTTGAAATCTTTTGTCAACCGAGTGAACAGCAGTATCAAGGACCGCGAAGTAGAAATTCACTTTGAATCTTTGTTTTGGGTTCTGAATGGGTGTGTCTCATCCTTCATACGAAAACTGCTGTTTCTTTTAACAAACGTGAACTGGCTCTGGTTCAAATTCTATTGGAAAGTCTATTTCTTCAGCAAGCTCGAGAGAATCTACCAGTGTTCTTTCGAACCCTTCATCACTTCTGAATTCCTCCAGAATATTTTTAGCTTGCTGCAGTTTTTGAATAGCAGAATGTATGTTCAAGTTCTTTTCCCAAAGCTGCTTGCTAATGAGGTTAATCTCAAAAAGGATATTATGCCACAAAATGAGTGAAGTCACAAATTTGAACTTGGAAAGGCCATTTGCAAGAGCTTCTGCATCTGAATGTGCCGTATTGCCAGATGATCCAGTAAAGGTAGTATCATCAGAAATTTCAATTAAGGCATCATAAATGTTTCCAAGTTCATAGCAAAGAGGCTTCAAAGCATCAATGTGATTCTCCCATCTTGTCTGACTAAGTGATTTCACAGTTAGAGAATTCACTTGGCAAGTCAGAATCTCCCAATGGTGTGTTGAGCCTGAGAAAAATAAACACGTTGCACCAGATCAAAGAAACTGCTTGCCTCCAAACAGCTAGCAGCATCATTGACAACCAATTTCAGAAAATGAGCACTGCAAGGAACGAAAAAGGCACTAGGATTTATTTCCATCATTCTCCTTTGCACACCATTGTCTTTACCCTTCATATTCCTCCCCTTATCATAGCCTTGGCCACATAGGTTTTCAACAGATAATGAAACTGTTTCAAGCTCTTGTAGAATAGTTTCAGCCATAAATGCTCCAGTCATCACCTTCAGTGTTACGAAACCCCAAAATGTTTCTTTATGAGCACGTCAACATTATCTTCATCTGCAGACTTTTTCCATATCCACAAAAAGAAAGATCATCGTCATTTGTTCAACATGACTCACATGTGGTGTACAGTCCAGTATTATTGAAAAGTATTTTGCAGAATGGGCAGCTTCT
The DNA here is from genome assembly GCF_020497125.1 of Mauremys mutica. Classification (NCBI taxonomy): domain Eukaryota; kingdom Metazoa; phylum Chordata; order Testudines; family Geoemydidae; genus Mauremys; species Mauremys mutica. The sequence continues at coordinate 214,450,264 of NC_059073.1, forward strand.
ACAATTTTCTTTTTAATGGCATTTGCTAGGATTTGAATCAGTTCATTCTGCATATTTTTCCTAAGTAATGAACCTGTTTCATGATCAGTTATTTTACGTAGATGCTCCTTCATGACTGGATCAAACAAAGATAGGTATTCAACAAATTTTTAAAATTTTCCATTACCTGGAGTGTATAATTTTTCATTTCTACTGCAGCCACGGAATGCTGAATTTTGCCTACCGAGAACTCTCACTAAAGCAATCAGACGCTCTAATATTTGTTGCCAATATTCTTCTTTTTCTTTGATCACACATAAATTTTCTTCATTAATAGTTTTTCTATTTTTTAATCGTAATTCAAATTCTTTCCAATTTTGAAAATATTCCAAATATTCTGTACTTCTTTCATGTGAAGAGAGAATTGAAGGTATGTTTTTCCAGTCCTTTGAACCATTTTCAGTAAGTGATGTACCTATCGCTTGATTTCTAAACAACTTGCAGCAAAAGCAAAACACAGAGTCCTTTGACACTGAATATTGTAACCAGTTTTGATGAATTTCTTCCCCATTGATGAGTTTCCTCTTGTAATGCTGAGCAGGGAATTTTCTTTTATTTCCATCCTTAGGGAAGGGAAATTCACAAACTTGTTTGGGTCCATGTTCCATGAGAATTTGCCGCACACTGTCATCACATCTGGGCCATGAAGCTGGGTCCCCATACTGTAACTTGTTTATAAGTTCCTCATCCTTTCTTCCTTCTACTTCATTTACTTCAATTTCTGCGTGTCTCTCTGAAAGTGAATAAATTTTCTCCACTTCCATATCAGTCTGATGCTGTGAGCTGCCCTCATCTAGAAGTAAGTTTCCATCATCTTGAGATTCCAAACTGCTTTTTTGTAGATGTAAGCTACCCTCATCTCGAAGTAATATACCTTCATCTTGATGTTCCAAACTGCTTCCATGCGGATGTGAGCTAACCTTCTCCTCTCCAAGTAAAATTCCTTCATCTGGATGCTGTGAACTGCTTCCATCTTTATTTGGATTAAAGAAGACATATTTCCGGAAGGATCCCTGCTGTTTTGCTTGGTCCTTTTCGTTCTCAGCCTTTCATTTATGATACTCAGCTCCTGAGGGTTTTCTTTTTCCTCTTTCTGCCATGGGGCATTTGAATATTGTTATGTACTGTGCTCCCGACTGCAAGCATTATAGCTTTAAGGATGGCTGACACACCCACCACATGGTTGCCGATTTAACCACATTGCAGCCATTCCAACACGTCTTTTCACTGCTTAAAGGTTCAGTGATTAGTAACATACACTCATTTACCTATTAAAACAGTTAGTTACAGCATTTATATGGAAACAAAATGACCTTTTTCGACATTATAACCCAACACCGGTTGTTTGGAAAGTAATCCCTTTTCTCACAGTTACCCGCTTGGAGTGTGACATTATCACTTTTGTGGTCTATTAAGCGTTAACGCTGTTACTTTTCTTTTATGGACCTTATTTATTACCTGTGAACCAGTTATAACAAAGAAAATTTCATAATTATACTGCCCGATAATAACGCTAATGTTTAATAATGCTTAAAGACACTCACATTTTGGATTTATAATGCTGAAAGATGTTATCCTTTATTCTTTGGCACCAAGAAACACAATTTTCCACAATATTCACTCGATTCTTTACCATCTACCTGCAATGTGTGTTATAATGACTGTTTGACGTGTATCAACTTGTGATATCTCCTCTCTACATGACTTTCCGGCTATGCGACTTTGATGTATATTTGAGTTAGGTGTCACTAGCATTGCAGCTCTTGCCACTGGCAGATGCGTTTCATTATGGTTGAGTTATTGCTTATCAAAATTGAGGACTGGGTCATCTTGCCCCTTCGTCGTCAATTAAAATAAAATCACTAAAATATTATTTATTTTGCAGTAAATAAAAGATTTGACATATTAATAAATTCTCAGAAATGTAGAGAAATGAATTATAATTCCCATCCCCTCCCTACGTCAAAAGTCTCACTAAAATCAAGATATATATGCCCACTGCTTCCCCCCCATCCATTAGGACCATTAACCATGTCAGAGAAGAAAATTAGGTTGGCTTGGAATAATTTATTCTTGATAAATCCACACTGACTATTACTCATCATCCTATTATCTTCTAGGTATTTACAGATAGTTTAATAATTTGTTCTACTACGTTGCCAGGTATCGAGGTCAGGCTGACTGGTCTGTAGTTCCCTGGGACCTCTTTGTTCCTCTTTTTAAAGATAGACATTATGTTTGCCCTTCTCCACCCCTTTGGGACCTCACGATTCTCCACGAGCTCACAAAAATAATCGCTACTGGTATGTTTAATTATTGTAAGGGGGTTTATTATATGGTTACACTGGGGTTAATTCAAGAAGAGTCTGATTGCACCAGGCGGCAAAGAGCACCATGGCTTCAGATAGCACCCATTTACCAACACCTAAGGGACAATGCAAGAGCCATTCGCCTTGATGCTGTGGCTCCTGCCCCTGCTGAGCTCACCACTGGACTTGTTCTTTAAGGGAAGAGAACCTGTGAACAGTGGAGAACAAAAAGCCTGTCTAGATTTGAACGGAGAGAGCGTTAAGGGAGAAAGACTGACCTCCAGAGATTAGGGCGCATCCAACATGGGTCAAGTGGCTGAGAGCTCTGCTGGCACAGGCCAGGCCCTCCATGTGCCAAAACTGCGGTAGCTGAGGCTCCCGCACCTCTCGGCACTGGGGACCAGGAAGCAGGATGAACAGACCCTAGGCTCACCAGCAGGGACAGGTAAGGACCAGGGACCGGGATGGGGGAGGCAGGAGCTCCTGAGTGGGTATAGTAGAGGATTTGATATGGAACTAGTTGAGAGACAATGAATATGCAGCCCCAGTTGTATTTTTTCAATTTCACTTTGGGCTTGTCTACTCTTGAAATGCTACAACTGCAGTGCTGCAGCTGTGCCACTGTAGCGCTTCAGTATAGACACTACTTACGCTGAGGGGAAGGGTTCTCCAATCAGCGTAGGTAATCCACCTCCTCAAGAGACAGCGGCTAGGTCAACAGAAAAATTGTGCCATTGATCTAGCACTGTCTACATGGGAACTTAGGTCAGCTCAATTACATCACACCCTGTGTGGGATTTTTCACACCCCTAAGCCAACCTCATTTCCTGTTGTAGATCAGCTGCCATCACCAAATATTTCAAATTATTTTTGAATATGCTACAAAAGTGCTTAGTACAGTCAAAAATAGGTGACACCTAAGACTGACCCAACTCCCAGTAAAGTTAATGGGAATACCCCAATGGAAGTTGGAACCTAAGCCCTCAGTTCTGCATTTAACATGCATTCTGAAAATTCAGCACTCTAACATTTCCATTAAGTTCTAAGTGGAACTGTTGCTGAAAGTCCATTTTTAGAAAAAGAAGAACTACTCCTTCACTTCTTGTAATAATTCTTGCAAAACTTCTGAGAGGCAGCAGTTTCCAAGCTTCTGAAGATGTAGACAGGGCTTATCACCCTAGGGTTCATGAGAACGAAGACAGTTATCCCTAGGAAGCTTGGTAAATCAGTGAGTATCTCATCTTTCTTGTCTCTCTTTCATATTTTAGATATATCTATAAATGTATTAAGTGGAAAGATATAGTAAATTATTAAGAATTTGCAATAATGATGGTGTAATTAAGCAAGGGACGCAGCCTTTCAGAACCATTCAAGCAGAAAACTAGGAAGGAAACAAGATGGGGATTGAGCTAGTTGGGAATGCAGTGGAATGAGATGCTGCCCAAAGCCTTAAGGACAAACAGGAGCAGGCTTGTTGAAAATGTCTGACAAACATTATATTAAAAACAATTCTGGATTTTAGTTCCAAAACTGCTTCAGGAAAACATTAGTTTGTAAACAGCTTCATATAAGAACATGAGAATGTTAAACATAAAATGCTTCATATCTAATCCAGGGGGTATCAGATTTATTGCGGGCCATGGGCTGAGCTCACAATATCTATTATTGTTAATGTGGATTTATATGAGTGAGTCCACATGCACTGTGTGGAGACTGTACCATTAGAGGCTCTCTTCTGTTTAGAAAGAATTAAAAGCTGTGGAAGGAGTGGTCCAGAAAAACTGCACTGGCTCTTGCAATATAAACACTTGGTAGAAGCCCTGTTTTCAAATAATGTACAATTCCATTGTAACTGAGCAGTAGTACTTTTATATAGGATAGAACAGTGATTCTCAACCTCTTCCGTACTCAGGCCCCCTTTTCCCCATTTAGCAATATGGAAAGGGCAGGGTGGTCATAACCCTCTGACACTTGGCAGTGACCCTGAGGTTGAGAATCTCTGGTATAGAGCATTATCCTCCATGTTTATATTTAACTCCACCCCCGCCAGGGTTGTGAATGCAGGAGGTGTTAAAGTTTGTGGCTTGTTTGAATTGATCTGACCTAATTTTCTTTCAAGCAGTTATATGGTAGAAAGTAGAATCTAGTTATTAAAGCCCAGGACTGGACACAGGAGCTCCAAATCCTATTACCACCTTTGTCACAGACTTGATTGTGATCTTGAAGAATTCACATAATCTTTTTTGCGCCTCAATTTCTCTTACTCACCGTGCTATAGTGAAACAATGTTCGTACAGCACTTTCATAGCGTCCTATTGTATCTAGGACTTTGCTAAATATATTCAGAACATAGGACATTTTGACTCAAACTACACAATCTCAGCTATATGTGGAATTAATTTTTTTTAATGAGGAACTATGATTAAAGGGAGAACATGATCTTTTTTATTTTAAATTGATTATATGTTGCCAAGGCTGATTCCCCACTCTGGCGCTTCGAATGCAGAAAGTGGGGGACAACAAGGATTCTAAAAATTAATACTGGCCACTCCAGGCTTGGATTAAACTCCCAAGGATTTTCTCTGACCTTGGATGGGTAGATGCTGCCACCACCCAATTGCAAAAAAACCCTTTTAGAGCCCAGGAAGGTGAACTTGGGAATTCCTTCCTGTGGGGTTCCCTCAAGCCCTTTCACCCCCCTCTAGAGAAGAGCTGAGAAAGAAAACAAAGGAAATCAACTGTTGCCACCAGCTAATTAAACAACATGTGCACAAACCTCTTAGAGACATAAAAATCCAATCCTGTTCTTTAAAAAGATAAATTTTATTGAAAACAAAAAGAAAGAAAATATATTTGGAATTTAGGCTTTTTGCTAAATTAAAAAAAAAGTGCAAGGATTAAGCATCAAGATAGCTCTCTTGAGGTCCAGTTTAAAGGTTACGAGCAAAACAAAAGCACCTGGGGTTAGCACAAAGGAATCCACAAGCCATAAAGAAATAAAATAAATAAACCTAATCGCGACTTCCTAGACATTTCTTGATCTACTTACATATCTGGGGTTTCAAATGAGGAGTTTCTAGGTATGATCTGATGATTTTTCATGCTTGGCTCAAAGCTTTTTACAGCATAGTTCCAGCCCTGTCTCTGCTCTCCGGGAGAACAACCACAGACCGACAAAAGGATAGTCTTGTTTCATTTTAAAAAGTTCTAGCCTTCCCATTGGCTCTTTTGGCCAAGTGCCCACTCAATTCCTTTTACCTATGCATGCAGTCAAACTTTTTAACCCTTTACAGGCAAAGCAAATGGAAAACAGCTACCAAGAGGGATTTTATAGCTAACTGGCTGGCTGGGTATTCATTCATTTATCATATGCCCCTCAAATCACAGACAGTGCGGGCCAGCCTGGTTCAGGTCGGGTCCACACCAGCTGGGATTTCTTCCTGGAGGTTTAGGAAACAGAGTTAATAAGATACATGTACCTCTAATTTTACTACTAATTACATGAAGAACTAAACAGTATTATTCACAATCGAGAACTACAATGACTTAGAAGACAGGAACATTTTTACCCTGCTGATTCTCGGAAACCTTCCCAGGAGAGTGCATCAGCCACTTTGTTAGAGGCTCCTGAAATGTGTTGTATTTCGGTCTCTTTGACTGTGCGAAGCCACTTTAGTGCAGCATGGTCAGTCTGCAGGTGGAAACGCCATCCCCAAATGTATGAGCATAGCTTCTCCAGAGCATACACAATGGCGTAACATTCTTTTTCAGTGGCTTTCCCTCTCAGAAAGTTTTTTGCTGAGAAAGACGACAAGATGGAATTGTTGATCTGGTCTTTCCTGCATTAAAACTGCTCCTACACCATGCTCGGATGCATCTGTGGTTACAACAAACGGTTGGTCTAAGTCCAGGGGTAAGCTGATTTAGGGCCTTTTGACACTTTTCAGTCCACTGAACTGCATTTGGCTATTTTTTCCTGGTTAGGTCTGTCAGTGGGGTGGCAATTGGGCTGTAGTGTGGTACAAATCGTCGGTAATACCCGGCCAAGCCCAAGAAGGATTGGACCTGCTTCTTTGACTTAGGGACAGGCCAATTTTGGATAGCATTTACTTTAGCCTGTAGGGGGTTGATAGTTCCTTGACCCACCTGGTGTCCAAGGTATGTTACCCTGTTTAGGCCTATTTGACATTTTTTGGCCTTAACGGTTAATCCTGCCTCCCTTATGAGCTAGAAGACAGCTTGGGGGTGTTCCAGGTGTTCTGCCCATGAATCTGAGAATATAGCCACATTGTCAAGGTAGGCGACTTCAAAATCCCCAAATCCAGCCAGAAAGTTATCTTCCAGTCTCTGGAAGGTGGTGGGTGCATTTTGCAGTCCAAAAGGGAGCACATTAATTTCATACAGCCCTACACGGGTGATGAAGGCTGACTTTTCCTTGGCTGCAGCATCTAGCAGCACTTGCCAGTACCCCTTAGTTAAGTCTAAGGTGGAGATGAACTGGGCATGTCCCTGTTTCTCCAATAGCTTATCTGTGCATGACCTTGGATAGTTTTCTGGATGAGTTACAGCATTTAGCTTATGGTAGTCCACACAAAAGCAGATTTCCCCATCGGGTTTGGGAACCATAACCACTGGAGAGGCCCATGCATTCTCAGAGGGGCAGATTACATCCATTTGTAACACCTCCTTGATCTCCCTTTCTATTGCGGTTTTGGCTTGAAGAGCCATCCGGTAGGGTTGGGCTCTAATTGGGCAAGCATCACCTGTGTCAATGGAGTGGTACACCCATTCTGTCTGTCCTGACGTGGCTGAAAAAATTGGCGCGAAGCTGGTGCAGAGCTCCTGGATTTGCTGTTACTGCTTACGCCAAAGGGTTATGGACAGGCCACCATTCTTCTGTGCCACCATTGCTTTTTCCTTCATAGTAGACTCCATCAGGCCACTCAGCATCATCTCTTTCCTGGTCCGTAAATTGGAGAACCTTGATTTCTCAGGAATAAAAGGGCTTTAGAGAGTTAACGTGGTATACTTTAGGTTTTAGGGTAGGGTTTGAGAATGCTACGAGGTAATTAACAGCTCCCAGACGCTCTCAGATCATAAATGGCCCCTCCCATGACGCTTCCATCTTATTGGCCTGGAGCGCTTTCAGGACCATGACTTGGTCACCTACTTTGAAGGAACACTCTCTGACATGTTTATCATACCAGACCTTTTGCTCTTGTTGAGCATCCTGTAGGTTTGCTCGAGCAAGGGCAAGAGAGTCCTTGAGGGTGTTTTGCAGGTTGGTTACAAAGTCCAAAATGTTAGTTCCTGGAGAAGATGTAACCCCCTTCCCCCCATTGCTGCTTCACCAACTGTAATGGCCACTTAACTTTGTGGCCATAAACAAGTTCAAAGGGTGAAAACCCCAAACTGGGACGTGGTACAGCCCTGTATGCAAAGAGCAACTGCTGCAACACTAGGTCGCAATCACTGGAGTGCTCATTCATGAATTTACGTATCATGGCCCCCAAAGTCCCATTAAACTTCTCCACTAGGCCATTCGTTTGATGGTGGTAAGGGGTGGCAACCAAGTTCTTTACCCCATGAGCTTCCCAAAGACGTTTCATGGTCCCTGCCAGGAAGTTAGTTCCTGAATCTGTAAGGATGTCAGAGGGGCAACCTACCCTGGCAAAAATGTCTGCCAATGCCTGGCTCATGCTTTTAGCCCTGGTGTTGCTTAGAGCTACTGCTTTCAGCCATCGGGTGGCAAAATCCATGAAGGTCAGTATGTACAGCTTTCCTCTGGGTGCCTTTTTAGAGAAAAGACCCAGAATATCCACAGCTACACCCTGAAATGGAACCTCAATTATGGGGAGTGGCTGGAGAGGGGCCTTGACCTGGTCTTGGGGCTTTCCCACCCTCTGGCACACCTCACAAGACCAGACATAGGTAGAAACGTCCTTGCCCATTCCCTTCCAGTGGAATGACTTCCCCAAATGGTCTTTGGTCCTGTTCACCCTAGCATGGTCACTAGGGTGATCATGGGCTAAGCTTTTCCCTATACTTAGTTGGACCTGCTGTCTCTGAGGATGCCAGTCCTCCTTGTGCCCACCAGAAAGGGTTTCCTTGTATAAGATTCCTCCTTCTACAACAAACCTGGACCTATTGGAAGAGCTGAGAGGCGGTGGGTCACTCCGTGCTGCTGTCCAAGCTCCCTTGAGGCTTTCATCCACTTCCTGCTCAGCCTGGGACTGCTCCCTTGATGATGGAGACATTAGTTCCTTACTGGGTTATGGACTTGGGCTTGGTCCCACTGGAAGCGATGCAGATGATGAGGTTGTCTCTGTCGATTGTGAACCACTTTCCACTGGTGCACTAAGTTGTATTTCAGGTTCCAGCTGAGCTTCTTGTGCCGGTGTAGCTGCTGCTTCAGGTGCAGGCTCTGTGGCGCTCTTTGGTGCTGGCTCCCCTGACTCTGGTGGAGTTGCAAGCACGGGCTCTGGTGCTGACTGCTCCACCATTTCCGATTCTTAGGCTGGTTTTGGCTGGGTCCCAGGAACTGGATCTACAGCTGCTGCTATAGACTTTGGTCTACCACCTCTGGCTAGGTCCCTGTAGGAGGCTTAGGAATGGAGTTAGGTGTGGAGGCCTGTTTAGCCTGGCTGTGGGTGACCATCCCCACCCTTTTTGTTAGCCTTACATGGTTGGCTAAGTCTTCTCCCAACAGCATGGGAATAGGATAATCGTCATAGACTGCAAAAGTCCATATCCCTGCCCAGCCCTTGTACTCGTAGACAAGTTAAAAGAGTTGGCCTTAAAGGGATGCACCATCACTTGGGCTTCTGGGTCGATAAATTTGGGGTCCACCAGGGATTGGTGGATGCTGACACCTGTGCTCCAGTGTCTCTCCATGCAGTAATGCTCCTCCCACCCACACTCACAGTTTCCCTTCGCTCTGGGGGTATTTACAAGACATCTGGGCCTGAAGGCTTTCGGTGGGACCCTGGGGTGATGAGTTGCAGTCAGCTGGTGCTCTTGGGGCAGTTGGCCTTTACATGCCCCAGCTCATTACATCTGAAGCATCGCCCAGCTGACTGTGGGCTGGGGTGAGGTGGGTGGTTGGAGAGCAGGGTGGTGGGACAAGAGGACATCTGAGGTTTCCCTGGCTGTGTGGAGGGCTCCTTCTTGCAAGGTGGGGCCTTGGGATGAATTTGATGATGGAGTGTCATCTCAGGTTGCCTTTTCTGGTATCCGTACCAACTGTTACTAGCTTTATTCTTCTCTGCCACCTCCACTCATTTGGCTCTGATCATCCCCACCTCGATTACAGTTTGGGTCTTCCAATCTAGGATGTACCTTTCTATTTCCTCAGGAACATGCTCTAAGAACTGCTCCATTTTTATTAGGAGAGACAGATCTTCCAGAGACTTTACATTTGCTCCTGATAGCCAGGCATCCCAAATTTTTATAATGTGGTAGGCAAGTCGGGAAAATGCCACATCTGATTTCCACCTTAGTGCCCTGGGCATGCTTGGGTATTAGCCCCATCCTAATTCTGGCCTTTTGTTTATATGTTCTTTAGGCATTTCAGCTGCCACCTCTGCTAAGGGTCCACTGAGTTGTGGCCTCAGCTCCAACATATACTGATCTCAGGGGCGGCTCTAGACATTTCGCCGCCCCAAGCACGGCGGCATGCCATGGGGGTCGCTCTGCTGGTCGCCAGTCCCGCGGCTCCAGTGGACCTCCCACAGGCGTGCCTGCGGAGGGTCCACTGGTCTCGCGGCTCCACCGAAGCCACAGGACCAGCGGACCCTCCGCAGGCACGCCTGCAGGAGGTCCACCGGAGCCCTGCCTGCTGCCCTCCCGGCAATCGGCCGAGCGCCCCCCACGGCATGCCACCCCAAGCACGCGCTTGGCGTGCTGGGGCCTGGAGCCACCCCTGACTGGTCTGGAGGGAGGTTGTATCCAAGGAAGGCCCTTTCACATTTTTCTAAGAAGGCCTCTGTATCATCACCTACCTTGTATGTGGGGAATTGTTTTGAATGGGGAGCAGTACCTGAAGGACTGCTAGGGCTACCTGATTGATCCAGCTTAGCCTTTTCCAGCTTTAAGCGCTTCAGCTCCACTTCTAAGCTCTTCGCCTCTCTCCTCTCCTCTGCTTCCACCTCCAAGTGCTTCTCCTCTTTCCTCTCCTCTGCTTCCACCTCCAAGCACTTCATCTCTAAGAAGAAATTCCTTTCTGCCTCAGTTAGAACTCAGCCTGAGTTAAAGACATCTCTCCATCCTGGCACTAGGATCTCGGGTGGGGAAGGGCTGACCCTTACTTTCTGGGAAGTCTTTGGTCCCCATCCCCTCCTTGCATTTCTGTCATGGAGCTGGATGTTCAGGCTTGATCTGGGTCTGTCTTCTCTGTGGCGTGCCACTTTGGGAAGACTAGCTGCTCTAGGGTTTCGGTGCCTGACCTCAACCTCATGCACTGTGCTGCTCTACTCTAACCTAGCTATTTCGTTGCCATGCAGCTAGAAAAAAAAATAAACTGCTTGTTGGACTCCCTGGCTTGTCAGGCTGAACCCTTTTCATGCCAGTTCCCCCTCAGGCAGCAAAGAAAAGAAAAGAAAAAAAAACTCCCTGGGCTTTGCAAGCTGACAAAAGCAAAAATGTGTCCTTTTAAAATTCGGAGGTCTGTGCTTCTGGTTCAAAATGATCCCAATGCTCTGCCACCATGTCAAGGCTGAATCCACACTCTGAGACTTCGAGTGCAGAAAGTGGGGGCCCGCAAGGATTCTAAAAATTAATATTGGCCCTGGGCCATGTCCTTACTAACTTCAATTTTCCCATCTTACTGTCTCCAACTTATCTTTTACTCATGCTAACAGATTCAATTCCCCATACTCCTCTATTCTTAGCCTAACTTAAACAAAACCTAATTTCTACTTATTTCTTAACCTAACATGCTCTGTAGTGCACACCTACCAGACCTCATCCAAATCACCAGCCACGTGACCAATACAGCTGAAATCAAAGAACCCTGACACCTGTTAAAGTGGGGCCTCCAATTGTTTTACCTGCTTATACATTGGAAAGGGGAAACCTTGTATTTGGACTCTGGAAAGGAAAACTTTAGGGTTCATTTTTGTTCTGTGAGCTGTTCTCGCTGCTGATGAGGGAAACTCCACCCTCTGATACGTCGCTATTGTCTTGTAGTTTTGCAACATTTATTCTGACCGCTGTGAGAAGGTTTTGACTAAATCCCCTTTTGGGATCATTTCAAACACAGCGTGCTCATTGAGCAATAATCTGTGATGGCATAACTGAATGAGTCAGGGCTGCAATTCTGAGTCCATCTTGCCTGAAGGGTCCCTAAATACACAATTTAGGAAATATCAGCTAGGCATACCAGCATCGAGACATACTAGCACCAGTTCATAAACTTATCAAACTCAGTCTTAAAACAAGTTAGGTTTTTTGCCCCCACTGCTCTCATTGGAAGGCTGTTCCAGAATTTCACTCCTCTGATGGTTAGAAACCTTCATCTAATTTCAAACCTAAACTTATTGATGGCCATTTTATAGCCATTTGTTCTTGTGTCATCATTGGTGCTTAAATTAAATAACTCCTCTCCCAGCCTGATATTTATACCTCTGATATATTTATAGAGAGCAATCATATCTCCCCTCAGCCTTCATTTGGTTAGGCTAAACAAGCCAAGCTCTATGAGTCTCCTCTCATAAGGTTTTCCACACCTCTGATTATCCTAGTATCCCTTCTCTGCTCCTGTTTTAGTTTGAATTGATCTTTCTTAAACGTGGAAGACCAGAATTGCACACAGTGTTTCAGATGAGATCTCATCAGTGCCTTGTATAATGGTACTAACACCTCCTTATCTCTACTGGAAATACCTCCCCATGTGCAACTGTATCAAATGCCTTACTGAAATCCAGGTAGATTAGATCTACTGCATTTCCTTTGTCTAAAAAAATCAGTTATCTTCTCAAAGAAAGAGATCAGGTTTGTCTGGCCTGATCTACCTTTTCTAAAACCATGTTGCATTTTATCCCAATTACCATTTACCTCTATGTCCTTAAGTGCTTTCTCTTTCAAAATGTGTTCCAAGATCATGCATACAACTGAGTTCAAACTGACAGGCCTCTAGTTTCCTGGGTCACTTTTTTTTCCCTTTTTTAAAAATAGGTACTATATTAACAATTCTCCAGCCATAGGATAGAACCCCTGAGTTTACAGATTCATTAAAAATGCTTGCTATTGGGCTTGCAATTTCATGTGCCAGTTCCTTTAATATTATTGGATGGAGATTATTCGGGGGCCCTGATTTGGTCCCACTAAGCTGTTTGAGTTTGATTTTCATGTCAAATGTGGTAATTGCTACTTTCATATTCTTGTTCCCATTAGCCACCCTGCCACTACCCCTAAATTCCTCATTATTCTTTTTAAGAACTGAGGCAAAGTATTTGTTTAGGTGTTTGGCCATGCCTAGATTATCTTTAATCTCCACCTCATCCTCAGGGTTTAGCAGTCCCATTTCTTCTTTTCTTGTTTTATTTTTATTTATGTGGTTACAGAACCTTTTACTATTGTTTTAATTCCCTTTGCAAGGTCCAACTCTGCTTGGGCTTTTGGCAGTTCTCACTTTTTCCCTACATTTTTTTACCTCCAAGAGGTAGCTTTCCTTCCTGATCCAGCCCTTCTTCCATTCCTTGTAGGCTTTCTGCTTTCTCTTAATAACCTGTCTGAGATGCTTGCTCATCGAGTTTGGTCTGCAACCCTTTCCTATAAATTTTTGACCCTTGCTTGGGATGCAAGCTTCAAATAGCTTCTGCAACTTTAACTTAAAGTAATTCAAGCCTCCTCCACATTGAGATCCTAGAGTTTTTCAGTCCAGTTCACTTCCCAAACTAATTCTCTTGATTTTTAAAGTTTGCCCTTCTGAAATCAAGGGCCTCAGATGCAGACCTATTTTTTGTCTATCCTTCCATTTAGTTTAAACTGAATTAGCTCATGATCACCCGAACCAAGGCTGTCCTCTACAACCAGTTCTTCTATGAGGTCCTTTTTACTTACTAATACTAAATCTAAAATGGCATCTCCTCTTGTTGGTTCAATGACTATTTGGTGAAGAAATCAGTCTGCTATCACATCTAGGAATATCTGGGCCCTACCATTATTAGTAGCACTTGTCCTCTAATATATATCTGGGCAATTAAAGTCTCCCATAATCATACAATTCCCACTAGTATTTATTTCATTAAAAATATTAAAGAGGTCTCTATCCATATACAAAATTGGATCCTCGGGGTCTGTAGCAGACCCTAAGCACTGTCCCAAAGGAGCCTCTCTTACATTTCTTCGCCAAAGTGATTTTGACCCAAACAAATTTTGTTTTATCCATTCCATCAGTTCTAATTTCTTAGTGTTCCCTCTAATTTTTCCCATGCATGTGCGGAATGAATCTTTTATGTGCATCAATATGGGGGTGATGCGTGACACATCACCTCCATATTGGTGCACGTAACAAAATTCATGTGGCGGGGGTGGGGCTGAGGTATTTGGAGTGTGGGAGGGCGCTCAGGGCTGGGGCAGAGTGTTGGAGTGCAGGGATGAGGACTCTGACTGGGGAAGCGGGCTCTGGGGTGGGGCCAAGGATGAGGAGCTCAGGGCTGGGGCACACTGTTGGAGTGCAGGGGGGTGCAAGCTCTGCGGTGGGGTCAGGGATGAGGGATTTGGGTTGCAGGCTGCCCCGGGGCTACAGTGAGGAGAGGACTCCCCCCATCTCTCTCGGCCCGCAGCAGCACCTGAGTTGGGCGGGAGAGGTGCCTCTCTCCCAGCTGCAGCAGGTCCAAGGCTAGGTTGGAGCCAGGGGTGGGGCACCTCTCCCTGCTGCAGAAGGTCTGGTGCTGGGCTGGGCTGGAGCCGGGGGAGGGACACTGCTCCCCGCTGCAGAAGGTCCAGGGCGGGGCTGGGTTGGAGCTAGGGGAGGGACACCTCTCCCCCACCTCGGCAGGTCCGGGGCTGGGGGAGAGGCACCTCCCACCACAACCCTGAGAGCCTGTGCAGTGCTTAATAGGCTGCTACATGGCCGTGCAGCTTAGAGGGAACTTAGTACTCCACCACCTTTATTTCTGTCTCTCCTGAAAATACATACCCTTCAATACTTGTACTCTAGTCATGACTATTATTCCACCATGTTTCTGTTATCCTTATAAAATCTGGTTTCACTTCCTGTACCAGTAGTTCTAGTTCCTCCATTTTGTTACCCAAACTCTCTGCATTGCTATACAGATATCTTAGTTGTTTCTGCTCAGCTTTGCCCAGATTTCTCTCCTGTTTAGGTACAGTCTTTCTATGGCCAGTATCACCTACATCAGGGGTTCTCAACCTTTTTTTTGCTGAGGCCCCCCTCAACATGCTATAAAAACTCCAGAGCTGAGAGAGGGTAAGGAGGAAACTTGGGGCTCCGGGCTGTGGGAGGGACCCTGGGGTGTAGACATAGTTTTACTTCTATTTGGGGGGGCAAGGGCTGGCAGGGCTCAACCCAGCTCCGCACAGCGGGGTCCAGAGAGGGAGCACCACCTCCACCCGTTAACTCACTCAGGAGGCCACCCAGCCTCTCTGGGCTGTGGGGGGACAACCAAAAAATATAACTCAAAGGAGG
This sequence comes from Mauremys mutica, assembly GCF_020497125.1. Lineage (NCBI taxonomy): Eukaryota > Metazoa > Chordata > Testudines > Geoemydidae > Mauremys > Mauremys mutica. The sequence continues at coordinate 214,465,264 of NC_059073.1, forward strand.
AACTCAGTTCAAAAAGTTTGAAAACTGCTCACGGTGCAGGGAGGGAGTAGCTAGGGGCTGTGTGAAGTGAGGGGAGTAGCACAGGGTGCAGTCAGAGGGTAGCTAGGAGCTGTGTGTGGGCTGGGGGAGCTCCCAGTGCAGCTCCCAGCTTCAGCAGCGGGGACGGGAGTGCTGGGGCTCCCAGCTTCAGCCTCCTGCAGCTTCTGGCTTTGGGGAGGAGGGGGGAGGTTTGCTGGCTTCAGCTCTGCACCGTTCCTGGCTTCGGAGGATGTCGCCTTCAGCCCTGCACTGCTCCTAGCTGGGGATGGGGGCGCTGGCTTCAGTCCTGCACTGCTCCCTGTTTGGGGGGGGGCGCCGGCTTCAGCCCTGTGACACTCCCAGCTTGTGGGGGAGGGCGCCGGCTTCAGCCCCATGCTGCTCCTGGCTTGGATGGGGAGGGCGCTGACTTCATCCCCACGCCACTCCCAGCTTCAGCGCTGGGGCTCAGGGCACCGGGTTTCAGCAGCGGGGCCCCACGGCCCCCCTAAAAGAGCTCGCGGACCTCCAGGGGGCCGCAGACCCCTGGCTGAGATTCACTGGCTTACATGACTGTTATTGTCATTAGCATTGACGCTATCTTTTCTCTTGATGTCCATTCTCTCTGTTGTTCCTTTCTCCATTGCTGTACCCTCTCTTCCTTGATTCTCCTCCCACTCAGTGTTAGAATCAGGCATGGAGATTACATGAGCATCTCCCAAACATCTCCCCCAAATTCCTAGTTTAAAGCTCTTTTAATCAGTTGTACCAACCTCCACCCCAGAAGTCTATTCCCCTCCCTAATCAGGTGGAGTCCATCCCATGAGAATAAATCTTCTGTCTATGAATGTCTCCCACTGATCGAATATGCCAAAGCCCTCCTTGTATAACATTGCTACCTGAGTCATCTGTTGATCATCATAATCTTGTCTCACTTCACTCTCTTCCTCTAAGGACAGATAGAATCCCAATGAAGATCGCCTTGCCTCCATTTCTTTAAGCATCTTCTCCAGCCTGGCATAGTCTCCCTTGATGCATTCCAGCAAGAATCTAGCTGTATCCCTTGATCCCACATGAAAGAAACTCAGTGGATTCTTTTCTGCTCCCATTAGGATCCTCTACATCCTGTATCTTAGTTCCCAGCAGATAGCACACCCTTCTGTTCCCTGGATCAGCTCTGGTGACAGGCCTGTCTATTCTTCATAGTAGAGAGTCCCCAGTCATGTAGACCTGCCTCTTCCTGGTGTTGGTATGATTCTCTGAGTCCCAGACAGTGTGTGTATGTGTATATATATATTTTTACTCTGTTTACATAGTGTACATATAAAATAAGTTGGAAGGTGGCAGGGACTTAAAGGGGTAAGAGCTGGTGACAGCTCCTGTTCTCCAAGGTCTGAAGCTTTGGTTAGATTGAAGCCTAAATCATCTAGTCACCCACCATGTGCACAGACCAGGCCAGAAACTGCAACAATACCCAGCAAAACTGGCCTGTACATATGGAAAGTGCATGGGAAGATGAGCAATATGAACATAATTAATACCAAAATACCTGAAGACTTCCCCATTCATGGCTCTGCAGTTTCAGAATGTGGGTAGAGGATAGGAGGGGAAAAAGCCAAGGAGATAGCTCTTCTCTGTAGAATCATCCCCAAAAATGCCTGTGGGAACTTACTGTGCGAGGATAGGGATTTCTTTGGGGATGATTCTGCAGGCAGCATTTCCTAAAGATGCCTAAAATATGCATCCCTGGGTTACTTTGAAGTGACAAGCAGACAGATCTAATGCACCCAGCTCAACAATCATCTCTCTGAATGTATACAAGCAGAAATAATTATTAGACTCAATCTTTTAAAAAATGCAAATAGTGATTTCCTTTGCAATTTGCATAGAAGATCCTACTCCTTGAAATCTTTCTTAACTGAGAATGTCTGTGAGGATGAGGGGAATTAATTTTTTGCAGTATTTTAGAAAATATATTTCTAGTTTGTACTAACTGAAAAATGTTGATATTTCATTGTATTGTTTGCTTCCTCACCCACATTTGCTTTACACATGAGATAGAAGCACTTGTGGTTTGGCCTTGGAGACAGTCTGTTTCAGGGAAGGATCTTGATACTAGAGCTCTGCTTTTGCTTCCCTCACAAAATTTACCCTCTGAATCTCCACCATATGAAAATTACTTGATCCAGAGAACGGGAACTGTCACCTATGCATTCTCACAACAGAGCTATCTCTAAACACAAAACAGGCTGAGAGACATCCCTCAGAGACGGACATTATCATCCCTGCTAAACAGGGTCTTCACATAGTGAAATTTTCCAGCCAGATTTTAAGATGAGAGAAAGGTCCCTGCCCCAACCCCAAGTGCTTGATTTTTTATGTACACTCCTTTATTTCTCAATGGGTTAGCCCATTTCATGGCAGGTAGGATCTGGCTAACCTGTGTGCCTTACTAAGTCTCTTCTGTAGACAATCCTGACAGACTTTAAAGTGGGAGTGACTGTACACAAAGTATAATAAAATGCCGAGACAGACAAAATTGGATTCTGAATAGGGAACACTTCTGCTAAATTTTGATACAAGGTGGATGAGACAATATCTTTTATTTCACCAGCATCTGTTAGTGAGAGATACACACTTTCAAGCTTACACAGAGCTCTCCTTTAAACTTCTCTCTCTAATATCCTGAGACCTACCTGGCTACAATAACACTGCATATAACCAATTTTGACACCAGCAGTCTAAAAGCAGAACGTTTCATATGTGAGTTTTATTGGTTTGTTTGATTGGTTGGTTGGTTTTTTTTGCACCATGTGCAATATTCTAAATTAGGAAACCTTTCTGCTAAACTTTGCTACATGCAGTCTAGCAAGAGAATGTTTTATTCAGTTGGGTTCCCTTCCCCCACCCCCACATACTATATTCCAGTTGATCATAAAAAATAAATCTACATGAGAGCATCATCTAGCAGCATTGTCCCATATTGGGATGAGAACTGCAATCTGCTTTGTAGAAAATCAGGTGACTATGGTAGAGTTTAGTACAAAAACCAAGAGACATAGCCCCTCTTCATTTGGTGGAAGTATATAGTTCATTGAAGTTAATGGAAAGGCTTGACTTCATTGGGCTTCAGATCAAAACCTTAAATCTTTTAATGTTCCTTTCAGTGCTCTGGATCACTCAATCCTGCAGTTTTAGGAAGCAAATCTCAAATCTAATTTCCCATGGTAGAAGTTCCAGAATGTGTGTTTAAATTTAATATTATTGAAATCTGTAACATTTTTAAATCAAATTACACACAAATTATCCTTTGATCTTTTTAAATGTCCAAAGCAAAGTATCAAGATAAATAGTGAGTGGAAATTCTTTGGTACTTTCATCAGATAAATTCAATAATCTCTTAACCCTTATAAAGTATTGTCTGCTTGACAGTGACCAGTGAAAAGTGTTGATTAAATTATTATTTCTTTCCATCATAATAGCAGCTACTGAGATTGAGGTCCCATTTTATTTGGCCAGTGGTGGGCAACGTTCGGCCCATGGGCCACACTTGGTCCATCAGGGTGATCCGCTGGTGGGCTGCAAGACAGTTTGTTAACATTGTCCGTCCGCAGGCATAGCCGACCACAGCTCCCAGTGGCTGTGGTTCGCTGTTCCCAGCCGATGAGAGCTGTGGGAAGTGGCAGCCAGCACATCCCTGTGGCCCATGGCTTACTGCTGCTCCTGTTGGCCAAGAACGGTGAACTGTGGCCACTGAGACCTGTGGGCGGTCATGCCTCCAAACGGTCAGTGTAAACAAACTGACTTGCGGCCTGCCAGCAGATTACCCTGATGGGCCACGTGTGGCCCGTGGGCCAAAGATTGCCCACCACTGTTCTAGGCACTGTACCTAGACACAGTAAGAGACAGCCCCTTCCCAAAGAGCTTACCATGTAGACAGACCAAGTATATTCATCCATGTTTACAGATGCAGAACCAGGGCCGGCTGCAGGCACCAGCAAAGGAAGCAGGTATTTGGGGTGGCCACTGGAAAGGGGCGGCACATCCAGGTCTTTGGCAGCAACTCAGCGGTAGGTCCCTCATTCCTTCTCAGAGGGAAGGACCTGCCGCCAAATTGCCACCAAAGAATGAAGTGGCATGGTAGAGCTGCCACCGAAGTGCCACCAATTGCGGCTTTATCTTTTTTTTTTTTTTGCTTTGCTGCTTGGGGCGGCAAAAAAGCTGAAGCCGGCCCTGTGCAGAACTAAAGAACAGAGAGATAAAGTGACTTCCCCAGTGCCACACAGACAATCTGTGGCAGAACCAGGAATTGACCCCAGATCTTCAGAGTCCCAACCCAATGCCTTAATCCGAAGACCATCCATCCTCCCATAATCTCATTATGAAATGTAAGGCCCTATCAAATTTGCCATTTGGACCCAGAAAATAAAGGTATGTTTCTGCATGACAAAAATACAACCTAACTCTCATGAACTAGTTTTTGTTGTTATCAAATAAATAAAAGAGAAACATATAAAGATAGGTTAAAAGAGCGAACAGGGCAAGAAAAGGGAAAAGAAAGCTCCTTTGCAAAAGGAAAAGATAGATAGCATGTGACTGAGTTAGAGAGAGAGATCTTACCCTTCCAAGTGTTTCTGCAGAAAGAGGCAACTTCCCAGGTTCACAGCCCCTCAGGCTTGTTATCACCACCTTGGGATTGACCCAATCAGATGTTGTTCTACATCAGTGTCATAGAATTCATTTTCATGAATCAATCCTATAATCCCAAGGTTTTTAAACAAGAGCCACCCCCACCTTAACTGCCTTATTCTTATCTAAAAAAACAGACTCCATGCATTTTTCCTGCCATGTAGCCCTTTTGCATAGGAGCTTTAATAAAAGTTAAAACCATAAGCCCTTAGTAACAAATGATTTTAAAAGTTTTCCCTGGGATATCATACAGGGAGATCTGGATGACCTTGTAAACTGGAGTAATAGTAATAGGATGCAATTTAATAGTGAAAAGTGCAAGGTCATGCATTTAGGGATTAATAACAAGAATTTTAGTTATAAATTGGGGACACATCAGTTGGAAGTAACAGAGGAGGAGAAGGACCTCGGAGTATTGGTTGATCACAGGATGACTATGAGCCGCCAATGTGATATGGCCGTTAAAAAAGCTAATGTGGTTTTAGGATGCATCAGGCGAGGTATTTCCAGCAAAGATAAGGAGGTGTTAATACCATTATACAAGGCACTGGTGAGACCTCATCTGGAATACTGTGTGCAGTTCTGGTCTCCCATGTTTAAGAAGGATGAATTCAAACTCGAACAGGTTCAGAGAAGGGCTACTAGGATGATCCGAGGAATGGAAAACCTATCTTATGAAAGGAGACTGAAAGAGCTTGGCTTGTTTAGCATAACCAAAAGAAGGTTGAGGGGGGATATGTTTGCTCTTTATAAATATATCAGAGGGATAAATATTAGGGAGGGAGAGGAATTATTTAAGCTTAGTACCAATGTGGACACAAGAACAAATGAATATAAACTGGACACTAGGAAGTTTAGACTTGAAATTAGACAAAGGTTTCTAACCATTAGAGGAGTGAAGTTCTGGAACAGACTTCCAAGGGGAGTAGTGGGGGCAAAAGATATATCTGGCTTTAAGACTAAGCTTGATAAGTTTATGGAGGGGATGGTATGATGGGATAGCCTAATTTTGGCAATTAATTTGGCAATTGAGCTTTGATTATCAGCAGGTAAGTGTGCCCAGTGGTCTGTGATGGGATGTTAGATGGGATGGGATCTGAGTTACTACAGAGAATTCTTTCCTGGGTGCTGGCTGGTGAGTCTTGCCCACATGCTCAGGGTTTAACTGATCGCCATATTTGGGGTCGGGAAGGAATTTTCCTCCAGGGCAGATTGGCAGAGGCCCTGGAGGTTTTTCACCTTCCTCTTCAGCATGGGGCACGGGTCACTTGCTGGAGGAATCTCTGCAGCTTGAGGTCTTCAAACCACAATTTGAGGACTTCAATAACTCAGACATAGGTTAGGGGTTTGTTACAGGAGTGGATGGGTGAGATTCTGTGGCCTGGATGTGCAGGAGGTCAGACTAGATGATCATAATGGTCCCTTCTGACCTTAAAGTCTAAGGCCTTGTCTACACTACAAGACTATTTCGAATCAACTTAGTTCGAATTTGTGGATTCGACCTTATGAAGTCGAATTTGTGTATCCATACTAAATACACTAATTCGAATTTCTGAGTCCACATTCACGGGGCCAGCGTCGACTTTGGAAGCGGTGCACTGTGGGAAGCTATCCCACAGTTCCCGCAGTCCCCGCTGCCCATTGGAATGCTGGGTAGAGCCCCCAATGCCTGCTGGGGGAAAAAATGTGTCGAGGGTGGTTTTGGGTAACTGTCGTCATTGAACCGTCAATCACGCCCTCACTCCCTCCCTCCCTGAAAGCGCCTGCGGGCAATCTGTTCGTGCACTTTTCTGGTCAGTGACAGCGTGGACGCCACAGCACTGCAAGCATGGAGCCCGCTGCGATCCTCGTCGTTTTCTCCTCCTCGCACTTTATCGTCCACCTCTTCCACATTCAGCTGCTGAGAAATTGGGCTACTTTTCAATGGTTCTGCAAGCACTGGGGGACCATAGGGGACGTTTTACCAACATGAACGTCGGATGGCCGGGCAAGGTTCCTGATGCGTGTGTTCTCAGGAACTGTGGGCTGCTCAGACGCCTGCAGGAAGGTAGTTTCTTCCCGGACCACGAAATAACTGTTGTGGATGTGCAGATGCCTATAGTGATCCTCGGTGACCCAGCCTGCCCGCTAATGCACTTGCTCATGAAGCCCTATACAGGCGCCTGGGACAGCGACAAGGAACTGTTTAAATACCAGCGAGTAACGAGCAGCGTGACCTGTGACTGTTCAGTTTCTTTACAGAGAAGCTGAACCTGCCCCTGTTTCTTTACCCAGTTACTGTTGACTCTCCTCTTCGGTTAAATACCCCGTTCTCCCCGTTTCCCCCACTTCCAAGACACGTGTAAAAATAAAATACATGTCACACTGTTACTGAGGAGAGGTTTCTTTATTCATGACTTTTCGTTAAAGGGTTGAAACTGGAACGCAGACTGTGGTGGGTAGGGTGTGCGCTGATGTAAAGACCGCCTCTAAACTCAAGGAATGACAGGCTCCTGCTCCTACAGCGGTCCGCAGTGCCGGACTGCTTGTTTCAACGGAGCCTGCCATCCCTCCTTTTTGGGATTCTGTGTGCGGGGGGCTATGTGGCCTTGTGGCGGAGGAGGACGGATACAGATTCCTCTGCTGTGTGACTCAGCGGTCCAGGACAAGGACCGCTGTATAAGATCTGTAACCACCCTCCCCCGCTAAAAAGTCACATCCCCACCGCCCACACAGAACCTGGAAACCACCTCCCATACCGACCACGGTGCCTACTGACTGCACTGTGTGTGTGACCCGCTGCTGATCCGGCCCCCGTGTCTGTACCCTGGCAAAGGTGCCTGTCCTATGCAATTAGCAACGCACTTCCCCACGCACCCCATTTAAACAAAGTCTTCAGTGAAAAAACATGACGGAAACAGTACTTAACAGCAAAGTATTTTTATTACTTAAGTACACAGTTATGGGATGGGACTGGGATTGGGACTTGTTTGAGTCCGGAAGGGAAGGACTTATGCAAACGTAGGGTATGAGAGCTTTTGGTTACTTGAGCACTCTGCTGGGGTGCAGTGACAGTATTCACGGCCCAGGGCGGGCATCCTCCTGGTTATTTAGGGTGAGGGGGGTATGTGACTTTGTGGCGGGGGAGGGCGGTTGCAGAGATACTGCCGGGGGCTCTGTCCTGCAGCGGTCCTGCAGAACATACACAAGTCGCCGGAGCGTGTCCGTTTGCTCCCTCACTAGAACAAGCATTGCTTGAGTCGCCTGCTTGTGTTCCTCACGCCACCTCTCCTCCCATTCGCTGTGTGAGCGCTGATACAGAGAGACTTTCTCCCTCCACTGCCTCTGCTGGTCCGCCTCGGCTAGGTAGCAGCGCACACATTCATCGAAAACCGTGTCCCTTGTCTTTTTCTTTCGCTGCCTAATCTTCGCCAGCCTCTGCGAGGGGGATGCTGTGGAAGGTCTGGAGACAGTGGAAGCTGTGAGATGGGAAACAGTTAGTGAATTCCTTGCAAAGATACTTTTTTGCGAACAATTAACTGAGTCTAGGCTGTCTCTGTGAATTTTGGGTTGAGACCCCTGTGCCTGCTGTTGCACAAATCATTTGCGCGGTGGATTCTGGGTAAATGTTGGCAGTCATTCCTTCCTCCGGGAAAGCAACGGCAGACAATCATTTCGAGCACGTTTTCCATGAAATGCCCTGGCACACGCCATAGCGTGGCAACAATGGACCCTATTTTGCCTTTTGTGTATGTCACCGTATGTGTACTAGATGCCGCTGACAGAGGCGGACCAGCAGCGCTACACAGCAGCATGCTTTTGCTTTTGCATGACAGCAGCGATGGTTACCAGGCATACTGCACCGTCTACCATACCATGAACTGGTAAGAAGACGGTAATCAGATGGTCATGGTTACCTGTCCTTTTGCACTGCGCCATTTGGTGCTGTCATAAGTGCCCCTGGCCGATCAGCCAGGGGCGCAAAAGCAAAATTTGGGAATGACTCCCCGAGTCAATCCCTCCTTTTTGGGTATCTAAAAATAGAATCAGTCCTGCCTAGAATATGGGCAACTGTACTAGAGAACCACTGTATCATAGAACCAGAGAGCACAGCTGCTCTCTGTCCAATCATGCATAAATTTGGAGCTGAATGCTATTCACAGGGTGTGCTCCTGAAACAACCCCAGCTGTTCATCCCGCTCTTCCCCCAGCCTTCCTGGGTTCCAATACCATTGTCCCCCCACTTGTGTGATGAAGTAATATAGAATGCATGAATAAGACACAGGTAGTCGTTTGTGAGAAATGAGTGGAAGGAAGCCTCCAGCTGCAATGATAGTCCAGAGATGACATTAAGGGGTGTGGAGGAGGGAGCCAATCATCCCTCTGCTAGTCCAGGGGCAATTGAATCTTTTCTTTACAATGAAGGGTGGGGGCTGATGGAGCTCAGCCCCCTGTTGCAATGATGAGGAAGGTTACCAGCCATACTGCACCATCTACCATGAAAAATTAGGACCAGGCGACCTTGATCGACCGGTCCCAAGCAAGTTGGTATGGTTGTTATGGTTACCAGTCCTTTTGCACTGCCCCATGTGCCAATAGGCTGATGATGAGGACGGGTAGCAGTCCTATTGTACCATCAGCCACCCATGGCGGGGTGGGAGGAAGGATGTTGTTGTTGAGTGCTGCAGCAGCGCGTCTATCTGCAGCATTCAGTACAGATATGGTGACATGTAAAAGAGTCAACAGAGGATTGTTTTCCCTTTAACTTCTGGGGGTCGGGGGGGGGTGCGTAAATTGCCGAGCTATGCCCCGACCCACCGCGGACACTGTGTTTGACCCTATAAGCATTTGGAGATCAGCCAAGAATGCAAATACTTTTCGGAGACAGCAGGAACTGTGGGATACCTTGCGTCCTCGTTCCCCCCTCCCTCCATGAGCGTCCATTTGATTCTTTGGCTTTCCGTTACGCTCGTCACGCAGCTGCGTGCTGAGTCTGTGCTATGCCGTCTGTCCGTTTATTTATTAAAAATACTTTGGACCAGGCGTAACGTAACAGTTCTTCCCCTACTTAGATGCAGGAGTCTCCTAGCGAGATCACCGTGAGGACGGGCACTGAAGGAGATAGAGAGCGCATGCTGCGTGAAATCTAGCACGAACCACGGACCTATGCAGCCGTGCTCTGGGAGGCAGTGCTCCCTGAATACCGCATGAAAGCCTCGCGCGGAAAAGTGTGCTATCACGGAGCACCCAATAAGGCAGCTCTCCCCAGGAACCTCCTGCTGATGCTTATCGATTAACGGCAGGAGAGCTTCGTGGAGTTCTCCCAGGAGGATTTCTGTTCTATCCCCATATCTAGAGAGACCTCCTTTTCACACACTTCAGATTCCTGTTATATTAAGAATAAAAGTTAACATGGTTAAAGCACTTACCGACTGCTCCTACCCCTGATTCAGGATTCGGGTTCCTGGCCGGGGAGGATTGGTAGGGGATCTCCGTGACGGTGATGAAGAGATCCTGGCTGTCGGGGAAAGCAGTATTGTAAGCGCTGTCGCCTGCCTCGTCCTCCACAAACCCTTCCTCATGTTCCCCGTCCGTGAACATCGTCGAGGAACTGTCCGTCGACACTGTCCCATCATCAGAGTCCATGGTCACTGGTGGGGCAGTGGTGGCAGGCTCCGTAGCATCCGTTGGCCGCTTTGATTTTTTGGTAGGCTTGTCTGGGGTCCTTGATTTTCACGCGGCACTGCGTTGCATGACGGCTGTATCCTCTGTCTGTATCATGGCTTTGGAGACCTTCTCGTAGGTCTTTGCATTCCGTTTGTTGGAGCGCAGCTCCGAAAGCACAGACTACTCGCCCCCCACACCGATCAGATCGAAGAGTTCCCAGTCAGTCTATGCCGGGTCCCTCTTTCTATTCAGAGATTATATGAACTCCTCTGCTGGAGAGCTCTGCATTGCTGCCGGTGCTGCTGAGCTCGCCCCAATGTCCAACCACAAAATGAGATTCTAACTGTCCAGAAAGGAAAAGGAATTCAAATTTTCCCGGGTCATTTCCTGTGTGGCTGGTCAGAGAATCAAAGCTCGGACTGCTGTCCAGAGCGTCAACAGACTGGTGCACTGTGGGATAGCTCCCGGAGCTACTAAGTTCGATTTCCATCCACACCTACCCTAATTCGAACTAGCCATGTCGAATTTAGCGTTACTCCACCTGTCGGGGTGGAGTACCGAATTCGAACTAAAGAGCCCTCTAGTTCGAATTAAATGGCTTCCTGGTGTGGACAGTTGAGCGGTTAGTTCGAATTAACGCTGCTAAATTCGATTTAAAGTCCTAGTGTAGACCAGGCCTAAGAGTCTATGTTTTAGACTAAAATTGGTTATTTTTAGTGAGGACAATTTGAAGCTGCAGCAAAACCCTCGTTAGCAAAAACAGCATCTGTGAGTCAGTGGATCAGAGATAAGCAGGGGCGGATCCAGACCCCAGCACGCCAAGCGCATGCTTGGGGCGGCATGCCGCGGGGGGCGCTCTGCTGGTCCCCGGGAGGGCGGCAGGCGGCTCCGGTGGACCTCCCGCAGGCGTGCCTGCGAAGGGTCCTCTGGTCCCGAACGGCTTCGGTGGAGCCGCGGGACCAGCGGACCATCCGCAGGCCCCCCGTGGCATGCCGCCCTGTTTGGGGCGGTGAAATGTCTAGAGCCGCCCCTGGAGATAAGAAGGCTGCTTCTTCCGCAAACTTTTTAACAAATGCAAGTAAAAGTTATATTAAGTCTTGTAAAGGGATAAGCACTTTAAAAAACAAACCTATATGAAGACACATCCCTTTATTTATAGGTGTGTTTCAATAAAACAGAACATGCAGAAACACCCCAGGTTAAAACCACAGGTCCTTAGTAACAGACAGTTTATATTCCCCTTATTCTGTAAACCAGTGGATCAGAGAGAAGAAGTTTGTTTCTTCCCCCACTCTTTAACAAACACAAGTGAAAGTTATATTAAGCTTTGTAAAGGAATAAACACTTTAAAAGGCAAGCCTATCTGAAGACACATTTCTTTATTTAGCACTTTTACATATGTGTTTCAATAAAAAATTAGCATGCAGAAACATTCCAGGGTTAAAAACACAGAGAACCTGTTTATAAAAGTAAATTATAGTAATAAAAAAGTTTTCTCCTATGTTTTAGACTAACATTGGTCATTTTTAATAAGGATAATTTGAAGCAGCATGCTTTTTCAGCAAATCCACTGGTAGCAAAAACAACATCTGTGAGTCAGTGGATCAGAGATAAGAAGATTGCTGCTTTGCCTGCCTTTCAACAAATATAAGTGAAAGTTATATAAAGTTTTGTAAAGGAATAATCACTTGAAAAGACAAACCTATATGAAGAAACAGCCCTTTATTTAGCACTTTTGCATGTGTTGTAATAAAAAATAAGCCTGGAGAAACAACCCAGGGTTAAACCCACAAACCCTTACTAACAAAAAGTTTTTAAAAGCTTTTCCCTATGCTTTTAGTGAGGACAATTTGAAGCTGCAGCAAAAACAGTATCTGTGAGCCAGTAGATCAGAGAGAAGATTGCTTCCTCCCCCACTTTTTAAGAAATAGAGGTGAAAGTTATAGTAAGACTTGTAAAGGAATAAACACTTTTAAAGACAAGCCTATATGAAGACACATCCCTTCATTTAGCCTATTTGCATATATGTTTCAATGAAAAACGAACATGCAGAAACATTTGAGGGTTAAAAACACAGAGAGTGTGTTTATAAAAGTAATGTGTAGTAATAAAATAGTTTCCCCCTATGTTTTAGACTAACATTGGTCATTTTTTAGTAAGAACTATTTGAAACAGCATGCTTTTTCAGCAAAGTCACTGTTAGCAAAAACAGCGTCTGTGAGTCTGTGGATCAGAGATAAGAAGGCCAGAACATAACAAGAAAGCCCTAGGCCTGGTTTTAAAACAAAATTTTACCAAACACTTGTTGAAATAAACATTTCCTTTTGTTATGTGAGGAAGACATTGCTTTGTAACTAATCTTATTAACAATGTAAAATTAAAAAAGAAATTATCTCAGGGTTAAAACCACAGCCAGTTAGTTTATCAAAGTAATTTGTTAAAGTTTTTAACAAATAGAGGTGAAAGGCTTGTAAAGGGATAAACACTTTAAAAGACAAGCCTATATGAAGACATATCCCTTCATTTAGCACTTTTGCATATGTTTCAATTTAAAAAGAGCATGCAGAAGCACCCCAGGCCTAAACCCACAAACCCTTACTAAGAAAAAGGTTTTAAAAGATTTTCCCTATGTTTTTAGTGAGAACAATTTGAAGCAGCCTTTTTAAGTTAGAGGATTAGAAAAGACCACTTTGAAAATCAAGTCTAGCTGAAGAAACAACTTTTCATTTAGCTCTTTTGCATATGTGTTTCAATAAAAAGTGAGCATGCAGAAACAACCCAGTGTCAAAAACACAGAAAACCTGTTTATAAAAGTAATGCATAGTAATAAAAAAGTTTTCCCCATATGTTTTAGACTAGCACTGCTCATTTTTAGTAAGGACAATTTGAAACAGCATGCTTTTGCAGAAAAGCCAGTGTCAGCAAAAACAGCCTCTGTAAGCCAGTGGAACAGAGATAAGAAGACTGCTTCTCTGCCTGTTTTTTAATTGATACAAATGAAAATAATATTAAGTTTTGTAAAGGAATAAACACTTTAAAAGACAAGCCTATATGAAGACAGGGCCCTTTATTTAACGTTTACATGTATGTTTCAATTTTTTTAAAAATGAGCATTCAGAAAACACCCAGAGTGAAAACCACAGAACCTTAGTAACAGCTAGTTTATATTCCTCTTATTCTGTGTTGCGGCTGACTGCAAGTTAACTTGGCCTGTAGTTACAGAATGGTTTTGGGGGAGCTAGTAGTGAACTGGCTTTGACCAGCTGGGCTGGCTTGCAGCCACTCAACTAAATAAACAAAAACAAAAAATAAAAAAAATTACGTATAAAAATAAAAAAACGTGTTTCCTGCCAAAGCCTGCTTGTGGATGTACATGCCTCCCCTTAAAAGAATAACAATAAAAAACGGCTATGCAAATTGCTTTAGATGAACAGACCCTGTTCACCTATGTACCCTTGCCTTGTGGGTGCCCAGAATTTTTCCACACTGGAGCAGCACCTGCTACGAGCCCTCAAGGACAGGCTGGAGGGTTCAGGACTCTCCGTAGCAGAAGGGGCATAAGCACTGAGTCTTGCTTGCTTGCTTGGTTGCTAAAAAGCACGTATTTAGTAACGCATAAAGGCCGGGAAGCTTATTATACTTTGGCAATAAAACCGGTTATACTTATGCACCTGGTGTGGCTTCATTAAGTGTTTCTGAGCCCTCCCTCTGGCTCGACATTCTGTAATCCAGTGGATCAGAGAGAAGTTTATTTTCCTCCCCACTTTTTAACAAATCCATGTGAAAGTTATATTAAGCTTTCATTTTCTTAGGACTTTTAGATTTAAGTATGAATTTTTCTGTTGCATTAACAGAATGTGTTTGTTTTTAAATGTTTGCAACCCGTGTGCTGAGACACAGGCACAAGCTCCTGTGTTTGTTTTGGGTCCATAGATTTTATTAAATTATTAAAATAATACAAAAAAACATAAGAAAAAATTAGCTTATATAAAAAAAATTAGCTGTTTTTTACCAGAGATGAGGAGTCTCCCTCCCCCCACATACACACTTTTCGACACCCCTCCCCCTTTTTTTCCCTAATGTTTTTTAAAATCTAAACCGAGGACAAACAATTTTTTTAAAAAGCCACGGCCACAGAGATCAGGCCATGGGGGTAAGAAAGCTGTCCTGAGTTTTAGGGGGAATGTTGATAACACTTTTAGTGAAACAGTTTTGTAGGCAGCCATTCTGTGTTAGTTGTTAACAAAAACAAACTTAAAGATACTTTGTAGCAATACCTGCAAAGCAACCATTACAATTTTGTTGATCATTATCTTGTCTGAGCCCCTAGAGAATACGTTTTTTGTTTGTTTTTATAAAACATTGTTATGCAGACTGTAACCCTAGATGATGTACACTGGTTTACAGAATAAGGGCAATATAAACTGTCTGTTACTAAGGACCTGTGGTTTTAAACCTGGGGTGTTTCTGCATGCTGTTTTATTGAAACAGTGACTCACAGATGCTGTTTTTGCTGACAGGGGTTTTGCTGCACCTTCAAATTGTTCTCACTAAAAAATAACCAATGTTAGTCTAAAACATAAGGGAAAACTTAAAATTGTTTGTTACTAAGGGCTTATGGTTTTAACTTTTATTAAAGACCCTATGTAAAAGGGCTACATGGCAGAAAAAATGTGTGGGGTCTGTTTTTTTAGATAAGAATAAGGCAGTTAAAGGGGGAGGAGAGATGGCTCTTGTTTAAAAACCTTGGGATTATAGGATTGATTCAGGAAAATGAATTCTATGACACAGATGTAGAACAACATCTGACTGGGTCGATCCAAAGGAGGTGATAATAAGCCTGAGGGCTGTGAACCTGGGAAGTTGCCACTTTCTGCAGAAGCACTTGGAAAGGTAAGATCTCTCTCTCTAACTCAGCCACATGCTATCTATCTTTTCCTTTTGCAAAGGAGTTTTCTTTTCCCTTTTCTTGCCCTGTTCGCTCTTTTAACCTATCTTTATATGTTTCTCTTTTATTTAACTCTTTTTAAATGCTCTTTTCTTAACCTATCCTTGTAGTTAATAGTTTAAATGTTTTTTATTAACCTCCCTTTATACTTTTTACCATGTGCTTACTAAACAGTCTCTGCTTTAGTAAATTCCCCTTTTTTGCCATATGTGTTCTTTTTAACCTATTTTTCAATATTATTTAATGTTTTTAAATGCTCTTTTCTTAACCCACCCTTATATTAAATAGTGTAAATGTTTCTTTCTTAACCTGCATTTATATTTTTATCATGTGCTTAATAAATGGTTTCCTTTATATGTTTCTCTTTTATTTAACTCTTTTAAATGCTCTTTTCTTAACCTACTCTTATATTTAATACACCTTTTACATTTATCTCAAAGTTTTTTATTCTTTAATAACATAGCAAACTAGTCCTTTAAAAACACCTCTCCTTACTAAACCTCACTAAAAATCTCTCTTCTCTTTAATAAGTTGCCTCTATTCTTTCAAACTAACCCTTTAAAACCAAAAATCTTTATTCTTCTTTAAGTTCTCTTTCTATTCTTTAATAACATGCCAAACTAGGCCTTTAAAATCATCTCTCCTTACTCAACCTCACTAAACAATCTTTCTTTCTTTTTTTCCTCTAAACCTTACCAAAGCTTTCTTTTTCAATCTTTAAGCTCTCTCGCTCTGTCCTTTCAACCTTTTTATCTAAACAGGCAACCAAATGGATCAAATCACAAGCTTGCAACACTTCCCCTATTCAAATATAAAAAATAATCATTTTTTTTTCAAAATGGCTGATGGCGCCAAACCTCGACACCAATGGAAACGGGGACAGAGGGTGGGAAATAAGCGATAAATGGGGCATGGAAACCTGTCAAAAATACATGGTGATTAATACTATCAAGCCATATACTACTATTCTGGCATCTCCTAACTTTTCAGTTCAAGACTTTGGAACTTAATGATCTTTTCATGTAGGATTTATCTGTAAGTAATATTTTTGGTTAAACAGGCCAAGCAAACCAGAGCTTGGTCAATGTTTAACCATCAGTGAGAGGACATGGATTAAGCACTAGAAGAAATAGTGTCCCCTTGATGCATGCAGATGGTGCCATAGAATGTCCCTGGGGAACTGTCCAGCAAAATACCTCCTGAAACATTGTACAGCCACAAAGCTGAATCCCAACCTATGAGGAAAAAACAAAACAAAAGATCTGTGCAGTAATACCTATCACCAGCAAGGCCTCTCTGTGCTTTGCTCCTCCACTGAAACTGTAATTGCAGATGAAGTGGCAAACATCACACCCAAACCTTCCGTCTTTTTTCAAATATATTACAGTCCTTCAAACCACTACAGTTTCTAAGAGTGCTACTACAAGACACTTAGTCATGCAAGAAGACTCAGTATTTGGAACCTTTTAATTTGTTTTCTGAAAACATTTGTATTAATTATTTGTTTTGGTTAGCAAGAATGTTTGCAGAAACTTGGGCATCTGAGTCCATACAAGAATACACACTAGAGAGTACTTAGTCAAGCCCTACTGTTTATACGAGTTGCAGTCATCCAATCAGGAAGACGAAACAATGCCCTGAGTTGAGTGATCAATTGCACAGCACAAATGGTGAATTATAAATGCAGTCACAAATATTCAAAGCTACAGTCATGAGAAACCCACAGGCTGAAATACTTTGTACAAAACCTTTGAATAATTTTGAATAACTAATATTTATAAATAGTAAAATTGTTCACAGATAATTTGCAAACAGCTACTAATAGTTTGCCTCATTTTGACAGTTACTGCTGGAAAAGATCTGTTAAATCATTGATTACAACCAACTTTCAAACTCCAGATAATAGGCATTTCTGATGCTAAGGACATACCACATTAGAGTTCAGGCAAAAGGCCATCGCAATAAAATGAAATAAAATCTTGACTCGTGAATCATTTTAACCTAATATTACATTTTGGCAGAATCCAGTAATTAGAACAAGATAATCAATGCTAACTATAGATACATTCAAAATGGACACTGGCGAGTGTCTTTTTTTTTTTTTTGACAAAAGTTGTGCAGTATGAGAATATAGCCCAACAAAGACAATGGTTTTGAAATTATTTGATGCCATTCAGGGTGGGGTGTTTCAATATCAGTTTACAGATTTGTGAATTTTCTTACAGGTTATCAACTGAGAATAACGTGCTGAATATTTCTTGGATGGCAGAGAACAGTTCTCTGCTTTCATTCAAAATCTACATTTTTTGTTGCTTGGACTCGATCTGAATTGCAAGAGAGGTGAAACTTGCCATTTCATCCTACAAAGTCAATTCTAGTGCAGGATTGTCTAATCACCTCTTCCACATTTTCCTAATTAACAGGTAAGTCACCTATTTCTTGTATGCAAGGATATTATCATGACAAGAACAAGAGATCCCAATTCTCATTCACACTAAGACCACTTTACCTTGTTCTGACAGTAATAAAAGGACCTTAAAGTAAAAATAACATTCATATTCACTTCCTTCAAGGCTCCTTTGCATGACTAGAGCAGTTTAAAATGGCCTGGGTGTAAACGAGAATAAGGCCAAAGACTTAAAGGAACAATTTTGTTAAATAAGAATACAGGCCTTATTCTCATTTAGATTTATGGCTTCTGTTTTCAAGGAATTATTTTTAGTAGTTTTTTAGTAGATGTCCAAAAATTAGGGTTGTCTGGGGCTCTCTTTCTATATACTGTTATGAGTAATGTCTTTTTTCAGAACCAAAGTAAACCAAATACAGAAGCACAGAGCAGTTGGTTAATGTGAGAAATGAGCAAACTTGTTGAAAGAATAATTTTTAACAAGTACATATTTGGCAAATTTTGCTTGTGGAATGCTACTTAGATGCTGTCCACCCACAGCCTATCAATGCACACCCACTCATGGCTTATTGCTGTGGTGTGGTCTAGTGACATCTGACTATGGGTAGGAAACCTGAAAAACAATAAGTGTTCCCTCTAGATACGCCTTTATTTAATGGTGCTCTTTTTGTCTCATTCTGACACTTCTGAAAACCACTTAAACACACTTGGAACAAGCCAGCTAGAAAGTAGCTGCCTTTGTGATTAGTCATCAGCCAGCAGTCAGTTGTGTCATGGTGCTGACATAGTTTACTGAAGATGACAAATATTTCTCATACATAATGCATGTGGAAACCAATATTTAACAAATAGTGGAGGTATCAGTGTCTCAAAAAAAGGGTTGCAATCATCTTTTATAATGGGAAACATTAGGCAACTTAAATATGGAAGTCACTGCCAGCTTCCCAATAGTATTATCTGTGGTAAAATTCCAATCTTTGTCTGAGTTTTAGTCCACCTCTTTAGTTTTAACCCTTTTTTCTTTATGCAGGACAGCACAAGATGACTGAAGAAGCTTTCACAACAACCTTTTACTACGATATTGACTTAGAACCATGCCAAAAAGCTGATGTCAAAAAATTTGCATCCCTGTTTTTGCCACCGCTTTATTCTTTGGTGCTGATATTTGGCCTGCTAGGCAATGCACTAGTTGTGCTGATCCTGATAAAATACAAGAGGCTGAGAAGCATGACTGACATCTATCTGCTGAATCTGGCAATTTCCGATTTACTCTTTATTCTTTCCTTACCATTTTGGGCTTACTACGCAGCACGTGAGTGGGATTTTGGAAATGCAATGTGTAAAATTCTTTCAGGGGTCTATTATGCTGGCTTCTACAGTGGAATTTTTTTCATAATACTTTTGACAATAGATAGATATCTGGCCATTGTCCATGCAGTGTTTGCTTTAAAAGCTAGGACAGTAACCCATGGTATCTTCACAAGTGTTTTCATTTGGGGTGTTGCAATATTAGCCTCTCTTCCAGGGTTTATATTTCACAGTGTTCAAAAGGAAGGTGCTCATTGGACCTGCAGCTCTCATTATCCATCAGATTCCAAAATCAAATGGAAAGAATTCTTGATTTTAAAGATGAACATCCTGGGACTTGTCATTCCACTGGTCATTATGATCTTCTGCTATGCAGAGATTATAAGGACATTACTGAGATGTAGGAATGAGAAAAAACATAAGGCAGTCAGGCTTATTTTTATCATAATGATTGTTTATTTTATCTTCTGGACACCATTCAACATTGTTGTTCTCATGTACACTTTTCAAGATTCATTTTCCCTAAATAACTGTGAGAGCAGCAGGCAGCTAGAGCTAGCAATCCAAGTGACAGAAGCGTTTGCAATGATCCATTGTTGTATCAACCCCGTGATCTATGCTTTCGTTGGTGAAAAGTTTAGGAAATATCTTTATACCTTTTTCCAAAAACACATTGCAATCTACCTCTGCAAACACTGTCCAGCTCTTCATAGTGATAAATTAGAACGGGTTAGCTCTACATACACCCCTTCCACTGCAGAGCATGATATCTCCATTGGTTTGTAAAGTGCATTAGAAGTGTAGCCAATAAAAGTTTCATTGTCCTTTTTTGTTTAATTGCACAATCTTTTAAGTAAACTCTTATGGTCATCGCATTAAGACTTGGACAGTTACCAATCACAGTAATTAAATTTTTTGTGACATTGCAGTATTTCTCATTTTTCATATAGGGAATATTAAAAATCCCACAGGAAAATTCAAATACTACAGTTTAAGTATCCACTGTAACATGGCACCCAATGTAGTATGATTTTGCTCTTTAAACCTGAACTCTGATCAAAGAACTATTTCCTCAGGAAATATAATTCAGAAGATGGCCTGAAGAGGGCAAGGAACAAGGTTTTTCTTCTCTCAAGAACCATTTACCTCTATGCAAAACCACAAGAAAAATTTTAGGAGGAAGGCATCCATGGGACGACATTATAGCCATTTACATGGGGCTTGATGCACATTTTTATTTCAATATTCAACATTAATGGAACATTTCAGGGAAAAAAAACTTTGTAGCAAAGTCATAAAAGGTTCTAAAATTCCCATGATTATATTATGAAAAAAAGCTAGTACCTCTCTGAGGTGGGAAGGGTTTATTTACAATTACACTGATACCTTGTTTTTCCTATAGGGTTTGAAGAGCTGTTAAATCTTCATAAAACAGAGATTTTGATAAACAGGGATTGTGCACACTTCTGTTAAGGGATATGACTGACCTTCTGTTAACCAGAATTGTGTTAAGGAGGAGTATCCTATTAGCTGGTGGCTGACTCTTTAAAATAATCCTTTCCCCTTGACTACTGCATTCAGTTATTTTGATTTCACATGAGTAAGGACTGGCAGGATCAGATCCCAATATCTTAGCACTTACATATTGCTTTGCAGCCTCACACCTCTGTATATAACTAGTTATTCATCCTGAGGACAGCCCCGTGAGGTAAATATCTGCAGTATTACAAAGTGACGGCAGAAAATTACTCACAGTAAACTTCCTTTTATGTAAAAAATATTTTCTGCACATTTGCACTAATGTGAACGCACTTTTTTAATACCAAATGCATGTCAATGTTATGTTTACAGATCTATTCCAGTTTTACTGAGCTTTCTCCATTTCCATTTTTATTGGGGTGTGAATTCTGATGCTACAATTTTATGCTTCTCTTTCCACATTAATGCAAGTTATTAATAAAATCATTGTTTGAAAAGCTCCATATGCTCAGTGTTTCTTATTGTCTTTGTGGGAAAAAGGCTTCAGCTCTGGATCCTGGGAAAGTGCAGGGAGTGCTCCTTAGATTGACACCAAGGGAACGCCCATAACCACAAAGGGGGTGGAGAAGAAGTGGAGTCATGGTCCAGAACCCTCCCCCACACCAGCCCACAGGGAAATGAAACCTACTGGGTATAGAGCTGCTGCACTATCCTAAAAGATGTTGCAGCTGGGACAGCCCCCATTCACCAAGAAACTTGGAGGGATTTGGTACTTGACCTTTGAAAATATATTTTTTTTAATTTTAGGGGGCAAATATCAGTTTGGGTGGGTATTATAAAGCAGATGGAGTGAAAGTGAGTGAGGAAAAATTATGTAGCACTGAGGAGCAAACTGGATTCTCCCACAAGCCAGCTCTGGCCATTGTGTGATCACTTTGTACCACTTAGGTGGTATAAAGAGACATTAGCCAACCAGAGAATCTGGCCCTTAAAATTTTATATCTACAGAGTATTAAGTATTTAAAATGAAACATGCCTGTTGCTCTACATCCCTCTCCATGTTCCCTTTTCTGTCCCCATCATTCCTCTGCCTCCCCTTCATGCTCTTCCCAGTCTCCTGCACCCTACTTCCATGCATCCCAGTCCTCTGTACCCCCGCTTCATCCCCTCTCAATCTCCTGCCAATCTCAATATATTCCTCCTCCCTGAGAGCCTCTCACTCCAAGACCAGGGAACGTGGCTCTCTGACATCCACTCCCTGCCCTAGTGAATCTCAAACTTTCTGCTATCAAGCCTCACTTTTATTGTAGCAAATGAGCTCAGTCCCCACCTTCAGGTGAGTTAGAGACAACATTCACACATAGCCATAATTAATGCAGTACTAGAAGGGTAAATGATATAAACTCACACTAGCATTTACTTTGCAACATTTCAGTGAGATGAATGAGCCTGAAGAGCAACTGGGGACTCGGGAGAGAAATGGGCCTAAGGGAGGTACAAGCTGGGGATAAAGGAACACACAGGGAAGAAGCTGGGGGTGCCGAATGGGTGTGGAGGGACTGAGACTCCATCTCCTCTGTGCCAGCAAATCATTGAGATAGCTGGTGGCAGATGCACAGGAAATCTAACAGAAAATACCATGCAGTAATTTGCATTTTTTCAAGATAGTCAAAAAGTAGGATATGAGTTTCAGGCCCCACCCAGACTCCACCGTGGGGCTGGCCCTGTGTTTCTGGAAAGCCTCCCCTAACCACAGTCTACATCCTTTCTAGCGCACAACTCTCCTCACTATGCCCCTTCCTGGACTCCTGTCATTCGACATTTACTATCTCTTCAGTGATAACTAGATGGATCTATCTTGATGAATTGATGATCTACATTGACAGACCTCTGATCACATATTGTTTCATATATATCATGAACTGGTGTGGTTACTGGGAAAAACACAGGTCTGTATGTTTATTTCACTGTGATCTCAGATTACAAAGCTTAATAATTAAAACAGCAAAAACCAACAGTTTTGGAAGGAATATAAACTCTTATGCAGGACATAAGCCAAGCTCTAATTATTGAGGTTTAGGAAGAAATGTTACCTGTGGGCAGGTTTCTCCTCAATTGCCCACTACAGGCTTTCTTGCACCTTCCTCTGAAGCAGCAGGTGCTGGCCACTACTGGAGACAGGATACTTGAATAGACAGACCACGGGTGGTCGATCCAGGCTGGCAATTCCTATGTTTCTAGAAAGAGACAAGCCTCTTTCTTTCATGTTTCCTACTTTTTTCATCTTGAAAAACAAAGTCCTTCTCTTACTTGGGAAAAACTCATTGACAGCTGTGGCAGATTTGGAATTGCCTGTGATTGGTTGTGAATATGTTAAAGATAATTTCTAATGGTATGTTTGATTATAGTAAGGGGATTTATTGTATGGATACATGGGGTAAATTCAAGAAGAGATTGACTGCACCAGGCAGGAAAGAGTATTATGGCTCCAGATATTTATAAACCCCATATTTATATGGCTCCCTCTATTTATAAACCCCTCCCATTCCCCATGAGTTCCCTTTGGTTCCACTCTCAGAAAGAGACTCTGGGTGCATCCTGCCAATCTGCTTGCCCACAATGGAAATCACCAAAGTAACTTCAAACAGCTAATGAGCACACCTAGTGCTTGCCACACCCAATTTCTGGATATCATGCCTGCCTCTGGCAAGTGTGGCACAGAGAGTTCCCCAAATGAAAAACAAGAAATTATGTATCCTTCTAACTCTTTCTTCCCTTATTCACACCACCACATGCTGCAATGCTAAGAGTGGGTTACAAACAAAACCAAACTCTTTCTATAATTGTAGCTTTGGATTGTGAAACCTAAGTCCCACCACTAGGATTTCAAAATCTATACATCTGTGCTTTAACACACTTTTTATAGGAGCATTTGAAAGTCCTTTTTAGAAAAGAAGAACTGCTTAATTTTTTTTAAGTAACAATGATTTGTTCACTCAAAGTCTGCTAACCGTATGAATATTGTATCCTTCACACAGGAAGGGGTGTATGCCTGCCCTATGTTTGTAATGTGCAAAACTGATTTACGCAGTGCAGCCGGTCTAAAAAACTAAGACATCAGTGGCACTTCTTAGACATTTGGTAAGTCATCTTTCATCTGTTTTTAGTATTTATACATTAATTAGTTGCTTATGTAGATTAAGACGTAGCACAAATGCCTATATCTGTAAACACAGTATAGTATCTGCTAAATCATTTGTTAATGGATTCGCCTATCAAAATAACAAATTGAGAAGGACAGGGGAAATATACTGGAATGAAGTATTTTAAAAGGATATAACCATTAAAGTGTTCAGAAGGGAAACCAAATAAGCAATGAGGCAAATTTCCAGGGACTGTAGTGGATGAGATTGCAATGGAATAAGATATCTCTGTAACAATTGAATTGAACAGGAAAGATTTTTCTGTCAAAACTTTGATATTAGTTGTATCAAGAAGAAAAATCTGTTTTGAAAACACAGTAATGGACCAGATTTGCAAATGGTATAAACTAGTGAAGTTTCACTGAAGTCAGTGGAGCTACATGGATTTATATAAGCTGAGGAACTGCTCCGATACTGGGAAAATATTGGTTTGAAATCTGAGAACGTGAGCACATTAAACAAAATCCTTCAGACCTAATCTAGAATATATAATCTTTTCAGCACACTATACAAATGGTCTGATTTTACAGTCCTTCACAGTGATATGAAATCAGTTTTGCTTTAATAAAGATTGTAGGATTCAGTCCTGACTCCAAGATGCCAAGTGGACAACTCCGGTCATAATTAATGGAAATTGCATTCCTAAGTACCAATTTACCATTGAATATTAAAAGATGATCCCCCTTCTGTCCAAAAGAGAGGAGAATCTATCTGGCTAAGTAATATTTACAGCTATCTCAGAATGACTGCAGAAATACTGGTATTGTAATTTTAAAACTGTGTGTGATGTGACCTATTTACATTCACTATATTTCTACAGGAAGTCCTGTGTGATTTAGCCATTTACGGTAAAGTTTTACTCCACATTCTAACATTTAAATTTTTTAATCTTTGCCATTTTTTTCAAAATAGCTCTGATCTGAACATTTCTGTGAAACCATTATCTGGCTTTCCTGATTTTTGTGTATGCTTAAGGCATGGAGGGCTTTTTAACTCAAAAGCAATAACAATTGGGTTAACTTGCACCAGACAAACAGAATTTTTGATAGGCTGATCGCAAATTTCTGGGAAGAAATTGTAGTCTGTGGTCATGACTATACTTATATCCCATATTGTAGTGCTTTTCATCCATAGGTCATACAGCAGTTTGTGGGTATGTGGGTACCTTCATCTCTCTTTTATAGATGGGGAAATTGATGCACAAAGAGGTGAAATGACTTGCCTAAAATCAAACAGCTGTTCAGTGGTAGAGCTAGAAATAAAACCCAGGTCATCTGACTCCTAGTCAAGTGTTTTAGGCACTAGATAACAGTTTCCTAAAAGAGTGGGAGAAATTGCTTCATGGGATACAGCATATAGGGATAAGGTAATCCTGCAGAAATACTGGTAAAATTGGCACCCAACGGTGGTTATCGGTATCTGATGGATAGATACCAACCTCAGATTCAGATACTGTGGAGAGAGGTTTCTGAAGCAAGGAAAGGAGCTGGGCTAGTAGGAGGATTTTACTGGAACCAATCAGAAAGGAGGGAGAGATAACAGGATTTAGGCACTGATGACAGGTTGGGGAGAAGAAGACAAGCACCAAGGTGATGTTCTCATGATCCAGAGACAAAGTGGAGGGAGAAAGTGGGAGCAAGATACAAACACATCACAAGGATGAGGCAGCAAGAAGCAGCTTTGATGACAAGGACAGAGATGGGGCTATAACTAAAGAGTTTGCCATGATATCACTGTTTTGATGACATTTCAGAATCAGATTTGTATCAGTCTAACAAAATGGCCAGATACTTGTACAAATCAGTTCCAAATCAGTTATTTGTTACACCTCTATTTTCTGATCAGTACAAGCTTAGGATAAAGACACATGTCCGCTATTTCTAACCAGTCTCAAATTCCATCACCTATTCCACAGCACTCGCTTTTGAAATGCTTCATTCTGCTGAGCAGGACTGCTATTTTATTCCCTAAACACCAGCAACTTCTCTAAACAACTCTCTCCTTGGTGATAGCTGCACCTGGTTAAGGAGAGTCATGTTGGTCATGAGCAGAAGACACATTGGGAGTTGCTTGTTCTCCTTATTGGAGTTCTTGAAGCTAATTCAATTTCTTAAGTTGTTCAGACCACAGATACAAAGAACGGCCCCAATTCTGCAAGTGACTATGCAGGCAAACCAAACCAAACACAAAAAATAAGCTATTGAGGGAAAAAGTTAGTGGCTACTTTTTGGAGAAGCTTATTTTCTTAAAGTACTGCTAAAAGTGACTATATAAAAATACGATCTTTTAAACTCATTTGCTACCAATGTATCTGAGCCATAACAGCTTACTATACCAACAAAACCACACTTTTACTTTCACAATGACTGTAGAGTCAACACTGCTGTGGAACAACTGTCTCACGGGGAGAATGCATAGAACTTTCTGAAAATCAGGCATCTTTAAAGGTGTCTCAAATTTGACACACAAAAAATGAAGCACCCAAAATCACTACTAACTTTTGAAATTTTCACCTATTTAGTTTTCAAAAGAACTCAAATGTATTGCTATGCATGTGATTATGATAACTTTCCACAAGTAGTTTGACAAGGTCTTAATAAAAGCAGAATGGTCCAGTCAGATAAACAAAGAGACAAAATAGGTTAAAGGGGGCTAATGTCCAAAAAGAAAATCATCTTGTTCCCCATCGTGCATCCCCATCTTTCTTAATGACCGTCTATAGGCCCATGTCCCTCTCTCTATGATCCTAAAGGGTCAGGATGAGAGTTCCTGCAGACCAGCAAGATCCTTATGCAGATTCTATAGTAGCATAGTTCAGCCATATATCATCACAGAGGGCAAAGGGTTCTACTTCCTTGAACAAAAGTCCATGTCCTCTTAGCTGCTGCAAGTGCTTTCCTTGCAAAATCTTTTTCAGGTCTCTTTTCTGAGGCAGTGTTTTTCAATCCGTGGGTTGCAACCCACTACTGGGTCATGTAAGGCGCTGGGTCACCTTGCTCTGGTCAGCACCACCGACCAGGACATTAAAAGTCCTGTCGGTGGTGTTGCCCAGCTAAGGCAGGCTAGTGCCTACCTTTTCTGACACCAGGGTCCGGCTTCTAGGCAGGGGGGCCACGGGGCTCCGCGTGCTGCCCCCGCTCCGAGCACTGGCTCTGCACTCCCTTTGTCTGGCAACTGGCCAATGGGAACTGGGGGGTGGGGGCAGTGCTATGCGCCTTCGCCTAAGAGTCAGACCAGCTGCTGGTCGCTTCCAGGGCGCAGTGTGGTCCACGGTGCATCCTAGCTGTGCCACTGACCAGGAGCCACTGGAGATAAGTCTCCATTCCAACTCTGCGTTTCAGTCCCCTGCCCCAATCCTGAGTCCCCACCCCCAAACCTGGAACCCCTTCCTGCATCCCAAACCCCTCATTCCCGGCCCCACCCCAGAGCCTGCACTCCCAGCCCAGAGCCCTGACCCCCTCCCGCACCCCAACCCTCTGCCTCAGCCCTGAGCCCCCCCTAAACCTGGATCCCCTTCCTGTACCCCAAAGCCTTCAGCTCTGGCCCCACCCCAGAGCCTGCACCCCAAGTCCAGCGCCCTGACCCCCTCCTGCACCCCAACTCCCTGCCCCAGCCCAGAGCCCCCTCCCACACCCTGAACCCCTCATTCCCAGCCCCACTTTGCAGACCTCACCCCCACACTCCAACCCCCTGCCCCAGCCCTGAGCCCCACCCACACCCCTCCCACAACCTCATCCCCAGCTCCGTTGGGTCGCAGGCATCAAAAATTTTCTTCAACTGGATCCCCAGAAAAGTGTGAAAATCACTGTTCTAAGGCAATGGCTACACTACAGAGCTTATACCAGAGCAGCTGCATCACTGTAGCACTGCTAGTGCACATGCTCTAAACCAGTAGTTCTCAATCAGGGGTCTGGGGCCCCCTAGGGGGCCTCGAGCAGTTTCAGGGGGGCCTCCAAGCAGGGCCAGCATTAGACTTGCTGGGGCCCAGGGCAGAAAGCTGAAGTCCCACTGCCTGGGGCTGTAGCCCAGGTCCCTGAGCCCTGCCACCAGGGGTTGAAGCTGAAGCCTGAGCAATGTAGCTTCATGGGGGTCCCTGGGGCATGAGGCCCCAGGCAATTGCCCTGCTTGCTACCCCCTAACACCACCCTGGCTTTTATATGTAGAAAACCAGTTATTGTGGCACAGCTGGGCTGTGGAGTTTTTATAGCATGTTTGGGAAGCATCAGAAATAAAAAGGTTGAGAACCCCTGCTCTAATGGGAGGGAGCTCTCCCGTTGACATAATTACTCCAGCCCTCCCAAGCGGTGGGCGCTGTGTCGGTGGGAGAAGCTTTCCTGTCAATATAGCGCTGTCCACACTGGTGCTTAGGTTGGTGTAACTTACATCACTGAGGGGGATGGATCATTCACACCCTGAGCAACATAACTTATACCAACTTAAGCTGTAGGGTGTACATAGTCTAACTCCCTGCTGTTAACTCTGCTCCCAGCACTTCAAATGCCACATAGTTTGTTACTATTCTTACACTTGGCCATACTGCGACCATGTGTTTAAGGGAATTATGCAGTGGGGCATATTGGGCTGGTACCCCTATGTCTATAGTTATTTGACAATACAAAAAAGAAAACTGATATGAAGGAACTGTGACACTTCCCGGGGCACCCAGGGTCATGAGGCACTTCCCCTAGCATAAGGAAGGCTTTTCTGTGCCTGCTGTTGGTCAGTTCCCTCACTCCATTGGCCACGGACAACACAAGCACTCCCCTCTAGCCTTATGCAGGCTCTTCTCTCTCACTCCAGGTTAGTGATTGGCATACTCCAACCCCTGAGCCCTCCAAGAATCTCCCTGGAGTATTTACCACTGTTCCACTGGACACTCACAGATTTGCCATTTCCAAAAAACAATACACTCCATCTTACCAGTTACACCTTTCATCACCACTCCATTGAACACACAGCACTTAGAGATGTTTATAGTGAAAACACATAAAAGTTTATTTAACAAAGTATAGAGATTCAAGTAATAGCAAGTGGAAGTTTTGGAAACACATGGTTACAAATAAAATAAAATCACAACACACATTCTAGAACCTAGACTTACATATCTAGATACTCTCCTGTCTTATCAGCAATGCTCACCCAAAGTCCTTCCAGTCTTTTACAGCCAGGCTTGGCTGTGATTGTCCATTCATGAGACAAGTCATGCTGTCACCTTGCCTCCTCGGGGAAAGATTCCAGTGTATGTCAGCATCCCCAGATGTTCCCTACCAATCCATTGTCTTTTCTCATAAAGATGATCAGGGCCGGCTCTAGGTTTTTTGCTGCCCCAAGCAAAAAAAATTTTGGCTGCTCCCCTCCCCCACCCAGCTTTTTTTTTTTTGGCTTTTACACATGTTTGCACTGTGCAGTTTTGTTTTGACTGTTTAAAATTAAAAAATAATGAAAACAGAGAATTTGTAGTTAGTGAAATAAAACAATTTCCTACTAGTGTAATTTTAACATTTGATTTTAACAAAACCCTCTTGCCTGGCCTAACTCTTACCTTGCTGCGGATCTGGCCCAAGGTGGATTCATCTGTCACCACCGATCCCAGGGTCAGGGGTTGGGGGCTGCTGCTGGATCCCAGCCCCGCTCATCCTTGGTCTTCGCCTTGGCCCTGGCACGAGCTGGGCTCAGCCTGGGCTACCGCTCTGCTCCCCTCTCCCCTCCCCTGGCAGGGGGCGGCGCAGAGAGGAAGAGGAGGAGGAATCAGAGGCGGGGACAAGCTGAGGAGGAGCAGCCCACCCGGGCGCCATGTTCCCCCCCATCCTCTGCAGCCGGAGCAGGGCCGCGCTACCTGCTCCCACCTGGGGGGTTGGGGTGGCCGCTGACCGCGGGAGAGCAGTGGGGATAAGCCGAGGAGGAGCAGCCCGTCCTTTGCAGCCGGGGAAGGGCCGTGCTACCGGCTCCCGCCACTTTTCCGCCGTCAGCGGCCACCCCCCTACCCTCCCAGGTGGGATCCGGTAGCGCAGCCCTGCCCCGGCTGCAGAGGATGGGCCGCTCCTCGGCTTGCAGTGGCAGGGACAAACCGAGGAGGAGTGGCCTGTCCTCTTCAGCTGGGCAGGGCCGTGCTACCGGCTCCTGCCGCTCTTCTGCGGTCAGCACCCCCCTCCCAGGCGGAGCCGGTAGCACGGCCCTGCCCCAGCTGCAGAGGACGGGCCGCTCCTCCTCGGCTTGTTCGCGCCGCTCTCCTGCAGTCAGCGGCCACCCCCCCACCCTCCCAGGAGGGAGCTGGTAGCGCGGCCCTGCCCCACCTGCAGAGGACGGGCTGCTCCTTGGCTTGCAGCAGCGGGGACAAGCCGAGGAGGAGCGGCCTGTCCTCTGCAGCTGGGGCAGGGCTCCGCTACTGGCTCCCGCCTGAGGGGTCGGGGGTGGCCACTGCCTGCGGGAGAGCGGCGGGGACATGTTCCCCACTTAGCCGGCTCCCTGCCCCGTCGCACTCGGCGGCAGAACAACAGCCTGGTTACCGCCCCCCAGGGCGGTCAGGATCCAGCCTGGGATGCTGCTTCAGGTATGAGCTGGGGCCCCAGCATTATGCCGCCCCATATATTTTGCCGCCCTAGGCATCTGCTTGTTTAGCTGGTGCCTAGAGCCGCCCCTGAAGATGATCCTCTGCTGCTATTTATTTCTTCCTGTACATTTTCTCTCTTGAAGATTTCACAATCTCTTGACTCGCATTTGTCTCAGTAGGCCAACAGGCATCCGTTGAGAGGCCTACAAGGCCCAGTACACCCATGACCAGATAGAGAGATAAGCATCTGTTACCTCCTGCTTGAAAGGAATATTCCTCCTGGTGACCCACCCGAATCCCAAATCCTTATCCCTAATCCCAAATCCTTAAGAATTTTAGTATAGATACATAATGTTCTTAAATATTATCTGTATACACATTTTGCAATGATTATGATGACCAGTGGGCTACTGGCTCTCAGCAGAGACCTCACATGCCATTGTTTAGGCCCAGTCCCCAGCTGCTGGCCCCATGCCTAGGACTCCATGCCAGGGGCCCTGCTCCCGGCCCCATGCCCAGTGCTCTGCTCCGAATCCCACACCCAGGACTCCGCTCGCTGGTCCTGCACTCAGGACTCAGGTCCTGGCCACGGGACCTGCTCCCTGGCTGCTGGCCCCATGCCCTTGGGCCTGTGATGCCTGCACCTGGGGCTCCATGCCTGGCCCTGCACCTGGGGCTCCATGCCTGGCCCTGCACCTGGGGCCCCACTCCCAGCCGGGCACTGGAGCTCTGCTCTGGGGCGCTGGCCCTGCACCCCTCTCCCCAGCCACTGGACCTATGCCCAGAGTCCCACTCCTGGCCCCGCATCCCATTCCTGGGGCTCCACTCCCAGCCCCATGCCCGACCCCCTGCTCCCAGGGCTCCACTCCTGGCCCCGCGCCTGCCCCCAGCTATGGCCCCAGCCTTGGCCTCCTTACCCCATCTGAGTTCCCCCCTCTCCCAGAGACACAGCTCTGCTCCTGGTCCAAGCTCTGGGGGGTGGGGGAGACGTGCACTGGAGTAAGGGGGAGCATGAGGTAAAAAGTAAAAACTGCTTTCAGCACCCCCACTATTAAAAGTGTTCCAGTGCCACTGATTGTTGGGGGAATTATTATGCATATATCTGATGCAGGGGATCCCTGGAAAACTGAATATCTCCTGTGCCCTCTGCCAGTTGGCACCAAGAGTCCCTTAGACACAGCAACTAAAAAAAGGCAACTATTTCATTGAAAAGCAACCCTGTCTCTTAAAGACAATGACACCTTAAATTCTGATCAGCTCTCTCAGTTTTCTGCTTTTTAAGATCAGCTTGCTTCTGAATGCGCCAGTAATAATTTTAACTCTTTACTGCAAGATATCTCCATCTAGATAAAAATAACATATAATACTGTACATTAAGGGCCAGATCCTCAGTTGACATAAACTGGTATAACTCCATTGACTTCAATGAAGTTAGGTGAACTTTCACCACCTAAAGATCTGGCCCACAAGTGTGTGTAGTTCATGCATCTGTAGACTTGCAGTCATTAATCAGCAGTATTTAGGGTTTTCAACAATAAGTCAGAGTATTTTCATAAGTCTGGTCAACATTATATTTTACATATTTATATGATACAGGTATAATCATGTACTGTTTACTGTCAAGGAAATAAAAAAGATGAGACTGACCAGACTGCATGTCTCTTCCTACAAATGTTGTGTACATATGAACAAGGCTAAAAGAATGTTATTTTGGTTGCAAAATCAAAATATAGGAAATGCCTGCATTATGGTTGCCTATGCAACTTTAATTCTGCCCCCTTGTGCATCCATCTTTTGCACTGACTGTGGAAAAGGTCCTGTGGGAAAAATGCAAGGGGATCACGTAATTAAATACTGTAACACAATGTATGTGCACAAGTGGACAGAATTAAGGTGCCACAGGCAACAATAAATCTGGCATGTCCTAACTTTTGAGTACTTGACTTTGCAACCTAAATAATTTTCTATTAATTTAGTGTTTTTATGTATTTTTCATTTTAGAAGAAAACAGATAAAACAAATTCAGTTATGTACAACTCTAATAATCCTTCTTTCATGTGTATTCAGCAGGGTTTGAATTCTTAAACTTTGGCATAGGCATACAGTTATCTACCATTTGAGCTACAGTAACTACCGGCAGGAGAAAGCTATCATCTGAGGGCACAACACATGTGTATGTGAACACCTGCATCTAGAGAGTGGCTCAGGGGAGCCTGGAGTGCATCTTTGCCCACATCCTCCCAAGAGGTAGGGGAATTTCTGTCCCGTGTGGTTCTTCCAGGGGGAAGCTGGGGGGAACAGCTTGCTGTGGCCACATGCTACGTCTGGGTGGGTGGTTAGTGGGTAGCCAACCTGACTCTCTCTCTCCTTCTGCACCACAGCTGTTCTAACAGCTCCTAAGCACTACCAGTGCAGTGGCTGCTGCTGCTGCTTAGGCAGCAGTGTAAGCCTGGTGTTTTAGGACAGTTGTCCTTGACCAGGTGTGTGTGTACCCCTGGGGAGATGCAGAGGTCTTCCAGGGGGTACATCAGCTCATCTAGATATTTGCCTAGTTTCACAACCGGCTACATAAAATGCACTAGTGAAGTCAGTACACATTGAAATTTCATACAGACAATGACTTGTTTATACTGCTGTATATACTATACACTGAAAAGTACAATATTTATATTCAATTGATTTATTTTATAATTATATTGTAAACATGAGAAAGTAGGCAATTTTTCAGTAACCGTGGGCTGTGACATTTTTGTATTTTTTGTCATAACACAGCAAAACCTAAACAGAATTTCATGGGGAAAAAGAAAAGGCGCTTCTCTAGCCCTAAGGCTTTCTCCCCACTGCATTTCAAAGGCCTAGTGCAAATAATGGAAATCTCAGAGCTTCTCAAAAAAAATTGCTATAATCTTTTATAATAGGAAGTGTTAGGCAGCTGAAATATGGGAGTCACTACAAGCCACCAAAATTATTGTTTGTGGTAAAATTCCAATCTTTGTCTGAGTTTTAGTCCAGCTCTTTAGTTTCTACCATCTCTTTCTTCATCCAGGACAGAACAAGATGGATAAAGAAGGAACTGACATGACAACCTATGATTATTATAGTGGCTCAGAACCATGCCAAAAAGCTGATGTCAAAAAATTTGCATCCCTGTTTTTGCCACCGCTTTATTCTTTGGTGCTGATATTTGGCCTGGTGGGAAATGCGCTAGTTGTGCTGATCCTGATAAAATACAAGAAGCTGAGAAGCATGACTGACATCTATCTACTGAATCTGGCGATTTCTGATTTGCTTTTTATTCTTTCCCTGCCATTTTGGGCTTACTACGCAGCACGTGAGTGGGATTTTGGAAATGCAATGTGTAAAATTCTTTCAGGGATCTATTATGCTGGCTTCTACAGTGGAATTTTTTTCATAATACTTTTGACAATAGATAGATATCTGGCCATTGTCCATGCAGTGTTTGCTTTAAAGGCTAGGACGGTTACCTATGGCATCCTCACAAGTATTGTCATTTGGGGTGTTGCAATATTAGCCTCTCTTCCAGGGTTTATATTTCACAAAGCTAAAAGGGAGTCATCTCATTTTACATGTAGCCCTCATTATCCATTGGGACAGGAAAGTAAATGGAAGCAATTCCAGACTTTAAAGATGAACATCCTGGGACTTGTCATTCCACTGGTCATTATGATCTTTTGCTATGCCGAGATTATAAGGACATTACTGAGATGTAGGAATGAGAAAAAACATAAGGCAGTCAGGCTTATTTTTATCATAATGCTTGTTTATTTTCTTTTCTGGGCACCATACAACATCGTTATTCTCATATACACTTTTCAAGATTCATTTTCCCTAAATAACTGTGAGGGGAGCAGTCAGCTGGAGCTAGCAATCCAAGTGACAGAAGCGATTGCAATGATCCACTGTTGTATCAACCCCGTGATCTATGCCTTTGCTGGTGAAAAGTTTAGGAAATATCTTTATACCTTTTTCCGAAACCGCATTGCAATCCATTTATGTAAATATTGCCCATTTCTCTATGCTGAGGCACCTGACCGAGTTAGTTCCACATACACCCCATCTACGGGGGAGCAGGAATTCTCAGCTGCATTGTGAAGGGTGTCTAAGTAAAAAAGTTACATTCACTTTTGTGGAAACAGTTGTGCAAAGGACCAAAATGCTTTGAATACTTGGCTTCAAAGAGGCCACTAAAAGAGGGGTACCTACACGATATACATGCAGATGAATTTTCTCCAGAAAAAAACAGCATTTGTTCATACAAACGGGTATTTGTACATTTAAAAAGGGGGTGTGCATACCTAACTACTTACTTGGATATAGAAATTTAGACTTTGGTAGAGACATGTTCACCGCTTTTTTAGAAAATACAATAGATATGCCATATTTTGGTCAACTTGACTCTTGTGATTTTGTTCTTTACACTAAGTCTCTGGGCTCAGGAATAAACTTCCAACGTACCACTTAAGAGAAAGTATAATTTAGAACATGAAATGAGGTCAGAAGTGGAGACGCATCATCTTGAACTACCTCTCACATCTTAGTACGAGATATGCCACTCATTTGTATTCAAATGTATTTCATCCCACACAAACCTGGTGCTATATTAGCGTTAACTATGTTAAATTGACATCTGTAATACAAAATCTTAAAATTGAGATCCTAGAAAATGCCATACATTTGGGGGAAAAAATCCAGCATTTCTAGTTGCTTCTGCTTTTTTTTTTTTTTTGGTTGTGTATTGTCTTTTTTCACATTAAATTTTAATTTGTTAACTATATGGTCCTGCTAAATCATACATAAGTTATTTACAAGATATGTAAAATATACTTAAAATAATCATTTTAAATCAATGGTTGTTTCAAATAGATGATTCTGTTTCATGGTCAAGAAATTAACAAAATATGCACTCCCCTCCCACCAAAGAAAAGTTTATTAATTAGTACAGATTGATCAGTAACTCAATTCTTGTGCAATACTCGAGAGAGAGAGAGAGAGAGAGAGAAGACATTCTATATAGGGTTTGAATTGGGCTGGATCATACCAGATCAGTAATGTGGTTGTTTAGAGGTTTGGGGAGGGGGGGGGTTGTTTGAACAGCATTTTTTCTAAATTGAGTTAACTCAAATGCCAATGCTAATAATTTATGTGTCTACATTAACCATCTCACTGCTGATCAAAGCACCTAAGAAAGCAAAAGAAGGATCACAGCTCTGCGTAATCTACTGTATGTGGCATCCCATTTTGATGCTGCAAGTAGATGGTATCTGGGAGATAGCATTTTCCCCCCAATTCAATCCCTGTCTAGAAGTGTTAAGCATTTTTGTTGGTATAGTAGTAGGACATTATCCAGCCATTATTTTGTACCTAAAACTCCCAAAGTTTGTAATGAGAGTTTTGATGAGATTGATAGCAGAATATAAGCAGGCTATTCCATAAAATGTAGGTCCAGCAAAGAACTTAAACAGATAACTTGAAGCATGTGGGTACTTATGTTCCTGAGATCATGCATGTGCTTTAGTGTTTTGATGGATCAGGGACACCCTCTCTGGGAATTCTTGCACTTCCTTTGAAATATCTGGTTTTGGCCACGGTCAGAGACAGGATTCTGGACTAGATGGACCACTCTTCTGATCTAGTATGGCAATTCCTGTGTCCTTATGTTTCTATAAAGCCCTTAGAACAGTGGTTCTCAAACTTTTGTACCGGTGACTCCTTTCACATAGCAAACCTGTGAGTGTGACCCCCAGTATAAAATAAAAACACGTTTTTATATATTTAACACCATTATAAATGCAGGAGACAAAGCAAGGTTTGGGATGGAGGCTGACAGCTCACAACTCCCCATGTATTAACCTTATGACCCCTGAGCGGGTACCCCCCCAGTTTGAGAACCCCTGTCTTAGAACAATACTTTGATAGGAAAGTGGTACAGGAAATGGCATTATTACATTACTGGTTGGGCTACATCCATAAAGTAAGTATGGGCAAACTGGAACTCTTTTGTAATTCATTAGGTTTTGCTTTTTACTTTCTTTTCACACATTATGCATGAGCCACCTTTTGGAATTTGTGATATGAATTTTTACTAGATTGTATCCTGAAAAAGTGAATAGTAATAAATTAATTTCAATAGAAAAAGGATCATTTTTATGTCAATTGATGAAGCTTTGCATGGACAAATTCTCTTTCAAGGAGGTACTTTCCTGCATATAGTAACCTGCTTGCAAGGTTGTTGTTTTCTTTTAACTTAAAAGCCCCTTTATGATTTATTCACTTTCCGACAAGAGCTGAAAACTTCCACTAATGTCTTTATGAATCACACACATATTGTGAGTGTGACGAAGTGTGTGTAGTCTGACTCTCCAGTCAGACAAGGATTAATCATCTCCATGCAAAGGGAGATAAAAGCCCTACCACTCTTGTCCGAGGTCTCAATCATGTAGGGAAGAGCACACAGATGAAGCTCAATAAGGGAGATTTAAAAGAGGCCCTTGTGTCTAGGAGGAATTTCACTTACAGCATGGATCTTTTCTGGAGAAGAGCTACTTAGAGGGCCTAGTGAGCTGTAGCAAAGGACAGCATTTGGACTTATGGAAACAAGTAACCTGATGGGACTACAGCCTCTTCTTAAGGGACCTGTTACTTCAGTGGAAATGGAGCTTGTTTTGGAAACAGCCAGGTCCCATTTACCCATGGGATATGTATAGTGACCATATTAAATGGAGAACAGCAGAGATGCAGAAATGGTGGAGTCTCTGCTACTGGATGGCACTCTTGGTGTATATATATAACTAAGGGATCCAGAAACAAAATAACTCATACTATGACATAGTATGTTTGTGTTTGCAATTCATTAAAGTTGGTTGAATTTTCTGGTTTGGGTTTCTTGCAGAAGAAAGTGTGTGTTCTAAAAGAATGGAAGAGTATCTTTGCCATCCCTCCCCCCAAATAGCATGTTGCAATATCGAGTGAGCAGACAGCACAGGGTAAGTAGATGGTTCTCATCATTAGTAACTGGATACAGAGCCTTTCAGTTCTATGCCAAATCCATTCCCCCACTGTGGATCAATAGTGGTGACAAGCTTCTAGTCAGTGGATTTTAAGCATCTGCTATGTGAGATCACCTCCACAGGAAGATTAGCTTCTGACAATGTGTGACCAAACACTTTCTCACACATCAAATATAATTAGTGTCAACATCAAGGCAAACAACCTATTTAGACTTAACAGCTCCTCAATCATTAAAGGTCCTATTCTGCTTGGTGCTGAATTGTTGTCTTCTGTGAAAGCTGAACGTGCTCAAACGCTTCACAAGGTCAGTTACTTAAAAAGTGTGACCAATAATTAAGATCTCCTAAACAGGGCTAATGCTGGATATTAATAAAATGAATCTTCTAAACTTATTCCTTACTAACATTAAAAATATCTTCTATTTTTATGGCTAAAATCAAGGGTAGTTTGCTATCTTACTATTATAGGGGGATAAACTCTAGGTTCTAATTGCTATATTACATTGTTACTTTTGCCTAGGTCTTAGCCATTCCAAATTCTGAGTTTACAGTGCCACCATGTGGTCACTTTGTTTTGTCTACTTAATCCAAACCTGTAGAAAGGGTATAAAATTCTTAATACAGTGTTTAATGGGGAAAAAATTTAAGAACCAAGCATTGAAATTTCCTCCCATAAGTCTAATACAGCTGTCTCGGGATCCTCAGAGTGATTGTTATCAGATTTGGCTGGAGGCAATCATAAGGAGGATGGCAGCACTCTGGAAAGCATCAGAGAGTCTGGTATCTAGAGACAGATGAAACCTATTACAAAAACGAGCTTGTTGGCGTTGCATGTACAGATTGCACAGCATTTTATAAAAGTAGGGTCTTGCTCTGCTGTCACTGACCAAGTTTTCCCCACAGCTGTTCTGTTTGACTACTGCCATCCAACCAGCAGTGGCAATTCAGTGGTACTGTAGGTAGTTTGTGAAACACTTGGGAGCCTTTAGGAACCATAACAATGTAACAGATTATTTAGTCCACTGGTTCTCAACCAGAGATCTGAGGGCCACAAGCAGGTTTTAGGGAGTCTGCTAAGCATGGCTGGCATTAGACGCACTAGGGCCCAGGGCAGAAAGCTGAAGCCCTGCCATGCAGGACAGCAGCCCAGGGACCTGAGCTCCAACACCCAGGGCTGAAGCCAAAGCCTGAGTAACTTAACTTTGTGGTGCTCCTTGTGGCATGGGACCCTGGGCAAGTGCCCTGCTTCCTACCTCTTAACGCTGGCCCTGATTTTTATATGGAGAAAAACAGTTGTTGTGGCGCAGGTGGGCCGTGGAGTTTTTATAGATATTGGTGGGGTGGCCTCAGAACAAAAGAGCTTGAGAACCCTTGATCTAGTTCCTTCTCCCGGGGAGGGGGAACAGGATTGTGTGCTACATCTTCGCTGGGAGTGGAACTGGAACAAGCATTGTCCCCACCTTGCTCAGATTCACAAAGGGGGAAGGTCAACAGACTGCCCTTTCAGCACCCAGCTCAGATAGGGTGAGAGCTCCCAGGGTAGACAGGCGCTAAGCATTCACTCCCTAACTTCCTGTCCTGAATGGGGTGGCTGAAGGAGCACAGCTGCCCAGAGGGGAAGGTGGGGATAGCAACCCTAAGGAGAGACCCTACCCGCACTCTACTGGAGGTGGGATAAGAGCATTGCCAATCCCACAGGTCTCCCGCTGCATGAGGCACCGAGTCCCCCGATGGCATTTCAAGATCCAAGAGTCACCTAGCAGGGCACGACACAAAAAGCTCCCTCTCAGAATTCCCTACTGTGGGTGCACTGAGCATGCTCACCCAAACTGAGTATGCACAGTAACATCCGCTGTTGCAGTTGCCCTCACTCTGCCCTTACTTCTAGTCATACTTTGCTGCCTGCTCTTTAGAGGGGTTAAAAAAAGGCAAAGGGGGCAAACTGCAGTGGCGGGGGGTCAGGATCTGAGCAGGGGCCTAAATTTCCTGGCTGGGGGGGAGTGGGGAATCAAGCTACTGTAGGTAGCGGCAGAAGAAGGGCTGGAGGGGAAAAAAAAAGGGGGTGGATAGGGTTACCATATTTGAACATTCAAAAAAGAGGACACTCCACAGGAGGTATGTGCACCAGTATCTACCAACTTGCATTGTATTAATGTGT
The DNA here is from genome assembly GCF_020497125.1 of Mauremys mutica. Lineage (NCBI taxonomy): Eukaryota > Metazoa > Chordata > Testudines > Geoemydidae > Mauremys > Mauremys mutica. The sequence continues at coordinate 214,504,695 of NC_059073.1, forward strand.
TATACTGTTATATATGCTGTGCGCCACCTGTCGTCTATATTGAGTATATATAAGAAAAAGTGATATGGCCTCAAAAGTGAAGTTTAATTATTTAAAGTTTGAGCATTGGCCTGCTAAACCCAGGGTTGTGAGTTCAATCCCTGAGGGGGCCACTTAGGGATCTGGGGCAAAATCAGTACTTGGTCCTGTTAGTGAAGGCAGGGGGCTGGACTCGATGACCCTTTGGGGTCCCTTCCAGTTCTATGAGATATACCTATCTCCATATATTATTAAATATAGTGAGTCCTTTCCTTTCACCAGTTCTTCCGTTTTCTTTCTCCTCATGTGCCCACACATACTTCTCTATAGATCACATTTTTCTCAGCAGTGGTTGACTGCTCTTTGAGAAGGCATGGAAGTCTTTACAAGAAGTTTGCCTGAAGTTGTACTGTACAAGTAGAATTCCTTTCAATGACTCAACATTCAAGTTGTTCCTTTCCTTTGTCCATTGGCTTTGCATCAGTGAAAAAATTTGCTCTACATTTGCATTGTGAGAAGGAATAGCAAAGAACGGTGCAATCTTTAACAGTTCTGCATGACATTCAATGTTTTTGGATTTCTCAAAATATCTGGTTTCAGAGTAGCAGCCGCATTAGTCTGTATCCGCAAAAAGAACAGGAGTTTTTGTGGCACCTTAGAGACTAAAATTTATTTCAGCATAAGCTTTTGTGGGCTACAGCTCACTTTGTAGCCCACAAAAGCTTATGCTGAAATAAATTTGTTAATCTCTAAGGTGCCACAAGTACTCTGTTCTTTTTTCAAAATATCTGGTCCACTTCTGGTATGCTAGCAAATAATTACTGAACTCTTCATCACTGTTGCAACTTTCTGTAAACTTCTCCAGGTTGCTGACCTGATCAAAACACTTCACATCATCAATTTGCACCCCCTTATCGATCAGGTACTTGATACAAGGTTCCACATCACTCCAATTCGGTGTCTTACTCAGGGTAATCCACCTGAAACAAGAGAAGTCTTCCAGGGGTCTAAGCCACTTCTCCAAAAATTCAAAGCATCTGCTGTACATATTATCTACTTCAGCACAGAATTTGTCACTCTTCATCAATTCCTTCTATGCACTTTTGTGCCAGTAGTCCCTTAACTTTCAGGGACATAAAGTTGTGAGTCTTGCGTTCAAGAAGATAGTGTGAACCGAGTTCAAACTTTTCAACACTTCCATGACAGAATTGCTTTCCATTTCTTGGATGCAAGTTTGGAATACACTTGTGAGTGAATGCATGTGCCAGAGGTAAATCTCACTTAATTCATACTCAAAAATGTCTTAAGCACTGTGGGTGGTTTGTCCTGTGACAGAAAGAATGACTTCAAGGCTGGAAACATCTGTATCAGCCTTGTAATGCCGGGAAATAAGACACGATGGCTGTCATTACTATGAGAAAGCAGCTTTCTGTATTCAACATCAACAAACTCACAGTACTCCTTCAGCCGCTCAGTTCAGACAGTGTAGATATGAAAGTACTCGTAAATTTTAAAAATAATGTTTTCAATGTCAACGTTCATTCTTTCTGTTGCATGGTGAACACAGTTGTTCAAAATGTGTGCTGGGCAACCCACACCAATTAATGTTCTCTTCTGCAACAACTTCTTTAAGTTTGCAAACACATTCTTTCCATCTTCACGCCAGAGTCCTCCAAACATTGTATTGCAGTTGTCACCTGTAAATGCAATACACTTCTCGAACAAAACTTTTTTCAAGCGTTTCTTTTATGTAATGAGCAATCGTGTTGGCAGTCTCATTATGTATTTTCTGGACCTCAATCAATTTTGACTGCAAACCACAATTCTTCCAGTCAAAATTCTGAATAATTACTGGACATATTTTCACTGAACCGTGATTGCAACTCCACAGTAAGCTATGTCATTTTCTTCAAACGTTTTCAGAACAACTGCAACAGAATGTAGTGCAAGCACAGAGATAACAATTGCTTGTGTCTTGGTTCTAGCACTTGAAAATTTCCATGCTACTTCAGAATCAGGGAATGTCTTCTTCAACAAGACAGATGTACAATCCATTGATAAAGCTATTATGATGCTTAACAGTGTGAAATGCAAAAGCACCCTCTGCTGCAGTAACAGCATCCTCTGATTTGCTGCCTGGTTTTACAAAATAATCTGTCAATTTTGTTGATGAGCGCTCTCCTCAAACTGCTTTTTGTGCTTGTCTGAGTCCACATGAGTTTGTAAATCATTCACAGCTCTGGTCTACACTATGAGTTTAGGTCGAATTTAGTAGCATTAGATCGATTTAACCCTGCACCCATCCACATAACGAACCCATTTTTGTCAACTCAAAGGGGTCTTAAAATCTATTTCTGTACTCCTCCCCAACAAGGGGAGTAGTGCTGAAATTGACATCGCCAGGTCAAATTTGGGGGAAGTGTAGACACAATTTGATATTATTGGCCTCTGGGAACTATCCCAGAGTGCTCCATTGTGACCGCTCTAGACAGCACCCTACAGAGGGGTAAGTACCAGGTCTACATACCAAGCACTCAACTTCCCATTCTTCTCTACCACTTTGAAAACCCAGGAATTTCGTCTTTAGTTCTGCAGTGAATTTACACTTTCGTTTTTGTGTTGTGTTTGAGGGTAGTAAAATAAAATATCAAATAAAGAGCTCCTGAGGAAACACTACCGTGCACGGTACAAACTCAGAAAAGACACTGAAATTGTCAATGTTGCACTATCGCCACCATGGAAAAATGATCATATAGGGTGACCAGATCACAACAGTAAAATATCGGAACACTCTGCCCCAGGTCTCACCCTGCTCGGTCCCACCACCGCACCCCGCCTCGCCCCCTGGTCCGCCGCTGGCTTGCTGCATCCCTCCTCAGTCCCTCACCCACCGCTCGCCTCCTCCAACCTGCCACTCACCTCCTCACTCCCCTGCCAGAAACCCCCATGCCTGCCCTAAGAACCTCCACCTCACATGTCAGCTCCAGAGCAGAGAGTAGGTTGCTGGGGCTGTGTTCTTAAAGGCACAGGCATCCCAATTCCTAGACTGTCTTATATAAGTGCTGAGGTGCTACTTTACTGCTACAGCTAGGAGACTTAATGCTGTGAAATATTGTACATACACTCTCTCCCTCAAACTCTGCCTCACACATTTTGACTATTTAAAAGAGTCTTCTATCAGTTTATATGTCTATATGAAGCCACTGCAGCTCCTTTCTCTTATATAATGTGCTGAGGTGCTAAACTCCTTCCCAGAGGCCACATAGCCACCCCCCATCCCCTGCCCCAGGTCAGAGCCTGCACACCTCACCCAAACTCCCTCCCAGAGCCTGCACCCCAAACAGGGCCAGATTTACCTTTTGTGGTCCCAGTGCTAAACATATTTGTGGGCTCCATAGGGGCAATGGGAAAATGGGGTGTGGGGGGGGGCAGAGACCTCAGAGTGAGGGGCTGGCCAGGGGCAATGGGAGATGGGGCATGACATGGCAGGGACAGCCCCGCTCCACCTAGCCCAGTACAAGAACACTGTTTACAAACCAGCAGCCACCAGATGCACACTGGCCCGCACAGCCGTCCGCTGCCATCATGCATCTTCCCCTAGGGGGCGAGCCCATGCCACACCATGCTACCCCACTGCCCAGCACCCCTGACCCCTACACCCAGTGCCACACCACCCAGAGACCCCCCACAAACCCCTATGCTAAGTGCCCCAACTGCACAGTGCCCCACACACTCCCCACTTCCCAGCCCCCCAGCACACACACCTCTCCCACTGCACAGCCCCCCAACACACAGATCTCCCCACCCCCTACTGCCCAGTGACTCCCAAAGCCCCCCACTCCCTAGCACCCCAAAACATGCAAACCTTCCCCACTGCTGAGCACCTCCCACCCCCTCACTGTCCAACACCTCCCCAGATCCCCTAGAGACCTACTCTTCCACACCCTGACTCCTGGCCACAATAGCCAGCCCTGATGGGAGGTGACTGTGTCTGCCAGGCTGAGCCGGCAGTGCAGCCAGGGCTGGGTCCTGGGGCAGGATAACTCCAACCCCTTGGGAGTAGTGCAATCAGCCAGGCTGGAGCTGGAGCTGGAGCAGGAGCAGGGCCTGCCTGGGCCAGGCTCCCTCAGGATCCACATGACTGGCAGGACCCAGCTGAGCCCCCCCCCCCACCCTCCCCACACACACACTGTCCCCTGTGACTGGTTGAGACTGGCCTGGCCTCTGCACCAGTCCCAGGTGGCTCTGCCCTCGGGGAGGCAAGTGGGGCCCCATGTGTTCCAGGCAGCAAAGACAGCTCAAACATGGAGCAATGCAGGGGAGCGGGGCCAATTTCCTGGGACATGACTCCCGAGATCCCACCCGGCCCAGCCACACCCATTGGCCCCATTGACCCTGCCCAGCCTGCATTGTGGACTCCAGCTGCTGGGTGATGAGCCCCCTACAAGCAAGTGGAACCTGCTGGCTGAGAGCTGCCCACACAGCAAGGCCTCGGTGCTGGACTGCCCTGGGTGAGGGGCCAGAACCAGCTGTGTGGATGGGTTAGAGAGGTCAATAAGGGGCCCCTTCCCAGTGTGGGCCTGGTGCCATGGCACCATTGTAAACTCGGTACTGACCCCAAACCCCTTCCCACAGCAAAACTCCCTTGGACGTGTTCTGGACACCACCAAAAAATATACAAACCTGCTGCCCCTAGTGCTACTTTACTGCTACAGGAGACTTGATGCAGTGAAATAATTTATCTACATTCCCTCAAACGCTGCGTCATACATTTTTAGTATTTTAGAGTTTATCACCATATGTCATAACAGTTCACAAATTTGTCTTATCTGCTGCTGTGATTCCCTGAATTGCACCCTCTTCCTTGTAATCCATTTTAATTATAGTTTTGCACCTTTAAAAATGTTATTTCTATTACTTATTACTCTGAATACTGTGTCATTTATCTGTATTATCATTGTGCAATGCATGTCATTGTGCTGTTTATTTTGTATTTTAATAGCTAATGCTCATCAAAAAAATTTTAAGTAAGTAGTTATTGGTTTTAGCAATTCCATCTGTGTTTCTATTATAGCACTTGCTATGTTTTTTGTATTTTGATTTGTAATTTGGAGTTTTTAATTCTACCTTTTTGTCTTTTTATAACACGTTTATTTTGTTGGCCCATCTTTACCCCCAACCTACCATCTTTGCCTTAGTTTTGTCCAGGTAGAGCTTTGATCAGTTTACCCTCATCCATGCCCCAGCTCCAACCAGTTCTAGTCCAGGGTGCTTGACTGAGTTGTCTGGTTCATGGCTTTGTAAGCTCTCTGGTTCCGCACTTCTAGCTTGCTGGGCTGATGACAAGGCACAGTCCTCTATGTGATAAAGTTCCTCCTCTACCTTGGTGGGTCCTGCGTTTATTGGCGGATTTGCTCGCCTCACAGATTCACCCTGTGGGTTGGGAAACAGCCCAGAGACCTTCCCCTCTGGTAGAAGCCACAGTCCGGGTCAATTCCTCCTGTGTTTGATCAGGAGTTGGGAGGTTTGGGGGGAACCTGGGCCCGCCCTCTACTCCGGGTTCCAGCCCAGGGTCCTGTGGCCTGCAGCTGTCTAGAGTGCCTCCTGGAAAGGCTGCGCGACAGCTACAACTCCCTGGGCTACTTCCCCAGGGCCTCCTCCCAACACCTTCTTTGTCCTCACCACCGGACCTTCCTCCTGTTGTCTGATAACACTTGTACTTCTCAGTCCTCCAGCAGTATGCCTACTCACTCAGCTTCTTGCACGCCTCTTGCTCCCAGTTCCTTGCACACACTTCCTCTCCTCTGGCCTGACTGGAGTGAGCCCTTTTATAGCATCAGAGTGGCCTTAATTAGAGTCAGGTGCTTAACAGCCTCACCTGACTCTTAGCAGGTTAATTGGAGTCAGGTGTTCTCATTAGCCTGGAGCAGCTCCTGCCCTGGTCACTCAGGGAACAGAAAACTGCTTATCCCGTGGCCGGTATATTTCTCTTCTACTACTCTGCTGTTCCCAACTGGCCTGGGTCTATCACATCTGTGATAATTACTGGCTCAGAGCCTCTCTTGTTTTCTGGACTGATGTCAAGTTATGAGCTTCTGTGAGGTCACTGACTTGCCACATCTAGCTTGCCAAAGTCAGATGGTGACTTTGAGACCTGTGGCTCAGCAACTCTAGCATGCAGATCTGAGGTCAACATGCAGACCTCTGTGACGTTTACTAGCAGAGTGGCCACAGCTTGCTGCACTGGGTTAAAGATATAGGCCTTGGTGAGGGTCCACTGGCTCAGCTTTTAGGCAGCTGGTCTGATGTCAAGGCAGGAGGAGTCTTGCTGACTTGGGACCTGTAGCTTGTTGGTCTGACATCAGGGGACAGGGTTCTGTGAGCTCTTGGGCTGAGGATCTCTAATTTGCTGAGTAAATTTCAAGGTTTGGGTTTCTTTCAGGTGTCTCCTCATCTGCCAGGTACTGGAACTGAGAACAGGTAGACTGCCTTTTCTTTGCTCTCTGCTCCCCTTCCTGGTGCCCTCGCAGTGGGGACAAAGAAGATGACACACTGGAATGGAGAGAGGTGAGAAATCTGTATAGAATAGGAGGTTGTAGAAGCTGAGGGTGTGGGAGCAGCAGAGAAGGGACAGAAACTGGTGGACTGGAGCAGAGGCGGTTCGGTGAGGCACTATAGCTGTAGAGTGGGGGAGGAGGGGCAAGAAACAAAGGATGCGGCTTGGATATGAGCAGAAGGAGAAGGGGTTGCAGAGCCTAGGGACAGAATGGTTTATAACCACTCGAGAACACTCCCCTATAGAGCCTGAATCCAGGAGTCCTTTGTCTCTCCATTTGTCTGTTATCAGCAAATACTGGTGAAACCCAATGACAAAATGTATGTCTCATCCCATTCTAGTTCACATTATAGAGGAAAACAGCCTACTACTGCTACTGGTTAATCTAACTGCAGAGTTGAGGTCTATGCTGTAGAAGTGAAGATCAGAACCCTGTTGATGAACTGAGGATCAATGTGGTTTAACATGATGGAATTAATTTTTTCAATTTGTTTAGGAAATCACATTGAGAAAAACAACGTTAAACAAATGTGAAGTAGAACTTGGCTATAAAGCCAACGTATTGGTACATAATCAACTGCATTCACTTACTGCATTGAACTTTTTGCTTCATTGTATTTTAAAATACAATAATTACCATGTGAATCTGAAGTCTTGGTGGCAATGATGGTGATTTCCAGATTCAGGTTTTCTTTATCATTCTTTTCAGCAAGAAATTCAGCCTTGTAAAAAGACATCTGATATACTTCCAGATTTAACCCTACTAAAGGCAGGGTGCGTGAAATTGCAGAATGCAATTCTTTTTAAAACAAATTTCTTCTGTACAGAGTCTGAAAGATAGAGACCTACAATATGTGTATCCCATATACTGTGTATTTGATATTCCTTTAAGTTAATATCTGTGTAAATAATATTGGCATGAATATTTACCAGCCCAGTCAAATATTTATTCACCTACCCTATTCTGGCAGAAAGCCCCTAACATTTAATTTGACCATCAAAAAAGTATTGCTTTAGATACCCCTAGTATAGAGCCCGAGCTAGGATTATGCTAGAATGGCGTCTGTATGAATAGAATAACCCTAACCCAAGTCTCACCTCACTTTACATGTACCTGCACACAAAATTAGACAGCACACCTCAATAATCAAATAAATCATTTGCAAATTAGCAAGGAGGTAGCAAATTCTGCCGGTTGTCCCCATCCCTCCAAATTTGCTATCCCTAGACCACAGGTTCATGTGTAGCAAAGTCTGACAGATAGGGGACAATTTGGCACAATTTGCAACCATTGAAAGTAGCCCTTTGATCGGGTCTGGGTCTGCGCTTCATACCCCCAAGCCTCACCTCCCTTTACACGTACTCACACACAAAACTAGACAACACACCTCAATAATCAAATACATCAATCGCAACTAAGCAAGGAGGCAAATGAAATAAAGCAAATGGGCCCCTATGGGATCAAGTTGGGCTCATGTCTGTCCTCCACACCCCCAAAATCTCACCTCCCTTTACACGTACTCGCACACAAAATGAAACAGCGCCTCAATAATCAAACAAATCAACGGCAAATTAGCCAGAAGCAGCAAATGCTGCAGGTTGAGAGAGAGCAGACCCCATCCCGCCGCATTCGCGACCCGACCAGGTGGTGGCAAGTTCCGGCGGGTAGGAAAAAGACCATGTTCGCACGGCGGAAGCAGCTGCTGGTAGCAACATCGGAGGGATGCGATTTCTGCTGCCCCTCCGGTGGCAGGGCGCCAGCGGGCTGGCTTGAGCGGGTGCGGCCGTTGCTGCGGGGCTGGAGGTAGCCAGGCGCTGACACCCCGAGCCCCAGGAGGCCGCTCCCCACCAGCCGTTACAGCCACGCGCCACGACTCGCCCCCACCCCCCAGCAGGGCGCGCGGGAGCCGAGGCTGCCGCAGGCGTGGAAGCGGCAGGAAGGCATCCAGGGGCGCCGCGCCGCCGGCGGCTCCGTCACGCGGGCAGAAGCTAGTGACGCAAGCGCTGGGAGAAGAACGGGCAGCCAGCGGCACAGAACCCCTCGGGCGGGCCGAAGACGAGAAGCGCGCGCTCGGGCTGTACACGAGGAGGCTAAAGGCGCAGCGGCTTGCCCCTTTAAGAGATGCGCCCGGCCTGCGGGACTTGGTCACGTGATAGGGATGAGTGTGCGCCTGCGCCTCTTAGCATCGTCCGGCGCGCCTGCGCAGCGCGTCTAGCTGTCTTCCCGCCCGCCTTGGGTTACCGGCTGGACAGGCAGTACCTGCGGGAGCGAGCCCACATCATCCACAACGTCAGTTTCCCTCTTCCCCGAGCCCACTCTCCCCTCTAGCCGCCCCGGAATGACCTTCCCGCTCACCAGGGGCCCCGCCGCTTCTGGGCTCCCGGCGGGCCCCAGCACAGCCCGGCGGGAGGGGTCTGAGGGGACAGGTCTGCGGGGGCGCGTGACGTGCCGCAGCGCGTGTGAGGGTTGCGCACGCGAGTGAACCGCTCCCCCTCCCCCTGCGGAGTTTCCGTGAAGGTGTCGCGCGGGGGGAGGGGGGCGCTCGCCTCGCAGGTACTTCCCAGGTACCGCGCCGGGACTCGGCTCGCCCGCTGAGATGTATTGATCCTTTACATCGGGGTGGGCAAACTTTTTGGCCTGAGGGCCCCATCGGGATTCCAAAACTGTATGGAGGACCCCCCCCCCGCCCTTATCCAACCCCCTCTGCTCCCTGTCCCCTGACTGCCCTGACCCCTATCCACACCCCCGCCCCCTGACAGGCGCCCCCTGGGACTCCCACACATATGCAACCGCCCCTGCTCCCTGACTGCCCCCCAGGACTCTCTGCCCCTTATCCAATGCGCTCCTCGCCCCCTTACCATGCCGCTCAGAGCAGCATGTCTGGCAGCCGTGCTCCCAGGGTGCTGCCGCCCAGAGTGCTGGCGGCACGGCAAGCTGAGGCTGTGGGGGAGTGGGGCTAGCCTCCCCAGTTGGGGGGCTCAAGGGCCAGGCAAGATGGGCCCACGGGCCATAGTTTGCCCACCTCTGCTATACATAGTACAGTTATTGGGGCAGTATATGAGCAAATTAGAAGCACTGACATTTCCAGGGCATGAATTGTTCAAAATGTTTGGATACATTTGTTCAAGAAATTCAGAAAAAGCAATAATTTATGTGGAAAAATAAGTTAGGTACATCTCATTAATGCAGGTCTTGGATACATAACATAGTTATTCTGAAAACTAGTACTTAACGTCAAAACTTATTTTTCTTTCATCCATTAGTTAAAGGATGAAAAGTGACAAGGAGCCATTTTTTGTTAAATTTATAAAGTCTTCTGGAAACTCTGAATATTTTTTTAAAGCTCTTGAGGTAAGCACTTTTGGTACCACTATCAGCTGTTTTTTTCCTGAATTTAGTTTTCCATCTAATTATTTTCATGATTATTTGTAGCCTATGAATGCATATATCTGTAAATAAAATGTATTGTTTCTGTAAGATGAAGACATTTAATGTTAGATAATACAGATGCCTTGCTTAACTTTTTTTCTACAACAAGGATCAACATTTTCTTTGTTATATATTTTTACTATATATACATTTGTTATATTTTTACTAATTATAGCTGGTTAGTTTCACTTCTTAATACAGTAGAGAATTCATATAGTGAAATCATTGTTTTGTGAAACCGATTTCCCTGTGGCACCAATCCTATAAGGTGCTGTGTGCCTCTGGAAAGGTGCTGAAGCACTCAAAACTTCTGGCCCAGTCCTGCCTGACATAGCGCTTACTACTGTGAGGTGTTTTTTTTAAATAATTGAAGATAGATTGAATAACCTAGTTAAAAACCTTGACCTCCCCAAGGAGCAAATTGTCCCATGGGGTTTGAATTAATTTATCAAAGGGGTATGCTGTGCCTTGGTAACTAGCATTTGAATGATCATCCCAATCAGACAGTGATTGTAGAGGACCCTCAGCAGTTCCAGAACAAAGTGAGCTGCAATCCTGAGGGTTCAGGTCCCTCATCCACGCTACTATAGCTTCATTGAGGAGGGTGTCAAGTCATTTCTCCCTTGGGAAATCAGTGGGAGTTAGAAGGCTCTCAGCACAGATCAGGTCCAATAGGTGAAAATTTGTACACTGTACATTTCAGTGGATTGAAATAATTTGGTATTTTTGTTCAACTTCACTACAAATTGATTCTTGTATAGTAATTTTGCTATAAGTAATTTCAACTGGATATGCTTTTGCTGTTGCCATAGGATTCATTTAAAGGAATTGTCTAACAGAGGGAAAGGAATTTAAGTATGTTATTGTTTCATGTTTTCTTGCAGTCCATAAAAGAATTTCAGTCAGAAGAATATCTCCAGATCCTTGAAGAAGTGCCAGCACTCAATATAAAAGAGAATGACAAATCCCTTTACATCTGTGACCCCTTTAGTGGCATTGTCTTTAGTCATCTCAAAAAGGTTTGCTACCCACTAGATTGCTATCAAGTGTCCTATTCTTTTTTAAGGAATGCTCATATACGTGATCCTACACATTTTCTCTTTCTGAATTCTGTGTACTGGCTTGTAATGTACACAGTGAATATGTGTAAATACAGTATGCTGTTAAACAGAGTTTCATTGGGAAAATTGCAAAGGATAGGAAAAGCATAAAAGGGAAGACAAGACAAGGTATTCAGTCCTTCAGTCTCAATTGCCTCTGCTTCTGCAGGACCTGTGGCCACCTTTTTTGTTTCTCCCAGTCATAGAGCAGCCTGGGAAAATGGCATGGTTGCAGTGATCTCTGAGATGTTGCAGTAGCAAAGGATAGGGTAGCCAGAGCTCAGTGGTGCTCCAGACATTGCCTCTGTTACCTATGCTGGGGCCAGCTCTATTCCATGTGAGGATTTCTCTAAGTTTGAGCAGTCCCCAGCCAATCGGTTGGTCACTTTCAACCGCTTCGTGTTACTGGAATGGGATGTAGGATGTTCCCCAAGATGTTTTTTTTGACAAGGTCACTTTTTTCTGAGAAAAGTGTCACCCTTCCTTCCATATTAATCCTCTTTGATCTTTGTTGCAGCTTGGCTGTAGAATCGTTGGACCACAGGTAGTCATATTTTGTATGCAGCACCAGCGATGTGTCCCGAGAGCCGAATATCCTGTTCATAATATGGCCATGGCTGATATAACAATATCCTGTACTAGTCTTGAAAAAGAAACTAGGGTAATACATTACAGTATATAATGGAAGAATAATTGTTCAGCTAGATTTTTGTGAAGTTTACTTCCAGATACAGCATTAACAAGATTTATTGGTTAAGCCAGGGGTCAGCAACCTTTCAGAAGTGGTGTGAATACCTCTAATTTAAGGTTTCGCATGCCAGTAATACATTTTAACATTTTTAGATGGTCTCTTTTTATGTCTATAATATATAACCAAACTATTGTTGTATGTAAAGTAAATAAGTTTTAAAAAATGTTTAAGAAGCTTCATTTAAAATTAAATTAAAGTGCAGAGCCCCCTGGACTGGTGGCCAGGCCCGGGCAGTGTGAGTGCCACTGAAAATCAGCTCGCGTGCCGCCTTCGGCACACGTGCCATAGGTTGCCTACCCCTGGGCTAAGCCTTTGTAAATGCATTTTGCACTTACTGAAAACTTTTAAGTCAGGAATACAATTTAAATATATAGAGAGTTAATTTTTAAATGATGATGTGATGATGTTTCCATCTGAATATTTTTTGTCTCTTTGAATGAGTTAAAGTTCCCATTCTAATCTTCTAGACTAAGAAAACGTCTGTAGTTTTACTTTGGGTGTTTGGATACATTTAACTTTTTCTCAATCGACTACTTTGTTTAAAGAATGACATTATCAAAGAGATCAGCAGAAACCTCAGATCTGTGTTATACAAGTTGTATGTAGAAAAAAAATACTTCATTGGTTGTTGGGGGTGGGGGCATAGGAAACTATTGAATAATTTATAGCATTCATGAACTGACTTGAGATCTAGATGGATTTTCTGGCTAGTTGTCTACAGCTAAGATGTCACAGACTATATAATGTGTTACTGTTTATCTCAAACTATAAAGTAATTAAAGATTTAATACTTAGGCTACTCTGAATTTCTGTTAAATATTGAACATTTTGATCACACTTCATATTAAGGTTCCATTTATAAAGGCTTAATAAATTATGAATAGGTGTTTGAATAGCTAGTTAGTTATTAACCTGGACTCTAATTGATTATCTTATAATCATCTATAATAACTTCTACTGATGTGCTTATAGTAGGGCTGTCAATCACAGTTAACTCATGTGATTAACTCAAAAAAATTAATCACGATTAATAAAAAATAGTTGCGATGAATTGCACTGTTAAACAATAGAATACCAGTTGAAATGTATTTAATAATTAATTTTTGGATGTTTTTCTACATTTTCAAATATATTGATTTCTATTACAACACAGAATACAAAGTGTACAGTGCTCACTTTATATTATTATTTTGTATTACAAATATTTGCACTGTAAATATGATAAACAAAATAAATAGTATTTTTCAATTCATTTCATACAAGTATTGTAGTGCAATCTCTTTATCATGAAAATGTAACTTACAAATGTAATTTTTTTTTTTTTGGTTACATAACTGCACTCAAAAAGAAAACAATGTAAAATGTAGAGCAGTGGTCCCCAACCTTTTCTATGGGGCAGGCACCAGACGACTACCCGCTGAGGACCGTGGCCGCTGGACAAGCAGCCGCCGAAATGCCGCCATGAAGCGGTAATGTCAAGAGGTGTCACTGCCGAAATGCCGCCGTGAAGGAGTGTCATCAAGAGGCGTCGCTGCCGAAATGCCGCCGAAATTCAGTGGGATTTCGGTGGTAGCGCTTCTTGACGTTGCCACTTCTTGATGGCATTTCAGCGACTGCTTGTCTGATGGCCAGTAGGTGGGCGCACATGGATGCCCCGGTGGGAGCCATGGCGCTGTTTGATTATGCTGTTGTTATTGCCAGTGCTGTTATGATAAATAATATTATGCAAGAAGAGTGATACAGAGTGTTCTTAAGGGAAGGTGGAAAGGAGAACAAAGGGACACACAAGCAGAGACCCAAACGCCATGGCACCCGCGGGCACCGCGTTGTGGACCTCTGATGTAGAGCCTACAAGTCCACTCAGTCCTACTTCAGCCAATTGCTCAGACAAACAAGTTTGGTTAAAATTTGCAGGAGATAAAGCTGCCCAGTTCTTGTTTACAATGTCACCTGAAAGGGAGAACAGGTGTTCACATGGCACAGTTATAGCTGGCATCGCAAGATATTTACATGTCAGATGCACTAAAGATTTATATGTCCCTTCATGCTTCAACCGCCATGCCACAGGACATGTGTCCATGCTCGATAACGAACCAAAGCAGAGCGGACCAACACATGTTCATTTTCATCATCTGAGTCAGCAGAAGGTTGATTTTCTTTTTTGGCGGTTTGAGTTCTGTAGTTTCCGCATCTGAGTGTTGCTCTTTTAAGACTTCTGAAAGCATGCACCACACCTCGTCCCTCTCAGTTTTTGGACGGCACTTCAGATTCTTAAACCTTGGGTCGAGTGCTGTAGCTATTTTTAGAAATCTCACATTGGTACATTTTTTATGTTTTGTCAAATCTGCAGTGAAAGTGTTCTTAAAATGAACATGTGCTGGGTCATCCTCTGAGACTGCTATAACATGAAATATATGGCAAAATGTGGGTAAAACAACAGTATACATACAATTCTCCTCCAAGGAATTCAGTCACAAATTTAATTAACGCATTAGCTTTTTTAACGAGCATCATCGGCATGGAAGCATGTCCTCTGGAATGGTGGCCGAAGCATGAAGTGGCATAGGAATGTTTAGCATATCTGGCATGTAAATACCTTTTGACGATGGCTACAACAGTGCCATGTGAATGCCTGTTCTCGCTTTCAGGTGACATTGTGAACAAGAAGTGGGAAGCTTTATCGCCTGCAAATTTTAACCAAACTTGTTTGTCTGAGCGATTGGCTGAAGTAGAACTGAGTGGACTTGTAGGCTCTAAAGTTTTACATTGTTTTATTTTTGAATGCAGTTTTTTTTGTACATAATTCTACATTTGTAAGTTCAACTTTCATGAAGCAAATACTCAACAGCAACTACACACCACATAACAAAAACACTAACCCAGGAACCAGTCCCTGCCACAAACCCCGTTGCCAGCTCTGTCCGCATATCTATTCAAGGGACACCATCATAGGACCTAACCACATCAGCCACACCATCGGGCTCGTTCACCTGCACATCTACCAACGTGATATATGCCATCGTGCCAGCAATTACCCTCTGCCATGTACAAAGAATAAATTGACACAAATCAGACATCAAGAATTGTAACATTCAAAAACCAGTAGGAGAGCACTTCATTCTCCCTGGACACTCAATAATAGACTTAAAAGTGGCAATTCTTCAACAAAATAACTTCAAAAATGAACTTCAACGAGAAACTGCAGAACTGGAATTAATTTGCAAACTGGACACCATCAATTTAGGCCTGAATAAAGACTGAGAGTGGCTAGGACACTACAAAAAGTAATTTTCCCTCTGATACTCACACCTTCTTGTTAACTGTTGAGAATAGGCCACTTCCACCTTGAATTGGCTTTGTTAGCACTGACCCCCCACTTGGTAAGGCAACTCCCATCTTTTCATGTGCTGTAATATATATATACTGCTTACTGTATTTTTCACTCCATGGATCTGATGAAGTGGGTTTTAGCCCACAAAAGCTTGTGCCCAAATAAATTTGTTAGTCTCTAAGGTGCCACAAGGACTTCTTGTTGTTTTTGCTGATACAGACTACCACAGCTACCACTCTGGAACCTGTTTTCATGATAAAGAGATTGCACTACAGTACTCGTATTACGTGAATTGAAAAATACGATTTCTTTTGTTTTTTACAGTGCAAATATTTGTAATAAAAATTAATATAAAGTGAGCACTGTACACTTTGTATTCTGTGTTGTAATTGAAATCAATATATTTGAAAATGTAGAAAACATCCAAAAATATTTAAATAAATGGTATTCTATTATTGTTTAACAGTACGATTAATTGTGATTAACTTTTTAAATCACAATTGCGATTAATTTTTTAATCGGTTGACAGCCCTAACTTATAGCCATGTATAATACATGGTACTCATGTATATATCATGCTTATGGCATCTATTACTCATTTGTTAACCCCTTACAAACTATTTATAAATTTATTCTTAATAAAAATATGACATTTTTTCTTAAGAGACTGTTTCTGTCTAGTAATAGTATGTGATGTGGATTCCTGGGTAGTAAACAGAACACAGGCATTTTTTCTTATTTAATCTGGATTGTAAATGTGTTCTGGAGGGCGCAATCCCCTGGAATTCACTATTTTACCATTTTTAAAGAGATTCCTTCAAAATTGTTCATTTCTATGTAGGCAAAATATATTTTTCTGTTTTAAAGCTGCCATAAAGTTAAGTTCCAGGAGAAATCACAGGACATGGAGTAATATTTAAAAAAAAATATAAGCAATATTAAAATATACATTTTGTTGTTTGACTACTTTATTTGCTTTTTTTTTTTTTTTCTTTTGCTCTTTAGGAAGAAGTTCATAAGTATGTACAGATGATGGGTGGCCGTGTGTACAGAGATCTCAATGCATCAGTAACTCATCTTATAGCTGGAGAAGTTGGCAGCAAGAAATATTTAGTGGCTGCTGCTCTGAAGAAACCCATATTGCTTCCCACTTGGGTAAAAGCATTGTGGGAGAAGTCGCAACAAGGGTAAAAGAACCACTTCTTGTATTAGGAAATATTAAATCTTGTACTGGTTCTAGACTATATTTATTCCTTTGGAGGTGTGTTGGGAAAAGATCTGTCTTATTTTCTTTCTTTTTTCCCCCCTTCAGTATGATTAGATACACAGATATAAGCATGGAAGACTTCATATGTCCTTTATTTCGTGGCTGTACAATCTGTGTAACTGGCTTAAGTAGTGTGGACAGGAAGGAGGTCCAGCGTCTCACTACTGAGCATGGTGGTCAATACACAGGGCAGCTCAAGATGAATGAGTGCACCCACCTCATTGTTCAAGAGCCAAAAGGTAGATATTCTTTAGTCAATTTAAGTTTGAAGGGACAACTTAGCGTAAAGCTAAGCATGTGCATAAGTGTTTGGAGAATCAGGGCCTAGATCTGTATCTGTTTGATTATGCTGTTGTTATTGCCAGTACTGTTATGATAAATAATATTATGCAAGAAGAGTGATACAGAGTGTTCTTAAGGGAAGGTGGAAAGGAGAACAAAGGGACACACAAGCAGAGACCCAAACGCTATCAGAGGAGGGAAGGGGAGAGGCCAACAGAAAAGAAAAAATATAATCTAAATTTTGGTGAAATCAGGAGACTTAAGAATTTTAATTATGATATTAATTGGATTACAAATAAACTTGAAGATAAAATTTTCCCACTAAAATTTCTTAATTTCAAAAATAAAATTAAAGCACTACTTTGTTCTTTGTAGTTTTGTTTGAGACACACTGGACTGAATTTTTAAATTTCCTCCCTACTTTTCCCAGGCAATTATTTTGTGATTTCTCTTTTTCCCAACTTGAAGCCTCAAAATCTTGTTATGGCAATTCTGTCTCTGGCCAAAGAGCTTGGCATAGCTCCTTCAGTGGGACTGTCAGCTCTGCAGAACAATGTGAGGCATTTTCGTCACTGGGTCTGAATGCTGGAGTGCGCAGATACCAGAATGATGAAAGCAGTATAAACACTTGTATAGACACTTCCAAAGCATGTCAGTCTGGAATTTGTGAGCCAAGTAAGACTAAAATCTGATTGCAACATGACAGAATGTGCTAATGCTGACTGCCCCGTTTGATTTTTTTTTTTTTAAATTTAAGACAGTTATAAACAGCTAATTGTAGATGAGATTAACATTGTTGGTAGCTCAGCCAACCATATATTTTAATTTTCCATACACAATACAATCATATTGGTTAAAAGGTTGCGAAAGTTTTAACCTTTGATGTTTTGCAACTTTGGTGTCACAACTGTGAAATATATCCCCTTGATAACATGGTCACAAGATTACTTTTTTGCTAGCTGACAGTTGCTTTCCATATTAAGTATGTGAATAAAAGTATGCATTTGATTTTATATATAATATATTATAAAAACACATAGTTTTTAGGCCGTAAAGTCATGAGTTCAAATTCCATAGCAGAACTTTGGACTAATGTCTAATGTTAGCACTACAGTGAAGTACAGATGAACTATAAAACTGATATTTTTATAGCATCCTGCAAGACGTAAGTATATTAATCATTAATATTGCTTAGTATGATTATTGTTTAGTAGTATTGCTGTTCATCTGTATCTGACATCTAGCAGTTCCTTCTGCCAATTTCTTGTTGCGGTTCAGATGGAAGTTTAAGATCTCATGGTAGTTTTCAAAACAGAAAACCTAACAGATAAAAACAGAATTATTTGGCTAGTGTGCTTTTAAAGCAAATTAGAATAGCTTGATTATGAAAGCTGTACTATAAAATCAACAAATAATCTTAGGCAATAGTACTGTCAGAGGAACCAAATTACACTGATCAGCTTTAGTGAATTTGATGTAAACTGCCACTTGGAAGAGCCCCTTGGTATTTGAGAATGTATTGGTAATTACCACCTCCAAATGCAGTTTTTGTTTTAACTTTCTTGATTTTGCAATATGTGGTCATTCTTTCAGAATTGTCACTTTTGGAGCATTAGCCTTTTATTGATTGTGATTTGTCTTTATATAAAGGCCAGAAATATGAATGTGCCAAAAAATGGAATGTGCAGTGTGTGTCCATCCAGTGGTTTTTTGACAGTATTGAGAATGGCTTCTGCCAGGATGAGGCAATGTATAAGACCGAGTCTGTACAAAAGCAAAATACCACACCCAGTACATCAACTCCTACTAGCCAAGCCAGCAAACCTGACAGTAAGTAAGACATCTCAGTATACTGAGTGAGTTGATGAAATTTCAGTTAAGGGAAAGGAAATGTTTCAGTTGAGTGGGCTGCTACCAACTCTAACTGCACTAAAATTTTGGTAATGAGGCCCTGATCCTGAAAACACATGCTTAAATATAAGTACATGGGTTTATTCACATGCCTGAAGTTAAGTGTGTGTGTGTGTTTGCAGGGTCAGGGTCCAATTTTTTTTTTATATATATATATATATATATAGATATAGATATTTATTTTTGGTCCGCTTAGGAGCATTGGAGGGCAACAACCAAGAGCAGACTGTGTTCATATCAAATGTAAATGCATCTAATTTAGTAGATGGCCACAAAGCTTGTTGAGCAGAATAAGTTTTCAAAAACTGTTCTCCCACATCTTAAGGCTGACAGTTCTTCTGGAGAAAGAGGAATATGAGTTCTGTGTAAACGCCATTGCTAATAGTGAGAGCATACTGAATTTTGGTGTAATGGAACCCTACATTTTAACAGAGGCTAGACTATGCATTATTGTGGTTTTCAGGTTTTGTCTTCCTTATTAGCATGGCAAAATCATATTTGACAATCATGTGTCCTGTTTGGTTAAGCAGTGGGAGAGACTAACTTATTTTCTTCTTTTTTTTATTTTAACTTTATTTAAAGGTCGTACCCTTTCAGATGTCAGCCACATTTCCAATATCAGTTTGAATGGCATTAATGAAACTGCGTGTAGCTCTGCTGTGAACAGTAGGCTGGATCCTCCTCCTGATGATCTGGAAAATTTGGATATCAGTTCTTTTCAAGCCCCTGATGATTTACTAGATGGGTGTCGAGTAAGTTTTAACAATGTACAATTCTGAAATGACCAGTTATCATTTGGATGCAGCTAGTCTGGGTCTCCTGTAGTTATTGGTACAGTAAAATGTAGTTCCACTCCCAGCACAAAGATATAATGTATTTCAAGATAAACCAAACTAGACTGTTTATAATGTATTTGGGGTACTGGAAAAAGTGTCTTCAAATTGGAGTTGGATAAGATGTGAAGCAGTATTGGCAACTTTAATGGAAAATATTTTATTGGCATTTCCTTCTGTTAGTGGGATGTTGAGTTGTGCAAGACAAAGTCACAAGGATGAGCACTGAGGATGGAATAATTTCTTTGTTATTTTGCAATTTTTCATAAGCTAAAGCTTGTGTGTTTGTATGTTTCTTTGGTTGGGTAATGAATGGTATCAAAATACAACTACTTCAACCAAAAATATCTTACCCTGTTCTTTTCTTTCTCCTTGCAGATTTATCTCTGTGGCTTCAGTGGCAGGAAGTTAGATAAAATGAGAAGGCTTATTAACTGTGGTGGTGGTGTTCGATTTAATCAACTCAATGAAGATGTCACCCATGTTATTGTGGGAGAATATAATGATGAACTGAAGCAGTTTTTGAACAAGACTACTCACAGGTTCTGATACCTATGCTTAAAAGACACTTCTATAATCATGTTTCCTCTTGTAAACAAAGAAAATACGTATTGATTAAACTTTTTTTGGACTAAATAGCTGTGTATACTGTAGAGATAAAAATTGTAAAGACCATTAAGTTGTGGTCACTAATCAACAACATTTTACCCCTGGAAATAGTGTTTTTTAAGTAGCATATCTCCTCACATTCAACAGAAAAAAATTATTAGCTAAGGAAGATTATATGAAAATTCTAGAAACCCTCAATATTTGTGATAAATTACATTTTTCTTGTATTTCTTGTAGAAAATGTGTAAAAATCCATATTCTCAAACTTTGAAATATTCACTAAATGCTAAAGGCTGCAGTGTGGATGCAACTCAAACTTTTTTGTTTTAACTGGAGTCAGATGAGTGTCACAAACTTCGTACAGAAACACAAGTGTACTTGTAGAGTGAGCAGTGCCTGAGAGGGAAAAAAACATAGGTTAAAATGGTTTTGAGAGCCATCTTACGTACGTGTGTGTGTGTGTGTGTGTGTGTGTTTGTTGGTTTGTAATATAAAGAATAATTTTATTTTATAGGCCTCATGCAGTGACAGCAAAATGGTTGCTGGAGTGCTTTGGTAAGGGTTACTTACTTCCAGTGGAGCAGTACATCCCTCTGAATTTCCAGCCAATAGAAAATACAATTTTGGAGCAACCTGGAATTAAGCGAACTGTTCCCAAAAGTAATAGTCTCACAAAAAAAGAAGCTGTGAAGCTTGTACAGCATCAGAATGCAGATGAAGACGACCTCCTCTCTCAATATGTGAATAATGATTCCACATTAAGTAAGTTCTGGTCCAAGCACTTCATAAAAAGACAAAATTTATGTATAGCTCTTCTGAAAAGCTTGTGGTGCTATCTACCACGATGGACATAGAAAAATGTAGTTACCTGATTTTAATCATATGTAAAGAAATTGCAATTCATACTCCATAGCGTGTACATTTTTAAAACCTTCACATGGTTTGTATATTAATTTCCCTATTGTACTTAAGAAAACAATATAAATTAGATGTAAACATGCCTCATATTGAGCAGTTTGTAAATGAAATCTAAAACCTTGGGTTCCAGTACTGCATTGTTTTCAATTAATAACTCACAGGATGGTTGAAACTCATTTTCTCCCTTACATCCCTGTATGTGAAATTTTCATCAAGTGGTTATTTTTTCTTTTTTAGTTGAAGTTGAAAAGCTAGAAACTGGTCACTTCAGTGATGCTGCTCATAGTACCATTCAAGAAGAGAAGCGGTCCTCTATCTGTCATAGTTCACTGACAGAGACTTCTACAGTGGTTGAAGAAGGCTTATTTGGCAGAAAGAGGTTCCTTCTTTTGGGTTTTGGTGAAGAGGATGAGTCCTGCATTGTAGAAATTATAAAGGAGAATGCTGGGAAAGTTCTACCCCCTCAAAACAGAGCAGTTGCAGACTATGCTGTGGTTCCTTTACTGGGATGCAAGGTGGAGTCAACTGTAGGAGATGTTGTTACAAACACATGGCTGGTAAGGGGATACTGTAGAGCTATGACCAAACAAATATTAGTGTTAGAAATATAGAAACTGAAAACTTATTGATGGTTATATTTGCATTAGAACAGAGGTTTTAGCTTTGTTTAATTAGTGTACACCAAATTAAGAGAGTGCTTTAATGCACCTCTTCTTTATAGGTATGTCTTTTACCTGTCTCATTTATTTCTTCCTGCTTTATTAAATCAGATTCTGACTTAGTGGCACAAAGACTTTGTACACAAGATTTTGCTCTAGTTGTCTGCATAATAGAGTTATGAAGAGAGAGCTGGGTGCAGCTAAGTTATGAATGACATTTCTGTTTTAACCTCTGTTTAGTAAGCTATCTTTTTTTCTCTCTTTCCCCACACTTCTCCATATTTCTCTAATAACGTATGTAGCTGTATCTGGGTGATGCAATTGCCGGCTGACATTATAGCTCAGGTGGTCAAACATTTAAATATGTTGACCTAGATAATGCTTATCATCTGCACTAATTTGGTGTTTTTCATTATTAGATAATTAACTGTGAAATAAAACCTATGCTAACCCTTATATTGGGTTTTAAAATGTTTTAAAGCAGTAGTCGTTGGAAAAATAGGAATTCAGGAAGCTTGAATCTTAATGTGAATTTGACTGAAACTTTCTGGATCTTTTAAGGAATGTGATTTAAGGAATCTGATCAAATATAGAGTAATACATGTTCTACTTTGAACTTGAGGCACAAAGACAAAGAATGTCTTGCTGTTGATTCCATAAATGCTGTAGTACAATGGCTGAAATAATGTTTATCATATTCATTTCTTTTGGCTTGGTTCTCATTTTCATTTATTTCATCATTTTAAAGATTATGTGTGTAGAACAGCAGCTCCTTTTAAACCCTCAGTCCAACCCACTCTTCACCCCAGTATCAGTAATGGAAGGAAGCACTCCTCTAGAAGACTGTGTACTGTCTTTCAGCCAGTTTACTGGTGCAGAGAGAGACTCCCTGGTGTTCTTGGCAGGTCTTCTTGGAGCAAGGTATGGAGTCTGTTGCCACTTATGTTCATTTTCTGGCATCTAAAATTTTTTTCAAGTATTTAGTCACATTAGAGGGAAAAAATGAGCAAAAAACTTCAGAGTTAAAATTTGTTCTAGACTTCTTTTGGATTTTATTCATTTGTGAAAACTAATGTTGAAACGTGATTTATTATTTGGTTCTGTATTTCCTCCCTTGTTTGTCATTAAACCTTCTAGAGACAGTGTCTTTAAGTGTTCAAATATTTGTGTATGTCACTAGTGAATATCTGTTCTAAAAAATGACTTCTAAAAGGTGTGTCGGGGGGGAGGAGAAAGACAGACATTTGTGGTTGTCCATACTTACTTGGTCAGTGATTTTCATGGAGTTTGCTCATTGTACAAGTAAAACCTTTTTTTCTCCTTAGTTGCCAGCTGTACAAACTCAGCCTGGGATATAGAAATTTAGCTGAAGTTTTTGGCTTGTGCATTGTCACCAGTTTAGAAAAATAATCTGTAGCCAACTCTACCCCCATTACAATTAAAAATGTGCACCACATTGTCTTTAGTGGAGTTGCTTAGGTGTAAGTGAGGGAAGAATGTGGTCCAGCTTTTGGAAGTTAGTTAACAGTTCTAGTCCCAAGCAGGACTAGAACCCAGCTCACTCTTTCGTGCCTTTGTTGGCTCTGCAGTGCTAATAGGAACAGTCTAAACAATGGCTACATTTTTGAGTGGTTACTTATATACATTTATTTCAGAGTCCAGGAATTCTTTGTGCGAAGAGCCAACCCAAAGAAAGGAATGTTTGCCAGCACCCACTTAGTGGTGAAAGAGCCAGATGGTTCTAAGTATGAAGCAGCAAAGAAATGGAATTTACCTGCAGTCACTATGGCTTGGCTCTTACAATCTGCAAGGACAGGAAAGAAAGCAGATGAAAGCAAGTTCCCAGTTGAAAATGTTAACACTGGAGGTTGGTTTTTTTGTTTGTTTTCTTATTTATTTTAATATACGTTAATTATGTCATGTTACACTGCATTGCATTGTCATTAAGAGAAATTTTTGAATATAAGCTGATTTCTAATACTTAGGACCTTAAACTATTAAAACCAAAAGACTTTTCAGCTTATAATTTTCTTTTCACTAGTTAAGATGTTTACTTTCAGCCTATCACTAAGCTGAGACTGTAAAGGCTAGTCATTTCCACTTGTTTATAGTCAGTGGTCCAGATCTTTAGCTGAGGTAAATCACTGTGTAGCTTTACTGAGGTCAGTGGAGCTATGCTGATTTATATCAACTGAGGATCTAGCCCAATGTCTAGTTATTTCCACTTTCTGGTTTACACTCCCTTACATGATACTGTTGTGTTAAGTTGTAAAACACTCTGGAAGAGTGTTTACGTATAATTAAAAACTGTTTTACAAGAGAAGGCAGGTTCTATCAAATGTTTTTCTAAACAAAACAAACTTTAAATTACTTGACAGTTCCCCTTTTAGAACTGAGAAGCAAACTGGACTGATTAATACTGAATACCAGTTAACTCACTAGTTCTTACCAATGCATTTGTGGGCTGCATAAAATTGCAGTGATTAAAAACATACGTGCAGTACTGCATTCAGCTCTGGGCACCTCAGTGCCAGAAAGATCTTGACAGGTTGAGTAGGAATTCAGAGAAAAGCAACAAAATGATTAAGGACTGGAAGGAATGATTGTCTCTAAAACCAATTATATATGTTTGGCCAAAAGATAATTCAGACTACAAGTCATATTTATGTATGGGTATTTGAAATGTGGAAACTCCAAGGGCCAACGTCTGTTGACTTGAATGAGATCAAGATTTGGCCAAAAGAGGGGAAAAAATTTAACAGGGTGGCCTAAGCAAGTGTAATTAGTAGTAATGGAATGAAACTGAGCAAAGGAAAACCAGGCTGAAAATGAGGGGAGAAAATCCTAACTTGAGGGGGGGAGTTATTTAATATTTGTATTAGAGGAGGAACCAGAGGGTCTAAAGTGGCTTGAGGAGCTGTAGTACTAGACTCTGTACAGTTGCAGAATTTAAGACCACAAGGGACCACCAGTTAGTCTGACCGGCTATGTGTCACAGGCCACCAATACCACCCAGCACTATGAAGTCTGCGCTTCAAAAAGCGTACAATTAAATATAAAATGTGAGTCTTCCAGAGGATGTATTAGAAGCCCTATTACTGGAGTCATTTAAAAGCTGGGTTGGCAAAGAGCTGTAGAATAATACAGCAGAGAAAAGTTGGCAACATGATGGACGGGTCAGCAACCTTTGGCACGTGGCCCATCAGGGTAATCTGTTGACGGGCCACGAGACATTTTGTTTACATTGACAGTCTGCAGGCACGGCTCCGTGCAGCTCCCAGTGGCTGCGGTTCACTGTTCCCGGCCAATGGGAGCTGCGGGAAGTGGCAACCAGCATGTCCCTGCGGCCCGCACCGCTTCCCACAGCTCCCGAACCGCAAATGTCTCCTAGTGCACTAGTGGATTACCCCGATGGGCTGTGTGCCGAAGATTGCAGACCCCTTGCCTAACAGATCTTTTCCATCTCTGATTTCTCAGATGCCTCAGCTTTACCCAGTGCTGATTAACAGTATTTATGCTATTAGCATTTCTGTCTATAGTGAGGCTGCTGATAATTAAAGAGAAAACAGGTGAGTTGCTGTAGCTTTTCAACAGTGTCATAATTAAATGTTCCTGTTCTTGGTATAATACTTTAAAATTCACTGAAGCACAAGACAATATGAGAGAGACAAGGGTTACTCTTCTATTAGGTATTTAAGGACTAGCACAGTAATAATGTGGTATAGCACAAGCACTAGTGTAGAAAATAGGAACTTAAAAAGAAAAACCCTCCCTTCATTTTACAGCATATGTAGAAGAACAAAATATTGGATAAATAAAATCCTTAGCATAATGCAAATATATGCACATTTACATTTAAGGAAAAAATGGTGGTGCTTAACTATAATTTTCTTTATTTCATTTAAGATAAAGAAGAGAGTTTCATAAGTCAGCCCAACAAGACAGAGACAACTATAATGTCTTCAGATATACCAGACCATCCTAGCAATCTCCTTGAAACTGGGAAGAAAACAGCTGTGACGCCTCTTGATGTGAACCGATTCCACAGTAAAGCTTTCCATAGTGTGATCTCGCACCATGTTGGGCAAAAGCCAACCCTTCCTGCAGAAGGAAGACTACTCCAGAAAGAACCATCTTTACACCTTGACACACCATCCAAATTTCTTTCCAAAGATAAGCTCTTCAAGCCTTCATTCGATGTAAAGGTAAACTCCTTTATAAGTTTCTAAACCGGTAGTGTCAGCACATTCATGTGTGTGTGAATGAAAAAGGCACAAAAAACCCCTATGCTAACCCTTTGTAAAGAGTGCGTATTAATACCACACAAATAAAAACACTTCTAGGCTTTCTAGTTTGGCAGGCAGTTCAGAAAATTCACATGTTCTAAGGGACAGAGGTTATTAGAATTGATACCTAAAGCATATAAAAATAATTAAAGCATGAACATTTTGAGAAATAGATACTATAGCACCCTTAACAAAGCCCCAGTGTGCCTATTGCAACATATATCAGAGAGTCCTAAAGCAATGACCTATGTTATATAGTCTATGTTGCTCTTTAAAAACAGAGTGAAACTTTAGTAGAAGAGTTACAGTTTTTTGCAAACTATCATAAGCAGTCTGTATTTGGCCCAGAGTGAAATAGTTTCCCGGTGGACTGTGTACACTTTTAAACTTTTACATTTAAGCTTTCTTGCTCATCCTACAATATTCATTTCCTTGTAACTTTATTCTTTGATTCTCTTTTCCCCAAGCATTCCCTTAATTTTGCTCTTTGCTTCTACGAAACTACTACTTTACTGTGATAATCCTTATACATCTGAGAGAACAGTAGCCATTATCCCTCTCATACAAAGATGTAGTTGCATGAAGATGGAGAAAGAAATAGGTGAAGGGGAGACATTTGTCTTAAAGATGGCCTGCAAATGGGAAAAAATAGATTGGATTTTTGCCCTTTTCTGCTTCTTTCTCTTGTATAAAAAAGGTCATTTGCCTTTTGTTTAACCTTAGATATATCAGTGCTGGAGGATTTCTTGACTGACTCAAGTGTGTACTGGAAGCTTACTCAGTGGAGGTGCTGAATATAAACAGAGAGCTCTTTTTCCCAATTAAGTTAAACACTGATAAAAACAACAAACCCCATACAGTTTGAATATAAATCATTTCCCTTCCTAGTTAAGCCAGTTTCACATACATGGTTTCTCTGCTGTCCTAAACTTATTATTTTCCATTTATCCATAACAGCTAAGGAAAAACAAAGTAGACAGGGCCACAGCTTCTAATTTCAAGCAGAGGGCAGTAAAATTGAAGATGGGTTTGGTATATATCCCTTTTCAGACCATTTTTAGGCATTTCTAAAGAAGCAAATAGAGCACACATCCAGTTGTTTTTTTTCTAGGTCATATTTGAATAGATATTAAATAAGAGAGTATAGAGAGAGGCTAGTCTTGTGATTAGAGCATGGGACTGGGACTCAGGAGATCTGAATTTGGTTCCTGGCTCTTTCATACACTTCTTGTGTGAGCTAGAAGAAAGGGAGTAGAGGAGAGGTAATTTTAGATTTGATTCTGACTAATAGGGAGGAATTAGTTGAGAATTTGAATGTAGAAGGCAGTTCGGGTGAAAGTGTTCAAGAGTATTCTGTTGGAGGAGAAGGTATTTGTAGAGGCTGGTAGGGGCAGTGTGCTGGGAGAGAAGCTGAGTCCTGATTACGGGACGGGGCTTCTCTGACTAGGGGTCCTATAAAGGTAGCCAGCCAGCGGCATAGACAGCTGCAGCGGCACAGGAGCCAGCAGAGCTGTAAACAAGGGAGTTTGAGTGGGAATTCTGTTGGAGGAGAAGGTATTTGTAGGTGTTTCTATTCATATTTGTAGAGGCTGGTGGGGCAGTGTGCTGGGAGAGAAGCTGAGCCCTGATTAGGGGGCAGTGTTTTCTGCTCGTTGGGGGTTTGTGTTGCTGTGGGTGGTGGTGTTTTGGTTTGGTTTGTGTTTCCCGGACTAAGAGGACTTAGGTGAGAAGGCTATGACAGATACAGAGGCAGCAGTGGTACTGACCCAAGCAGTGGAAGACACAATGAAGATGACTGGATGTGGAAGCTGCGGCATGTACATGATCCTGGACGGGGTACCTGAAAAGAGTTTTGTCTGCATGAAGTGCCACCTAATAGAATGGATGGAAGAAAAGATCCGAGGATTGGAGATGCAGGTGGAAACTCTGGTTGAGTTTAGACGGGGGCTCAAGTGGATGATGGAGCAAAGACATGAGGAGGCTGAAGGGAAAAGTTCAGACTTGCAGATGGAAGCAGGACCAAAGAACTCTGAGGGGAGACTGCTGGGTGAGGAAAGTGGATAGTGGAAGCATGTGACTAAGAGAACCAGGCAGAGGAAAAGATGGGCTACAGAATGAGAAATAGAGCTCAGGAACAGGTTTGCGGAGTTGGAAAATGAAGAAGGGGCACAGCAGGTGGTCACTGAAGCTGAGAGGGCAAGGAAGAAGAGAAGAGCAGCTAGTAGTCCTATAGGAAGAGGGGAAGAGTCAGTGGAGATAACACCAAATATGAGCCTCAGGAGGATACCAGATGGGTTGTGGAGGATTGCAAGGGACAATAGGAATCGAAAGGACTTGCAGCCAGAGGGAACCGGGGATAGACCGGAGAACCGCACCATCACCAGGGAAAGGCAGGTCTACATGATTGGGGACTCCTTACTGAAAAGAATAGACAGGCCTGTAACTAGAGCTGATCCACAGAACAGAAGGGTGTGCTGTCTGCAGGGTGCTAAGATACGGGATGTGGACCTGAGGCTGAAGAGGATCCTAATGGGAGTGGGAAAGAATCTACTGATTGTCCTTCATGGGGGAACAAATGATACGGCTAGATTCTCGCTGGAACGTATCAAGGGAGACTATGCCAGGCTGGGGAAGATACTTAAGGAAATCAAGGCTCAGGTGATCTTCAGTGAGATTTTTCCTGTTCCTAGAGAAGGGCAACAAAGGTGTGACAAGATTATGATGATCAACAGATGGCTCAGGCAGTGGTGCTATAAGGAGGGCTTTGGGATGTATGGCCACTGGGAAGCATTCATGGACAGAGGACTGTTCTCTCAGGATGGACTTCACCTAAGTAGGGAGGGAAATAGACTTCTAGGATGGAGGCTGGCACAACTGATTAAGAGAGCTTTAAACTGGGAATTTGGGAGAGATGGTTGGGAGTTGTCCAGGTAATCTCCACACCAGATTTTAACATTGAGAGGGAAGAAAACGATACAGCCATGGGTAGGAGAATGGACATAAGGAGAAAGGGTAGTGTAGATACCAGTCTAATAGGTGATACTGGCGGTAGAATGATTGTGCCTAATTGGATAAAGAATGTGAGAGAAGCCAAACAGCAAAAATTAAGATGTTTGTACACTAATGCGAGGAGCCTAGGTAACACAATGGAAGAACTAGAGCTATTGGTGCAGGAAGTGAAATCAGATATTATAGGGATAACAGAAACATGGTGGAATAGAAGTTATGACAGGTATTGAAGGGTATGTGCTATTTAGGAAAGATAGAAATAAAGGCAAAGGTGGTGGAGTAGCATTGTATATCAATGATGAGGTAGACTGTAAATAAATAAGAAGGGATGGAATGGATAAGACAGAGTCTGTCTGGGCAAAAATCACATTGGGGAAGAAAGCTACTAGAGCTTCCCTTGAGATAGTGCTTGGGGTGTGCTATAGACTGCTGGGATCCAATTTGGATATGGATAGAGACCTCTTTAATGTTTTTAATGAAGTAAATACTAATGGGAATTGTGTGATCATGGGAGACTTTAACTTCCCAGATATAGACTGGATGACAAGTGCTAGTAGTAATAATAGGGCTCAGATTTTCCCTGGATGCGATAGCTGATGGATTCCTTCACCAAGTAGTTGATGAACCAACAAGAGGGGATGCCATTTTAGATTTGGTTTTGGTGAGTAGTGAGGACCTCATAAAATAAATGGTTGTAGGGGACAACCTTGGTTCGAGTGATCATGAGCTAATTCAGTTAAAACTAAATAGAAGGATTAAACAAAAATAGAGCTGTGACTAGGGTTTTTTATTTCAAAAGGGCTAGCTTTAAAAAATAAAGGAAATTAGTTAAGGAAGTGGATTGGACTGAAGAACTTGTGGATCTAAAGGCGGGGGAGGCCTGGATTTACTTCAAGTCAAGGTTGCAGAAACTATCAGAAGCCTGCATCCCAAGAAAGGGGAAAAACTCATAGGCAGGCATCGTAGACCAAGCTGGATGAGCAAGCATCTCAGAGAGGTGATTAAGAAAAAGCAGAGAGCCTACAAGGAGTGAAAGATTGGAGTGATCAGCAAGGAAAGCTACCTTATTGAGGTCAGAACATGTAGGGATAAAGTGAGACAGGCCAAAAGCCATGTAGAGTTGGACCTTGCAAAGGGAATTAAAACCAATAGTAAAAGGTTCTACAGCCATATAAATAAGAAGAAAACAAAGAAAGAAGAAGTGGGACCGCTAAACACTGAGGATGGAGTGGAGGCTAAAGATAATTTAGGCATGGCCCAATATCTAAACAAATACTTTGCCTCAGTCTTTAATGAGGAGCTTAGGGATAATGGTAGGATGACAAATGGGAATGAGGATATGGAGGTAGATATTACCACATCCGAGGTAGAAGCCAAACTCGAACAGCTTAATGGGACAAAATCGGGGGGCCCAGATAATCTTCATCCAAGAATATTAAAGGAACTGGCACATGAAATGGCAAGCCCATTAGCAAGAATTTTTAATGAATCTGTAAACTCAGGGGTTGTACCGTATGACTGGAGAATTGCTAACATAGTTCCTATTTTTAAGAAAGGGGGAAAAAGTGATCCGGGTAACTACAGGCCTGTTAGTTTGACAACTATAGGCCTGTAGTATGGAAGGTCTTGGAAAAAATTTGGAAGGAGAAAGTAGTTAAGGACACTGAGGTCAATGATAATTGGGACAAAATACAACATGGTTTTACAAAAGGTAGATTGTGCCAAACCAACCTGATCTCTTTCTTTGAGAAGATAACAGATTTTTTAGCCAAAGGTAACTCAGTGGAACTAATTTACCTTGATTGCAGTAAGGCATTTGATACAGTTCCACATGGGGAATTATTAGCTAAATTGGAAAAGATGGGGATCAATATGAAAATTTAAAGGTGGATAAGGAACTGGTTAAAGGGGAGACTACAATGGGTCATACTGAAAGATGAACTGTCAGGCTGGAAGGAGGTGACTAGTGGAGTTCCTCAGGGATTGGTTTTGGGAACAATCTTATTTAATCTTTTTAATACTGACCTTGGCACAAAAAGTGGGAATGTGCTAATAAAGTTTGCGGATGACACAAAGCTGAGAGGTATTGCCAATACAGAGAGGGACCGGGATATTCTACAGGAAGATCTGGATGACCTTGTAAACTAGAGTAATAGTAATAGGATGCAAAAATAGTGAAAAGTCCAAGGTCATGTATTTAGGGATTAATAACAAGAATTTTTGTGTTAAACTGGGGACGCATCACTTGGAAGTAACAGAGGATGAGAAGGACCTCGGAGTATTGGTTGATCACATGATGACTATGAGCTGCCAATGTGATATGGCTGTTAAAAAAGCTAATGCGGTCTTGGGATGCATCAGGCAAGGTATTTCCAGTAGAGATAAGGAGGTGTTTGTACTGTTATACAAGGCACTGGTGAGACCTCATCTCGAATATTGTGCGCAGTTCTGGTCTCTCATGTTTAAGAAAGATCAATTCAAACTAAAACAGGTGCAGAGAAGGGATACTAGGATAATCAGAGGTGTGGAAAACTTTATGAGAGGAGACTCAGAGAGCTTGGCTTGTTTAGCCTAACCAAATCAAGTCTGAGGGGAGATACGATTGCTCTCTATAAATATATCAGAGGAATAAATACCAGGGAGGGAGAGGAATTATTTAAACTCGGTATCAATGTGGACACAAGAACAAATGGATATAAATTGGCCATCAGAAAGTTTAGACTTGAAATTAGGCGAAGGTTTCTAACCATCAGAGGAGTGAAGTTCTGGAATAGCCTTCCAAGGGGAGCAGTAGAGGCAAAAGACATATCTGGCTTCAAGACTATGCTTGATAAGTTTATGGAAGGGATGGTATAATGGGATAGCCTAATTTTGGCAATTAATTGATCTTTGACTATTAGTGGTAAATATGCCCAATGGCCTGTGATGGGACACTAGATAGGGTGGGATCTGAGTTACTACAGAGAATTCTTTCCTGGGTGTCTGGCTGGTGAGTCTTGTCCACATGCTCACGGTTTAGCCGATCACCATATTTGGGGTCGGGAAGGAATTTTCCAGGGAAGATTGGCAGAAGCCCTGGGGTTTTCGCCTTCCTCTGGAGCGTGGGGCATCGGTCACTTGCTGGAGGATTCTCTGTACCTTGAAGTCTTTAAACCACAAGTTGAGGACTTCAATAACTCAGACATAGGTCAGGGGTTTATTACAGGAGTGGGTGGGTGAGATTCTATGGCCTGCGTTGTGCAGGAGGTCAGACTAGAAGATCATAATGGTCCCTTCTGACCTTAAAGTCTATGAGTCTGAGTTCATGATTCTAAGGAAAAGTAGGAGGGAAAACAGCAGAATAAAGACAATGGACTTCAAGAAGGCAGATTTTAGCAGACTCAAAGAATTGGTAGGTAAGATCTGTTGGGATTTTGTGGTTCCCAGTGAGTCTGATGCTGGGTAAAATCAAGGGACTTTGATTCGATGCGATTCAATTCAATTCAACAAGGCTTTATTCAATATGCACAAGGAGAGCCCCTGGTACAAAGAATCAGGCAGAGTCCCTCCAGCAAGGAGCCCCTCCCCTTGCTATTTTATAGCACATGGCACTTACATAACAAGTTACATAACAACTTACATAGCATGAACCTCTAACCAATAAGAGTTAACCTTGCCATATATGGATTTCTTTATCACATGCTCCTAGTTCTCCAGTCCACATGCTGAGCTCAACCCCCTCCCCCTGGCCTTCTCCAGAATGTTCCTAGGCTGGTGAGCCACAGCATGCTTCCCTATGCATAAGCACCCTGCAAACCACATTTTATCCAAAATGAACATAAGCATACCCTTCAGATTCCATGGGAAGTAAATCTAAGGGGAAAAAAGAGCTCAGGAGAGTTGGCAGTTTTTTAAAGAAACATTGCTTTTGTGCCTTTAATAACCTGTGCCTGTACGAAAAATAGAAAGTATGGTAAAAGACCATACTTAAGTAGGAGATCTTCAATGACCTGAAATTCAGAAAACAGTGATACAAAAAGTGGAAATTAGGTCAAATTATGAAGGATGAATATAAAAAAACCCACACACGTAGGGACAAAATTAGAAAGGCCAAGGCAAAAAAGATTAAACTAGGTAGTGACATAAGAGGTAACAAGAAAACATTTTACAAATAAATGAGAAGCAAGAGGAAGACCAAGGACAGAGTAGGCCCATTACTCAATGAGGGGAGGAAAAGAACAAAAAATGCAGCAATGGCCAAAGTGTTAAATGCCTTTTTGTTTCACTTTTCACTAGAAAAGTTAGCAGCGATTGGACGACTCACATGGTGAACACTAGTGTAAATAGGGTAGAATCTGAGGCTAAAATAGGAAAAGAATTATTAAGAATTACTTAAACAAGTCCGAGGTTTGAAGTCGGCAGGACCTGATGAAATACATCCTTAAGGAACTGGCTGAAGAGGTCTTTGAGCCATTAGTGATTATCTTTGAGAACTCATGGAGGATGGGAAAGATACTCGAGGACTGGAAATGGTCAAATATAGTACTTATAAAAAGGGGAATAAGGACAACTTAGGGAATTATAGACCAGTCAGCTTAATTTAGGTACCCAGAAAGCTGATGGAGTAAATAATCAAACAATCAACTTGCACCTAAAAGAAAATAAGGTGATAAGTAACAGTAAACATGGATTTGTCCAGAACAAATCATGTCAGACCAATCTAATATCCTTCTTTGACAGTGTAACAAACCTTGTGGATAAGGGGGAAGCTGTAGATGTGATATATCTTCCACTTTCATGTTTTTGTTACTGTCTCACATGACCTTTTCATAAACTAGTGAAATATAGCCTAGACAAATTTACTATAAGATGGGTGCACAACTGGTTGGAAAACTGCTCAGAGAGTAGTCAAAATTGGAAGGGCACATCGAGTGGGTCCCGCAGGGATCTCTCCTGTGTCCAGTTCTAATCAATATCTTCATAAATGATTTGGATAATGGCATAGAAAGTATGCTTATAAAGTTTGTGGATGATACTGAGCTGAGAGGGGTTGCAAGCACTGTGGAGGGCAGGATTACAATTCAAAATGATCTTGGCAAACTGGAGAAATGGTCTGAAATAAATAGGATGAAATTAAATAAGGACAAATGCAAAGTACTACATTTAGGAAGGAAAAATCAGTTACACAAATACAAAATGGGAAATGACTGTCTAGGAAGGAGTACTGCACAGAACGATTTGGGAGTTATAGTGGATCACAAAACAAATGAGAGTCGATAATGTAACACTGTAGCCAAAAAAAAAACCAAGCATCATTCTGTGATATATTTGCAGGAGTGTTGTAAGCAAGACACGAGAAGTAATTCTCCCACTCTACTCAGCACTGATAAGGCCTCAGGTGGAGTATTGTGTCCAGTTCAGGGCACCACATTTCAGGGAAAATATGGGCAAATTGGAGCAAGTCCAGAGGAGAGCAACAAAAATGATTAAAGATCTAGAAAACATGACCTCTGAAGAAAGATTGGAAAAAAAACCTGAGTTTGTTTAATCTGGAGATGAGAAGACTGAGGAGGGAGGCAGGACTAAGAATTATCTCGACCATCCCTGACAGGTGTTTGTCTCCAGTGGTTCTCAAACTTTTGTATTGGTGATCCCTTTCACACAGCAAACCTATGAGTGCAACTTCCTGTATAAATTAAAAGCACTTATTTAACTTTAACACTATTATAAATGCTGGAGGTAAAGTGGGGTTTGGAGGTGGAGGCTGACAGCTCATGACCCCTCATATAATAAACTTGCGACCCCTGGAGGAGTCACAACCCCTAGTTTGAGAACCCCTCATCTAACCTGTTCTTAAAAACCTCCAATGACAGAGATTCCACAACCTCCTTAGATAATTTGTTCCATTGCTTAACTACCCTTACAGTTAAGAAGTTTTTCCCAATGTCTAACCTAAATAACTTGTGTTCCTCCTCAGTCTTCTCATCTCCAGATTAAACAAACCCAGTTTTTTTCCCAATCTTTCCTCAGCTATTATAGAATCATAGAGGTTGAGGTCCCTTCCAGTCCTACATTTCTATAATTCTATAATCAGTTTATTTCCTCAGTTCCTCATCTGTAAAATTGAGATGTTACTTTCTCCTGTCCTTTGTCTGTCTTGTCTATGTAGATTACAAGAACTGTGGAGTAAGGGCTGTCTTTTACTATGTCTGTATAATGCCTAACACAGTGGGACCTCAATCATGTTTGGGGTCCGTAGGTGCTACTGTAATACAAATAAGAAGAGGGTTGGTGTTTGAATAATATGAAGCCTTAATATAGAGGCGCCTGCTATTCAATGAGAGAACTTTTGATCCTGGAAAAAGGATAGTTCATCTATACTGATTCAATAATTGCTTCTTTACTCTTTTTGGTAGGATGCCCTGGCAGCTTTGGAAACTCCAGGGGCTCCCAATCAGAGAAACAGGAAACCAAGTACTCCTCTCTCTGAAATCATTGGCAGGAACTTGAAATTAGCTCTGGCAAACAGCACTCGTCATACAGCAGCTCTTACTGCCAGCCCACAGCTGCGGGCTGCACAAGCAGAAGAGGTAGGATTATGCTCTTTTTAAAAATGTATTTGTAGGCTTAATTAAGAAGATGCAGCGTAATCATGTAGTTGAGTTAGGAGATGCTTAACTTCACATGATAGAATATGAATCATGTTAGCTTTGATACTGTATTTTGATATGTTCAGGCAGAAATTGTAATGATTACCTGTCCTTTTGTTTCAGTTGAAAGAGGCAGACTAGTAATTTTGACTCCTAAAGGGCAGAGAAACGTATTTAAAGATGTTTGTTCTATTGACCTGGTTTAATAGTTGTTAGGTGGTATGTGTATATAAACATGTAACTATAGATATTCCATAGTTCTAGAACTTGTAGCTCATCACTGTTAAGGAACTCCCAGTGTCTGGTGTCATGAGAACGGTGGGTAAGGGGTAAATACTTTTACTCTGATTAACTGTAATATTGGAGGACACCCATTATTTTCTGTGAAGTTATTGGAATTTATTTCTGTCATGCATCTCCCTTTTCCTCCCGTCCTCTTAGAGTGCTGTTATTGCTTCACTTACTCAGAAGTAGGAGGCAAAATATTTCTCATTCTCACCCTCACAATAAAATGTGTTTTGCTCATGTTCCTAGTAGTGTGTTTACATACTCTTTCCTGGAAGCAAGGAGCACAGTCCTTTCATGATTCCTTTTTGTACTAAATCTGATCTATCCTGCAGAGAGCAAAGTTAGAGAAGAGAAAACAGAAATGTAGGAGGCATGTACAGTGGGTGCAGTGAGCTGAAGATGCAGGCAAAGGCAGTGCTTTGTGTACAAATTGCCACACTTGTACTCTGTAATCAGTATGAGAATGGGAAAGTGGAATGACATTTGCAAGGGAAGATTAACAGTAATTTGCCATGCTGTACTCTCCTCTTTCTCACTCCCTTCATGCTATGCCCATCTTGGGCCCCCTTATCCTTTGTACTAAGATGTTTTTGTGTCAGCAGTTTTAGTATTTTCCCTGTTTAAAAGTTCAAGAAGATTTCAGACTGCTAAGAAAGAAGTGTAATATATTCTTATGAGACTTGATGAAATAAGTCTTTTGCATCCTGGTTCCTGGTATGTGGAGCCATAACAGCACTCCCTTAATAATGGGGAGGTTCAGGAAGCAGAGATAAGCAGAACTCTGATAAGTAGTTTCCCTTCTTTATCATTACAAAGGTGTTGGTTTAATGATCCTTAGAATGTGATTTTTTTCATATTTTTCCCCATGACCATGAACAGGTGGAAGATTCAAAACCTCTTGCTGATCTAGTTATATGTGTTAGCAAGAAACTCAGTAAAAAGCAAAGTGAACTGAATGCTGTTGCCGCTTCTCTTGGAGCAGATTACAGGTATTAACGGATGCCAACAGTTACTAAACTCTGCATTGATATAACTTTTCACTTGAATGAATCTGAATCTTGGTGTTCTAAAGTCCAATGTATGCATATGGCTTTTAATTATAGCGAAGCATTAGACATCTCTATATTAAGGTTGCAACCAGTTTCCATTGTAATGCCCTATATTTGCCTGCCCCCTTCTCCCTAATAACTTGGCTTGGAAAATCAGTTTGGCCTGAAAATTCTCAGATTTACATTGAAAGGTGAAGAGAATTTTTCTGCGTAAGTATGAAGGGAACAGCACACAGATACTTCCTGGAGCTTTGAAAGGGGAGGGGCTCATGCCTGCAGGGCTGCAGAGATCAAAACAATGAGCAGAGCAATCAGGGCAGGCATTGTGGGATACTGGTGGAAGCCAGTTCTGTTGACAAAACAATCAGCAGTGTCTACACTGGCTCTTTGTCGACAACAAAGGGAGAGGAAAAGACAAAAGTCTGTCATAGGGTGGAAGTTTTTTGTCGCCCAAACTGGACGTTTTTTGTGACAAAAGTCCCATTGTAGTGTGTACACTTCTGCTGTTTTGTCACTAAAAGGCAGTTTTTGGTGACAAAACTTGGTAGTGTAGACAAGGCCTATGTGATCATTCTCCCCCTCCTCCCCGCCCCACATAATCTCCTGATAGTTTTGATTGCCTGGCATGCAAATGTGCTTTTCTTTGTCTTATCTTTGGTGTCACCTTGTGGGAAACACATTCAGGCAGGGGGAACCGCATTCTTTTGTCTGAATAAACAAACAATTTATCAACTTACCCTGACTTGCCTAATTTAAACACATTTTAATCAAAATTCCAGCACATCTGCATAATCCTTTGGGTGTTGACAATATATACAACATGCCAGAATATTAATGATCCATGAGCTTAGTTTTCTAGTGACACATTATATGACACCTTTTAGATAGAGAGTATAACAATAGTTAGCTGGGTTACACTGAACTGGTCAGGTCAGCTGAAACTCACTGCTAACTAACAGGGTGACCCT
Organism: Mauremys mutica; assembly: GCF_020497125.1. Lineage (NCBI taxonomy): Eukaryota > Metazoa > Chordata > Testudines > Geoemydidae > Mauremys > Mauremys mutica. Next base: position 214,542,589 of record NC_059073.1, read on the forward strand.
TGCCTTCTGGCATAGGGATGCTCTTAAGGAGACACCTATACAATCTGGATTCAGGCCAGGATGTGAGATAGAACAGCTTTTGGGGCACTGATGTATGATCTCCTGCTGTTATTGAAAAGTGGGCAGACAGCCATTCTCATTCTCCTGGACCTCTCAGCAGCATTCAAGTCTGTCAGCTATGAGTAGGGCCCTACCAAATTCACGGTCCATTTTAGCCCCACAAGCAGCAGCACAGAAGTAAGGATGGCGTGATATGGTATTGCCACCTTTACTTCTGTGCTGCTGCTGGCGGGGTTCTGCCTTCAGAGCTGGGCGCCCAGCTCTGAAGGCAGTGCAGAAGTAAGGGTGGCAGTACCGGGACCCCCCTAAAATAACCGTGTGACCTCTCTTACAACTCCCTTTTGGATCTGGACCCTCCAAGTTGAGAAACGCTGGTCTCCCCCATGAAATCTGTATGGTATAGGGTAAAAGTACACAAAACACCAGATTTCACGGGAAGAGACGATTTCACGGTCTGTGATGCTTTTTTATGGCTGTGAATTTGGTAGGGCCCTAACTATGAGATACTGCTGTCCTGCCTGAGAGAGGTGTCAGGGATCCAAGAACATGCACTAAAATGGTTTAAGCCCTGCCTGGAGGGATGAATCCAGTAAATTGTGATGGGAAACTGTGTCTCTGCCACTAAACACCTCTCTTATGGAGTCCCACAAGGATCAGTTCTCTCTCTGGTTTTGTTCAACACCTAAATGCAGCTACTAGGAGATGACATGGACTCAAGCGTTAGCAATATGCAGCACTACCTACCCTTCACCGCATATGACCATACTGATATCACCAAGATGGTCTAGTGCTTGAGTGAGATCAGCTCGTGGATGAAGAACAGCTGGTTGAAATTTAACCCAAGCAACACAGAGGTTATGGTAGTGGGCAGAGAAAAACACTTTGAAGAGTTCACAGTCATGATGCCGTATCCTTTGGTTGAAGGCAAACAAGCTCAGTTGGTCATTTCAGTTTAGGAGTTCTCCTGGATTTCTTGATTATGCTAATCTCTTACATAACAGCATCTGCGAGTAATGCCTTATACCATCTCTTGTTAGGAGACTCCATCCCATATTGGCAGATGGTGACCTGACCCAATTATACTGCCTTGTCACCTCTTGTCAGGACTACAGCAATGCAGTATATCTGGCCACAAAGCCATCAACCCTTAGTAAACTCCAACTAATATTGAATGCTGCAGTACATTCCTCGCAACACGGGATACCGCAAGCACATCAGGCTTATCCTCCACTCCTCACACTGGCCTTCCATAGAATATTGAATCAAGTTCAAGGTTTCAGTCCTTATCTTCAAGGTGCTCAATAGCCTGGGCCCAGGATATCTGAAAGATCACCTAAAGTTTAGCAATGAAGACCAGGGTACATCTTTGCTCTTCTAGCACAATGGAACTCTCTATGATAAGGGTAAAACTTGTCCATGCAAGAGACAGAACTTCCTCAGGAGCCAGTTCAAGATTGTGGAATGATCTCCCACAGGAACTAAGACCATCTCAAACCCTTCTGCACCACATGCAAAGTACGCTTCTTCAACCTTGCTGTCTCTAATATACAATAGTAGTGTGCACATTTAAAAGCAAAAACTACACTGTGCACACAATTCTCCCCATGCAGAGAGAATGAGAGCACAAATCACATGTGACAGATGCTGGTCCCATTGCTTAATGTGCTACTGAAAGGTGCTCGAATACAAGAAGTGGGGAAGGCAATATAAGAACCTATATAGAATAAAACACAAAAGAATATTGTTGTTCTACATAAATATTTCAGTTTGTAAAATGAAAAAAAAAATCAAATGTTAAGGTACTTTTTATTAATATTAAATTGAAATTACTAAGCGATTCATGACATGATTCCCCAAACAATTCTTGTATGTTGGATGATGGTGATTTTGAGGGGGCAGCTAAATAAGTTTTTTGTAGCTTTTGTTAAGCTTCATAGAGTAATGGTTATTTGTCTTGGTGGGATAAGACTCAATTTCAAGAATGCAGTAATTATAACATTAAACTGGAGTTGATATCTTCAGGTTACATTTTATTGGTGTTTATTCTAGATGGTGCTTCGATGAAACAGTAACTCACTTCATCTACCAGGGAAGACAAAATGACAGCAGTAAGGAATACAAATCTGTTAAAGAAAGGGGCATACACATCGTTTCAGAGCATTGGCTTTTAGAGGTATGGAAGAAATTTATTTTTATTTTCCTCTGAAATGTGAAGGAGAATGGAGACAAGATCAGATGTATTGGACTGACTTTCCATTTTTTTCAAAGCACATGCATGGGTTTAAATTGTTCATACACAGTAGCTGATGCTTTATGCATGCTGCTTTTAAATTACAGGCTTCATCTTTCTAAATCTTAATTTTCATTGGTGTACCTTCACCTTGTAATGACTGTAGAGCTGAAATTGACAATTTCTTCATATATTTGCTTTTCATACCCAGTACATTGATTCAGTTTACAAGAGCTTTTGGTTGAGGTTTTCCTGAACAATAACTTTTGTTTGCATAAGTATTTGCCAGTGGGACAGTAGTAAAGTTAGATTTAGTAGTCATGAAGAAAAATCTTCAGAACTTTTTGAAAAGTAAGAATTTCATACTTGTTGTCATAAGAACTATATGTGTCTCCGGCATTAGTGTTTTTTCCCAATTATATTATTTTATTGAAATTTTTTATATTTAGTTTTGCATCATGCTATCTAAATTACTCTCAGTTCTTCTCAGATTTCTCATAACTTCTTATATTTATGAACTTTGTTGCAGAGTGCACAAGAATATAAACGACTTCCTGAATCTCTGTTCCCTCACACTTACAATCCCAAAATGAGTCTGGATATCAGTGCAGTGCAAGATGGCAGACTTTCTTCCAGTAGACTTTCATCAACTGGAAAAACAGCAAAGGAAGCTGAGGTATACGATAAGATGTAAACTCTGGTCTGTATTGGATTCATTGACATTATTTTAATCTAGTTGTTTCACTAACGAAATGAATATAAACTGATACAAATATTGTTATTTAGTAATCTCTGGGGTCAGGTTCAGCAGTTAAGCAGCTGTAAACTTGCTCTGTCCTGGAGGCTTCATCAGTTTCTCAGCATTCTAACTCTCTTAAATATCTTATTAGAGTGGACACAGTCCTCAAATCTGAATTGGTGTGATCCTGTCTCTGTCTTCAGTTAGACATAAACAGTAGGCCTGAGAGGTGTGAATTTTATTGAATTTAATGGGATATTAAGTCTCCAGTCTAGGTGTTTGGGTTTTTTTAATTATTTCACTGCTCTGGCAGAAACTTTTAAGCTAACCTGAGGCTGCTAGAGTAGAACTTTGGTTTGTTGGGGGAGCTTTGGCAGAGTTCTTCCTGTCCCCTAAAACACCCCAACATGCTTCCCCCTCTCCCCCCGCCCCACTGAACACTGCAGCCAGTTGCTGTGTCTTTCAGTTTCAGAATTAGATTGATAAATTTTATATTTTTAACATTGATAGAGTATTTCAGTGGATGAAAATGACACAGCAGATGTAACTACTAACCAGGTAAAGGAAGCAGTCACAGTAAGAGAGGAGCAAATTACAGCAAATGAAGCCAAAGGAGGTAAACAAAATATTCGTTGTTGTTTTTTTTAAAACAGTTGTGGAAACTACAGTTATAAATATAAGCATTTTACTATTTTGGGGAAGCTTGACTTTTAAGATTGGAGGTTTTAGTGTCATTTATTCTCGTACCTAAGCACAGTGTAGCCAGCCAGGCTTCCCTGGAAAAGTGCTGGCAGCTTCTTATTCATAAGGGCTGCAGAGTATGAGGAGAGATGTTTTGTACCCTGGTTTAAAGACACTGGCAAATCCATAAGGAGAACCGACCATCCCTGATGAATTATTGGGCTGTTGGGCTGTTGTCTTTAGTATTCTAGAATTTCTCAAAGCAATTTTGGATATTGCTAGAAGCAGCAAAGAATCCTGTGGCACCTTATAGACTAACAGACGTTTTGCAGCATGAGCTTTCGTGGGTGAATATCCACTTCTTCGGATGCAAGTAGTGGAAATTTCCAGGGGCAGGTTTATATATGCAAGCAAGAAGCAAGCTAGAGATATTGAGGTTAAAAACAGGGCCTCATCCTCCCTGATTGAACTAACCTCGTTATCTCTAGCTTGCTTCTTGCTTGCATATATAAACCTGCCCCTGGAAATTTCCACTACTTGCATCCGAAGAAGTGGGTATTCACCCACAAAAGCTCATGCTGCAAAACGTCTGTTAGTCTATAAGGTGCCACAGGATTCTTTGCTGCTTCTACAGAACCAGACTAACACAGCTACCCCTCTGATACTGTATATTGCTAATTATTTGTCATGTGAAACAAAGACTTAATTGAAAATATTGCCACATGTGAAAACATGTACATATCTTTGTCCTGAAAGGGAGCTACATGATTAAATCCTTGTGGCATTCTAAAAATGTAAAATGAAATGGCCTAACTCTTGTAACTTTCTTTCACTTCAAGTTTTAACCCAGACACTGGAAATGAGGGAGAACTTTCAAAAGCAACTACAGGAGATCATGTCTGCAACATCGATAGTGAAACCACAAGCACAAAGAGGATCGTTGTCAAGGAATGGTTTTGACAGTTCCCCTACCACACCAGATGGCACACGATCTGTGCGTAATGGTCGTAGTAGAGTCTTGGAAGCTCTAAGGTATCATGCTGCATGTAAATGTGTCTTACTTTGTCTTGCTTTCTTTTACTTGACTTTGACAGTCTTACAAAAATTTGGACAGCAAAAACTAAGTAAGTCTAATAAGTAGAGCTGTCAGTTAGTGGCAGTTAACTCACGCGATTAACTCAAAAAAATTAATTGTGATCAATCGCCGTTTTAATCGCACTGTTAAACAGTAGAATACCAATTGAAATTTATTGAATGTTTTGGATATTTTTCTACATTTTCAAATATATTGATTTCAATTACAAGACAGAATACAAAGTGTACAGTGCTCACTTTATATTATTTTTATTACAAATATTTGCACTGTAAAAATGATGAATAAAAGAAATATTATTTTTCAGTTCACCTCTTACAAGTACCGTAGTGCAGTCTCTTTATCATGAAAGCCAGGGCTTTGGAGCTGTGCTCCAACTCCAGGCAAAAACCTGCAGCCCCACTTCTCCGGAGCTGCTTCATGCTCCAGCTCCGGGCTCCGCTCCAAAGCCCTGATATAATAATAATAATAATTGGAGATATACCCATCTCCTAGAACTGGAAGGGACCTCGAAAGGTCATCAACTCCAGCCCCCTGCCTTCACTAGCAGGACCAAGTACTGATTTTTGCCCCAGATCCCTAAGTGGCCCCCTCAAGGATTGAACTTACAACCCTGGGTTTAGCAGGCCAATGCTCAAACCACTGAGCAACTTACAAATGTAGATTTATATATTTTTTTTGTTATATAACCACTCAAAAGCAAAACAATGTAAAACTTTAGAGCCTATAAATCCACTCAGTTCTACTTCTTGTTCAGCCAATCGCTAAGAGAAACAAGTTTGTTTACATTTTCAGGAGATGCCCACTTCGTATTTACTGTGTCACCTGAAAATGAGAACAGACGTTTGCATAGCACTTTGGTAGCTGGCATTGCAAGGTATTTATGTGCCAGATATACGAAACGTTCGTATGCCCCTTCATGCTTTGGCCACCATTCCAGAGGACATGCTTCCATGCTGTTAACGCTCGTTAAAAAAAAAAATGTGTTAATTAAATTTGTGACTGAACTTCGTGGGGGAGAATTGTATGTCTCCTGCTCTATTCTACCTGCATTCTGCCATATATTTCATGTTATAGCAGTTTCCGATGATGACCCAGCATGTTGTTCGTTTTAAGAATACTTTCACTTCAGATTTGAGAAAACGCAAAGAAGGTACCAATGTGAGATTTCTAAAGATAGATATAGCACTCAACCCAAGATTTAAGAATCTGCAGTGCCTTCCAAAATATGATCGGGATGGGATGTGCAGCATGCTTTCAGAAGTCTTAAAAGAGCAACACTCCGATGCAGAAACTACAGAACCCAAACCACCAAAAATTAAAATCAACCTTCTGCTGGTGGCATCTGACTCAGATGATTAAAATGAACATGCATTTGTCTGCACTGCTTTGGATCGTTATCGAGCAGAACCCATCATCAGCATGGATGTATATCCTCTGGAATGGGGGGTTGAAGCATGAAGGGACATTTGAATCTTTAGCGCATCTGGCACGTAAATATCTTGCAATGCTGGCTACAGTAATGCCAGGCGAACACCTATTCTCACTTTCAGGCGAATTTGTGAACAAGAAGTAGGCAGCATTATCTCCTGCAAATGTAAACAAACTTGTTTGTCTGAGTGATTGGCTGAACAAGAAATAGGACTGAGTGGACTTGTAGGCTCTGAAGTTTTACACTGTTTTATTTTTCAGTGCAGTTACTTTTTGTACATAATTCTACATTTGTAAGTTCAACTTTCATGAAAAAGAGATTGCACTACAATACTTGTATTAAGTGAATTGAAAAATACAATTTTTTATTTTTACAGTGCAAATATTTATAACAAAAAATATAAAGTGAGCACTGTACACTTTGTATTCTGTGTTGTAATTGAAATCAATACATTTGAAAATGTGGAAAACATCCAAAAATATTTATATAAATAGTATTCTATTATTGTTTAACAGAGCGATTAATTGCGATTAATTTTTTTAATTGCTTGACAGCCCTACTAATAACCTTTCAAATCTCAGTTGCTGTACAATAGCTATAAATACACTGTTTCATTATGCATTTATACACTTGCAAATGTGAAGACTACTTCCGACTACGAGGCTTTCACGTATTACACTTGCATTTTGCCACTAATGTAATTAAGTCTGTCTTCTTGCAGTTTAAAATGCATCCCTGGTCTGTGGGAATGTAGGCAATATAGCTAAAACCTCCAGTCAAAATGAAAACATTGTTAATTCACTATGGGCGAGATCGCCTTCCAGATCTATCAGTAGTTTCTAAAAACAACCTAGACTATAGGGCATGTATTTTCCGATGAATTGAGAAGTACTTGATGGCTAAACCAGACGAAGGGAATTAATGATGAAGAGCCTGATTCCTGGTAAATATTGGAAATTAATTTCCAATATTTACCACTCAAGAAGCAAGATTGCTCTCTTTAACTTTCAAATGTACACCAAGACTATAAGGACAGTAAAGTATGGGATATGCTGATCATGGAACACCTTAGTAGCATGATACATGCTAAAAATGACCAGTATTGTTCACAGTCACTTTTTTGTAGCCGTGCTGACTGATACCCAGGTAGTCAAACTGCCTGACTTATCAATTTTATATTGAAGTTTATTCTTTCCTGACTATGCTATCCAGTAATAAAGATTGTATGGCGAACTCTCTTGCTAAAGTGCGCGTCGGTAGAGCGCGGCTTCACATATAGTGCAGCCGCGGTGATGGATCCCAAATTTAAATATTTAAATTGGGATCCATGGTAACATGGCACTGCGCATGGATCCTGAACCCCGCAGTCTAGCGGGGGTTCGGTGTAGTACATTGTTAACACGATGATAAATACGTCCTTGCCCTCAAGTGTAGTTCATCTATTTTTTAAGGAAACTTTATGTGGATTTTGTTTTTTGTTCCTTAGGCAGTCACGGCAAGCAGTGATTGACATAAACACAGAGCCATCACAAAATGAGCAGATTGTCTGGGATGACCCCACTGCAAGAGAGGAGAGAGCAAGGCTCGTCAGCAACTTACAGTGGCCCAATAGTCCTTCACAGTACTCTGAACAAATTCAGACTGATGTAAATAACATGAATGACTCCCCTTTCAGGGACTCCTTTGTTGATAGAGAAGTTGCTGAATTAGGTAAGGAGAGAAATGCATGTTTGGGCTGGAGTGTAGGTAGGATTATTTATTATGATACAGTGGCATTCTAGAAGCAAAAAAACAACACTATTACATGGATCTTTTTCAGCTTTAGTGTGTTGTGATCTCTCTAAGTGACCCAAACTTTTTTTCCCTTTTTAATAATGAGGCTCAGGATGAGTGACAGACCATTCTTAATCTTGTTTTTAAAAGGTAAATAATTTGTTTTCTTTTTTTAACTCTGCTCTTCCTCCAGAAAGACCCCAATGCACCTTTTTGACAGCAGTAAGCAGTATGGAGGCAGCCCTTACCTAAAGATAGGCTTTTTTTGTTTTAGGCCCCAATTCTGGAACCCTTATTCATGTTGAATAGTACAGGCAGTCCTCAACTTTATGATATTCGAGTTATGACAAACAGCATTTATGGCGCCTCTACATCGGCACCTTGATTCAACTTACGACTGTAGGTTTCGAGTTTAAAATGTGTACTTACTAAAGCAAATAACTACATTGAGCCCACTTGGACCTCTTAATGTGCTTAACTGTTGTAAAATCCTAGCTTTTTAATAGCAGCTGAAGAAGATCCACAATGCTGGGTAAGAATGGAGGTGTAGGAGAAGGATCACCAATGCCCAGGAGCCCCATAAAAATCTGGCAGCAAGTCTGCTGGGGAGATCAGTGGACCAGGATTCAGTCAAATTATTATTCTTATCTTTCTTGCTGTGTTTACAAATGCAGTTGATTATATGCCCAGCCCTAGTTATTTCCTTCTATCCCTGCAAGGCTTTTTATTCTGCTCTTAGGAGTGGAGAAGAAGCATAGCTGAGTCATCTGCTCTGTTTCCACTTCCTTCCACTCCATCTACTTAAAAAGCAGTGAATATTCTCCTCTGAATGGATTGACTAGGAGATGCTTCCTGGTTTCCACTCTCCTCTTGATGGCAGGAAAAAAAGAGCTGGATGAGAGGAGAGTAGAAGCTAGCAAATGGGCAGCCATCAGGTGGCTTTGCAGGAAGAGATCAGTAGTGATGTTTATCACTCACGTAATGCTTTACGTGTTCAAAGTGATGTGGAAACATTAATCCTTAAAAAACCTGTGACACACAAATATTACTGCTTTTTTTTTTTTTACAAATTGGGAAACTGGAACAGAAGTGAATTGATTGGCCCTTTGAATCATTGACAGGGCTGAGATTAGAAATCAGAAGTTCCTGACTCCTCAGTCCTGTGCTAATTGTCAGACCATGCATGAATACTTCACATGCTGTCATGCTGACTTCCACAAACATTGTTCTCCTTTTGCTTCCTGCAGTAAGCTTTCTGTAGCTTGGGTGTGTGGAAAAGGGGCATTCTTGACATCTCCCATCCCCTTACAACTTTTCTGTTTCAAGCAGCCTACCTGGAGGATGGTTTCTTTGGCCCAGTCTTACATGAGAAAGTTGTAGTGATTTAATGAAATTGGTTTATAAACTAATCTACTTAAATCGGTGCAGCCCCCTTCTGTGGCCAGTTTGAGTGCTTCATGTCAAGTTAGCTTAAGGAATCAATTGGGAAGTAGAGAAACCTCAAGATAGTCAAAAACATGAGGCTTGTAACAGCTCAACTGCTGCCTTGTGATTAAAGGATGTAAATTTTAAGACAGGAAGTAAGCAGTTGTTTCTGAAAATGCAGAATAAATGTGATGGCATTTGTTTCTTGTTCATTTGGGATTAATACTTTTTTCAGTGTTATCATAGTTATAATTCAGTCAAACAAAATCAAGCAACAATGAATTACTATCCACAGCTGTTCATGATTCTGGGGACACAGGTGTTGCAGAGGTCCCAAAGCATCCAATATATAGTGATCCAGAAACCCCAGTAAAAGATGATCAAGTGATCCCCACACCGCAAGCTCCCAGCATTGCCTTCCCGCTGGCTAACCCTCCTGTGGCTCCACAGCCCAAAGAAAAGGTTTGTTACAGCAGCATACTTGTTTTTAAGGATCATACTTGCACTGTGAAGAAATGGCCCAGTGTAATATTAAAATTCACAAAGGGCTATGGAAAATTAATCTATCCTTTAGTTCACTAGTCCTTTGTATAATTTTGTTGCTTGATCTTTTCAACAGGCATGTGTGTTCAGTGGTATATTTCCTCACACTAGTAAATAAGCTTTGTTTGGAATGTGTAACTCTTTTCTCTCATCCAGGCCTGCCAGTCCTACAGTGGGTTTCCCCTCTACTTTTCACTTTAAGGCAAGACCAGACCTGTCAGTCATCAGGCAGTAGTTTAGTTTTTCCCTTTTGGAAAACTCAGTTTGATCTTCCAGGCAGCAGCTGCAGGCACTTTCCAGACTTCCTCCTTGCAAACTACAGAGCACAGAGGAAAAACTATTAAATTGCCAAGTTGATTTCAGGTTTTTCTTCACTGTGTTCCTTCTACAGCCTACGGTGGACATCACCCCATGATGAGCAGAAGCCCAAGGAGAAAAGGTGCCTGTTATGCTCATCTCCCCTATAATCTTGCTAGGCAGGAGCAATTTGCATTGTTTTGTTCTTAGGAGCAGCCTCTGTCCTTCTGCTCCAGATTTTAAACCTCAGCACTAACCCCCTAATATGGACCAGTAGCAACAGCTCCTTCAGTTCTTCTTCGAGTGATTGCTCCTATGCATTCCAATTAGGTGTGCGCGTGCCGCGTGCACGTTCGTCGGAAGACTTTTTACCCTAGCAGCACTCGGTGGGTCGGCTGGGCGCCCCCTGGAGTGGCGCCGCTATAGCGCCGGATATATACCCCAGCCGACCCGTCCGCTCCTCAGTTCCTTCTTACTGCCTGTGTCGGTCGTTGGAACTGTGGAGCGCAGCTTAGCTGTCCTCCACTTCCCTAGCTTTTCACTTGTTTTTCCTATAGTTATAGTGTATATAGTTCAGTCTTCGTGTTATAGTTAACTTTTATTGTTTTTTTAGTAATAGTTAGTGTAAATAGTGAGAGGGGTTGGGGCTTAGCCCTTTTCTCCCTCCCCCAGTGCCGGGCCCATGCCCGGCTCGCCGGGGTTCAAACAGTGCTCGACCTGCCGTAGGCCGATGCCCACAGGAGACCCGCACAGCTCCTGTCTTAGGTGCCTCGGGGAATCCCATCTGGCGGACAAGTGCCGCATTTGCAAGGCTTTTAAGCCCCGAACGAAGAAGGAGCGGGACATTCGCCTTAGGCAGCTCCTAATGGAAGCGGCGCTCACTCCTCCTGCACCGACTCCGCAGCCGGCACCGGGAACAAGTTCTGCCTCCGCACCGGGAACCTCCAGCACCGCAAAGACCCCGCACCAGCCGTTGTCTCATCCACGGCACCGGTCACTCTCCCCGCGGGGGAAGAAGCGCAAGACTCCTGCGGCACCTGCGTCTGGGGCGCAGTCTGAGCGCGCACCGAGAGCGGATTGCCCGGCACCTTCATCTGTCGCGGCACCGCCCACTGCACCGTCGATTCCGGCCTCACAGGGACCGTTGAGTCCGGTGCCCATTGACTCCCCGGCACCCGCCGCGGTAGAGCTTATTGTGCCCTCTACACCGGAAACTTTCGCAACGGCGAGAGACCTGATTGCCCTCACGGACCCAGGACCGCCTCAGCCCCCGGCACCGCCGGTGCGGGCCCCTCAGTCTCTAGGCAAGCCAGCCATGATGAGGCACCCCTCGCAGGGCACTGTCGAGCGCCGACGCTCCAGGTCGCGCTCCCGTGGACGATCGAGATCCGGCCGCCGATCACGGTCATGGCACCGTTCCCAGTCCCGGTACCGCTACCCATCAAGGCACCGGTCCTATTCACGGCACTGATCACGGTCCCGTTCTCCGTCCCGGTACTCCCGGCACTGATCCTGCTCCCGGCACCGATCCCGGCACCGTGTCTCCTGTAGCAGGTTGAGACGCAGGGACTCTAGGCATCGGTCGACCTCCCGGCACCGCGCTAGTAGTAGGTCCTGATCTCCGTCGCGGTACCGCTCTGACTCCCAGCACCGCTCTCCGCTGCAACGTACAGCGCAGGGACGCTCTGCCTACGCGGACCCGCCCTACTCAAGCACGGCTCCGCCATGGCCGTCCAGGCACGCCTCGGCCTCCTCGCACGCCGGCTCTGCCTATTATGGGGACTCAGACAATAATAGCAGGGGTTCCCAGAGACATCACGCCTTGGACCACGCACCACAGCAGTGGCCCTTCTGGACGCCTTGGGCGTACCATCAGGCCCAAGGCGAGCCCACAGTACCACCTCACCCGGTGGCTGCAGAGCATCACATGCCAGAGGCGACGATTAGCAGGCCTCCAGTGACCGATACTGAAGACGTTTCGGCGCCGGTTCCGGAGGCCCAAGCCTCTCCGACTCCAGATGTTGCCCAGGACCAGGAGCCGCTTCAGGAGCCACTTGTTCCGGGCCTTTCCTCTTCCTCTTCCCCGGATGAGGCAGTGGCTGGCACATCCGCATCTGGTCCACCTCCGATTGACCTTCGTTCGCTTCAGGATCTCCTCCGGCGTGTTGCACAAAATATCAACTTGCCCGCCGAGGAAGTCCCAGAGGCGGAGGACCCGGTTGTTGATATTTTGACAGCAGAGACCCCCACTCGTGTGGCTCTCCCCTTTATTCGCACAATCCAGGCCAGAGCAGACACCATCTGGCAATCCCCGGCGTCTATCCAACCGACCGCCAGAGGAGTTGAGCGCAAATACATGGTGCCCTCCCAGGGCTACGAGTACTTGTATGTGCACCCCCCTCCCTCCTCATTGGTCGTGCAATCGGTCAATGACAGGGAGCGACATGGTCAGCAGGCCCCCCGCACCAAAATCTAGGGAGGCCAGACGTATGGACCTCTTGGGCCGCAAGGTCTATTCTGCAGGGGGCCTCCAACTGCGAGTAGCGAACCAGCAGGCCCTGCTAAGCAGGTACAATTATAACACCTGGCAGTCAGTGAGCAGGTTCTCTGAGCTCCTGCCTCAGGACTCCAGACAAGAGTTTTCAGCATTGTTGGAGGAAGGCAAAAAGGTGGCCCGTACCTCGCTCCAGGCCTCGATGGACGCTGCAGACTCAGCTGCTCGTACGGTCGCATCCGGTATAGCGATGTGATGTATTTCGTGGCTTCAGGCGTCGGGCCTGCCGCCTGAGCTCCAGTATATGCTTCAGGACCTACCATTCGATGGCAAGGGCCTATTCTCTGAAAAGACGGATTCCAGGCTTCAAAATCTGAAAGACAATCGGGTGATTATGCGTTCCCTCGGGATGCATACCCCCCAGACTCAAAGGCGGCCCTTCCGCCCTCAGCCTCAGCGTCCTTACCCCCCACCAAGACCAAGGCAGGACTTTGCGAGGCGTCGAAGTCGCTACACGCGCAGACAACAGTCCAGGCCTCAAGGGGGCAACAACAATTCCGGCTCCGCTAAACCACCCGCGGGCCCGAAACCAAACTTTTGAGGGTGCACCCGAGAGCAGCGTACCGATGACCTCCGAGGACCCATTTTTGTTTTACAACCGTCTTTCCTTTTTCCTCCCTGCGTGGTCCCGCATCACTTCCGATTGTTGGGTCCTTCGCACGGTGGAACTGGGATACCACTTTCAGTTTCTTTCAACCCCACCCTCCCACCCCCCTTCCCCGTCCCTCTTCAGGGACCCCTCTCACAAGCAGCTCCTCTTGCAGGAGGTACGCCAGCTCCACACCATCGGAGCTATAGAGGAGGTACCAGAGGGCTCAAGGTGCAAGGGGTTTTATTCCTGTTACTTTCTAATCCCCAAGGCAAAAGGGGGTCTCCGACCTATCCTGGACCTGCGAGGCCTGAACAAGTACCTGAAAAAGTTCAAGTTTCGCATGGTATCCCTGGGGACCATCATCCCTTCCCTGGATCCCGGAGATTGGTACGCGGCTCTCGACATGAAAGACGCATATTTCCATATTTCTATATACCCACCGCACAGACGGTATTTGCGGTTTCTGGTGGGCCGCCAGCACTTTCAGTTTACAGTCCTCCCTTTCGGCCTCTCCACGGCCCCACGGGTGTTTACAAAGTGCATGGCAGTAGTCGCAGCCTTCCTCCGCCGCCGCCGAATTCATGTCTTCCCATACCTCGACGATTGGCTAATTCGAGGAACCTCGGCCACGCAAGTGACCACGGCAGTAGACATCATCAAAGACATGTTCACCCGTCTAGGACTCTTGCTCAACGTAGGGAAATCCACCCTAGTACCTACGCAGAGAATAGAGTTCATCAGGGCATTGCTAGACTCTACTCTCGCGACAGCCAGTCTGCCCTTGCCTCGCTTTCACTCGATTGTCTCTCTCATTCAGACGCTCCAGGACTTTCCGACAACCTCGGCGCGCTCTTGCCTCCGCCTCCTCGGCCACCTGGCAGCATGCACGTTCGTGACAAAGCACGCCAGGCTGCGCATGAGGCCTCTTCAAACTTGGCTCGCCTCGACGTACCGTCTGGGCAGAGACGCCATAGACATGATACTCACCATTCCACCGAGTGTCCTCACCTCCCTCAATTGGTGGAGGTTGCAGTCCCTCATGTGCTCGGGCCTCCCATTCCATCCGCCGCAACCCTCGGTGTCCTTAACAACGGATGCGTCATCCCTGGGTTGGGGCGCACATCTGGGGCGACTTCGTACTCAAGCCCTTTGGTCTCCCCAGGAGTTGGCGCTGCACATAAACGTTCGAGAGTTGAGGGCAGTCCGCCTGGCGTGTCAGGCGTTCCAGGCTCAGCTACAGGGTCGTTGTGTCTCGGTCTTCACGGACAACACAACGGCCATGTATTATATCAACAAGCAAGGGGGAACGCGATCCTCCCCCCTCTGTCGGGAGGCGATTCTGCTTTGGGACTTTTGCATAGCCCACTCAATAGACCCGGTAGCATCCTTTCTCCCCAGAGTCCGGAACACCTTGGCGGACCAATTGAGCAGATCCTTCCTCACTCACGAGTGGTCCATCCGCCTGGACGTCCTCTATTCGGTCTTCCAAAAGTGGGGGTTTCCCCTCATAGACCTTTTCGCCTCCCGTCAGAACCGGAAGTGCCAGCAGTTCTGCTCCCTGCAGGGTCGCTCCCCGGGCTCCCTCTCGGATGCGTTCCTGCTTCCGTGGAATCATCGCCTCCTTAATGCCTTCCCTCCGTTCCCACTTGTCCACCGAGTCCTCCTCAAGCTCCGCAGAGACAGGGCTCGGTTGATCCTAATTGCTCCAGCGTGGCCGAGGCAACATTGGTACACGCAGTTGCTCGACCTCTCAGTGGCAGATCCGATACCCTTGCCGCTCTATCCAGACCTCATATCCCAGGACTTCGGCAGACTTCACCACCCGGACCTACAGTCCCTCCATCTGACAGCATGGCTGCTCTTTGGCTAAACGAGTCGGAGTTGCGCTGTTCGGACGCTGTACAGCAGGTCCTATTGGGGAGTAGAAAGCCTTCTACGCGAACAACATACCTCGCCAAGTGGAAGCGCTTCTCTTGTTGGTGCGCTCAGCGGGATTTCCTCCCGGATCAGGTGCCCATTCCCATTATCCTGGACTACTTATGGTCCCTTAAGGAGCAGAACCTGTCGGTCTCGTCCATTAAAGTGCATATTGCTGCCATTTCCGCCTTCCATCCCGGAGACGCAGGCTCTACGGTCTTCTCTCACCATATGGTGTCCAGATTTCGTAGGGGCTTGGAACGTCTGTATCCTCAGGTCAGGAGACCTGCCCCTACTTGGGACTTGAACCTGGTGCTAGCTCGGTTTACGCATCATCCCTTTGAGCCTTTGGCCACATGCTCGTTGCTGTACCTCTCCTGGAAGACGGCCTTCCTCGTCGCCATTACATCGGCCAGACGAGTTTCAGAGCTTCACGCATTCACTGCAGATCCTCCGTACACGGTCTTCCATAAGGACAAGGTACAGCTCCGACCGCACCCAGCCTTTCTCCCGAAAGTGGTGTCTGCATTCCAAGTCAATCAGGACGTTTTCCTCCCTGTTTTCTTCCCGAAACCACACTTGTCGCGTCAGGAGCAGCAACTGCACACCTTGGACGTCCGCAGGGCTCTCGCATTTTATATCGAGAGAACTAAGCCCTTCCGACGGTCTCCTCAGCTCTTCATGGCTGTCACTGACCGCATGAAGGGTATGCCCGTCTCCTCCCAACGAATTGCTTCTTGGGTGACGTCTTGTATCCGGGCATGCTATGATTTGGCGCAGGTTCCCACTGGACTTCTGACTGCCCATTCCACTCGGGCTCAAGCCTCCTCGGCTGCCTTCCTGGCTCATGTGCCCATTCAAGAAATCTGTAGGGCTGCTACCTGGTCTTCCATCCATACCTTTGCGGCGCATTACGCCTTGGTTCAACAATCTAGAGACGATGCTCTCTTTGGCTCAGCGGTCTTACACTCCGCGACGTCTCACTCCGACCCCACCGCCTAGGTAAGGCTTGGGAATCACCTAATTGGAATGCATAGGAGCAATCACTCGAAGAAGAAAAGACGGTTACTCACCGTTGTAACTGTTGTTCTTCGAGATGTGTTGCTCCTATCCATTCCAGACCCGCCCTCCTTCCCCACTGTCGGAGTAGCCGGCAAGAAGGAACTGAGGAGCGGACGGGTCGGCTGGGGTATATATTCGGCGCTATAGCGGCGCCACTCCAGGGGGCGCCCAGCCGACCCACCGAGTGCTGCTAGGGTAAAAAGTCTTCCGACGAACGTGCATGCGGTGCGTGCACACCTAATTGGAATGGATAGGAGCAACACATCTCAAAGAACAACAGTTACAAAGGTGAGTAACCGTCTTTTTTGGCATGTGCACCCACTAGCACAGTGAAGATTGTGGCATGGGATAAGAGGAATGATCCTGCTTTGGCGCCCTGCAACCAGGTGACCCTAGCAGTGGTAAAGAAATTAACAGACACTTTTGGTGCTGAGGGATTCCAGCAGCAGTGATACGGTATTTCATAGATCTCTGGAGAGAGTTCTCACATCATTCTGCACAAAACCTAAGGTGCGCATACAAATCAATTTAAAAACTACCTGGTGAGAATATCGTTGGGTTGTTTCTAAAGTACCCGGCAGTAAAGGCAAAAAAGTAGCATACGAAAAGTGGAGGAGCACAACTTGACAGGAAAGATCAAAGCCCATCAAAAAAAGGCTGTATCTGTTTCCTGGATTGAAAAATCTATCTATGAAGAGGTCTGGAAGGAAGCACCCTGGACATGCTATAAGGTAGGCGTATAGGCTTCATTGGATGCTACCTTTGGCAGCAGGGTATTACATGCTGTGGTAGCCCTGACAATTTTTGTTAACACATTTTTGACTTTTAAATAATTACTTGAAGCCCTCTGGGATTTTGCTTGCTGATAGAATCCCACTGTAGGAATAGAAAGCTTGGATAAGGGAGATAGGGCAGTATATTTGATTTATCAGTGCATCCAGCTTGCCATTCCATCAATTAGAATGAAAACGTTCTTTTCATGACAGATTATTAAACTGTGCCCTGTCGATGGGAACCAGGAGAGGTTAAGTATTAGATTGACTTTGAATATTAGACTAGTATCTATTCTTCAACTTTGGATGCAGCCTGCTTGACTGGAAGCCAAACCCTTGTCTAGTGACTGACGGGTCTGGTTCCTGCCTTCTCAAACCTCACAGCAAATAGAAAACCAAATGTAGGAAAACCTTGAATACTTGAGAGAAATAGTTGAGTATCGAATTTATCTTTCTATGCAACTCTCCCTATAACTTTTGTCATATTCTAGGCTATTACAGTAGATGAGAAGGTTGATGAAGAACCAGAAAAACAGCGCAAATTCCAGCTGTCTTCACTTAATCCTCAAGAGCGAATCGATTACTGCCACCTGATTGAGGAACTAGGTAGCCAGATGTTTGTAAAACTTTTAAAGTTTGTTTGTTTGGGGCTTTTGGGGCTGAAAGGGGGCCTCGGTTAATGCCTTGCTAATATTAACCTAAGGTTTCAGACCCGTAGCTCTCAAGATACTTTGGCTAGGTCTTCATTGGCAAAGAAGGGTAAGGTGTGTTTACCACAGGGGATAATATGTGTTAGCTATTACATTGTAAAAAACACAGTGGAGACAAGGCACTTGAGTTTTACTGTGCGATAAACTAGGTGAGATCAAGCCCAGGTAGGGGTGTATTGCTGACCTCTAGTACTTTACGAAAACTTGAAGTGCCTCATCTTCCCTGGGTTTTCTTAACCTCAGAATAGCTCATGCACCTTAGTTACCCTGAGGTAAAAAGTAAACCTTTCTTTAGCACTAAAACAAGGCCTTGTGGTTCTATCACTACGTTTTTGTTATTTGAAGTTATCATAGACTCATAAACTTTAAGGTCAGAAGGGACCATCGTGATCATCTAGTCTGACCTCCGGCACATTGCAGGACACAGAATCTCACCCACTCCTGAAATAGACCCTAACCTGGCTCAGTTATTGAAGTCCTCAAATCATGATTTAAAGACTTCAAGTTGCAAACAATTCACCATTTACACTACTTTTAACTTGCAAGTGACCCATCACCCATGCTGCAGAGGAAGGTGAAACTTTCCAAGGGGCTTAGCCACTCTGACGTAGGGGGAAATTCCTTCCAGACCCTAAATATGACGATCAGTTAGACCCTGAGCCTGTGGGCAAAACCAACCAGGCAGATACCTGAAAAAGAATTCTCTGTAGTAACTTAGAGCCCTCTCTATCTAGTGTCCCGTCTCCAGCAGTTGGGGATTTTTGCTATTGGCAGCCACCGATGGGCCGCATGCCATTGTAGGCAGTCCCATCATACCATCCCCTCCATAAACTTATCAAGCTCAGTGTTGAAGCCATATAGGTTTTTTGCCCCCACTGCTTCCCTTGGAAGGCTGTTCCAGAACTTCACTCCTCTCTGATGGTTAGAAACCTTTGTCTTATTTCAAGCCTAAACTTGTTGATGGCGAGTTTATAGCCGTTCGTTCTTGTGTCCACATTGCTGCTTAACTTACCACCAAAAGGGTGACGCTTTTCAGCTACTGGGATTTGCTGTGTGGGATTCTTCTGCAGAAGATTCCCTCTTTTTGCTTAGGGGCCTGCCTGCTCTCCACTGGTGTTTCTCCCCTTTCTTCTTAGTTCCCAAGGCTTTTTTCTGCCACTAGTGCCTCAAGCTTGCTGGTGCCAAAGTAGCTATGCCTGTGTTACAGTGCCACTGCCTTCTATCAGATCTAGCTCTCCCTTTGCCTTCTGTACATGGGGTTATATCAATAAATGGCAAGGCTTTCTGCCTAGATTCTAGTGTGCATAGCATTGCAGTTTAAGTATGAATTATAAAATAGTTCCTCATTTATTCAATTGATGTTTCTATGATAGACACTTTAAATAACCTGAATCACATTCACTCCCATGTTTCAAGGTGGACTGGTGCTTGAGAAGCAGTGCTTTGATCCAAGTTGTACACACATCATTGTGGGACATCCTCTTCGAAATGAGAAATACTTGGCCTCTATGGCTGCTGGAAAGTGGGTGCTTCATCGTTCCTACCTGGAGGCCTGCAGAGCAGCTGGCTGCTTTGTACAGGTTCATAACTCTATTGGTGATATATCAGTGTTGCATCTCCTTTGCTGTTTAAAAGCATTTTATTACTAAAATTAAAAGTCTCCACTACAGCTAATGGCAGAAACGTAAGGACAAAATTCTCAAGGGACATATTAAAGAGACCTGACTTTCAGAAATTGCTCAGCACTCAGCCTCCCTCTGAAAATCAGTCCCTTTCCAGGTGTCTGAGGTTGGTCCTCCAGCAGCTGAGGCACCCATAATCACTAGTCACATGTGATAATTTAGGGTGAAGTGTCTTAGGTAAATTATGATAAGTGCAATTGAAAATAATGTGATGGATCCTGTTATGCCAGGAATTAAATCCTGATCCTATAGTTTATAAGCATAACAGTCTAAATAACCAAACTCCTCCCCGTCTTTCTTTTCAGTTTTGTATTTTCTTTTTTATATGCAGTTGAATCTATAATTAGTGATACTCTAAAATACCTTTGGTATCTTCATTAGTGCTCTGAAACTACTTAATTAATTATTGTTATTTATTACAGTATGTCACCACTTTAATATAGTCTGGGTACTCCGTGGGAAACCAGTCTCCATTTCATAGTTCTCAGGGGTCTAGCAGCTCTGCTGACTGGGCTGACTTACAAAGTTTTATTTTCTATTTTTTGTTGGTTTTTTTTTTTTATCTGCATGAGTAAAAATAAATCACTTGTATTGTTCAGGAAGAGAGAGAAGGGGATTGTGAGTAAGTGATGGTCGCTTTCACTCTCTGTTGCTTAGTGATTACATTCCATTGTCTCTAACCTCAAGAGGGACCATAGTTGCCTGAAGATAATGTAGGGTAATGAAAAGACTGAGTTTATTTAAAATCTAAGTGGGAGGCTCTGTACACATAGGAAAAATTTAAAAATGTTTAATCAAGAGCCACTATATTTAATTTTAATAACTACTACTCTGTTTTCTGTCAGGTAAAATTGATGTGCAAAGCTAGTGCATTCTTGTTATTTTTATTTTTTAATTTCTTGCTGTTGATGTGGCTATAATTGTTCTAGGAGGAAGATTATGAATGGGGAAGTAACTCCATACTCAGTGTTTTGTCTGGAATCAATGTAAACCAAAAGAAACTAGCACTTGCAGCCATGAGATGGAGGAAAAAAATCCATAAAAGGAGGCAGGAAACTGGCATCATTGAGGTATTTGGAAACGTATGAAGTGTAACTTCTTGATGCTGGGAGGGAGCCACTATAATGGGATATGCTCCAAGAAACCCAGAGTCTCTGTGCCAAGTGTTACAAGTGTTCTTGTAAAAACAAAGCATCCTAGCTGGATCCATACTAATGTAATCAATCTATTTCCTAAAAGCTTTTATTGTCAGCATTGAACATTATTAGCATTGAAGATTAATTAATGGTCTTTGTCCCCTCTTGGCACTGGTGACTGCAATAACTCCCATTGCTAACTAGCATGCAAACTGGAAATCCTAATACTTAAATAACTGCTTCATTGTTTTTTAACATTACTAAATCATTAAATTGGTCTTTATCCTCTAGCATTATGATTCTAAACCACTCTGACACCTGTATTTCCCATCATGCAGTTGTCTTAGGTACCTATGAAAATTTTATCCTAAGTGACTTAGGAGCTTAAAGAGCTCCATTGACTTTCAAGGAGACTTCGTCTCAAGTGTCTAAATCACTCTTAAAAATAGGACTTAGGCTCCGAAGTAACTAGGCACCTTTGAATTTTTACCCTTAGAAATCAAACACACAAGTCACCAGTAAAGGACTGAGAATTGCATCTTGTAAAATAAAGGTGCATGACCACAGAAACTATTGGTTATGGGGTGCTTATTAGCATCTTGCCCGGAGCATTAAGGCTGTGCTTGATTTGCATATATATTTACATTGACATTTTAAATAAAAGTGAATGCACATGACCCTAATATTTTGTTGTACTCCAAGCCTTCCTGAAACACACTAGAATATACTTGATGTGAGAGTTCACCTGCAGTTAATCAGCTTTGTTGTTTCATCCTACAGTTAACTAGGAGTGGGTAGCAAGGTGAAATGTTGTCTGATCTTGTGGGCTGGAATTTTGCCCCTGGCTTGCATGTTGTACATCCCTGCTATTGTTAAAAAAAAAAAAAACTCTGGATGGTGTGTATGCAATAAATTTTGCCTTACAGAATGTTCTTGAGTGGGGTATAATTAGCTTTTAGGTTTTTCATAGAACCCAGTTCTTTTTAAAAACTGGATCTTTTATGTAGGGGGCATTTAGTGGCTGGAAAGTGATTTTGAATGTTGACCAAACCAAGGAAGCAGGATTCAAACGTCTTCTTCAATCAGGAGGAGCAAAGGTATGTGATTTAAAAAAAAAAAAAATCATTCACTACATTACTATACATCATTTTTATTGACACTGGTATTTTGTTTTGTTGTCCATGTCATGGTAATACCAAGGGGCCCTGTTTTGCTAGGCACTGTAAATGCAAGTAGGAAGAGGCAGTCCTTGACCCAAATTGTTTATTATCTAAATAGACAAGACAGACAAAGGAAGTTGTGATGTTCCCCTTTACAGATGGGGAACTGAGGCACAGAGAGAGTCAGTAACTTTCCTAGGGTCTCACAGGAAGTCTGTGGCAGTGATGGGATTTGAACCTAGAGCTTCTGGGTCCCAGTATATTGCTCTAACAAGGTGATCATCCTTCCTCTTATTGGAATGTAAATTATTTTGTAGAATGAGGCTATACTTGGTACCCAGTTTTCTGATGACATACTATTTAATGTGATGGAGATTAGTGAATACATAATCTGTAAAGCATGTACACTCAATTGCCAAGAGCAATAAACATAAAAATAAAAAGTATTTTCTGTTGTGTTTAAATCTGTAGGTGCTGCCAGGTCATTCTCTGCTTCTCTATAAAGAAGCTACTCACCTTTTTGCTGACTTCAGTAAACTGAAACCAGATGATGCCAGAGTTAATGTACTGGAGGCTGCTGCCCAAGGAGTGAACTGCTTGAAACCAGAATACATTGCTGACTACCTCATACAGGTGTGCATATTAGGGGCATTATGTACCATTTGTTTGCTTTGAAGAAAACAGTCCACATCGAAACATCAAAT
This sequence comes from Mauremys mutica, assembly GCF_020497125.1. Taxonomy (NCBI): domain Eukaryota; kingdom Metazoa; phylum Chordata; order Testudines; family Geoemydidae; genus Mauremys; species Mauremys mutica. Next base: position 214,565,152 of record NC_059073.1, read on the forward strand.
ATATGTAAATCATGCTTATTAAAGTACACTGCTTTACCCATTGATTCATTGAATGAAAACTGTTGTATGTAAGTAGGGCGGAGAGCTACCTGGCATTTGCTTGTAATGAAACACAGACTTTGATACTGATATTCCAATTTTAGACCTTTATGGCTGGTTTGCCCATAATTCTAATCATAAGATCTAATGTTAATATTATTGTGCTGAGTTTCCATTCTGGCCACTAAAGAATGACAGAGGTTTGTTTGTGTTGGAACTGGATATATAGTATTGTTTTAGCTAGATGGTTTTTAGAATACACTAAATTATGTGTGTGAGACCTTGAGATTTACATGGGATGCATTTTGCATCAGGATTCTGATAAATTTTTGATAATTCCATGCCAAACCAGAAAAGTTTTAAAAACTTTAATGGGCAACTATCTCAATGTGTCAGAATCAGGATATGTTTAATAACTCCTTCATACAGTGTCCCAGAATGATAAACCTTTTTTAATTTTAGTTGGTTGCTAAAGGAGGGTCAAGTAGAATACTTTTTCTAATACTGTCTAGCTAAACAAATAGATTTAATTAAAACACTTTTTTCTTTCGAAGGAGCTTCCTCCTCCCATGGAGTGTTACTGTCTGCCAGAAGCTGTTTCTTATCTTCAAAATAGCAAAGAACTGGGAATTGGATTATCTCAGAAGAGAAAAGCACCTGGAGAAACAAGCAAAGTCAAACGATCCAGAATACACTGAGGGGATTCTCCATTTTTAGTTCTTGTATTTTAAATTTCTATTTATAAATATTTTTCCACTCTCAATGCTAAAAAAATTAAAAGCTTTTTTTATTGAATTTTGAATGTAATGTACTTAAAAGTTCCCTTGTGTTTAGTTTGCTGTAATATTAGTTGGAAAGATTGCTTTACTCTGTTAGTGGCACCTAATAACACCATGCACATTTGTACAAGAAGATATTTTGTCTACTTAATATTTTGATCACTGAGGCTTTCAGTTCACTTAGGGACATCAGCCTATAATAAAAACTAAGAATATTTTGGGTCCTTTCTTTACTTTGAAGTAAAGATAGTATTATCAGTCACTAAGAATCCTGCGGGGTTTGCCACAGGATGATAGAATCGTATATGCATGAGCTTCTCCACCAATCTGTACTTATTTTTGGAAAGGTAAGGGAAGAAGCAGATGTGTGAAAGGAAAGATAACAGTTTCTAAATTCTGTGTGCACTCACGCTTCACAATGAGACTGTAATAAAACACTTAACATTGCTATACAATCTTTAATTATTGCAACAAACCTTTGTGGTAGATAAATAGTAATATCCCAGTTTTACAGAAGAGGAGGAGAGCTGATATAGAGATGAAGTTATGCCATGGAGGTTCCAATTAGAAATGGGGGAGTTCTAACTACTGATATTTCATTAGTGTGGTGTGTCTGTTCTATATACATAAATGGTGTGACAGGGCAAGGCCAGATGGCTATAGAAAAGTAGTGGGAGATAGATATATTAGCCCCAGGCTAAACAAATCCCTGGTACCAGGATAAGTAAATGGCAGCTGCTCTGGGTCAATTAAGACACCTGGGGCTAATTAAGAGCTTTCCAGAAGACAGGGAGGATGCTAGGTTGACTGGGACACCTGAAGCCAATCAGGGGCTTGCTGAAACTAGTTAAAAACCTCCCAGTTAGTCAGGTGGGCGTGCATGGCAGGAGCTGTGAGAGGAAGCTGTGCTGGTGGAGAGACTAAGCTGTACACACCATATTAGGCACAAGGAAGGAGGCCCTGAGGTAAGAGTGAAGTGGAGCTTGAGGAAGTAGCCCAGGGAATTATATGTGTCCTGTTCCTAAAAGGTCAGCTACCATAGCTGATGCTATTAGGGTCCCTGAGCTGGAGCAGAGGGTGGGCCTGGGCTCCCTCCCTTTGTTAATCACTGAGACTGGGAGACGACAGAGGATGTAAATTGATTGCTCATCTAACAAATTAGATAAGATGAAAGCCTGTTTCACCTTAAATTGAGACTAAATATGCAGGTTGGTAGAGACTGCAAGGGAGGATAGCGTCTCACCTCCCTCACTGGCTTATGATGAAAATGGCTCAGACTGTGACCCTTGTCTCTAGAGACAGCCTCTGAGGCTAGCAAAATCTGCCAGGAAACATGAGACCCACGGAGACAAGGACAGAGCTTTGTCACAGTGGACATTTCACCCTGGGATGAGTCTGGGTAGCAGAGCTTGCCCCCCTAGAAAAGAGAGATAAGTCCCTTTCTAATAATTGTCTAACAGCTTACATTTAAGGGTTGTTAGGAGACGGTGCCAGAGACATACACACACAAGGATGTAAATTGATTGCTCATCTAACAAATTAGATAAGATGAAAGCCTGTTTCACCCTAAATTGAGACTAAATATGCAGGTTGGCTGTAGAGAAAAAATATTTTAAAACAAGGTTTTTTTCTTCCAACTGCTAAATAATACTTTGACCAACATCCTTCTTAATGTCTCAGGTTCCTGAAGGGAGGAGCTATAAGTACCTAAAACCCAGTCAGACCTGCAGAGCAATAAGTGGTTGGTATAAATAGGATCTAAATGTGAAAAAGTCATCAGATTCCACCCCAAGCTAGGTTAAGGCAAAAGACCCAATAACAGAAGAGTGCTGTCAGAAACAAGACAGGAAAGAGGTGCAGCTAGTCCTTTAACCAGGACAGGCGATTTGGAAAATAATAGCTTCTCTCTAGTGTTGCAGTGAGCACAGGATCAGAAATCAGGCGGACAGATGGCAGTGGGTGCAATTTCTACTGTCACCCATGTTATCCCTCTGACTCTTCATTGTTAACTCACATTTAGCCAAGTCTGTTCTATTGCACATCATGGTCTAATATTTAATCTTTTTGTGCAGTCTTATTAGTGAGATGCTGCACTAGTCTTGCATGGCTGTGATAAAACTTGCATTTAAAAATATGAATAGTTGAAACCTGGCTGAAAATGTTAAAATAGGTCTATACATTAATCATCAAAGCTTAGCAGAGGAAGTGATAAGTACTTACACATTCGAGAAGTATAATGGAATTGCTGATGTTGGTAAAAGAGAAAATTATCAGCAGTTACCAATATGTTAGCACTAAAGGCTCTACAACTTGGAAAATATTAGTGATGCTGGTGTTAGTGCAGCTACCTCATCCTGTTGATGACACAAAAAAGTTGAGATGGCATTTTTAAGGTGAGCACTGGATTCATCAATCAGTACTTATTTAGGGAATTGACTTATCAAAAGAAAACACGTGCCCTGAAATTTGGAATGATACACAAAATAAAAAGCCAAGACACTAGGGAGAATTAGCAAGATATTTAAAGACAAATGAGATGTGGACTTTCCCCGAAGAGCTGACAGTAACAGGGCCTGATTCTGATGGTTTACTCAACTTAGAGCTTGATTGTAAATGTAAGAGGCTAAGCACAGAGACAAATGAGAGACTGCATGAAAGAGACACTTTAGCTGTGCTGCTTGAGAGGAGTAAGTGGGGGGAATGAGAGATGAGGTAAGTGAGAACTTAGAGTGGTCCTTGGGGGTAAGGATGATGCAGAAAGCAGTGAAAATACTGGAAGAGCTGAACATGGCTACAGTCAGAGCAACAAACCCCACAGCTACCATTAAAAATGTGGATACAAAAGTTAAGGGAGACCAGAATGGGGAGGAATTTACAATAATTAGGATGAAGGACAAGGGCCTGAATGACCCTTTTAGTAGTGGGAACAGATAAGAATGGATGGAGTCTGGATATGTAGAGGAAAAACCAGGGTTTAGTGGCAACAGCAATGTGAGGGAGGAATAAAAAAATGAAACCAAGATTGTGTGCTGATTGAATAGGGTGGTAATGGAGAAGAGGGAAGAGTTGGGGGGGGGGGGGAAGGGGGGAGCTGAGTTCAGTTTTTGTCTGAGTTCAGTTGCCCGCAAGACACCAGCGTGGACGTTCCAGATGCAAACATATTTCTGATTTCCCTGTGTAAGGTACTGGAATGGCAATGGACAATATTACCTGGAGACAACATGTACCAGGAGAATAGGAGAGGGCCAGTGAAAACTCTAAGGCATGTTGACAGAGGAAGAAATTCTAAAGGAACTGTCAGAAAGGTGAGGTAAGAGAAGCAAGTGCTGTGAGATCTGAACTGCATTTAGAGCTCTTAAATGGTGCTGGTCTAAGCAGCTGAAGTGCTACCTGTTGACAGAAATAGGGCACCAATGGGTCTTTGATCTGGAGCAAGGACCTCTAGTTGAAAGTCTGTCTGTTTTTTGCTTGATCTCAAAACCAACAATAGTGTCAATTGTGATGGTGTTGGATACAGACACTGGTCTGACTGGCACTGCAGTCACTAACTTATTTTACATACCCTCCCATGCCCACCTATGAAATGATTACAAGGGCAGATTTGAACCAGTAACTAGTTCCAGCAGTCGTGGGTTAAGAGGGAATGTCCTCTCAGGGATCAGTAATTGGTTAAAAGACAGGAAATAAAGGGTAGGAATAAATGGTCCGTTTTCAGAATGGAGAGAGGTAAATAGTGGGGTTCTCCCAAGGGTCTGTACTAGGACCAATGCTGTTCAACATATTCATAACTGATCCAGAAAGGGATAAACAGTGAGGTGGCAAAGTTTTCAGATGATACAAAATCACTCAAGACAGTTCAGTCCAAAGCAGACTGCGAAGAGTTACAAAGGGATCTCACAAAACTTGGTGACTGGGCAACAAAATAGCAGATGACATTCAATGTTGTTAAATGCAAAGTAATGCACATTGGAAAACATAATCCCAACTACATATACAAAATGATAGGGGTCTAAATTAGTTGTTACTGCTCCAAAAAAATAAAAAAAAATCTTGGTATCATTGTGAATAGTTCTCTGAAAACATTTGCTCAATGTGCAGTGGCAGTCAAAAACACTAACAAGGTTAGGTATAGTTATTAAGACAGTAAATATATTGTCACTATATAAATCCATGGTATACCCACACCTTGAATACTGTATACATTTCTAGTCCTGCCCCCTCAAACAAGATAATTAGAAATGGAAAAAGTACAGAGAAGGGAAACAAAGGTGATCATAGGTATGGAACAGCTTCCACATGAGAAATTTGAACAGACTGGGACTATTCAGCTTGGAAAAGGGGGGGATATGCTTGAGGTCTACAAAATCATGAATGGTATAGAGAAAGTGAATTAAGGAAGTGTTATTTATCTTTTCACATAATACAAGAACCAGGGGGCCTCCCAATGAAATTAACAAGCAGCAGGTGTAAAACAAACTAAAGGAAATACTTCACACAATGCACAGTCAACCTGTGGAACTCAGGGGATGTTGTGAAGACTAGAACTATAATTGGGTTTAAAAAAAAAAATTAGATAAGTTCATGGGTAGGTCCTTCAGTAGCTCTTAGTCAAAATGGTCAGGGATGCAACCCCATGCTCTGGTTGTCCATAAGCCTCGGACTGCCAGATACTGAGACTAAACAAGGGGATGTTCTGGTCATTCCCTTGTGAAGCATCTGGCATTGGCCACTGTCAGAAAGTAGGATACTGGGCTAGATGGACCACTGGTCTGATGTGGTCTGGCTATTCTTAGGGTTTAAAGTTTCCATATTGCAATAGCAATTCCACATTCCACTTTCCCACAATGCAATTTTAGAATTACAGGAATGTAATATCTAAGGTACTTACATGGCCTCCAACATGAGATTATCTGAGTGCCCAGAAGGTTCAAGGTAGTTATTCTCACAACACCCTTAGGAGATAGTACTTCCTTATTATCCCTATTTTAGAAATAGGAAACTGAGGCACAGAGAGATTGACCTGTTCAAAGTCACACAGGAAGTCTATGGTAGAGTAGGAAATTAAACCCAGGTCTTCCAACTCACAGGCTTGTGCCCTAACCACTAGACCATCCTTCCTCACAATAATACTGCACACTTTTGAAGTAGAGTTTTAAAATGTGATAAAACAGAAAAAATCACTTGAGTGACTGAAATCTAATCCTTTGCTTAACTCTTAACCTGTGCACATTTTTTTTTTTAAATTACAATATCAGAATCAACTATGGTAAAGGTGTCCTAACCAATACTGCTGGACAGGCTATTTAACAAGATAAACAGGCTTGAGGAAGTAAAATCAACCTGAAAACAAAACAATCACTACTGTAAAAGATAAAATAAATTTTATTTTCTTTAGCTTTCTTCAGAGGAACTGTCACAAAATACTTTACAGCGTTGGATATGGTTCTTCTGACACAGGGATAAAGGACAAGAGGTGTGCATGCTACATGTTTAGAAGCTGAGTCATATGCAGAAGCTGTAACTAGTAAACCATAGTAAAATTCAGTCAAAATTATTGCCCAATGTACTTCATGACCATAAAATATACATTCTAAGGGCCATTATCAGTCTTCTTCTACAAACTGCAGGGTCCATATGGGGATTCACAGAATCAGGTCGGACTGTGATTCTACTTCAATTTAAATTAAAAAATTTCTGTCATACCAAACCAACACCAGCCACAATTTTTTCCAGACATCTGGTAGACTTGGAACTATGTTAGACCTTATGGTAGCTATTTGTCTGGTTTTGCTCCTTTTCACCATTGTTTATGCTAGAATTAAAAACACTAAATTGCTGCGGCTTGATGTTCCAATGTATGATATTTGAAAGCAAGTTCACTATCAACTTTTTGTGCACCTAGACATCCTCTTAAAATTAAAGCACCCTCCCATGTCTTTAAAGATTTTCCTAACATCTGGCTACATCACTGTGTCCAGAAGCATAAGTTCTGTGGTTGAACTAGCAAACTACTAGTTACTGCCTCACTCTGCTTTATAGCTATCTATTACCAACCACTTCCCTGTTTTGACCATTCTTCCTTCTATCTTGCTGTAGTAACTAAATGCAAAAAAAACGGGTTACTGTTCCTTAAATAACAGTGTGAAATCTGTTTGCTTGGCATACTTCAGGACAGTGGCTTAACTGGCATAGTTCTGTTTCTGCTGATTAGGAGGGCTTGGAGAAACAGAGTCTGCTGGAGGTATAACTTTTGCTTCATTAATTGCTTTCAAAATGAGTGAAGTATAAGACTTCAACAAGTTCAGCTTAAGTAGTCAAGAGAACAAGAAAACAACACAGACTTCAAAAGAAGTCCCAACCCAAGCTCTAATGGATCTGAATCTGATCTCAAAGGAGTGTAAATCAGGAGTAACTCCACTGATGTCAATGAAGTTACACAAGAATGAAATCAGAGTCAAGCATCTGTTGTATATGGCTAGCAGTACATTAGTTCTCCAGCATGCTCCTGTAAATGACAAGCTGCGTTTAGTTTCAGTCTGGTCTGGACAAGTCTGGTGTTTTCTGCAGCCCAGCATCTCCCACCAAAATGGACATCTGGGCTGTTCTGTAGCTCATGGAGGCAGATCAGTGTTTTGGAACCACACAATCTAACCATGCCACCTCTGTTCCTGCTTGCTCTCAAATTCTCTGCCTCCTGTAGCAGCAGCCAGTGGTGGTTTCTTTTGCTTCTGCCCTCCCACCTTCTATTTTAAAACTTTTCTGCCCCGTTTTTTGGGTAGGGGGGAGCAGTGTTGTCCCTCCTCAGTATTCCTTCTCCTACCCAGGCCAGTTAAACCCACAGGGGTTTAACCCTCCCTGAGCCTGTCCCATACAGGCATGGCAGAGCAGCCAAGAAAGTACTGGGTCAAATCCAAGCAGGGCTGCATATGCAAGGCAGCCTTCCTAGGCTCACAGATAGCAAGTTGTGTTCAGCCTTCACTCAGGCTTCCATCCCTAACTCCATTGGGGGCTACAAGTCAGACAGGAAAATAGGGGTCCCCCATCCAGTGACGCAGCTGTGAATCCAAGAGGGGCGGGGGGTGGAGATGGACCACGAACCCAGAGCAGGGAGAGGCATCAAATCAAGGAGGACTCCAACCATTCAGGGAGTAAGTCCCAATGGATCCTTGCTGAACAAAGAGGGGAGGCCACAAGTCCTTCTCCCCTCCCCGCAAGTCATAAAGTGGGTCCTGAGTGCCTTGAGGAAAGACGCAGGGCTTCTAATCAGCCCTCCTCCCTCACATAACAATGAGTTCACTCCTCCCTGCCTCCCAGGGGGAATAGGAGCCAGCAGGGATTCTGAGACAGATCCCTCAAGAGGGCTCCAGGCCTGATGGAAGGTAGGTCACAAAAGGCCTCACCAAGGCTGCAGCAGAGCTTCTACGCTCCCAAAGTGCACAAAAAAAGGTTTTAAAAACAAATTTAAAAAGGCTAAACAGGGAAAGAAAAAGCACAAGAAATCCAGGAGTCCTCTGATGACTCCTCCACTGAGGAAGGTCAGCTGTCTGGCTCTGAAACCTGAGAAGGTTCCTAAGAGTAAGGCTCAAAATCCTCCCATAGAGGGCTGGGGAGCTCACTCGGAGACCCCAGAGTCTCCGGAACGAGGAGAAAAAGGGTCAAGACATAAGCCTCCTAGAGCTGAAAGCGGTCAAGCTAGCTCTGCAAAGGTTCCATCCCACCACAGCCTGGTTCAATCAGATAATATGAATACAATCACACGTATAAACATCCAAAGGGGAACAAGGAGTCCGGCACTACATGCAGAAGCAATGGAAATAATGAGATGGGTGGAACAGTTCCTCTTTTCCTCAGAGCAATCCACATCAAAGGGGACCTGAGCCAAAAACAGCCTGGCTCAACAGACACAGGGTCAACAACTCCGACTGGTGCCTGAATTAGAAAGTTTTTGATCTCATCATTAAGACATTAGGCTTCCCTTCAGCTGACCTCTTTGCTAATTGTACAAATGTAAAGAGACCAAAATACTTCACAAGGGAGGTAGATTCCAGGTAAATGGGGGCACAGGCCTTATCATACAGTTAGCCGCAGAGCCTACTTTGCACGTTTCCACCCTTTCCTCTACTGGGGAAAGTGGTCCAGAAAATACCACAAGAACAGGTGATGTTAACATTGATAACTTCTCTTTGGCTGAGGAGACCTTGGTTCTCCGACCTGATGGAGCTGAAACTGGAGTACCCTCTCCTGCTTCCATGGAGACCGGACATCCTCTCGCAAGGGCCTCGTCTTAATCCAGACCCAAAATGGCTTCAACTGACAGCTAGGTCTCAATCTGTCCTCCATAGTCATTGCTTTCATCTAGGAGACTATCAACACTAAAAATATACTCCTCAATCTAGCCCAGAATCAACAACTGGCGCCAAGACCACAATGCAAATCCTAGGCATTCCAACCATTCTGGACTTTCTCCAAGAAGGCATAGAAAGAGGCCTTCAGGCCAATACCATTACATGTCAGGTGTCTGCTCTTAGTAGATTGCTGTTCACATGATCCTTGGGCTCTCTGGCAGACAATCCACAGGTAGCCAGATTCCTTCAAACAGTCCGATTAGCCAGACCAGCGGTCAAGCCACTCTTCCCAAAATGGGACCTTCTGCTAGTTTTGAGGGCTCTGATAAGCCATTCCTTTGAGCCTCTGACTTTGATTTATTTATCCATTAAGATGTGTTTCTTAGCAGTTGTCATGTCCGCAAGGTGAGCCTTATCTATACTGGAGTACTGTGTGTTCCACAAGGACAAAGGTGGTGCTTAGGGACATCAGAAAAGTAAATTCCTTCTTCCACACTTCCCAAAAAGTTGTTTCCTTCATTCTGTCCAAAACCACAATATCCAACTGAAAAGGTGTGGTCCACCTTAGAAGTGAGAAGAGCATTGAATATCTATCTCAGATATACCAAATCTACGACTGGGTTCCCTATTTGTATCCTTCCAGCCAAAATGCCAGGGAATCAGAACTTCCAAGTCCTCCATCACTAGGTGGATTAGATTATGTATTGTGGAAGCCTACAAATCACCAGAGGCCTCTGTCCCAGGGGCTCAAGGGTCACTCCACGAGATCCTTAGCAACCTCAAGGGCAGAATGAGCAAGCGTGTCCTCTTTGGAAATTTCCAAAGCAGCCACTTGATCTACAGCTAACAACTTCATTAAGCACGACAAGGTAGACCTTCTATCTTCTGCAGAGGCTTCCTTTGGAAGACAGGTGCTGCAGGCAGTGGTTAAGAAATAGTACAGACTTTGAGTGAGCTCGTGCACTTCCTTGCTACCTAATTTTTTTTTCATAACTCTCCCTACCTCCGTTCACTGCTTGCTATTTCCCAGATGTCCAACGTTGTGGGAGACGCTGGGCTGCAGAACAGAAAATTTCTTACAGATAATTTCCTTTCTGCTAGTAGTCTCCCACAATCCTACGCCCCCGGATGGCTTATGAGTCAGTCAGATATTAAATGGAATCATTACCATCTTCCTAGGTCTAATGTACATAGTTATTTTATCATCTCTGGAATGTTTAATATGTTATGCAGATTTCACATTTTGGGAATAACTCATCTGGCAGCAAGCAGGAGCAGAGAGGTAGGGCCAGACCATGTAATGCCAAAACACTGATCCATTTACGTGAGCCTCAGAGAGAGAGAGCAGCCCAGATATCCAGAATTGTGGGAGATGCTGCTAGCACAAAGGAAATTATCTGTAAGAAATTTTCTGTTGAGTCACATTTTCTGAAAGAGATGCAGAATCAGGAATTTGGTTTTCAGTTTAAAAATAAAACATATGAAGATATTTTAACCAATGAAGACTGCAATATACATATGAATTCAGGAAGATGGGACAAGGTCGTGACTCGATGATTTCTTTGCTATCACAATTGAACCAGTAAGAAAATACAATTTAGAAGGATAAAAGACAGGAAATAAAGAACAGGAAGAAATTATCAAGTCTGCACATAAACAGAAGCTAATAAGGGCATGCCACGACGATTACTGGTAAGAATGGTGGTATATATGTTTGAGCTGAAGATTGAGCGAATAGCATGGTGGCAAAAACTGCTGTCAATGTACAATTATTAGGTTTGCCAATACTAGGGAGGATGGTGAATGCCAGAAGAAACTAACAAACTTTTTATAATTGGGCAAGACAAAGGCAGATACAATTCAACAGAAACAAATACAATGTAATGAATATTGGAAAGAATTTTAACCATTCATACACATTGATGGGTTCTGAATTAGTTGTTATCTCTCAAGGAGACGATGTAGGCATCACCATGGACAGCTCGATGAAGACCTCTGCTCAATGTGCAGTTGCAGTCAAGAAAGCGAATAAGATGTTAGGCTGCATTAAAGAGAGAATATGGAAAAATATTATGGCATATATTTTTCTCACAGGTCCTCATGCCGAACATTGCTCTGTTTTCATCACCATATCAAAGATATCACAGAAAGACAAAAGGAAAAAACTGATCAGATGTAGGGGAAAGAAGATTTTCATACCTGGAGGAATTGCAAGACTAGGATTATTGAGTTTTGAAATGAGAAAAGAAATAAGAGATGAGAGAAAGATCTGAGACTCCAACTGAAAAGCAGATAGTCAAGGTAAAGTGGCAGTGCTATTTATCAAGGGAAAAAAAAGGACACTCATTAAAAGGTCATTTTTAACTCAGTCTCTAATCTGTAGAACTCATTGCCTCGTGTAGAATATCTGCTGTTACACTAGCTAGGATAAAAAAATTTGAAAGGTTATCGCTTATGCTTCAGGACTCACTGGTCAGCTACAGACAAGAATCTCCCCTGAAATGCCTGATACAATCTGTTGGAGAATGGCAATAAACTACTATACTCACATGGAGATGGAAAATAAACATCAGACTTCTCCAATCATCAACAGCTCATTTTTGGGTGCTGTGATGATAAAACACCAGCAGAGGGAGGTGATGGCAGTAGCAGAGGAGCCAGGCAGACACAGCCAACCTTCCTCCCTCTTTCTCTCCAGCTCAAGAGCCAGAGGGCATCTGCTTGGGGAAACTGTAGCCTGGTGCATGCCCCCACCATGACCACCTGGTCTCCTAACATACATGGGCACCGTCAGCAAGAGCACTGAAGGTAGATCTTTAAATCCCCAACATCAAAGGAGATATAACTTTAAGAGCCTTTTTGTGTCAGTTACATTTCTTCACATCTGCTCCCTGGGCTCCAAGTCCTCCAGCTGCAGTTACTTGACAAGTTATGTTGATATTTACTGTTCTCTACTTATTCTTACATCCTACCTGTTCAGTAGCATACTTCCTGCTTTCCTCCTCCCAACCTTTGCCTCCATCATTCTTCTCATTCCCATGGCTGTGTTTTGCACGTCCTCCCATCATCCTGCCCACACTATTTCACAGACACCTTCCCAACAACAGAAGCACAATAAATAACCAGGCTTACGACTATTATTTACCCTCCCTTCTCTTGTCTCCTCCTGTTATGTCCTCTTGTCTTAAATCAGTTTGTAAGCTTTTCAGTGCAGGAACTAGGCCGCCTTATGTGTTTCCACAGTACCTAGCATAAATGGGCATTTGGATATTATGGCAATATACATAAGTGGACGAAAGATCAATAATGGAGGAAAAAGGAGAGGGGAAAGAAGAGCACCTCCTGCCATAAGTAACCAACTCACATTACGAGTGAATACTTGTATCATCGGTGAACATTCCTAGTTCACCTTTAAAATAAAACTTTTAAAACTGTAAATTGTAAAAGATGGGTATTGAACAACAACGTGAACAGAAGTTTATTTCCATCATGGGGTTTATAAAATGACAAAACTGATTTTAAATATATTCCATGCAAAAACAAAACAACTTATGTTAATACAATGTTAGGGTTGCATAGTTAATCACACAAAATCAGGAAATGCCAATTAAAGGTTGAATGCACAACCTTAACTATGCCCCTTGAATGTATGGATTATAAGTTTGTAGTTACATGATCCCATAATACTTAAATATAATAGAATGTATATTACATTTCTAGATATAAGCTTTCCCTAAAGTAGTATTGAACTAATGTACTGAAAACTAATCCAGATGTCTTTTTATTATAACAAACAACCAACAGCACTGGACTAATTCATTTGTATACTCTGCACGCTATAGCACCGCCATCAAATGATCTCAAAGCACTTTACAAAGAATGGATTAAGCCTCACAACACCCCTGTGAGGTAGGGAAATATGATCTGTTTTACAGCTGGGGAAACTGAGGAACAGTGAAGTTAAAATATTTGCCCAAGGTTCCACAGCACGTCAGTGAAAGAACTGAGACTAGAACCCAGATTTGCTTCCCAGACCTGTGCCTTAACTACTATTGACCATTCTTCCTCTTGTTCTTGTTTGTTTTTTGGACCAGATCTTCCATGTCAGTATTCCTAGATATGCCACTCTTTTTCTGAGGACTTAACACTTTGGTATACCACCTTGAATATCCATATTCTAGTTAGGCGACCCACTGAAACTTCACTACGCTTGATATGTAGTATACTGTACCTGAGCAATTGCATATAAAAATTTAATCATACTATTAGAAATTGCTTCCTAAAAAAAGAAAATACAGATGGATATCTTCACAACAATTTGGATCAGTATCACAATTTTTATCTAAGTTGGAGGGGGGAAACTATTTTTGTTTTAATTAGATCTTAGATTATTTTATTGTTTCATTCAAGATAAATGAATCTTGCAACTTGGCACTATCCTAATTTACTGAAAACAGGTGTGGTAGTTTAGAGACTTGATCATAAGATCTGTGCAGATGACAATTCCACAACCTCCCCAAAGGCCATTTTCCAATATGTATTTTTTTGCATTCTGAGGCTTTCCCCCACTATTGATTTTCAAACTTTCTTTGCTTCAATTTAAATCTTTAGGTGTAGGTCACCTTTGACCAACAAGAACTGCTCCTCTTCATCTCTATAGCAATCTTCAACACAGAAGCTATTGCATTTTTCCTCCAACACAAGCTCCTTCTTCTATCCTGTACACAACACTTGAACCATTACTTACAGGCCTTATTTTTGTGTTCCCTCCCCTTTTCAAATTGTTCCTGTACCATTGTGTCTGAAACCGAATATATGATAGCTACATTAGTGCTTGAGAAACAAAGTAACTTCCTTAATAAGCAGTACCTCTTTTCTATCCAAACTAACATTGGAGATTTTATATAAAAATATATTTAAAAAAAAATTGTATCTGAATGGTGTCTTGTGCTCGATTTTGACATCTAATATAAACTGAATATCCTTCTCTCCCTACCTAAAGCTGACCCAATCTAACACCTCCCCTTCTAAACTTTGGATCTTTGATTTTTAACTTCTACTTATATTTTCCTTGAAAGTTTTTACTCAACTCTACACAGAATATGTTTTCAGTTTTTACTATTGAGTATTGTGCCTGACACAGCTGTTTTAGATTACTAAAATTTTACAAACATGTTTTCTATCACCATCTCACTTAAATCCTGATTCAGCAAAAACACAGTTTAGAATGAAAATGCCCATACCTAGTCTTACCTTAGAAGTCTATTTAGGAAAAACAGATTGATCATCCTGCAGTTAGCTAGACTTACAACAGGTCTGCACAAGAGAATGAAGATGCTTCTTTTTTGTGCTCAGGAAAAAAAAAATTTTTTTTTGCTAAAGGCCAAAGACATCTGGTTTTAACTTTTTTTTTTTAAATCAGCAGGATCATCATACATATCAAACAAAGAGGTGTATTTTCTGAAGTACATTTCTTTGAATAGCTCAAACTACTGAGGAGGTAAAGGGATGTAGCCATTGAGAGTGCAATTAGCAGCATGTTTGTGTTACCTGAAATTGTGTTATGTCAAGGAAAGACTCTGCTATCATTGAGTTTTGGTACTTAGGCAAAGAGTCATAACTACAGAATTCCTGTGTGTGTCTAAGAGATGCTGACTTTCATAGCAAGAGTAAACAAACTCCCCTCCAGGAGTCTTGCTGTCTTTGTTGCTGTCAAATTCAGATCAGACCAAGGAAATCAGATGGGTTAAAAATTTCAGCATATGGAAGTGTAGTAGTTTCCACAAACCAAAGGCCACGCATTCAGATATGAAATGAGCCCCCATGAAGTCAGAGAACCCTAGAGAAGACTTAAAAGAATGATTTAAAAATAGATTTTTTTAAAAAAAAAAGTTTTGAGAGTTACCCTGGACAAGTTTGATTAAACTCTTTTTAACTCTTTTTTAACTTCAGCTTTAACTAGTAGAAATCAAATACCATGCATGGCAACTATTTAAGCTATTGCTTCATTACTTTTGGATTAAGACTAAGCAAGACAAGTCTAGAGTAACAGAGTTGAGTTAAATAGCAACTCTGCTCTACACCTTTCTGATATAATTAATTAGCATAGATGCCAATATTCCTGCAGCTGAGGTTTTGGAAATCCTATTTTGGAGAAAGCCCCAGGAGATAGTATAAGCACATTCTCCCCGCCCCCCCCCCCCCCCACCTCCCAAAGTTTTTCAGTTTTAGCAATTTTATCATTCACCTTAAGAGTTAGGCTGCCATCAAAAACTCAAATCCAGAATATTCCCTTGTGCACCACTTTTAGTGTAATTGGATGCTCTGTTATACTAATGGCTTTGTAGTTGTGTCATCTCTCTTCTGCATAAGACATTGAGATAAATGCTCTTTTACATCAATCTGGATGTTATCCACATGAGTGTTTACACAAGTAAAGTCACTTGAAGTTGCATAGAACTAGATACCACTGACTGATATTTTGACTTTATCTCTGCCGTAAAGGTGAGAATTTTCTTCATTTTAAAATAAGGCTTCAGAGCTCATGCATAATTTTTAAATGACATTTATCAGCATGTTTGTTTAAAGTGGAATATAGCAGCCATATAAATCTGAACCTCATTTCAGACAGGTCATTGTACTTTTAGGTCATTTTTACATCTGCAAGGAGTGTGATTCAAAATATGTTTTATTGCAATAAGGTGCTAAATATCATCCTTAACAAAAAAAGTGACATGCCTTAATTTGGCTTTTGTTAAAACTCCCTAATGCACTGCTTAATCAGAAAAGTCCCTACAAAAATTCCAGATGCCTTGTTTTGTGAAGATATTCTAGCAAGAACTTAGAATGACGTGTATTGTGTTTAAGAAAGTGTGACTTTTAACGAGTAGTCTTTAAAGACCTCCTTCCATCCACTGAATAGGGAGTAGCAAACTCTGAAGAAGAGGAGCCACCTTTAAGGTGTAGACTTAATCCATTTTGTGTGTCCTTTCGGTCTGTGGACACTGCTGAGAATGCCACTTAGGGCTTAAAAACAGATGGTGATTTGAATTAGATACCATCCAGAGGCCTCAGTCTAGCTACCACACTGTATGAAGGCTATGTACATTGCCATGAGCTGTTAAGTTTGGCTCTTCTGACCTGGATTTGAACTTAATGACTGCACACCTCCATTATGTCCCAAAGCTATCCAGTTATCCTCCATTTATTTAAATGCTGCATGGTGTAGGCTAGGACTACAGGTAAAGATACATTTGACTCCAGGATCCATGTATATTTCCACTTTATTAGATTTATTAATGTTACAGGTTTTCTTGCACTGCCAAAACCATGCCTGAGAATTCAAATAAAGGTACAATGGACAGCCTCATCTACCCATCATACAGTATATTAAAAACTTGATTCATGTGCATTAACAATTCCAATATCCTTCTTTAAAATGTCAGAACAAAGTTGGGATTTAGTATTTTAGGTTTCTACCATGTGATTGAGTGACACTTACCACAAATAGGACAATCTTAAACTTTTAGTGACATAAACCAACAAATGTTTTGTTGGCAGAGATATTTTCAGGGAAGATCATTACTACCGTTGGACTCTGAGCCATGTAAATCTACTTTCAGTGGTTTTGATTCTCAAAATGAAATCTTCAGGTTTTTAAATTTGTCTTTTGATCAGTCTACCTAATCATAGCTGCTAGTTTGGAAATTTTACTGAGAAAGTTAACTCTGCAAGAGCTTTAAGGCCAGTTCTATACCAAGCACAGTGTGAGTCCGGGGCAAGCCCTGATCCCACTGAAGTCAACAGCAAGATTCTTACAGACTTTAGAACATCAGCAATTAAATCAAAGGAAACTAACCATGTAATTTCTGCATGAGCCACCAAGCCTGGTCTCCTATACATAAAGTACTACATCAGTAAGATTGTTTTGCCATTGGCAAGTATGAAGTGGACAAGGGAATAAGTCTGCAGCTCCTCCTTTTGGCATTCACATTTACAGGGAGAAACCTAGATTTGGAAAGAGGTGCTTACTCACTTAGCTAGCATACTAAAAACAAACTAAATGAAGCAAGGGGAAAGACAGATGGTATGCCCCGGGGGAGTTTGGGTGGTTGTCAGATTCTTTCATTGTATAGAAGCAACTGGGTATTATTTATCCTATAGCTTTAGCATACACATGCCATTGTATTTATCTCCACTAAATTAAGTCAATAGAGATGGCCAAAAATTGAACAAAGTTGTCACTCCTTTCATTGTCACTAGGCTTCCTGCAGTTGAGAAAATGCCATTTAAAGTGAGGATTTCTGCCTTGGACAGTTTGCAAGCTCACATGGTGATCTTAAGCAGCCATAACAAATGAAATCTCACTAGGTTTGATGTTATCCTTCCTTCAGAGTCTTATATCAGCTGACTCATATAAGATAGGATTGGTTGGAGACAGCTGTTAAGTTTTTCTATTGTAGCAAAAATATCTTGAGGTTAATATTATTACTGCCCTGTATACTGCATGTATTTTTTGAAACTATGTTCTGAAGACTAGAGTGGGAGCACAGGCTTCTGTTGTGTACCAAATCAAAGCCTTCTGAAGTCCTAGTCCCTCAGAGAAAGAGAAGCGAACCAATTATGAAAACCAAGATAAACTTGTCACTATTAACACATTTCACATTTTTACTCGAGTATACTGCAATTTTATACCAGAAACAAGGGAGGCATTTTTTGTAGAAGAACAAAGAAAACGCTTGAACACAACTGTGAAAATGGCTAATGCAAACAGCCCAATCAATCCCCACCCCATACACCCTCCAATTTTGTATTGGAATGAGTTTTGTTTTGTGGTTACCTCAGTACAGCTCTATCTAAAAAGGTAAACAAACTACAGCTCTGTACTATACTTTGATAGTTTTTTAAAGTGGTATGCTCCAGAAAGTCTCTAGTAGGCTATGGCTACACATGAAAGGATTCCTCAGGATGGGACACCAGACAGGTTTCTCATTAAGGTCACTTAAATCTTTGTTATTTATAGCAAATCAGAACCAAGTGGCTGACTTCTGCAGGATTTCTGACAGGAACCCAGTAGAGAAGCTGGTTTCAAGTTTCAGATGGCCACTAAAACAGTTGTAACCTTCTTTTCCAGAAGTTGTGATCCACATGGTGTCCACAATGAGTGCAGCAAGTCTGAGGTAGTCAACCCTTACGAAGGCTCAGTATCTGAACATAAAAAGATTTTGAAATGACCACTGACTGTAGATACTTTTTCAGAGTAATTAAAGAACACTGATGAATCTTGTTCAACCATTTACATTAATTTCCCCCAAATCCAGTGGAGAAGAAAGTTGTAACACATTATGCTTCCATAGTGCGAGAGCAATCACTTATGTCAAAGTAGTCTGCACTTGCCGCAGCAGATCCAGCAGAAATAAGATGGCATGTTCATCATAGTCGTTAGCTGTAGTTTAGTTACCTTAGTAGGAGGGTTACCAAAAAAGCATTCCTTAATTGTAATGTGTATGCAGCTCTACTGATCCCCAAGCACAGCATATTGGTTGTCTAGCTGAAGTTTAAGTGCCTGGTTTTTTGAGACCTCATCCCTACCTCTATTTTTGTGTTTTACTACTTCAAAGCTCTTCTCCATTTCTTTATCCCTAAGGGAAAATAAATGTAGTCAGTAATTGTCTTATTCACTAGCTTCTGAATTGTGAAATTCCTAGCCAATTTCCACCCCAAAACCAACAAAATTAGAAAGTTACACTACAAATGCAGAGTAAAGCGAGTGGGTGGGATTCCACAGGGGATATCCATGCATTCCCCAAGAGAACAGAAGGTTGCATAGACTATTTCTAGAGTAGACCTCTTGCCCTTTCTGTGCTATTTGTTCAGATTACATCGTCGGCTTCATTTCCATAAATCCATTCCAATTTGGTATAATGTATAACGCAATACATATGGTTAACACTTTCAAATCATGCTATAGCATTTCTCTCAAAGGTGACAGAAAATAAGAGGCCCATTCCCCTCCTAGTGAGATCTGAACATTGCAACATGAAACATAACCAACAGTCTTGTAGAAGATATGGAAAGAGTTGTGTTGCAGTTAGTATGTTACTCAAGTATAATTCAAAATTTCTCACGATGGTCTTTAGGAGTAACACTGCTCATGTCCTAGAAAAGCCAAGACATCTTTGGCCTGATCTACACTACGCGTTTAAACCGAATTTAGCAGCGTTAAACCGATTTAACCCTGCACCCATCCATACAATGAGGTCCTTTATATCGATATAGAGGGCTCTTTAAACCAATTTCTGTACTCCTCCCCGACGAGAGGAGTAGCGCTGAAATCGGTATTGCCATGTCGGATTAGGGTTAGTGTGGCCGCAAATCGACGATATTGGCCTCCAGGCGGTATCCCACAGTGCACCATTGTGACCGCTCTGAACTCGGATGTGCTGGCCAGGTAGACAGGAAAAGCCCCGCGAACTTTTGAATTTCATTTCCTGTTTGCCCAGCGTGGAGCTCTGATCAGCACGGGTGGCCATGCAGTCCCAAATCCAAAAAGAGCTCCAGCATGGACCATACGGGAGATACTGGATCTGATCGCTGTATGGGGATACAAATCTGTTCTATCAGAGCTCCGTTACAGAAGATGAAATGACAAAGCATTTGAAAAAAATCTCCAGGCTATGATAGACAGAGGTCACAGCAGGGACTAAGCAAAGTGCTGCGTGAGAAGCGTAACCGAAAGCCAAAGAATCAAATGGACGCGCATGGAGGGAGGAAGGGAGGGGGTACTGAGGACTCCAGCTATCCCACAGTCCCCGCAGTCTCCGAAAAGCATTTGCATTCTTGGCTGAGCTCCAAATGCCTGAAGGGTCAAAAACATTTTCCCGGTTGTTTCAGGGTGTATGTCATCAATTTACACCCTTCTTCCCCCCCCCCCCCCAAATAAAAGGGAAAAAATCGTTTCTCGCCTTTTTTCAATGTCACCCTATGTCTACTGCATGCTGTTGGTAGACAGGGTGCTGCAGCGCTGAACACCAGCATCCCCTTCCCAGTGGCAGACGGTACAATATAACTGCTATCCATCGTCATCATCAGCCCGTGAGTGCTCCTGGCTGGCCTCGGTGAGGTCGGCCGGGGACGCCTGGGTAAAACTAGGAATGACTCCCGGTCATTCCCGGCAGATGGTACAAAAGGATTGGTAACCGTACTCATCATAGCAACTGGAGGCTGAGCTCCATCAGCCCCCCCCTCCCCCCCCATGTCTAAAGAAAAGCTTCTGTACTGCCTGGACTATCATAGCAGCTGGAGGCTGCCTCCCCACTCATTTTATCTCACTAAAAGTCAGTGTTTCTTATTCCTGCATTCTTTATTACTTCATCACACAAATGGGGGGGACACTGCCACGGTAGCCCAGGAGGGTTGGGGGAGGAGGGAAGCAACAGGTGGGGTTGTTGCAGGGGTACCCCCTAGAATGGCATGCAGCTCATCATTTCTGAGGGATCTCTGGGGCTCTGACATGGAGCGGCTGTGCTCTCTGGTTCTCTAGTACACTTGCCCCATATTCTAGGCAGGACTGACTATTTTTTGACAAAACAGAAAGAAGGGAATGACCCAGGGAGTCATTCCCATTTTTGTTCATGCGCCCCCAGCCGACCTCAGCGAGGCCAGCCAGGAGCACCCATGACAGCAGCAGACGGTGCAAAAGGATTGATAACCGTCATCGCCAATTTCCAAATGCAAACGGTGCAAAATGACTGATAACCATCATCTCATCGCCAATTTACAATGGCAGACGGTGCAATAGGGATGGTAATCGTCTCTGCTACCTTGCAAAGGCAAATGGATGCTGCTGTGTAGCACTGCAGTACCGCCTCTGTCAGCAGCATCCAGTACACATACGGTGACAGTGACAAAAGGCAAAACAGGCTCCATGGTTGCCATGCTATGGCGTCTGCCAGGGCAATCCAGGTGAAAAAGGGCGCGAAATGATTGTCTGCCGTTGCTTTCACGGAGGAAGGATTGAGTGACGACATTTACCCAGAATCACCCGTGACACTGTTTTTGCCCCATCATGCATTGGGATCTCAGCCCAGAATTCCAATGGGCAGGGGAGACTGCGGGAACTATGGGATAGCTACGGGATAGCTACCCACAGTGCAACGCTCCGGAAATCGACGCTAGCCTCGGTACATGGACGCACACCGCCGAATTAATGTGCGTAGTGTGGCCGCATGCACTCGACTTTATACAATCTGTTTTAAAAAACCGGTTTCTGTAAAATTGGAATAATCCCGTAGTGTAGACATACCCTTTGATAACACTGCTTGTTCAACTGGCAGACACTAAACTCGACCAGAAAGAAAGCTTATGCTACTATGTTGTACCAATCAATGCCACATCAAGAGGTGATAAGACCAAATGAGTTAGAGGTCTATTTAACCCTTCAGCAGGCAAGGAGTCTATGGGAGGGATAGGAAACTCAGGCAATGTCACTTAGAAGTCTCCTTAAAGTCACTCTGGACATGACATGGCCCTCCAAACTCACAGTTAATATATTAACTGTAGCAACACTGTCTACAAAATTCCTCCCTTTGCTCCACACAACACCTTTTGAAGTTGCCCATGATAACACAGCTCTGCTCAAGCAGCATGTTGCTATTACTTCCCTGCCGACAGCTGCCACAGAGCACTGGTTAACATGGAAAGGAACTCAATACTGTCAAGATCAGCAGTGTTTTATTTAAGGAAATCCCTGAATGTAGGGATTAGGTGGCCAAGGAGAGTGGTAATCACCTAGTCTGGCCCTCTCTTCATTAAGAGAAGTCCCACTCCTCAGACCTTTGACATGCATTGGGGGGGGGGGGGGAGAATAAAGTCAGGGGAATGATAAAATTTAGACCCCAAATAAATAATCATTTCTGCTATTTATAGACTCCTGTGGAAAGATCAAGATCTGACACCAAATAAGGAGTTAGGACTCTGGTGGGAAAGCATTTTAAATAGCCATCTTAGAGGAACTGATTAAATATACTTACTTTCGGCTATCTGCATGCTTGGCAGTGGATTGCAATGATGGAAACTGTGTATCACTATAGATCTCTGGTGGTCCTTGTGGTGCTTTCCGTGTCCTGGTCTCCCTAGCACCAGGCGGTCGGTATACACCACTAGATTGCACTGGTTCAGGGGGTTCTGTAACTAAGAGTTTATTAGCAGAGTTTTAGACAAATAAAAAAAGTGTATAGCCTTATTTTTAAACTCTGGCTTTGGGCCCTATTTTGTTAGCTGCTTCCAATGGTCAGATATTCTAACCTAAGAGTTGATCTAATACCCAAGATCTTAGTTTCGGTTCATCAGTGACAGTGTTCAAGATTATCCAACTAATTATTAGACCTTTTTAAATTAAAGTGCAGTTTTACAACAGCACCACATAGTCAATGGTAAGAGCCACTGGATAGGACTTGAGAGTAATTGCTAACATTTGTGATTACGAACTAAATTTTAAGTTGTTGTATTCCCCATATTTTCCAAATTTAGTTCAAAGAAACTGCCTATGGCCTCAAAGCAGACTGAAGTATTTGCTAAGAAATAATGAAATGTAATCTATTGTAAACTTGTAAAGGAGGGAAGAATACACTTGCATGACATTGCTAGATCAAGTGCCCCACCCCCATTAAGTTTAACTAGATTTTCCAATTCCAAGTGCTCTTAACATCCCACTGTAAGAATCTTAAGAGTTTTAAATTTTCCTGATAACCAAAAGCAGGGTTTATTATAAGATCAGTCATAAAATAAAACCAGAATTTAGCTTTTTGTATTTAAGATGCCATTTAGTAATGTATTTGTTTAAGAGTTTTTTGATGCAGTCCGTTTACGACCTTTCAGCTGTTCTGCAGGTTACCAGGGCCCTAGGAGAAACAGCATCAATGAAGTAGGGAATATCAGATTAAGGGTTGAGTTACACATTTATGTTAATAAAACTGAGCTTGAGTTAGGTACCCCTATTACCCTTAAATCCACAGACACTCTGCTGGTTACACTCAATGGTGACTATCTTGTGTCCTCTGGTAAAGCCTTCTTAATCTATTCAAGGTATACTTAAAGGCTCAAGGGAACTGGTTGCTCTCCACATTGAGACAGCTACATAGTTTTGGCTTAAAACTTCTGATGGAAGTGCTGCAAAAGATCTAACTGAGTCAAACAGGAGTTTGTCCTCTAGTCATCTGCCTGTTTGCATGCCTCCATCTGAAGTTTGCTTAAATACCTGGGTACATGCCAATGAAGAGCACTATAGGTTTTAATTTACAGAATTTTGAAACTCAGACGGAGTCCTTTATAATGAGCATTGGTTCTGCCGTGCATAGTTGGTCAACTGTCACATAGTCCAGTAGGTTGCTTGTCCAAACTGAGCTCGGACTATGAATTGCAACCGCTGTGGTAATTTACATATGGAAGGATGAAAAGGGAAGTCAGAAAGAAGCAATAGTTTCCTTCTGCATCCCTTCATAGTTCTGTCACATTTATAGCACTACATTTAGGATTCTGCTTGTGCAAAAAAGCAAGAAGCTGTCAAAAGCTGAGGCAAGGCAGTGCCAATGGCAACTCAAGTCTTCCTCCCCCGCACCTCATGTGAGAAGTGTGTTGAGAAAGCAAGAGACTATTTATGATAGATTTGTTAGTGGAGGTAGCAGACACAGTCATTTTGGACAGAGACTACATTTAAAGGCTCCTCCCCAACCAACCACATCAGATGACAATCCTTTCACCATGATATAATCGGGAAGAGTGAAGGGCTGTAGATGTTTATACAGATGCACTAGTTATTGGGAAGTTAGATTAGCTATATTTACAAAGGTGTATCGTAAGATACAAGTTTAAAAACTTATCTACACTTCAGTTTTTGGAGACCCTATTAATGTAAAGGTTTCTGTCTAAAAGATTAACTCCTATCAGCACCCAAGATTACCATATCTTAAATTAGAAAACTATTTTTTTATTTTATACCTTTGGTAGCATAGTCTACTCCAGAGGTCGGCAACCTTTCAGAAGTGGTGTGCCGAGTCTTCATTTATTCACTCTGATTTAAGGTTGCACGTGCCAGTAATACATTTTAACGTTTTTAGAAGGTCTCTTTCAATAAGTCAATAATATATAACTAACCTATTGTTGTATGTAAAGTAAATAAGGTTTTTAAAATGTTTTAAGAAGCTTCATTTAAAATTAAATTAAAATGCAGCGCCCTCCGGACCGGTGGCCAGGACTCGGGCATGTGAGTGCCGCCTTTGGCACGCATGCCATAGGTTGCCTACCCCTGGTCTACTCAGTTTCATTTTTCTCTGCATAGTCAGTTTTACAGGTTTGCTATTGAGTAAAAAGACCCATGCAGAGGTAATTAGGAGAGTTTAGTACTACAAACATTGACAGGGAGCTCTGGGACCATGAGTAATACCAGCGATTTATCTCAACTTCTTAAGAGTTGGATTTAAAGTTGGTATGCCTTCATAGGCCAGTGAAAAAAAGACAAGAAAAACTTACCAATAGTTTCAGCAACAGGTGCTTGCACAGGAGCGGTCTTGTTCCAAGGACCAGATGCTCTCTCTACACCACCACCAGCCTCCTCCCAGTTGTCACCTAGTTCTTCTCTCTTTTCACCTTCATCATCTTCTTTTTCACTAGTGGAATAGTAGTTAGCATGTTATAACCAAAAGATTTAAACACTTGCCAAAAAGATTATACAGTGTGTGAAAAAAAGACTTCAGTTCCTTCCTTATATCAATGCATATTCTCATTATTGGAGTGGCTAGACAACAACTGCAAAACAAATTAGCCATCAAGCCCTGGGATACGCAGTGTCAACTTCTGCAGTAGTTTCACATTTAACTCATGAAATTCATTACCTAAATGAACGTGAATACAGATCTCAAGACACAGGATATACATACTGTACTAGCTGGTCAGTTTTATGCTGTCCCCATGATTTCATCTTGCTCAAAGTTTTTGTACTAAGATAATTAGGCACTGAATTTTTTTCTAGGGAAAAACTGGAGTTTGGCAGTTATTTGAGGTGGCGTTGAGATATCTGAAACCTGAGAAAGGAGCAGAAGGGAATCCATGATTGCGAACACCATTCTAACTGGATATTTCTCAGATAGTAAGCTGTCAACATTTAACTGCCATCTTGAATTTGTTTGAATTAGTTTCACTGTAGCAACTGTAGCCCTCTTCCCCACCCCCAGACCCCTACCCCACTGAGCCCCAACCAGCTGCACTCTAACCCCCACCCTATTGAGTCCCACTCCCCATCCCCTTCCCCCCACTGAGCCCTAACCACCTTCACCTGGACTCCCCTGCAGAATCTCATCCCCCCTGTACCCAGAACCCCGCACTGAGCCCTTGTGCATCCAGATTCCCCCCCTGCACCCAGATCCTCCACCGAGCTGCCTGCACCACACAACCCTGGTTCTCTGAGAGAATTCTGCACCAAAAGAATTAAAATCCTGCAACAGTTCTGCATATTTTAATTGTCAAAACAATGCAGAAACATAATATAATCACATCATTTCAATTATTTTGGTAATTTATTTCAAAATACTTGCCAGCAAATAATTGAAATAATCACAGTGTGATTATACTGTGATATTTTGACCAAAAAAAATGCAGAATTTTAAAATATTGTGCGTGCACAGAACATGTAATTTGTTGGTGCAGAATTCCCTCAGTAGGACTTTGACGGTGGGATGTATCTACAGCAGTAGAGCCTGAAGATGGGAACTATGTACACTGATTAAAATCTCTTCATAAAACTTGAATCTACTATGCTTACAAAATAGCTACTGACTTCATGGAATGAGTCACAATGCAGAATTCAGGCCTGTGTCAGTTTTCAAAACTGTAAAGCTTCAAGACACCTATACACAGCTCTGGGTGGTCTCACGATACCTTATATGTCAGGACCAAGGACTTTTTGCTGAAGTAAAGGCAGTGAGTAGTGATCTTGATAGGAAACAAACTAAACTGGAAAAACACCGAAATCTAGGAATTGAAAGAGAAGCTTTCAATACAGGGATTGTACTTTATGAACAGATTTTAAAGGACTGAAGATCTATTTTACACAGAATTTGTGGGAGCATATTCAGGAATCCCATCGTATTACGTGGGGCACTTCCAGCATCCAAGACAGGCACTCTGGAAGTGCTTTCTTTCCTTGAAGGTAAGAAAAAAAAACATTCTGCAGAGACTTTCCATTGAAAGAAGCACATCTGGAAGATGAACATAAGAAAGGCCGTACCGGGTCAGACCAAAGGTCCATCTAGCCCAGTATCTGTCTACCGACAGTGGCCAATGCCAGGTGCCCCAGAGGGAGTGAACCTAACAGGCAATGATCAAGTGATCTCTCTCCTGCCATCCATCTCCATCCTCTGATGAACAGAGGCTAGGGACACCATTCTTACCCATCCTGGCCAATAGCCATTTATGGACTTAGCCACCATGAATTTATCCAGTCCCCTTTTAAACATTGTTATGCAAGTCAAGTCCTGATGAAGGCTTGATTAGCAAAATCTTTCCAGAAAAAGAAGTGAGATGGTCATTAAACTAGTCCTTACTGGTTACTTCCCTTTAGTCTCTAAACAGCTACGTGATATTTATGAATATGTGGAAGGTCAGGTTGGTGAAGAAATATTAAAGGGCACACAACAACAGGACTAGCAGCTCTGAGGGCAAAAAAACTGCTTGGTTAACATGGAACTACCATTATGACCAAGGAATGAGCATTTTGGAATGGTAATTAGATCAGACTTAGATTAGGCAAAAAGAAGCAATTAGTAGTTTTGATGCAAGATTTAGGCATTCTAAATGGGTCCTAATTTTTGTAAAGTTCCAAGCACCCGCCCTCTGGAAAAGTGAGTTTTAAAGTATCAAATTGGACATCCAAATATCTCTAGACACTTGCAAGATTAGTATCTCGGTTTTCAAGACCAAAGATCACTGGAGCATCAAATTTGCTGGGTAGATGGAAGTCAGGGTGCAGACTTTATTCTAGTGGTTCTCAACCTATTTACCAGTGTGGGCCACATATGCCACTCTCTGTCTTATATGGACTTCATCCACACAATATATACATATACTACCTATACAGCCCTGAGGATGTCACATGGGCCACAGCTGTGTGCTGATTGGGCCACAGGTTAAGAACCACTGCTTTCTTCAGACAGATCCATGGATAATCTAGTGTTCCATTGTGATAGTGTGGAGATCTTGTGGACAGGAGACAGGATCACAGACTAGGAGTGGGCTTCCTTTAAGAAAAGGAATGATAGTGCCCACTTGACTGTTCACACAAGTCATGGCCATAGTGTTGTTCAGAATAAGTGTGTTGAGTTTTTAGGATATTCAGCTGAAAAAAATCAAGTCACTCAGTTAATGTCATTTATGTTCAACAACTGATTATACCATGTGCTCTTTACAACTGTGGTCATACCACCCCCACCCTTCCCCTATTCCCTCAAACCAGGCTGGTATTCTAGGCCAGGATTTACTCAAGATCACAGGAGGGATCTGCTGGATAATAGACAAGAGTGGACACAAAAATAAGAAGTTTTTACAATTAAATCATGGCAGTCCCTGACAGAGGACACTAGCATGCCCCATAGTCTCAGAAGAAAGTGGCTTGAAGAGTCCTTATTGGACAATACCCAACAAACCAGTGGTTGTATTATTTCCTCTCTTCAGGGTGACAATGTTTAGGCTGAGAACTCTTATGACACCAAGAATGTGAGTGGATTGTGAGGTGAATGGATTCAGTTACTTCTGCAGTGGGGCTGAAGTGACTGAAGAAACTGGATGGTCTGACTGTCCTGTACTGATTTTTCCCCTCCAAAAAAGTTCTAAGATATGGTCTATGTAGGAGAACGTGAAGAAAGTCTTTCTTCTCTAAGGTCTGAACCTAAGATGATCAATATTCTGGAGCTACAATCCTTCTAGTACTACTGTTGTGCCAAAAAGCAAAGCTTTGTGTGGAGCTGGAAACCCCAACAAGAGAAATCTAGGAAATAAGAGTGAAGAATAGATTGGGTTACAGATACACCATCTTGAATACAAGAACTCTAAATTGCCTTAGTACATGAGACAAAGTGATCTCAGGGTCTCCTTACTGAAACTGGATTTCCATATATATCTGTAAAAAGTGGCAAAGAGTCTTGTGGCACCTTATAGACTAACAGAAGTATTGGAGCATAAGCTTTCATGGGTGAATACCGACTTCGTCAGACGCATGTCATATATATATATATGACATGCGTCTGATGAAGTCGGTATTCACCCATGAAAGCTTATGCTCCATACATATATATATCTGTAGAGTTTCAAAATCCAAATTCACTTTTGCCTGAATAGAATTGTTGGCTACAATGTAATACAAACCTCTTGTTAAACCAGATTCTGCAGAACTAGATCTAGAAGCAAAAAGCTATTTTTAGTAATAGATTGAAAAAAAACCAGTGGTACCTTATTTGCATGGAATGAACTCTGAGCCCACTGTAGTCAATCTCTTCTTTTTGCTCAAATTCCTTCCATTCATCCTCTTCCTGTACAAAAATAAATTTACAAGCTTGTTACCACTTCCACACCATGAGAGAACTGAAAGTGCAAGTAGTACAGAAACTACAGCACCAGTGTGCCAAAAAGGTATGGAAAGGCAACTAACTTTTTAAATTTCCTATTCATCTACTTTGTCACCTGAATTTAGTAGTTACACATATTAAAATAGTCTGTTGGGATTCAGGACAAGAGATACAGCATTAGTACATTGAGCTACTTTCATGCTGTTCATGATGGATGCGTTTTTTAATATATTTGGAGATTCTCAATTAAAAGTGAGATCAAACAAATCAAATTACCCATGAAGACGCCAATTTCAACATAAAAAAGTGTTGTGATTGAGGATTAACTTTTAACTAGATCCAGAATATGACTTAAGGTTCTTTTGCATTTTAAATGCTGTATAAGGCATGGCTTGGTAAAATACATACAGGGTGCAGACTAGGATGAATTTTTTTTTAATAAGTTAGTTTTTTCCCTATGGTTACAAAAATTACTTTATATGTGTTTTACACTGGCAAGTCGTGCAATGTTGTCCCTCCTGACTACAAACACTTGCACTGCCTCTGCTGCTGACCATAATTTTGCCAAGTTGAAGAGTTAAATACAAGTTTCTGGTTACTTTTATAGTTTCTGTTCAGAACCCCATGAACGGCAGTGAAACTTGTTAGTTTTACTCTGCTCCTTGAAAAAATTACAAGCAGCAGTACTAGTAAGTTCTGCCATTATTAAAGAATAGGACAAGAGAGGAAGGGAAAGAGACCCCACCCCACCTCCACAGCATCCAAAAGGCTGAAACAGAGAACAAGTCTCATCTTTCCCAGTGTTTTTGGGAAGAAGGATGACTTCAAACTCCTTGAGACTGATATGAAAGATTAACACCTCATATGCAGGGTCTGTAACAGCACCCTTGTTTTTCCCCCCCAACAGCTGAAGAGGCATAGGGCTTAGCTTCTTATCAGAGCATTATCCCAGGACCCTCTCCTTATCATTTACATCTCTCTCTGCTAAGCAAATATCTGTTTGACAAGATCTGGTTTAAAGTAGCAATATTAATAGCAAATGACTTCATGTTACTAGGAGGGTTGCCTAGAGACTTCATTCCTCCATTAAGAATGCTACTCTCCATCTGAAGCACTTTAGATTTCTTAGATTACCTTCTAATGGGAAACTTGCCAGATCAGTATTTTCTAAATTAAAAGATTTTCCTAAGTCTTTATTTTCCATTTTTTGTGTTCTATTTAAACAAGCCTAAAGTAATTAACTATTATCTCTATTTTAGGAATGTGGACTGAAATGTTAAGTGTTAAGATTACTAACCCTGGGCAAGTTAAAAATGTAACTTAGGTCTCAGATTCCCATACCCTCAACCTCTAGTCTGCGTTACGGAAGTAACTTCCCTGTGGGGAAGTTATTCTAGAGCAGTGCTTCTCAAAGCGGTGGTCCGCAGTGAGTGCGGTGAGTTTCCTCATAAGAGCGTCGAATAGGATAATAATATGGCACCGGTCCCTGGCACATTGGAAAACAAATTGCTGGTCCCCCACATCAGATAGCTGGAGAAGCACTGTTCTAGAGGATGGTTTATCAAAGCTTCCTCTGAAGCATCTGGAATTGCCTATTGTCAGAGCCAGGATATTGGACTAAATGGAACAGTGGGCTAACCTATTACAGCAATTTGTGTGTTGTCTCTTGCATGCTATCCTTTTCACTGCACTGCTTCCCTACATTCACAAAATCTATCAGCAATCAAAGCCTTCATTGGCAGAGATGCAAAGGATTTAGTGCACATAGAAATGGGTCCCTTCTGGTTCAGAGGTCCACAGGCCACAGCTAGGGAGCCACGTGGTACACTTTCTGGAGTTTCTAGAAGGCTGGCTAGTCACATGGTGATGGATCCTCCTTATTTCCAACTACTAAAAATCACATTATGTCATCAGAATGCTACCCAACATAGATGTACTTATTTATGAATAGATACATTAAGCTTCTGGGTTGCAAACGGTGTCTTTTAGACAATTTGTGTTTTCCAAGTGTACAGTACAAAGATATTAGACCGTCTTGAAGCACTTGCACATTAAAGCAGGATCATGTGCCTGCAACAAAAGCCTGGCTTGGTCCTTTTCCTGCCATTACATTTCCATTAGATGCATCTGCTGCAGCTAACACCTCCAGTTTAACGGTATTAGTCTCCCCTCACCCCCTTATCAGTATGATCTGGGGCCGATTTCGGCGTGTCCAGCCCCACAGCTCTAGCAGAGACCCCCGAAGCAGAGGCTGCCTCACGAGAGCTGACAGGCGCTCAGGGCCCAGCACGTGCGGGGCGGCCGAGAGACGCCAGACAGCCACTGGTTCGCTCCCCACCCGGCTGTCCCCGGGCAGCCACCGCACAGGGCTCGCTGCCCGGTCAGGGCCTGGGAAAGGGCCCCCACCCAGCCGGGGCCCGGCCAGCTCCGCAGCGCCGCCCTCTGCCGGCAGGAAGCCGCCGCCGCCGCCGCCCAAAGGAAGCCGCCACCGGCGGGCGGGCGGGGGCTCCCTGCAAAGCGCTGGCGCAACCCCGGGGTGAGAGCCGGGTTCCTCCTTCCCCGAACCCCCCCTGCCGCCGACTCCAGCGCGCGACGGGCCCCAACACCGTAACCCCCCTCCCCCCCCCATCGCACCTTAACCACCGCCCTGGCGGAGGAGGCGGTGCTGGCGGCGGCCCCGGAGCCTCCCTCGGCCGGCCGAGCTCCCCCCGGCGCGCTGGAGGCGGAGGAGGCCGAGGATGCGGCGGCAGCAGCGGTTCCCCGGCTCCCTTTCTCCCGCCGCTTCTTCTTGTCCCTCTTGGCGAAGAAGTCGTCCAGGCTCCTCTCCTCGGTCTCGGCCATGGCGGCGGCGGCTGCTCCGGTTCGAGCTGGCTGCGGCGGGGCGGGCGAGCGGGCGTTTCTCTGCCTGACGCGCTGAGGGGGAGCCGCCGGAACCCCGAGCGGGTGCGTGGAGGCGGTTGAAAGAAAGAACCAACAGGTGCGGGGTTGTCTCAATCGGTACCGCCCGGCGGGGCGTCTCTCCCCGACGAAAGGCAGTTGGTACCGTCCAACGGTTGCCGCTCGCGCCTCGGCTCGAGGAGCCCGTTCGAAGCTACCCCAACGTTCGGAGGCAGTTTTCTGCTCTCCACGTTGGTGGTGGCGGCCGCCGCTTGACACAGCCAGGAACTGGGAGGGAGGAGAAAGCGTGACGGGGTGGGGGGGAAAGCGAAGGAGAAAAAAAGCGAGCTATACTAACTTGCTAGGCGCTCCCGCAAATGGGTAATATTGCGACAGGCGCATGCGCCTAACAGCGCTGACCAATGGGCTGAGGAGAAGGTTGCTGCTCTGGGCCAATAGAAAACCTCTGGAGTAGGATGCTGACGTCGGTGCGTCAAATTGCGTGCCGCCTGCGTAGGACGCAAACGGCCCTGTGACTGGGCCAGCACAGACCATAGCGCAGGCAAGGTTGGTTGAGTTACATTTTTTTTTGAGAGAAGCACATGCGCGCAAGCAAACGTAGCGGGGGTGGGTGTGGATGACTAGGGGAGCGGGGCTTGAGGTGGCCACACAGGGAACGTAGGTTGCGGAGCCGTCTTCGCCGCAGCCCCTTGTTCCCGCGCGCCTGGTGGGAGGGCCGTGCGCGAGGCAGAGCGCAAGACACTCCCCTGCCAGGGAGCAGGGCGCAGCTGGCGCCCGCCCGCAGGCTTTGGGGCTGGGGGGCTGGGCGTCGTTCCCGGAGAGGGGGGGGGGGAGGAGCCTCCTAGAAGCGCTGTGCGCAAGGGTGAGGCAAATGAGTGAATGAGCCTCGTGGTGCGTTTGTACCTGCTTTGCGTGTGACCCGAGCGGGAGCTCTGGTGCGTGCAAGCCCGTCTCGCTCACCAACAGCAGTGGGGCTAACAGAAACGATTCTTACCCGCCTCCTCGCTCCTAGGGCCTAGCCGCAGTTGAGCGCAGAAGCCATGTGGCTTGAGTGCTGGGCCCGCCCTGCTATATAAAGTCCTTTTTATTATCTAGAGCAGGGGTAGGCAACCTATGGCACGTGTGCCGAAGCCGGCACGTGAGCTGATTTCAGTGGCACTCACACTGCCCGGGTCCTGGCCACTGGTCTGGGGGGCTCTGCATTTTAATTTAATTTTAAATGAAGCTTCTTAAACATTTTAAAAACATTATTTACTTTACATACAACAATAGTTTAGTTATATATTATAGACCTATAGAAAGAGACCTTCTAAAAATGTTAAAATGTGTTACTGGCACGTGAAACCTTAAATTAGAGTGAATAAATGAAGACTCGGCACACCACTTCTGGAAGGTTGCCGACCCCTGATCTAGAGCGCAGTGAGAACTGAGAAGGCAGGTTTCCCACCCCACGTTCTGCTGCCCCCTGCTAGCCTTGATCTGTGTGGGGACTTTATCTAGGGGCAACAAGGCACGTTCACTTCTGCCTGACTCATGCAGGTTTTGGCTTATCTGGGCTGAGTCTGCCAATTAGTGAAACATGTGGAACGTGTGTGATACGGGAGCTGGAACAGACCCACCGAAGGCTTTGTGTGGGAACTCCAAAGATGGATCTGTTGGGTGGGAACAATTGTTAATTCTTCAATTGTCTGGGCTAGATTCACACTGCTGACCTACAGGTGAAAGGCTAATTGATCATTAGTGAGGGCCTGAAGCATTCAGATCTCCTTAACAGCTACTTTTTACTTTGTTGACAATAAGATTGCTTTCTTTAAATACATTTATGTATCCAAGTTCTGATGAAGGCAAGGTCTTCCACTTTCTGTAGACACAGGCAAAAATATCCCCACTGTGCTTTCTCCTCTTCAAACAAATCTTTTAATAAGTATCCCACCAATTTCTAAAAGAAGAATTCTCACTACACTAAAACAAATATTGATACAACATCCAAAACACCTATAAATATGTTTTGTTATATTAAATAATTTCAATGTTTATTGCACAGGCTTCACGCTGACATGTTTCCCCCCATATGGACCATTAGACTGAATCCATAACTTTCAGATACATGGCACCAACCACTTCTATGGGAGTTGCATGAGCATCTGCCATTAAAGTAGAATGACCTTTCTTATTAGCATGGAGGAAGTAAGATACTCATAAATCTCTACATGAGGCCTAGCCACTAGAAAGGGACAAAGATCTGCACTGTGTTAGCATGGATTACCCAAAGAGAGAATTTATCTCCTTCCATCTGAGAAGTAGTGTGGTAAGGTGTGATAGAGTTAGCTCTGTCATATTAAATGTTAAATGTGTGTTCTATTCCTACCTGTGTCTAGTCTGATGTTACCTTTTCCCACTTGTCTGTTATCATAGCTGTAAAATGAGTGAACAGTAATTCCCAAAGGTAGGGGAAATGATGCCTTGGTTAATAAGGGTTAGGAAGTCACTAGTAATATTCAGAGCAGTTAGCAGAAGAGCTGGCATTGGACACATGGGCTCTCAGAAGACAGTTTAGTGCATCTTCCCATAGGCAACACTATATTGCAGGGTCTTGCTCTCATCTTCTCCCTCCCTCAAAAAATGGTGTGACATATTGCCATTTGTAAAGGAACAAAATGTGTGAATGGCAAATCTTGGGTAATACTTAGTGGCCTGGTCTGGGAGGAAGGGGTGTCTCCATATGTGTGAAGGGTTTAGGGTACTCAAATGTATGTGAAAATTGTGGGGTGGGCTCTGGAGGTGAAGAGAGGGGTGAGAGGGAGAAGCTGGTGAGTGTTCAGTTATGTGTCTGCCTCTTCCACTTTGCCAGAAGTGGAGGTTTGAGAGGAGGGGAAAAGTTTCCAGCTGTGAAATTTACTTTTTCTGGGCAGCTAAAGGTCTACAGGTATGAAATATTTTTGGTGTGTCAGGATGAGATTGTTAAGGAAATGTCTCTATGTTAAATTACCAGGAGTTCATGTTAGAAGCCTTTGTTGTAAGTAGCTTAGTAAAAACATGGTGGACTATTGCATTCCATTAAAGATTATTATTATTTCTATAATGCAATAGTTCTGCCTCAGTCCCAAAATTAAACTACCAAGTTTGAGCTTGGATTTTACAGGGGGGAAACAAAACTGAGTTAATAATGGAAATGAAGATGCAATATTAACTGTGGAATAACTGCCACTGTATCAAAACAGGATTTAATTTAGGGTTATTGAATCCACCCATGTGTAATTAATTGCAGAATCTGGGCCCAGTCTATTAAACTGAAATGTATACGTAGGAGCCATGATCTGACTAGACCCTCTTGGGGTATGTTCTGTGGATCTTTGAGGGGGATCAGCGTTGGCTTTAGAGTTGTATGTTAATACAGGGGTCTGTCCTGGATTTGGTACTGTTAAAAATTTTCATTAGTGACTTGGATAATGGAGTGCAGAGTATACTTCAAATCTGTGAATGACACCAAGCTGGGAAAGTTGCAAACACTTTGGAGACAGGATTAGAATTCAAAATGACATTGATAAATTGGACAGTTGGTCTGAAATCAACATTGTTGCACTCTGCTTGGCACTGGTGAGGCCTCAGTTGGAGTATTGTGTCCAGTTTTTGGCACAACGTGGAGAGAATCAGCAGAGAGCAACGAAAATGATAAAAGATTTAGAAAACCTGACCTATGAGGAGAGGTTAAAAAAAACGGATATGTTTAGCCTTGAGAAAAGAAGACCAAGGGACAGGATCTGTTAAGTCTTTAAATACGTTAATTGCTGTTATAAAAAGGGCAGTGATAAATTGTTCACCATGTCTTCTGAAGGTAGGACAAGAAGTAATCAGCTTAATCTTCAGCAAGGGAGACTATTAGGAAAAACTATAAAAGATAGTTAAGTACTGGAGTAAGTTACTAAGGGAAGTTGTGGAATCCTGGCACTGGAAGTTTGTAAGACTGGGTCAGAGAAACCAGCTGTCAGGGATGGTCCTGCCTCAGTGCAGGAGAAGGGACTAGATTACCTCTCAAGGTCCTTTCCAGCCCTCCATTTCTGTGATTTATTGTCTGTTATCATAGCTGTAAAATGAGTGAACAGTAATTCCCAAAGGTAGGGGAAATGATGCCTTGGTTAATAAGGGTTAGGAAGTCACTAGTAATATTCAGAGCAGTTAGCAGAAGAGCTGGCATTGGACACATGGGCTCTCAGAAGACAGTTTAGTGCATCTTCCCATAGGCAACACTATATTGCAGGGTCTTGCTCTCATCTTCTCCCTCCCTCAAAAAATGGTGTGACATATTGCCATTTGTAAAGGAACAAAATGTGTGAATGGCAAATCTTGGGTAATACTTGTTGCAGTGTTGCCACATTCTTGATTATCTGGTGTGCAGTTTGATCAAAGCCTGGAACTGAATGGAGGGGATGCTATAGACATACTATAGTAGCAGATCTGTTCCACTCAAGTAAACATTACAAACAGAACCTTTTTTTTTTTAATTTATGTATTTATTTATTTTAAGCCAGATACTGAATCTGTATGCACTGGAAATGAATGTTTTTCTGCAACATTGGACCTGTGTGGGAATGAATTTCATTTTACTCTGATAGCTGGAATCTAGTATATATTGGAAAGGTAAGAAGCCATAGCTGTTATCTATGTAGATTGTCCAGTCTTGTTTCTAGCTTTGGGTAGCCCAATGGATTTATAGTGCTGTAAACTGATTTGTTCAGCCCAGTTGATGAACTCAATCAGAAAGGCCTTCAAAAAATACTGCACACTTGTTAAAACCAGGTGTCATTACTGCTTTCTGTTCTTTCTATACTCCTAACTAATGAACAGATACAATGAAACACATTTTTACTTTTGGTCAATTACTTTGTATATACCAATTTGGCATCCTGAAAATTCATGTTAATGTTTGTGTATATATAAGGAAATATTTCTCTTGAGCAAAGGTAAAGTAGAAGACATTAGGGAAATCAGTTTGCAGGAGAACATAAGTAATTGAAAAGAGAGAGTGGGAAAGCGCCGTTGTCAAAAACGGCATTGGTTTAAAATAGGAAAAGCATTTTTTCTTAGAAAATGTATACTGCACACAAGCCTGCTCTTTAGGAAATCCCTTTTTTTGTGAAAAAATGCAGGGACACTGATACTAAAATGTTCAACCTCCAATGGACAAATTAAGAGCTGAAAATAAGTAAGAATGAGTCTGTGCTTCAAAATGTGTTGTCAGATGTTTTGGAACTCAGCACATTTTGAAGACCAGGGTAAAACTATCTGCAACAGAGATAAACCTTAAAATGGTGCACTTTTATTCATGTAAAATTATTACTGTATGTTACGTTTATTAGTCTGCCATAACCAGAAGCATCTGCTGCTTACGTGCTAACCAGAACCAAAATTATCTGTCAAATATTGGTAGCAATATTGATATTCCTATTTTTAGTGCCATTTTATAACTTTGATATTTTTTCTTAGAGCAAAATTATGTATTCCTAAACTTCGGAGAATAGATTTTTTTGCCTTGCTGGATTAAAATACTACTACCACTTAGTGCTTTCCATCCATAAGTCTCAAAATTCTTGAATAAAGAGAAGTGTCATTGCCATATTTAAGAAAGGAAACTGAGGTACAGAGAAGTTAAGTGACCTGCCCAAGGTCATAGAGCACTTCAGCAGCACAGCCAGAAATAGTTTCGGTCCTGAACTACACCCGTAAGGAGTAAGGACCAAATTATTTCCCGTTGTTTAGGGTCCAGTCCAGTTCTGATTGAAGTTGAAGACTTATTGACTTCAGTGGGAGTTGGACTGGGTCCTTACGCCAGGCAAGCGAATGTAAAATTTCTATCTGATTCTCTTCTATGAGTTACTTATGCATGCAAATACGAGATATTAAATATGACAAAACTGTTTATAAATTCTAGTACATAAATTGTGGTAGTCCTAGAGAAGTACATTTATTAATATAATATAATATTTTAGAAATGTACATCTCCCTGACCAGCAGAAATGTGTGTTTTATATTCAGTTTCACAGTAGTAGTTATAAATAGGTCCATGTGGCTGCAGATTATAGCAGGTTCTGGACCCTAAAGATTACAGAATTGCAGAAAATTGTACCCATTATAAACATTACGCACTTCTATACTGGAAATTATTCATATTCTCTGTTTTTTAAACAATTAATTTATTTTATTTGAATTTCAGTCATGTGTGTTCACCTAAATTTTTCCCTTAATGCAGATGCATGCTCATTGTAAGATGGTTTTTGTTTTATTAAATTTCATCTGCAAAATGTATCCCAGCCTGCATTCTACAAAGTTAATTCTGATGTTTACAGACTCTAGCTACAAAGGATAGCCAAAAAGAACTTAACAAGCACATTCCCAGGAGGCAGATTGTCCTCTTTAGTGTTAGAAGCTGTGGGATAGGGTTTGGGGGAAGAAAAAGCTCCCTGAAGAATCCTTTGTGGAGAGTTCTCCTCACCCTTGGATCCTTGGCCATATAGTGCCTGGAACACACTGTGGGCAATATGGAAAAGATAATGCAGTCTGGGGAAACTCTGTGTATCACCCCCAACTTGCCCACACTTCCCTCCAGCCTACCTACTCATTGCCCCTTTCCTCAACATAGACCCTGAACCACAGAGAAAGCACTACTGAATCAGGGTGGTAGGTAACAGGTTCGTGGAGACAGCTGAGTCCCCTTCTGCACAGAAGGAGGTAGATCTTCTTGTGGAGGACTCATCAGGCAGATGCACAAGGACTGTATGATTTGGCCTTATATCTCTCTTTAGACTCTCATCTAGTACCTGGGTGAATTAGGTGTTTTAAAGCTTAAAATCTATGACTGACTGCATAATTGTAGAAAGCCAAACCTCACCAGAATTTGCTGTGTGGTCCCCTATTACTGTCACTCTTCACTGTTATCAGGATTTCTCCATACTCCTTATTGACTGTAGTCAGCAGCTTATGGGAGTGTGGACTTTTCCTGCTCATGCCTTTGGCCAAGTACTCTTAGACCAGGTACCTTTTGTCATGAGAGGTCAAAAACATGTGTTCCTTATGATCAAGAATGATTTGCAATAGATACTCAAGTGACAGTAGCACTAAAAATAACTCAAAGGCATTTTAAAATATAAAACTGAGAGAAAATTGAAGGGTACAAATCATATCTAGTCTACAGTTTGTATAACAGCACAAGATTTTTTTTACTAATATTGTAGAGCTAACAGTTTGCTGTGGTTTAAGCCAAAGAATCAGATCCTTACATTTTTAGAGTCAGGAGATTGTCAAGCTGTCAGGCTATTTCTGTCATTCTCCCTCTCAGAGATCAAGTAGCTCTTCCTCTTTCCCAGTGAAATTCTTTGCTGTTATACCCTTAGCTGCCAACTTTACATCAAGTAACAGCGCCATTGCTGCTGAGGCTTTCTAACTAGTTTCTAAGACTTGTCAAAGTTATCCTTGTGTATGTATCATACAATGCTGCTCTTCTATTTCTATATATTAGCATTGACAGTCTGTGTGCTTAGCTTAGATGGCTTGATCCTGTGCAGGGCAGGTGCTGAGGGTTGTATAGGTTAAAAGTTATGAGCAGAACAAAGGAGCACTGGGGAATCTGATCTGATATTGAGAGCACTGCTGAAAGACTGCCAAATTACTTCTGTCTTGTAGGTAGGTGTAAGGTCCAATCAGGGAACAAGTAGCTAAATAACTTATTAGATCATCCTGAAGTCCATTGCTCCCCAGGTGCACCCATGCTCCCCCATCCCCTTATCACCTTGTTTGTTTGCAAGGAATAGAGAGACTATGCAAGAGGCTTGACCCTTAACTGCTCAGCGTGGAGGAATACACCTGCTGCTTGACCTTATTTGTGCCAATGCATTACTTTCACTTTTACTCATAGTGAGTTTGCACATCCTGCAGTGCACTGTGCAATGATTTGCAGATTCAACAGTGAAATTATCCAAGCTGACAATTGGTTTCCATACAGCACATTTTCCTTCAACTTTCATGATAGATAAACTGGTATTGTGTTCCATATTGCCACTAAAGAAAGTACTGCACCTGAT
The DNA here is from genome assembly GCF_020497125.1 of Mauremys mutica. NCBI lineage: Eukaryota > Metazoa > Chordata > Testudines > Geoemydidae > Mauremys > Mauremys mutica. The sequence goes on from NC_059073.1 coordinate 214,604,901, forward strand.
CCTGAGATACCGAAATGCAGATCATTTGACAATTATTGATAAACAACTCCACTCTGTTACCAGGGCTAACGTGAACCTGATGCCTCTCTGCTTCTTTTGTGTCATTCATCTCTTGCAAACACAATATCATAAAGCAGTGGAATGGTCCTCTCTTGATTAGAGATTTAATACTTGTTAGGAACATGGTACTGATAGCTGCTTCAGCTGTTAAATCTGGAAGAAACCAAAGAAAACAGTAGCACCACTTTACTGAGGCATAATCTGTTGAGGCCTAGATGCTAGGATGGAATGGGTTATGCTTTACTGTCATATACTGTACTTACCCACAAGGACCTAGACCCCAGGTTCCAGCATGAACCTGGAAGTCTACATAGCAATGAAATGGGCCCATAGCCTGAGCTCAAGTTGGCTGTCTTGGGCCAGCCATAGGTTTTTCTTTGCAGTGTAGATATACCCAAAGTCTCTGCAAGAACTGAGAAGAGACTCCTATTCCAGTGTTTTAACAATAAAACCATACATTTTCTGCATCCTTGGCTTTCTGTCTTCGTCTCATCCCTTTGTGAAATGGTGATATCACCTTAGTAAACTGCTTGGATACTCCCAAATCACAGGCACAAAATAAATAGAGCTTGAACACTTTGCCAGATAACAACTACTAGCCAGAGGACTATATGTACTAGACAGCGTCTATTTAAAACAAACAAACAAAAATACCAGGAAGACAGAGCACTAGCAAGATCCAAGGGCAATGCCCTAGTGAAGTCCCTCACAGCTGTTCGGAGGTAGTAATTTACTGGGATTCCTGCCAGGGGTTGTCATTTGAATCTGCTTGAGGGCTTCATCCTTCATATCAGCCTCTGGCTATTAGGTGTTTGATACAATTTCAGACCCTCACAGTTGGAAGGAAGAAGTTTCCTTGCTCGATCCCCCTAGCCAAGAGTTATCTGAATGTACTTAATGATGGAGAAATGTGTTTTGTTAAGGTCTAAAGTTTTATGAGGAGGATAATTACACAATTATAGTTTGAAGTCTTCTAGGGATTTTTTAACATTATTTTTTAGTAAAAGACTGTAAAATCAATCCACTAATAACACTGATGTGCTCAGATTTACACAGTAGGATTTTACGCTAGACCATATTGTGGAAACTGCAATAGAAGGAAAGTTGAAAATGGGAAAGTTAATGGAAATAAAGATTCTTTAAAAAACAGTTTGAAACACATACTAGTTGAAAAATGTAGGTCTGTATCTAACATAACAATTGCTAGAATGGAGAGTTGGGGTAAAAGTGATCCGGGCTGTGACCCATGTGACCCGGACATTCAAGAAGCCAAAGTCAGCAGCCAGTTTTGAAAATTTTCCCTGTAATTTGCCTGAGCCTCAGTTCCCCATCTCTAAAAATTCCCTATAAACCACTTGTGTTGTGAGAATAATTCATTATTATTTCTATGGCACTCAAATACTCTGGTGATGAATACCATAAAAAATACTACAGATAGCTAGTTTTATCCAGAAATACAGTAACTGTTTTCTAATGCGCTTCATAGGAAATAACTTTGTTTAAAAGAGCCTGTTGTACTACATGGCACACATCTGGGAGACCACTTTGATTAGCTCTTGGTCTTTACTAAGGGAAGAGAGGATCCCAGGAAGTTCAACCAAAAAAACCGGGAGAACCCTGACTATAATTATTAAAGTTAAGGAAGGTAGAACACAGATGTTTTTCAAGCAACCGTTGCAATTCCAAAGAAAAAATCTTATTGGGAAAATAGTTTATATTTTACATTACAGTTCAAAACCAGATCCAAGATATGCCAGATCATTTGAACCTAAAATCCAAGTCCACGTTGAAAAAAGACCTCTGGAAGATTCCCTATGTCACATAAAATACTCAACTCTTAAAGTATATGGAAGTAGAAGACCCAAGATCCTGCTTATCAGAATGTGTCTATAAACTCATAATTTCACAAGGATTATCTCTGACAGTGAAGTTTACAAAAACAGTTTCACATCAGGATAGTTGACAGTGCCTTTTCATACCTATTAATGAAGCATCATTAGAAACATCAAGGAAATGCTGCAAGAATTAGTAGCACCAGTATGATGTACCCTTCCTGGCAATAGATTATTCATTTAATGATTTAAACCAGCTGCTCCCTGTAATTATAGCACATAAAAGGCAACTGCCACCCTCGCCCTAGCAATAGTCTGGTATATGAAAATGCAAAAATGACTTGTAAATTCAGTCGTCTTCCTCATATTGCAGAGAGAATCTATCAATCCTGGAAACTCACTGTATCTCAAGTTGACAAACCACTTTGATTGGCTCTTGATCTTTGCTTGACAACTGGCCTATTTGATAGCTCTTATACCTTAAGGATTAATGCCAGGCCTGTTTTCTCTACTGTTATTTGTTGAAGCCAAAAAGAAACCAATCCCAGACAACATCTATTTTAAGTCAAGCAGTGGACGCACTCTATCTGATCTGCTGTGCACCAGTTTGTGTATAATTATTTATACTGTAGAAGCACTCTCAATTTCTGAGGTGCTGTACAAACTTATAGGAAGACACAGTCCCCGTTCTGAAAATTTTACAATCTAATAAGAAAAGGAATATACAAATGTCACGTGAAATGGATACAACATACAAGCACGGGCAGTATGTAATGGAGGCTGGGGAAGCTAACGCTCCCTGCCATGGCTAGTGCTTGGGGCTCCTCCGGGCAGCTGAGGCTTGGGCAGGGAGGCTTGGCTGGAGTTTGGGGCAGTTTGGGCGGGGCTCAGGGCGGCTTGGGCGGGCCAGCCCATGTTCCTCCGGCTGTGGTGCAGGGCTCAGGGCACCTCCGGCCCTGGTGGGCAAGAGAGGGGCATGACGAGGCCCCAGGCAGAAAGGGGTGGGGGGCTAGCCTCCACGAACAAGGGGTTTATGCACTGCCCATGCATACAAGCTCTTTTTTGTTGTGTTTAATGAGGCATAAAGTCATTTCCCATATACTCCTCTATCTAGCCATTTCTTGACCAAAATCTTGTGGGCCTCACAATTGAATGGGTCTTAATGAGAGATTAAATGAGGAGAGGTTGTTTTATGGACTATCTCAGGAAGGGTGTTGCATGCCTAGGGGGTTGGTGTAGAGGAAAGGTTAAGACAGTGTTGAGAGAAGCACATTAACAGGGTATTAAGGCTGGCATCACTGCTGATGAAGTATAATAAATCTAGAGTTAGTTTGTTTTTTCTCATCCATTTAAGGGTCTTTGTAGCTTTGTTTGATAATTAAAAATTAAAAAAAGAAAAATGTCTTCAGACTGTGACTCTTTAAATGTGTATCCTATTTCTTAGCACCCTTTGATTTCATGTAATGACGTGTATCAAAATATCCTGAAGCAGATACATGCCAAGAATTTATTTCTTATCTTGTTGTTGTTTATATTGTAAAGCCCTAATCCAGCAAACACATGTGTTTAGCTTTACTCCTATGAAGGGATTACTCTCACAAATAAAAGTTCATCATATGCATAAGGGTTTGCAGGAGTGGGACCAAAGTTTTATATTTCTCTGATTATATAGTAACTGCTTGAACATTTTACAGAGTATATAACAATATTACAAATACAATAAAATGAGAAAATTAAAATATAAAAAGGAAGACTAAATAGTAGAGGTGATTAGCAATAGTATGCAGATTGCCTTACCGCAAAATCCAGTTCAGATATGCTCCAGGTCAGTCACTGCAATTGACTAGTGACTAGTGGCATATGAGAAAAGTTAGTGATCTAGGCCCAATTGCTGCAAGGTGGTCATATCACAAAACATACCACCACGCTTGCACTAATTACCACTCTTGTTAGCAGAAAGGCCAAAGATTGAAGGGGCATTGAAAATGAGTTACCTTCTTTTGTCTTAAGAGAAGTTTCCTCTGGAAGAAAACTAAGATACATTTTCAGGATGATGTGGGAAAGCTTGTATTGCTGCTGCCTAAGTTTTACCTACTGTAAAACTAATTGCGTCAAGTTAATTTCATGCTTTATCAGCCTCAGGTTTATTAGTGCAAATTACATTTCACACTAATGAGCCAAAGTTCTTGTGAAGCAACATGGAAACCTGCAGTTTCCATTCATTGCAGTAAAAATACATTTTGCGCTATTTACATAGTGGGTGAATAGTCTAATAGTACAGTATTTGTATTGCAAAAAGAGATTAATAAACTTTGTGAATAAAAAGGACCTTTTCTGTTAATCTAGTACCTTTTAGTAGCACTGACAAGTATTGGAGAATGATTTAAAAAAATCAAACAATTACAATGAATTATTTTATTTTTATTATTATTATTTTAACAACATGGCTAATTTGAAATCTGTAAGCAAAGCACTCACATGAGGAAGAGACTCTAATAAAGTTCTTCAAGCTACAACTTACTTAGATTGTTAAATCAAACTGAATATAGCAGGCTGCTTTGATGGGTTTGTGGTTTCCACAAACATTTTTGTCAGTGACATCATCTTTTGCTTTGAATTCCAACATTGTCTTCTGTGGACAGGGAATTTCAGAATCAGCTGAAAGTTTAAAAAAAATATATATTTGCTGATTAGAGCAAGTAATAAGAGGAAAGAGAAAATTGTTGGACCAAATTCTACTTTCCCATCCACTGGTGAAATTCCATTGGATTCAGTAGGATTACATCAATGTAACTGAAAACACAATTTTGCTTAATGTATTAATTTATCTCCCAATGAGTGAAATTTACCCCTTCACAGATGATCATCTTAAAGTTTGTACATCACTTCAGTGCGTGGTGATGGCATATACGCCTTGTGCTTGCTCTCTGCACAGGGCTGAATTTCACCAATAATTTTATTCCAGCTCTTCGAGAACATTTTGATTATTATTAAAATTGTACCATTGCTATACATTAATCTTTTTTTAAAATGTATTAATATGTAAAGCATTTTCATTTGTATATAAGCACTTTTGAAGGTTTGGACCATGAAAGGTAGTATGTGTATTCATTAGAGATCATCAGGGACCAAAATGCACACCCAACACACATGTAACTTTACTGAAATTTAATTTTCCATCCAAACTTTGTGGCTCAGGCCTCTTTCTCTCTTCACTCCCACACATCTCCCCTCACGCAAGTGAAATTCTCCTCTGTTCAGAGGGCCAGAATAAGGTCTGTAGACTACTTAAATCCCCTTTGTCTAAGGACTGAAGTGGCACTTCAGACATGTACAGGCTTCTTTCTGGCTCTCTGCACATAGGTGAATTTCACCCTAAAGAAATATGGGGGGGAATTACACCACTAGGCTGCAATAGAAAGTCTTGCAGCTCTAAAAAGAAAACAGGAGGGAATCCTTTTTTTTAGTTGGAAGATCATTACAAGCATCCTGCAGAGTTATGGACGTAGTTAGCTGTTTGAATGTACAATCCTACCACATTTGTTTGAAAGAGCTTAGAACAGAATTGCAGTACTTACATTTGTCATGATCAATTTGCTCCATTATATTATTTATAAGACAGTAGGTAGGTTCTGTGCAATAGCTGATACTGAGCATTCTGATGATTAGTGTATATAGGCAATTTCAATGTATGTTTCAACACTTTTCCACAAAACTTGGAATGAAAATCAGTAGAAATTTAATTTCCAGCACCCAGCTGTTTATATATCTTTTACTTTCTTCAGCATTTTCACAAGGTGCATGTGCTCCCCGTGTTGCTATCCTACAGCCCACTCAGAAGCCAATTACAGTTTTGACATTGGGTCTTAGAATAGAATCTCAGGGTTGGAAGGGACCTCAGGAGATCATCTAGTCCAACCCCCTGCTCAAAGCAGGACAAATCCCCAGGTTTTGGTTTTTTTACCCCAGTTCCCTAAATGGCCCCCTCAAGGATTGAGCTCACAACGCTGGGTTTAGCAGGCCAATGCTCAAACTACTGAGCTATCCCTCCCCCTATTCTATTTATGGAGGATCAAGACCTGACTTACTAGCACCAAGGTATTTTCTGTTAGGCAGGAGATTATGCTGTCTGAAAAGCAAACCATTTTAATGAGGGCCTGTTGACAGAAAACTTGGATTTGGAATGTGAGGGAGAGGAGGGGATGGGTTCTCGTAGGCTCTGTAGCTAATTCTGATGATTAGAGATCTTCCAGAAGCAAACCCCAAAACACTTTAAATGAATTGAGATTTTTTTTCTCCAGAGGAAAAGTGTTCAAAGAAAAATAATGGAATATTTTTCTCCACAAAAGATTAGATAGTGGGCCAAATTCAGCTTAGACCCCCCAATTCAACAAAGCATTTAAGCATGTGTTTAAGCTTGCCTCTGTTCAGCAATGCACTTAAGCACATGCTTATAACTAAGCATGTGCTTAAGTGCTTTTGCTGAATTACAGGGGCGCTCAGTTACTCCCCAGTCGAGAGCAGAATATAATCCATGTATTCTGAACCAGCTGTTGATTCAGTATTTTCTTCTGTGATAGAAAATGTGGTATATTTGATGGCAAAGCAAGAAACAATCAACTAGAAGAAACAAATGTTTCCCTTGATAAATACTAGAACATAGTCGAAACATTAATCACTAAGGCCCAGATCACCCTGGTGCATGACAAGGTTAGGGGGCCACAGCCCCCAACATCCCCGCCACTCTCCAACATCCCTCAATCCCCCTACAGTTCACCCCACCATCCTCCACTTGTCCCCACCCCTCATCCTGGTACTCCCCAGCTCACCCCATAGCCCACCAACACCTCACTCTGTCACCCACTGCCCCTGGGACTTTCCTGTCCACTCATTGGCACTGCTGTGGCTCAGTGCTCTGTTCCTCTCCTGGGCTAGGGTGGCTCCTCCCAGTCCCAGTGGTTCTGCTCATTCCTATCACCCACCCCACACTCACACAACACAGACCAAATTTGAGTGATGGGTGGCACTGTGAGAGTGCACACGGGAGTTGCAGTGCTGATGTGGTTTGCTCCAACTGCCCCTCTGTCATGATGGAGTTGTGGCTGGATCAGATCTTAGTGGTACTTCCTGCAACCCCAGGTACCAAGTTGCAAGGCCACTAAATGTGGCCTGGCTGTCCCCTGTCATAACAGAGGGGCAACTGGGCCAAACCTGAACAGCTCTGCAACCCTGCATGCCTTGTTGCAATGCCACTCAAATTTGGCCTGGCTGCCCCTCCGTCTGACAGGGCCAAATTTAAGTGAGTAGTGTTGAGACTCTGTGTACCAAATAAAGTGCTGTAGCGCTACTCTGTCTGTTTGGGCCCCCATAGCTTTGTGGGTCCTGAAGTGACTGCACCACTTGCACCATTGCCACTGTCTAGCAAAGTATGTAAGCTGGTGCTGACTTTTAAGCATGTGAATAATCCTATTGACTTTAATGGGACAACTTGTGCTTAAAAGTAAATGTGTTCAAGTATTTTACTGGATCATGGCCTAAATCATGTTTTCTGTTCTGTAGGAGGATGAGGCCTTCCCCAAGAGCCCAGCCTGAGTGGCTGGTCTTTATACTGGGTGGGAGGGGTGCCTAAGGAAGGGAATCATGTTCCCAACATATGAAGCAGCAGCAAGGCTGCTTTATCGCAGTTAATGTAGCTTTGAGGCTGTAATAGCTTCTTTATCTCTTATGTCTCAGTGCTTTGGGAAATGAAGGCTCGTTGATCCACTGGCCCTGGTCTACTCCTCCCCTGCCCTGCTCTCACACTACTGGCATCTAATGCAAAGCACTAGGAGCCTATACAGAGCTGAACTTGAGGTGAACATCCCCCTGTACAGGTTCTTCAGATCTAGCCACCTATGCCACTGCTCAGTGGACCATTCCAGTTCGGTTGTCTCTGGGGATCTCAGCGCATATCCCACAGTGCACAAGGTTATTATTCATCTTATTCACAAGTTCTCTGTTCATGATACTCTCCATTTTAAAAAGAAATACCTTCTTTCTTCTGCATCCAGAAGACAGTGATATGCAGCGATATCCTTCTCCAGCTGTATTTTGTTGGACAGCAGAGTTTCACGATCCCTCTGCTGCTGCTCAGTTTCTGCTCTGATTTCTTGCACCTCTGCCTCTAGCTTGGTAATGACAGAGCCTAGGTTCTGAAGTTCAATGTCATGCCAGTGCTTAGCATCATACAAGGAGTTCTCCAGTCCCCTTTTCTACATGAAACAGTAATTATAACACTCAGAACAGAGTCATGACTTCTGGTAATCTTTATAGTAGTGTTCCAGCTAGGCCTCAGTGAATGGTATGTGTGGGAAATTTGAAACTGCCCTAATCCTTGCATTTGAATCTGCTGAAATGGAGACCCCAATATACTGGGTGTTCTGTTCATTAGATATTTGTATTGTATCTGTGCATTGTGGCAATGTGGACAGATAAAGTGCTTTGTCTGAGGCTATCTCAGAGTTTTTCAAACTGTGGGGCTTGCCCCTCCTACAGGAGCATGGAGGAACTTTGGGGAAGGGTGAGGTGGCTTGTGCCAGTCCCACACAGCAGGGCCTGGTCCAGCCCCCAGGGGGGGCGGGAAGGGAGCATTACCTCCACCCTCGCCCCGACCCACCTCAGTGGGCCACCCAGCCTGTGGGTCAGGTTCAACATCCGCTACAGCTGTGCAGATTTCTGCTTGCCCAGCACTGGGTCCACCCCCAGAGACCTTCTCAGGCGCTTTCCCCCACTCTGAAAACCCAAGAGGGGAGGGGCAGAGGGGCAGGTATTGGCCTTGCTCTAGCAGCGCTGCCTGGCTGTAAGGTAGAAGCAGCCTGCTGCTGAGGAAGCCTTGGCTGTGCCATTACTAAGTATCTGTGTATTTGAAACTAACAGGTATAGGTAATTTACTTTGTGTTAAGGCCTCTGTTAGGTTTATGAGTAGGCTATCAAGCATACTTTATGTATCTATTTTTGTCTGAGTTGTGGGGGTGCAACAAAAATTGTAACTCAAAGGGGGTGCTCAGCTCAAAAAGTTTGTAAACCGCTTGTCTATCTGGTTAAAAGGCACTAAAATTTGCTTAATATACCTTGTGCTATATAACACTATGTACCCAGTAATCTCAATGAGGTTTACAAATGTTAATGAATTAAAGTGTTGAGGGATAAAATTTCTGAGCCTGATTTTCATAAGTGCTGGGCACCCACACCACCGGTTAAATCAATGAGAGTGCGGGTGTTTAGGGACTTATTCTCACTAGGCACATCAAGATGAGAATATGCCCTAGAAAAGCATACTGCATTTTATTGAGTATATTCCAGTGAGTATACACCAGTTCTAAATCGATAGCTACTTACCAAAGTTCTTAAAGATTCAGTCTCTGCTTGCAGACTCTGTATTTTGCAGGCTGTTTCATGAAACTCTGTTCTCAGGGATTCCACTAGTTCTTCCTCTTGGGTTTGTACAGCAGGTGCTGTTTCTGTGGTTTGCTGACAACAGGTAATAGTTGTCAGTCAAAAAATGCTTTAATAATAATAATAATTTACATTCCTCCCATCCCATAATGAAAGTAGTCTTGCAATTTGTGGCTACTCTGATTTTAAACCTGTCATTTATATTTTCAGTTCCTTTAACAATTTTGGATACTTTTAAGAACATAACCAACGCATTTTCTGTATACGTATTGTAAAATTGGTCTATGTATACATCTATGCAAGAATACATACATATAGTCCCATCAGCATGCTGCTTAATGTTCATACAAATACATTAAAAGTGACCTGCAAAGAGAAAAATGGGGTTCTGCACTTTTTCCTCTTTATGATGTATTATAATTAAAGTTTTGAGGGTTTTTTTTTTTCAAGAAAGTTTTGAGGGTTTTTTCCCCATTTCATTTTATATTAGAAATCCACATCTCTTCTCAGTTTTTGTTTGTTTGTTTGTTTTTATGGAAGATTGTAGGAGTCATGGAAGACTGAAGAATTAATAGGATTACGACATCAAGACCAATGAAGTAAAACCTGATTAATGAAGAGGGGAAATTATTATTCAGATAATTTCATACTTTATATTTTGTTTTTTTTAACACCTATTTAACTCAAACTCCCTAGAAATAGGCAAAGGAAAATACTTTTTATGAAAGATTAAACATAACTGCCTCTTTTAGTAAGGGAGAGACAACATGGATAAAGTAATATCTTTCATTGGACCAACTTTGGTTGGTGAAAGACACAAGCTTTCCAGCCATACACAGCTCTTGTTCAGGACTGGGAAAGGTCAAGGGTCAAAAGAGCTCCACGTCTGCTTCGAGCAAACATAAGACTTGATTTTCCTGATATTTCTCAGAAAAATCAAGTAGGAAAAAGCTTTTCTCTGGGGGAAAACAAACATTCAAGCCCTCTTTTTCACATCTCAAAACCAAAATCAGAACTCAGGCCCCATTTCCCTTCCCTTTCAGGTCACTTTTAATACTAGTTTATGTAGAGTACTTTGGGTTCACACTGAATGCTCAGCCTAGCCCTATCCCACTTTGTGGCCTATTTTCTGACCACATAATCTTTTACCAGGAAGGTAATATAACGTTCAAATAGATCTGGAATTTCATATGCTAATATTGGGAATGCATAGATACACCAGTAGCAGGGTGTGGGCAGTTGTATAGCTCAACTTATTTGTTACAGGATTTGACTCTGATTATCTCACTTGTAATGAAATTTAAAAACCTATCTTAGTCCATATTGGTGAAATTCTTCCATGTGCAGGTCAGCAAAGACACATGCACCATTTAAGTCCCAATTAAGCTCTCAAAATAGGACTTAAGTAATGCATTGTGCTGCATTGTAAAGGGGTGAATTCTGCTCTGACTAGATTGTGCCTATATTAGACATAGTCATGAGTAGCAGATGGTGCAGACCCACATTGCCCAGAGGCATTTAGGGAGATACAGTCTTCTCCTGAACTACCTGATGAACTCCTGGTGTATCCCCTGTGGAATAATTTGCACTTCCAGGGATGCATACTGAGAGTCATCCCTATGCTTCTACGGGGATTGCAAATCTCCTTATCCCTTTTATGAGGTGCACAGAGGAGGGAGGTATCCTTGTGTCCTCACCACTGGGCATCAGCACAAGGGCCACTCATCATCTGACACTAAACCTGATCTGATTATTTTTGTGTCCTCCTGCTTTTATTCTTCCTGCACTTGTGCAGTTGTCCCGGGGGGAGAGTGTACACCAAATTCCTTGTGCCTTGGAGGCATTTGGACAAGCGAGGGACGGGGTAGGATTTCTTTCTAAGTGCATGGTGCTATATTTTTGAAGTTCCTAGAGAACTGTTTGATTTTAGGACAGTCTGTGCTATTGCTCTGCATTGTGCACTGTTCAGGAGTCTGGAAGCTGACTTAATTTGTTTTTCATAGTATTAAAATAACTGAAATGATTAAAATAGAATAATGAAATATCTGGAAGACAATGATAGATCTGATAGTCTAATCAGCATGGTTTCTGCAAAGGGAAATCACGTCTCACTAATCTCTTAGAATTCTTTGAACATGTCAATAAGGTAGTGGATAAAAGAATTGTGATTTATGTAGACTTTCAAAAGGTCTTTCACAAGGTGTCTCATAGGAGGCTATTCAAGAAACTAAGTAGTCAAGAGGTGGTGACAGGTAAACTAGCTAATAGGAAACAAAAATAGCATTAAATGGTCAGTTATGACAAAAGTCTAACAGCGGGGTGCCTCAAGGTTCTGTACAAGATCCCATGTTGTTAATAATCTTGAGGGGTGTGTATGTGAAGAGGAGATGGCCAGTTTGGCAGGTGACACAAAGTTATTTAGTTTAGTGAGGAACTTCAGAAGGACCTAACCAAGCTAGGTGAATGAGCAACACGGTGGTAAATCATGTTCAATGTTGATAAATGGCAAAGTAGTGCATTTGGAGGGAAATATTTTAAAAGCTTGTATATCGTTTTAGGATCTAAATTAACTATCAGTTCAGGATAGGAATTTGAGCATCATGTAGACAAGTCAGTGAAAACTTCAGCTGCACATTGAGACAGATTTTTAAAGATGTTTGGACATCTATGGCACATTTGAAAATCCCAATAAGTGCTTATTGACATCTTTACGTGCATAAATACCTTTACAAATCTGACCCGATATGCAGCTGTGGTCAAAAAAGCAAAGAAAATGTTAGGATGCATGTAGAATAATACAGAACATATTGTAATGATGTTATATATAAATCAAAGGTGTGGCCTCATCTAGATAACTGTGTGCGGTACTCGTCACCCCATCTCTAAAGAGAGATTGTAGAATTAAAGGGAATTCAGAGAAGGGCAATGAAAATTATTTGGGTTTGGGAAAATTCTCGTGAACAGTGATTGAAAAGACTGGGATTGTTTGTTTTAGAAAGGAGATAAAAGAAGAGGGGGCATGTTAAAAGTATATTAAAATAATGAATTGTACAGATAAGGTAGATTGTTCTTTCTTTTTCATAACAAATTCATTTATTGAATTCAATGAAATAGAAAGGTGGCAAATTCAAAATCGATAAAAGGAAATACTTATTCACACAATGAACAATGAGACAGTGGAACCTGCTGCCACAGGAGGTTATTGAGGCTAAGAATTTAGCACAATTCAAAAGGAGATTGGACATTTACATGGATAACAAGAGTTGTTATAGTTACTGCTGACAAATTCTGGAAGAGATATTGAAACCTCATGTTTCAGGGTTTAAGCCACTCTCTAACAATACTTAAGAGATTAGCCAGAGGTCTAATGTTGGGGATAGATTATCCCACATCTGCTTCAAGCAAACAATATACATTTTAGCCTGGCTAAATGTAAGTGTGTACATTTAAGAACAAAGAATGTAGGCCATACTTACAGAGTGTGGGCTTCTATCCTGGGATGTAGTGACTGAAAAAAGATTTGGGAATTGTGCTGGGTAATCAGCTGAACATGAGCTCCCAGTGTCACACCATGGTCAAAGAGCTAATGCAATCCTGGGATGCATAAATGGGAATCTTGAGTAGGAATAGAGATGATATTTTACTTGTATATTTGGCAATGGTGAGACTGCTGCTGAAATACTGTGTATGTTTCTGGTTCCCACAATTCAAGAAGGATGTTGATAAATTGGAGAGGCTTCAGAGATGAGCCATAAGAATGATTAAAGGATTAGAAAATATGCCTTATAGTGATAGACTCAAGGAACTCAATCTGTTTAGTTTAACAAAGGAAGGGGTGACTTGATTACAGTCTATAAGCATCTACATGGGGAACAAATATTTAATAATGATCCAAAGACTGGAAGCTGAGCTAGACAAATTCAGACTGGAATAAGGCATAAATTTTTAACGGGGAGAGAAATTAAAAATTGAAGCAGTTTACCCAGGATTGGATATTTTTCTAAAAGATCTGCTCTGGGAATTATATTGGGGTAGTTCTATGGCAGGGATCTCAAACTCAAATGACCATGAGGGCCACATGAGGACTAGTACATTGGTCCAAGGACCGCATCACTGACAGCCCCCGCCCCTGCCCCACCTCTTCCCACCCCCTCCCCGCCCCCATTCTAACACCTTCCCCAAAGTCCCCACCCAACTCTGCCCCTCCCTGCCCCTATTCCAACCCCTTCCCCAAATCCCCGCCCTGCCTTTTCTCCGCCTCCTCCCCTGAGTGCGCAGTTCCCCGCTCCTCCCTCCCTCCCTCCCTCCCTCCTGGAAAGCGCTAAGCGCCGCCAAACAGCTGTTTGGCAGCAGGAAGTGCCTGGAGGTAGGCAGAGGAGCAGGGACGCGGCAAGCTGCGGGAGACGGGGGCAGCGGGCAGATGAAGGGAGCTTGGTAGCTGCAGGAAATAACTTGGGGGAGTGGGGGGGGGGGCACAGGGAGCTTGGCAGGCTGCAGCAAATAACTCCACGGGCTGGGTGTTTGAGACCCGTGTTCTATGGCCTTTATTATACAGATGGTCAGTCTAGATGATCACAGTGGTCCCTTCTGGCCTTGGAATCTCTGAACCTATGAAGTTAGGTATGTGTCGACAGTCCCCTTTGCATGTGACACCTCTGCACAGTTGAAGTGCTGGTTGTTAGAAGTAGAGGCTATAATAAATTTCTGTTTTTTAAATAGGAAAGAGTGAGAGGATCAACTTCCACATGAGGATGAGGAATAAGTAGGACCTCTGAAGTAGGGAAAGGGGACAGAAAAAATTGGTTTCTCGTAGGCAGTTATCACACTCCTAAAAACATGTAGTGGGCCACATCCTCAACAAAGGTAATTCAATGTAGTGCCATTGACTTCTGTTGGGCTCAGCCAATTTAAGCCATCTGAGGATCTGGCCTACATAATATCAGCTCTGTGAAAGATTTGCTTAACAAGATTTGAAATGTAAGGATTTGATGAATGTCCTGGATAAACTTATCTTTCTAGGTTTTTATGTGGCCGCCATCACCATGGTGTCATTGTTGAAATCAAGGGATCATAGGTGCTGACTTTCTAATGTGCTGGGTGGTGCTCTGCTCCAGACAGCTGTTTGGGAGCGGGAAGTGCCTGGAGATAGGCAGAGGAGCAGGGACGTGGCGCGCTGGGGGGAAGGTGGGCAGCGGGTGAGGGGAGCTTGGCGGCCGCAGGAAATAACTTGGGGAAGCAGGGGGGGGGCGGTACAGAGAGCTTGGTAGGCCCCACTCCCACTCCACCCCTTCTCCTAAGGCCCCCCTACACCTCTTCCCGCCCCTGCTCTGCCTCTTTCTACCCCATCCCACCCCTTCCTCTGAGCATGTCCTGTACTCACTCCTCGCCCTCAACGCCCTCCTGCATGCCACAAATCAGCTGGTCCATGGTGGGTGGGAGGCGCTGGGGGATACGGAGAGGCACTGACTGCGAGGCCCACGGGTGGGAGGTACTGGAGGGAGGGAGAGGTGCTGATATGGGGGCACCCACCATTTTTTTTCCATGGGTGCTCCAGCCCTGGAGCACCCATGTAGTCAGTGCCTATGCAAGGGATGTTTCTTCCTTATTTATAAATTAGTAACATTCTTTAAATTCAAATACTTTTTACAGAGACAAACTGTACCTCAGATTCCTCTTTCCTTTCATTTTGCTGTCCTTCTTATCCCTCCCACCCCTCTTGCACCATCTATTTTTGTAGCAGCTCCACATCATAAACCTTATGGGGACTATGTCTTTACTAAGTATTTCTGCAGCACAGTGATTTTACTGTGCTGTGGAGAGTGAGACGGCCGTTAAAACGTAGGATTATGCACTGAGCTTGATACTGCAAAAATACTTACCTAAGGTAGCTGTTTCCCCCACCTGCATCCCCCCAAAATCATGATTCATCTTAGCAGAGGAAACGCTGCAATACATGTCAGTGATTTTAGTTGCACTGTATGCAAGATGTCTGTGTGCTGAGACATGGTACATGAAGCGGAAGGGTGAGGGGACAGCAAAACAGAGATAATTTTAAGCAGGGATGAAGGTAAAGCCAAACCTAGGGGACAGGTTTCCTCTCCACACCTATAAATGGCTCTCCTGTTATGTGAAATCATGTCACACACAGTTATGGTCATCCCTAGTTGACAGCAGTCAAATCCTTCTGTTTGCTAGGATGTTGGGTGCTAGCCTATGTTTGCTGGTCATGCATGTTTTTTCTTAAACTTTACCTTTTTATTCCCCCACCCCCCTCAGCAGAGTAGTTGAGAAAGTGTGGCTTTTGACAAAAGACTTCATTCTTGAATCCTGTTGAGCAGCGGTTCTCAAACTTTAGCAACCCGAGGACCCCCATTTTGATTTAAAATTTTTCAGGGGCCCCCAAGCCCACCTGTTCAGCCCTAGGCCCTGCCCCTACTCCATCCCTTCACCCAAGATTCTGCCCCACCTCTTCCTGCCCCCTGCTCACTCCATCCCCCCTCCCTCTGTTGCTCACTCTCCCCAACCCTCACTCACTTTTACCAGGCTGGGGCAGGGAGTTGGCGTGCAGGAGGGGGTGTGGGCTTTGGGAGGGGGTACGGGCTCCAGCCAGACGGTGCTTACGTCGGGCAGCTCCCAAAAGCGACCAGCACATCCCTCTGGCAGCGGGTCCTAGGCAGGTGGGGGGAGTGGGGTGAGCAGGGCATCTCTGCATGCTGCCCCTACCCACAGGTGCTGTCCCTGCAAACAGGCGCTGCCCCTGCCACTCCCATTGGCCGAAGTTCCTATTGACCGAAGTTCCCGGCCAATGGGAGCTGTGGAATCAGCATTTGGGGTGGGGGTAGTGCACGGAGACCCCTCTGCCCACTCACCTCCCCGCAGGGGTGCAGGGACGTGGTGGCTGCTTCCAGGAGTGGCATGGAGCCAGGGTAGGCAGGGAGCCTGCCTTAGCTCTGCTGTGCTGCCAGACTTTTAGCACCTAAAATCTCCCGGTTTGGCTTCAATAGCCTCTGGAAGATAGAGCCTGATTCCGAGAGACTACCGGTGAAACTGAGAGCGTTGGCAACCCTAGCTGATCAGCAAGGCCAGCGGCCCAGTCATGGTTCCTTGCTACTCCCCCTCCCTCCCAGTGCCTCCTGTATGCTGGGAAACAGCTGTTCCCCAGTGTGCAGGAGCGCTGGGAGGGAGGGAGAGGAGTTGATCAGCTGGGCCTGTGGATCCCCTGGAGTCCCTGCCCAGGGGTTTGCAGATCCCAGTTTGAGAAACACTGCTGTAGAGAACTAATTTTCTGCTTTAGCATCTCTGCATTGGAAATGATAGGAAAGAAAATGTGTATAGACTCCCTTATTTTGCAATGAAAACATCAATGTTTTAAACTCGATATAAATAGGCCCAATTTCCACCCTCAGTTACATCTGTGCCACCCCAATGAAGTCAGTGGATTTGCATGAATGCTTCTTGGGATGAAGCTGGATCAAGGTTCCTTAGGCTATCATCATTCATTGTTTCAAGAAAAAATATTTTAATGATTACCCCAGGGGACTAGAAAAAACATATGTTTTTCCTTGGTGTTGGAGACAGCTGCAGAGAACACTGTAGGTGCCTACCTTGGTATGAAGCAAGGCACCTGTCTCAACACGATTTTTCTCTATATCCTTCTCCCAGTGAATTCTGATTTTTTCCAGTATGTCATCCAGGCCAGTTCTGATAGGAGCTTCCAGTTCTTCCAGCTGTGATCCAGCAAGCTGATTGTATAACATCTTCACATCCTGAAAAAAACATACATATAAGAAAAAGGGTCAGCTGTCAGTTCCAGTTTTAGAGGATACTAAGGAGCACTTATGGTGCAATTTAGTTGTCTTGGTGTGATGCAAACACATCCACAAAGCCATTATTTAAACTTTAGCTCTTGTTGGGGCTATTGCAAGCTACTTAAAAGATCTGATTCTCCATTACCTTGCACCTTCTGTGGTCAGTTACACGTTTGCAAAGTGAATGCAGTGTGAGTGTAAAACACTGTCGTTCTGTTTTGGTAGTGTGCACAGGAGTAAATGACTATATAAGGTGCAAGGCAGTGGAGAAGCAGGCCCATTGTCTAGAGGCCCGTTGTCTATCCTGCTCTCTGGAGGGGATATTCCAACTAATCCATTCTTTCATATGATTTCCTATGTATGGTGTGTTACAGGCACCTTTAGGATCCTTCCCAAGACTATAGCACAGCCCCCAGCTGAAACCTGTCTCTGTATAAGCGTGTGTGTGTGTGTGTGTGTGTGTGTGTCTGTCTGTATGTATGTATGTATGTATAAGTTTGCTGTCTCAGCTCAGAGGATCTGCATGCTTCTTGGATGTGAGGCTGGGATATAAAAGGAATAAAACTCCCTGGAAAAGTGTTTGTTCATCACTGCTTGAGAAAAACTATTTAGATGGCTGGTAACAGGCCCATTATTTAACATTTATTTTCTGCAGACCAAATTCAGGCCAACTCTTTTACAAATGCTTGTACAAATATTTTGAGCACTGTCATTTGTATGGGCACAAAAACAAATGAGGTTTGCACATGTAGGCCTGAATTATAGTCCCTTTTACGCCACCCTATTTACATATACCATTTCCTGCTAGAACTCCTAGAACAGTGTAAAAGGGCCTGATAATTGGTCTGTAAACAATATCACCTACAAGTGATGACAGTGCTGAGAATATATGTGGGCGAGGGTATGTAAAAATGTACGTGCAAAAATGGGGGCTGGGTTGAGGTCTCTTTTAAAATGTGCCCCTTTGATATAATCATTCTGTTCAACAGTTTCCTGTGATGACATTTCCATGTGAAGATCAAGTACTTATTCTGGGTTCTATTGTGACCTGTCTTATATGCCTGCATTGGTAAATAATGGAGCATATGTCACAACCTTACTCCTCTGCATGAGTTACCCACATTGCCATTCTGAGTACAGAAAGATAACAGTTGCTGCAGAGCCTCTACTCCCTTCTAGGGCTGTTGATTAATCGCAGTTAACTCACACGATTAACTCAAAAAATTAATCTTGATTAAAAAAAAAAAAAGAATTGCGATTAATTACCATTTTAATCGCACTGTTAAACAATAGAATTGTATTACATATTAAATATTACTTTTCAATTAATACAATTATATGACTTTTTTGCATTTTCAAATATATTGATTTCAATTACAACATAGAGTACAAAGTGTAGAGTGCTCACTTTATAGTACTATTTTTATTACAAATATTTGCACTGTAAAAATGATAAAAGAAATAGTATTTTTCAATTCACCTCATACAAGTACTGTAGTGCAATCTCTTTATTGTGAAAGTGCAAATTACAAAGGTAGATTTTTTTTTTGGTTAACTAACTGCACCCAAAAACAAAACAACGTAAAACTTTAGAGCCTACAAGTAAACTCAGTCCTACTTCTTGTTCAGACAATTGCTCAGACAAACAAGTTTGTTTACATTTACTGGGAGATAATGCTGCCCGCTTCTTGTTTACAGTGTCACCTGAAAGTGAGAACAGGCATTTTCATGGCACTTTTATAGCCAGCATTGCAAGATATTTACATGCCAGATGTGCTACAGATTCATATGTCCCTTCACGCTTCAACTACCAATCCAGAGGACATGCATCCATGCTGATGATGGGTTCTGCTCAATAACGATCCAAAGCAGTTCGGACTGACGCATGTTCATTTTCATCATCTGAGTCAGATGCCATCAGCAGAAGGTTGATTTTCTTTTTTGGTGATTCGGGTTCTGTAATTTCCGCATCAGAGTATTGCTCTTTTAAGACTTCTGAAAGCATGCTGCACACCTCGTCCCTCTCAGATTTTGGAAGGCACTTTAGGTTCTTAAACCTTGGATCAAGTGCTGTAGCTATCTTTAGAAATCTCACATTGGTATCTTCTTTGCTTTTTGTCAGATCTGCAGTGAAAGTGTTCTTAAAACAAACACGTGCCGGGTCATCATCCGAGACTGCCATAACATAAAATATATGGCAGAATGCGGGTAAAACAGAGCAGGAGACATACAGTTCCCCCCAAGGAGTTCAGTCATGAATTTAATTAACACATTATTTTTTTAACGAGTGTCATCAGCATGGAAGCATGTCCTCTGGAATGCTGGCTGTAGCATGAAAGGGCATATGAATGTTTAGCATATCTGGCACGTAAATATCTTGCAATGCCGGCTACAAAAGTGCTATGCAAATGCCTGTTCTCACTTTCAGGTGACATTGTAAATAAGAAGCTGGCAGCATTATCTCCCAGTAAATGTAAACAAACTTGTTTTTCTCAGCGACTGGCTGAACAAGAAGTAGGACAGAGTGGACTTGTAGGCTCTAACATTTTACTTTGTTTTGGTTTTGAGTGCAGTTATTTTTTGTACATAATTCTACATTTATAAGTTCAACTTTCATGATAAAGAGATTGCACTATGGTACTTGTAGATGATGAAAATACTATTTCTTTTTACGGTGCAAATATTTGTAATAAATATAAAGTGAGCACTGTACACTTTGTATTCTGTGTTGTAACTGAAATCAATATATTTGAAAATGTAGAAAACATCCAAAAATATTTAAATAAATGGTATTCTATTATTGTTTAACAGTGCAATTAATCGTGATTAATTTTTTTTAATTGCTTGACAGCCTTACTCCCTTCCCTTCCCGCCACACGTAGATGGGGAGGAGGCAGACAGAGATAGGGAGTGGGTGGAGCCTTGGTTTGGCACAGCTGTACCAGTGTGGATGGGGAAGCAATCTACAATTAGGTATAGGGCTGGTCCAGCTTACTTCCCCAGTGGAACAAGGAGAATGCAAGTACTGAATTCTGACTTTCTTGAGTCACAGTTTGCTCCCTGTTCTGTTCCCCGGGCAGCATAACTATGCATTGCCCTTAAATGGGCCTTGTGGTAATTCTGCAATTTGTCTTCTGTCATTGAGGGTGCTTAGTTGGGGTTAGATGCTGAAGCCTTTACTGGTATGACTAATCTTCACTAATGCAATTCCTGCTTAAGTCAATGAATAAAGATTGCAAAATTGGGCCTGTGGGTAGTCTATTTTCTCATGTCATTTTGACTTCTTTCAATGATTTGTTGCTCAGAACCAGGGCCGCCCAGAGGGGGGGCAATTTGCCCCAGGCCCCGGATCCCACAGGGGCCCTGCGAGCCCTGGCCCGGCGGCGGTCCTGGTCTTTGGTGGCATTTTGGCGGCGGGGGGCCCTTCAGTCTCTCCGGCTCTTCGGCGCATTTCACCAGCAGGGAGCCCTTCAGTGCTGCCGAAGATTCGGAGCGACTGAAGGGCCCCCCACTGCTGAAATGCCGCCGAAGACCCGGACCGCCACCGGGTGAGTACAAGCGCCGCAGCTCCCCCGCTTTGCCCCACACCCCTTGAATCCTCTGGGCGGCCCTGCAAGAGGCTACATCAAAAGCACTAGCAAAGTCAGTTAGGCCCCGGATCCCACAGGGGCCCCAAGAGCCCTGGCCCGGCAGCGATCCAGGTCTTCAGTGCCATTTCAGCAGCGGGGGGCCCTTCAGTGCTGCCGAAGACATGGAGCGACTGAAGGGCCCCCCCGCTGCTGAAATGCCGCCAAAGACCTGGACCACCGCCGGGTGAGTACAAGCGCCGCAGCTCCCCCGCTTTGCCCCAGGCCTCCTGAATCCTCTGAGCGGCCCTGCTCAGAACAGAAGGCGAAATTAAAAATCTCGGGACTGGAGTGGCTTGCTAAGTATGGCCCATTTAATGTAAAGTAATTTAAGTACATTATTTCAGAAGTTTGATGGTTTAAAGATTCCATGGGGTCAGATTATTCTCTCAGTGGAATTTACTTTTTATTTACATTGGTGTGAATGAGAGGAGAATCAGGCCTCAGAGCACTGGGGATTTACACCTAATGAAGGTCCAGCCTCATAAATCATCTTGTGTTTTCGTTGTGTTCAGTGTCACCTGGAGTGAATATAGCTCAGCTATGTTATATTTCTCAGATGTCAAAAATGTGGAAAGTTGTATGTGGATAACTTTAATTAGGACTAGAAAGATGAGAGGTCTGTAAGCTAACAAAAGAGAGAGAGAAATAGGAACAATTTGCAGATAGATAATTACCATTTATACTTGACAGAATTAGCTTTTTTGCTTCTGGTTAAGATAGTGTCATACTGACCTGACTTAAACAGGCACATACTACCTATGCATTGCACCCAGTCTTGACTTACTTCTTCATGATTCTTTGACAGCAGACCTAATTCTTCTTTCATGCTTTCTATCTGACGCTCCAGATCCATTTTTGTTAAGTTAGCATCATCAATCACTTTATATAGGGAATTAATTTCATCTTCCACTGCCTTTCTGAATGGCTGCTCATTTTCATATCTGCAGAGAAAAATGTAGTAAGCATACGCGGTCAAACGTGCATTTTGTAAATGATAGTGTAGTAACCCTGGCCCCAGCATCAGCACCTGCTGTAGTTTTAAGTTAGAGGTACTGTTAGGGCTAGGGTGACCATACATCCCGTTTTGACCACGACAGTCCCTTTTTTTTAGCCCTGTCCCGGCCGCCCTGACTTTATTGGTAAAAGTGGCAAGTTGGCAAGAGCAAATGGGGCAAACGCCCACTTTTGTGGGGAAAAAAAGCAGGGTTTGGAGGAATGTGCAAGGGAGCACCAGCCCTGCGCAGTGGGTAGGCAGTGCTTGGGCAAGCAGCAACGCCAGCCCTGCGTGGGAGGAGGGGAAGCAGAGCTTGGGCGAGCAACACCAGCCCTGTGCAGGGAAGGGGGTCAGCTCGGGCAAGCAGCAACGCCAGCCCTGTTCCGAGAAGTGGGGGAGCTCAGGCAACTGGCACAGGCCAGCCCCGTGCAGCCGGGGGGGAGGGAGGAACCTCCGCTAACCCCAGGTGGTGTCCTGTTTTCCCTTTGGGAAATATGGTCACCCTAATTAGGGCCTGCAGCTAGTGATGCAGCAGTGTGGAATGCTGTCCTGGGAAGGGAACAGCCAATGTGAAAGTAGCTTGAGCCTGGGGAGGGTATGGGATGACTGGGAAGGAAAGGCAGTTGGAAAAAAGCTGTTAGAGAGAAGGAGGGAAGGAGAAAAATCTAGGTGCTGAGTTAGTGGATAAACCTGAGCTGGAGTAGGAGATGAGGTGATAAAATAAAAGAAGAACAGGAGAATAAAAGTAAGGGAGTGAAAAGGAAAGAAGGAAAATAGGAAAGCTTTCAGGTCAGGAGAAGCAGAAAAAATTAGAACTGGGCATATTAGCAGATTCTGTTAGAGAAGGGAAGTAGAGGGAAATAAAATCTGCAGACTGGAGAGAAACTATCAAGGGAAAAGAACTAAAAATAAATAATTGGTGAAAAAGGGAATTGATCAAAAAGTTGTGTTAGATGAAAATAGATTCTGAAAACAGTAAATGAGAAGCTCAGCCACAAAGGACCTAAAGTAAATGAACAGAGAGAGTGACTGAACATCTACTGAAGGAATGCAATTCGAAGGCATCTAATGGCCAAGTGAGAGCCCCTAGGTGAAGAAACCCTGCTTGTGGATAAACTTGATGAACAGGTATAGCTACAGGATCACTGAATCTAGGAGTTTGGCTACACTTGCAAGTTAGAGCTCATTAAATCAGCCCCGGGCGCCCTAACTCCCGAGGTGTCCACACTGGCAATGCACTTAGAATGCCTGGACTCCGTGGCTGGAGTGCCCCTGGTAATCCACCTCCACAAGAAGCATAGAGCTTGCTTCACCCTGGCTGAAACGCCGGGGTGTCAGTGTGGATGACATGTTGCATTACTGCACTGTGATTGTCCTCCGGAAATGTCCCATAATTCCTTGAAGTCAAGTGACCACTCTGGTCGTTGTTTTGAACTTGGCTGCAGGCATGCGGATATGCCCTTTCAAAGCTCTGTTTCTGACAGCTGGCATGCTTTTCTGCTCGGGGACACAAAGCAAACCGTCACTGTGGAATGCTTCTGCTGCAGAGGCAGGCATTTGTGCGTGTGTGAGAGAGAGAGAGGCGGGAGGTGGGGGATGGTGTCAGGGTTTCCTGTCAGAGTCCCTAGGAGCATGTGCAGTGACCCTGGTGCAGAGTGAGTGTGCTGCTGGGGGGGTGGGTGGGAGAGGAGGGGTCCCTCCCCTGGAGCTTGCTGCTGCCAGTAAGTGGGAGGGGAGTCCTCTCTGGCCCTAGCCCTGCCTGTCTGCACCCCAAGTTTCCTTATCCCCAGCCCTGCCCCACCCCAGAGCCTACACCCCCAGCACCCCAACCCTGAGCACCCTCCTGCACTGTGAACCCCTCATCCCCAGCCCCACCCCAGAGCCCTCATTTGAGGGGAAAAACGTGCAACTTAAATTTGGTGGTCAGTTTGGAGTATCATTGTGTTTAGCACAATACTTGATTATTTTACACCCTTTAAAGTATATAGTCGAATACAGGTGTTACAAAGTGGGAATGTTCTTAATGTTTTCTCTGAATACTGTGTGGGTGCCTCAGTTTCCCCTATGCATTTCTCAAGGATCTAGATGGTGGGATAAGGGTGTGTGATTGTTGTAGAGCCCTAGAGTGCCAGTGTGATGCCGTCTGCACAGAGATTGGCCGAAACCCTGTCTCCGGGCAACTGATGGCCTGGGCCGCTCTCCTGCAAGGTGCCAACTGAAGGTGTTGGGAACAAAGAGATCAGGTGGCCTCCTAATGCCTGGAAAAGAGACAGAGGCAGAGAGGAGGGAGTGTCAGTGCCTGTGTGGACTTCCGGGAAGCGCATGGTGTGGAAGGGGATGCTGGGATGCTTTGGAACAACTCCATACAAAGCCAGTCAGGACTCTGGGGGAGCCTCCTCTCTCTGAGCATATTGTCTCCAGGGCAAGAAGCTTACACCTTCCTGGGTCTGAACTCAGAGCATTCAGCATGCCCTTCCACACCGTGCACTTTCCGCAGCGAGTCTGCCCAGGCAGGTCCTGGGGCAACCAGAAGTCCCTGCACCCCAACTCTGCAGTCAGACGTGACTCTCAGCCAGCCGGTAAAACAGAAGGTTTATTAGACGACAGGATCACAGTCTAAAACAGAGCTTGTAGGTACAGAAAACAGGACCCCTCAGTCAGGTCCATCTTGGAGGGTGGGGAGCCCAGACCCAAGTTCTGGGCCTCTCCCCATTTCCCCAGCCAGCTTCAAACTGACACTCCCTCCTCTAGCTTTTGTGTCTCTTCGGGACAAGGAGGCCACCTGATCTTCGTCCCCAACCACCTTCAGTTGGCACCTTGCAGGGGAAACTGAGGCACCCACACAGTATTCAGAGAAAACATTAAGAACATTCCCACTTTGTCACAACAGGTGCAACAAAATATAATACCATATATTGAAGCAGGCAAGTGCTGCTTCTGACTTTCCACTTTTAATTGACCCTTGTAATCTTGTGGTGCCGATGCGTTGTAGCTTCATTTTATATCGGCTTACGGGGCGGGAGCGGGGTGGGGGGCACCACCATTTTGGGCACCACCAAAAATTATACAAACCTGCCTCCTATGTCCCCAGGGTACAAACTCCAACAGAAAGTCTAAGGTTATGTCTTCACTACCGGCTGGATCGCCGGGCAGCGATCGATCCAGCAGGGATCAATTTATCGCACCTAGACACGATAAATCGATCCCCGAGCGCTCTCCCATCGACTTCTGTACTCCAGCTCGGCGAGAGGCACAGGCAGAGTCGACAGAGGAGCGGCAGCCGTTAACTCACCGCGGTGAAGACAGCACGGTAAGTCGATCTAAGTACGTCGACTTCAGCTACATAATTCATGTAGCTGAAATTGCGTACCATAGATTTCCCTCCCTCACCCCCCCTGTGTAGACCAGGCCTAAGATATTACACATTAGGATTACAGGAGGTTTTACAAGCAATAGAAAAGTTAGAATCTCACGAAGCCCAAGATACTGATAACACGCTGACAGACAAGTTCATTGAGGGGTTATATGATGTTATATATGGAATTAACATTATAGTTAAGACAGAATCTGGAAACTTCCATCCTAGACTTTAACAAGAAGCTATAAAACTTATGAGAGGTAATGGACAAGTCAGGGCAGTTATGGTATATCCACAGTATGGCTACAAATATGCTGTTGCCTTGCAGTCTGAAAATGCTAGTCAGTGTGTGGTGCAGTCTGGCCAAAAGTCAGAGGATGGTAATTCTGGGACAGAAGATATTTTTTTGGAGAAAATTTAAGATGGGTATAGAGGGAAATTCAAGAGATGAGACTGGATTTGAAGCAGGAAGTCTTGGCACCTAGAGAATACAGATGCAGGCCACAGGGAGTTGAGATGGGTCATAGCACAGCCAATAGTTATGATGGCAATCCTATTTGCAGGAGATGCAGTGAGGTGGGACATATAGAAAGGAGGTACATGACTAAAAATACTAATGCTGTGGCTTTAAGCAGAAGGTTGCGGATTGGGGGTCGGATCTTGGAGGGACAACAGTATAGGCCTGAACAACATTGGAGGGCAGGCTACTGCTATAGGAAAATGCCTGCCTGTTTGTTTGAGATTAATGGGAAAGAAACGTGGGCCCTGCTGGATACCAGGTCACAAGTTACCACATTAGAGCCAACATTTCATGAACTATTAGGATCAAAATTGTTTATTGACTACTAAGTACAGGGTGAAGTTGGTACCAGGAAATTGTTTGGCTATCCCATGTGTTGGCTACATGGAAGCTGAAATTAGAAGTGGGACTATTAAATATCTCAATCAGGGTATTTTTGTTAATGATGTCAACAGTGAATGCTTACCACCAACACTCATAGGTATGAATCTACTGCAACATTGTTACGAGGAGCTGCTGCAGGTACTAAAGGATCAGGAGCAAGTCTCCATTCAAAAAGAGAGAGTCTGGCAGAATACCTTTAGACATATAAGAAATTATAAAACTTTTTATAATCAATATGGGGAAAGTGAGAATAAAAGAGACACTTCCCATCAAGCTGGACCCAAATATAGAAACCGTTTTAATTTGTAAAACAAAAATGGGTTGACTGGATATATTGCTTTACCTTGCTGAGGTAAAGAAGGGAATCCTACAATAGCTACAAAAATGTTGTAACGGGAAAGGATTAGTACCAGCTGTGACTCTGAATTATGGGGGCCAGACTTATGACATTATATAGAAGTCAGGTGATTTCTGACTGGGCCGTGCCATTTATGCTAGTTCAGAAAAAAACATGGGAGACTGTGCTTTTGTGTAGGTTCATTAAAAGTTGAACCAGATCACCCATAAGGATGCCTATACCTTATCTAGAATTGAGGATTACTTAACAGCATTAAAGTCAGCATGTTTTTTTCCTACTATTGATTTAGCTAGTGCGATTGGCAAATTCCAGAAGATCAAGGGGAAAAAAGTGCCTTTGTGACACTCTGGGAGGACGTATTAGGGGAGACTTAGGACTGGAAGGGCTGTCCGTGTCAACCTGCAAAGGTGAGAGCCATGGTGAGACCTTGTGTTTGTGGGCTAGCTACTCGTGTCAGGGATCTGAACCACAGCTGCAGGGCACAAAGGCCTCCAAGATTACAGGGGAGGCGGGGACAGGACCCCTTACTGGGCCCCAGCCACTCCCTCCCCAAATGTTCCCCTGCACCCCCCAAGCGGGGGGGGGGGGGCGCATCCCACAGTTTTACCTCTGCTGTAAAAAGACATCTACCAGTGATACAAACAGTAACTTAGATTTTGAAAACTGTAAGAATTTTTTAAAGTACAATTTGTCACTATTTATGCTCTTCTTTTGCTCTTTTCATTACTCTCATCATGGACAATGAAAATCAGTAATCAGTTTCATTTTTGTATATAGGCATTGCACTGAGGCTCATTGTGCTACAATGTTTGTATTTCTTGTTTCACTTGATGTTTTAAAAAAACATAAACACATTTCCATAGGAATTGGGTTTTATAAAAGTTTGTTTTTGTAAAATTAAAATTTTGAGCCAGCCTAGCAAGAGCCCTAGGGTCATTATATCAGTCAGAGCCCAGAAATAACTTTGCCAGTAAATTTCTGACTACTGGAAATATTTAAAGTCACACTATTTCAAAATAATAATAATATATTGCTCTCAAATCACCTATCTGAGGATCTCAAAATTCATTACAACCTTAATTTAGCTACAGAATAAGACCATGAGATAAGGTCACAGGGTGTCCAAGGTCAAAAAGCGAGTCAGATCCTTATGCTAACCACTAGACACATTTTCTCTCTAATACGGACATTCCGTTTTAATATTCAATATGGTAAGTGTATGTTTATTCAAAGAAATCACCCATGTTGTTGCCTCAAGAAAGCTACCTGTCTTTAAAATCTTCAGCACAGGCTTGAATGTTCTCCATCTGTAACATAAGACGTGCATTTTCGAGGACTGCATCACCCACCTAGAATAATGACACAACAGAGTTAGAGCAATTAACGATATAAAATATGTGTATATTGCAAGCATATGCATAATTTTAGATTCTGAAAGAAATTTAACCCTTTGGCCTGGAGCTACTAAAATTATTCCATGAACGTGACACCTATTTGTTCACAAATTATCCACAACAGGGTGTCATTTTTCTTAATTTCTTCATTGTTCACAATTGTTCAACAACTAGTTGTATAAACAAATTGTAGCTTCTCGTATGCAAACTGATCACCGGGGGTGAAGTTCACTGCTGTGTAGAGGACCTAGTACAAGGCCTATGGATAACTTAAGTCCTACTTAAATCCAGTGTAGAAAATATAAGTAGGACATAAGTGGTATATGGACCTTGTGCTGGGCCCTCTGCACAGTAGTGAATTTCACCCAGTTAATATTTGCTTTTCATGCCAAATGACTGTCTAAATCCTATAATGTTTCAGTTCCCTAATTGTGTAGCATGGCTTCATAAACAGGAGTCTTTTTCCCTTTTCACACAATCTATTCATGAACATCTGTGTCTATTAGACAAAACCACTTGGTGACTGGAAAGAGCTTTTCAAACTGGCCAAGAGAGTACAAATCCTTCCTTTGGCTATTAATCATAATGTTTTGCTTTCCACATGTTCTTGGTGAATAAAAACACCCAAATGTTTGCAAATAAAAGGGGTTGTGAATTCCAGGAAAGAGCTCAGTTCTGCAACGCTGACTCACATACAGTAGTACCTTACTCTCAAAATACTTTCGATATATGGCAAGAAACTACTCAACATGAGCAAGAGAGGCACAAATAGCCCTAAGAGAACAGGCAGGTGTAATTCTCAAGAATGTTCAAAAATATTTTGTTGTTGTGCTCACACAGTGCTACTTATGGAACACAGAATTAAAAATAAATCCAGAATGAGTCTTTAGCTTTGCTTTTAATGAAAAATAAATATGCCCGCAAACAAATGACTCTAATAACACTCTAACTTTTGCATAATATTTAGAGTATGGTACATAAAAGTTTGAGCTGAATTAAAATACTCTAAATTCTGGATATTTTTGTTACCATAGGGTTGAGTGTTATAAATGTTGGGGCTTTCTGTATAGCATCCAACTAAATGCAACGAATGTGGGTGGGATTTGATAGACAATTAAACCAGATATTAATGCTCAGGAGTTCTTACACACCAGCTAACACATATCCTCTGCGTAGGTGTTTTATTACCCATATCCTAAGACATTTTAGAAACTCATAACCTTTGAATTAATGACAAACAAACCTTAGGCATGACCAAAAGGTGTTGGGCAGAAGCTAGATAAATAAGCAGCTGGAGAATAAACTATCCTGCACTGTCCCCTGGGCTAACACATTCAAACCTTGAAAAATCCACAATTTAATGTTAATTCCATCAAAATGCAAAACACTTTTAGATTACAAAATTAGAGTTACTGGAGACTAAAGTTGATCTACTTACTTACCCATTTTTCTGGCCAGAGGATTTAGGTGGGAACTGTGGGAAAGGGGCTGAAGCATGTGGGTAGGGGCTGCTCCTGACCACTATAAAGTTAAGCACATTAAAAACCCATTCACATCCTCCATCACCACTCGACCCCTTGTCTTCCCTTCCCTACTCTTCAGCAATCTAGCCTCACTTCCACAGGCCTTACACCCTTCCCTCTAAACAGTCAATCCATCTACATGAATGAGCAGTTCACTGAAGACGTGGCAGAGTGGCAAGAAGAATCTCAGGGGTTTGGTAACATGTTTTTGCACCTCTGGCAGCAGCTGGAGCCTTTGTCTCCCCTTCCAGAACTCAGGCTCCACTTCTGAAAGGGGAGGGGGGAGATGGAGGGACACATGGCAGCAGCGTGGAGGAAAGGTCTGACACACACAGACAAATGCCCTAGGGAGTCCTATTACGTTGCCCATGATCCAGGGGGTGAATAAGGAGCAGAGCTCAGCCTAGCCTGTTTCTCACCACTAGTGCTGCATCTTTGGCAATAGCTAGAATTTCTCCTCATCTGGGACACCTACTCTGTCATATACCATCATGCTTTGGGGGGTTGTTTTTCATTTTAAGAATTTTGGACTACATTTTAATTACATTTGAATTTTGATTGTAGCCATAAAACAGATAAATACTACAAAACATTTTTTCTTGAATTTTTAATGAATTAATGTTTGCCATAGGGGAGTCCTTTAATGCTCTGCAGAAGGCCCTGCAATCAATTTTTCATTCCAACATTGCATGCACAAATTTGTGCAGAAACCAGTTTTTTTCTTACTCATCCGGTGTACATGGTTAAAATAATTTTGTCAAGTATTTTAGAAAAAAAAAAGATTGAGGAAATTGTGCTCATTGTACAGCCAAAACAAGACTGCATTAATCAAACTATGCATTGCAATTTATTTACTATGCTCTATTAATCACCAAAACATAAAGAGCCAAATTGAAACCTAGTGTAAGAGGTTGAAAATCCTTTGACTCCAGGGAAATTGCACCTGTTTATGTCAGGTGTGAATGTGGCCCAGAAAATGCAAAATTAAGGATCTCACCCTATTTATAACTTTCAGCATTCTGCTTTGCCACCCTGAAGAGCATAAACCAAGAAGTGTCAACTTTTGTTTAGAAGCACTGGCTAAATTCAATAGGTCAAATTCTGGTCACAGTTAAGCCCATGCAATCCATTGATTTCAATGGGAGTGAGGCAAAACTTCAGTGGGGTTGCAAATGAAAGCAAAATTTCACCTGAAATATCTAGTCGTTTTGCTTTAATTATTCACCTCAATATGGGTTCAAACTCTGCAGAGTCCACAAGTGAAATATGCTTGGTGGTCTTATCCAAGGCCCTGATCCTCAAAGGTATGTAGGCATCTAACTCCCATTGATTTCAGTGGAAGTTAGGAGCTTAAAAAACTTTAACCATCTGGGCCCAAGTCCCTAAAGAAAGTCTGAACACATGAAAAAGCCACTTCTCTGTGTGGCATGGGTATCAGTCTGCTCTTAGGAAGAGGCTGATCCAAGTCTTTCCATTGACTTCAGTGAAATTGGATCAGGCACTAAAATAGCAATGGTGTTGCAGGTCAGGAGTGAGGAGCAGGTGCACATCTGTGTGGGGAACCTTGCACAATTATGATTTTAAGCTTCTTACTCTCATATGTATCAAATTCATCCAAAAATAATAATACAGAAATCACTGGTATTTTACCAGAAATGCAGTTCTGAATCCGCTATTGTGTCAGACCTCTTCCCACTAGCAACAGCAGTGAAAGTGAAACATCGCTGCTTTTTTCTTTTTGAAAGAGTTCCTCTTAAATGGCCTGATCCAAAACGGATTGTAGTCAATGGAAAGACGCCCATTGTCTTCAGTGGGCTTTGGATAAGGCCCATAACAGCTACTGACTTAGTGTATGTTCCTGCTCCATGTTGCTCTGAGCATTGCCATTTACTTCAGAAGAAATGGGATTGGGGCCATAGTAACAGCTGGGCCAATTAGCCTCCTGTGCCAGAAAAAGGATTGTCCAGTGCTTTTGGATTTGGTTAGAGTGGAATCTTTATTGGCTCTCATGGATGTAGTACAACAGAGAGCTTCAGCTTTGCATATGATGTAAAATGTCAATGGATTGCTGCCTATCCACTCTCTCAGAAAGTCAGTCTATCTAAAAATGAATAAATAAAAATATATGTATTTACATTAACCATGTACCCTGAGTAATGGAAACAAACCTGAATAATGATGTTTTTATTATTAACATCAAATACTATTACATTTTTTTACTTTAATCAGTTCAGTTCAAAATGAAACTAGGCCTCCTGATGTGTGGGTAAAATGGTATAACTTACAATGGATGCCACAGAGGGGAGTAATTGGTGATTTTTCAGCTGGCTGGCTTTATATGTCTTCACTGGGACAAATTGATCCCCGGTATAGCCCACTGGTTTCAATTAAGTTACGTATGGCACATTATCTGTTCTAATTATTTTAAGAATGACAACACACATTAGCAGTAGTACTATCTCAGTTTTACTGAGACACTTAGGGTATGTCTATACTACCCACCGGATTGGCGGGCAGCGATCGATCCAGTGGGGGTCGATTTATTGCGTCTAGTCCAGACACAATAAAACGACCCCCGAGCACTCTCCTGTACTCCACCAGGCCAAGAGGTGCAGGCAGAGTCGACAGGGGAGCGTCAGCAGTCGACTCACCACAGTGAAGACACTGCGGTGAGTAGCTCTAAGTATGTCGATTTCAGCTACATTATTCACATAGCTGAAGTTGCGTAACTTAGATCGATCCTCCCCCCACCCAGGGTAGACCAGGACTTAGGCTAACTTTGTTACATGGCCTACAGATGGGAACTGGAGATGCCCTTCCATAGGCGGTGAGTTTCATACCCACGTGGTGCTTGGGCACCAGCAATATTCAGAGCCAGGGGCCCAGCTCCACCGATATTTGGGGTCCTGGCCCCACCTGCTGCCCCCCCGAGTGTCCCGTGGCCCCGACTTGCTGCCCCCGCCCCCTGCTCGCCTTTCCCAGACCCCGGAGCAAAGTGTCTCTGTCTTTGTGTCTTCCATGCTGCTTCCCTGCAGCAACTGCTGCCGCAGGGTCCTAGTTCTCCCCTTCTCTACTACCAGGGCAGATTGACTCTGAGCCTGCCCTTCCCCCTCAAACCCTTCCCTTTTCCGGCAGGACCCTCCAGCAGCACAGCCCCCCCCCCACAGTCACCGCTCCAGCCCCATCTCTCACCCCCAGTGAGGCTACAGTCAGGGGCAACAGCAGGGGAGGAGGCGCACACTGCACCCCATGGCACCCACCACGGGGGAGGCGAGGGAGATTCCTGGACCTGAGAGGGGCCCTAGGAGCACATGCAGTGGCAGTAGTGGGGGTGAGTGCGCTGCAGGGGGGGGCAGGAAAGGGGAGCTCCTCCCCCAGAGCTTGCTGCTGCCGGCAGGGAAAGGGCTGGGGGGAGTCCTCTCTGTCCCTTGTCCCAGAGCAGCCTGCCTGCACCCCAAACTCATCCCCAGCCCTGCCCCACCCCAGAGCCCTCACCCCCAGTCAGAGCTTTCACCTCCCCACCACACCTTCTACCCTAGCCCTGAGCCCCTCCAACCCCCCAAACACCTTATTCCCAGTCCCAGCCAGAGCCCTCATCCCCCCCACCCTGACCCTCTGCCCAAGCCCTGAGCCCCTCCAGCACCCCAAACACCTTATCCCCAGTCCCAGCCAGAGCCCTCACCCCCCACACTCCTACTCTCACCCTGAGCCCCTCCCACACTCCAAATCCCTCATCTGCAGCCACACCCCACAGCTCTTACCCCTGCATCTCATCCCTCTGCACCCCTCCCATCCCCAAACTCCCTCCCAGAGCCTGCACCCCAATCCCCTGCCCCAGCCTAGGGCCTGCACTCCAGACCTCCTCCCTCACCCAAACTCCCTCTCAGAGCCTTGGGCAGGTGTGGGGGCAGAGTTTGTGGGGTTGGAGTTTGGGCAGGGGTGGGTTTTGGCCACCACCAAAATTTCTACAAACATGCCACCCCTGCCTTTAACCTCTGGATCCAGGCTGTCTTAAACCTCTGGATCCAGGCTGTCTTAAATTTTGATAGTGTACAAACTTTGAATCCAAAATGCTTCAAATTCTGGATTCAGACCTGAATTCTGGGGTTTGAGTCCATCGCTAATGGGAGCATCTATAGGGTCTGATGTTCAGAGGTATAGAATACCCACAACTCCAACTGAAGTCAACGAGTGCTGTGTCTTTCAGCACCTCTCAAAATCAGACCCATACTGTTAAAAACTAGATAGTAGAACTGAGGAGAAGAAATGTATATGGATAACTTATGGAGAAACTTGGAACCCTGGGAAATCATCTCTCTCTATCGTATTTACATTAGCTGTGAAAAGAGTATAAAAAGGTTACTCTTTTATAGACTAATAAGAAATGATGAAAGACTTCCATCTAGTGGCTTTTTTGTTCGATTTCATTCTTCTACTAGCAGCAGGAGTTGAATACAAAAATTAATATCAATGAGACATGATCATCTTTGCAATTTGTAATCCTCGTCACTGCTACATTGATGACAATGAGTGATGCAGCAGTTTAGGATATGTCCTTATCTATGTTCATTTAAAATGACAAGGCTCATGGGGGAGTAAGTAAGATCAGTTAGATATTGCTTCCTCCGTTTGTAAAATGAGAATATTTCTCTGCCACACAGGAGTGCTGTGAACCTTAATTCTTTAATGTTTGTAGTGCATTTTAAGATCCTAAGATAGAAAGTGCTATAAAATACAAAACAGTATAATTAATAATCCTTCTGTCACATAATATATTTATATATTCATATTTGTAATGACTTTGTAATTTACCCTTTGAACATATGCTTTTAATTCTTAGACTAATGCCAAAGTGCAATTTTTCCACTAGATTTATTGTAAATTCATAGACGTATGACATTAAGTTTTTAATTTCTTTTCCCAATATGCATAGGAAATACGATTTGCAACAGTGGATCAAACCATTGGTCCATCTAGTATCCTGTCTCTGGCAGTGGCCATTACCTGATGCTTCAAAGAGAGGTACACCTTCCACTCCTGGTAATGCATCTTGTAAATTGTACTGCACTGGTCCCTGGGGGGAAAATTGTCTCAAGATGATTGATGATTTCCTGATTGCTAATAGTTAGAGAGATTGGCTTAAACCCTAAAGCATGAGGTTTAATATATTTTCCAAAGTGTTTGCTCTCATTGATTATGATAACTTTGTATTTTCTTATTATTCATAAAAATATACAATTCCTTTTTGCTAAGTTCTTAGCCTCAACGATGTCCTGTGTCAGCCTGAAGACTTTTAGACAGCCTCTTCTAGCTGCTCAGTAGCACCTTCCATGGCCCTAGCATTGCCCGGTGTCCGGTTTTTTACTGGAACACCTAGTCAAAAAGGGATCCTGGCAGCTCCGCTCAGCACCGCTGACCAGGCCATTAAAAGTCTAGTTGGCACGGGGCTGGCAGCATAGGCGCCAACTCCATGGGTGCTCTGAGGCTGGAGCACCCATGGGGAAAAATTGGTGGGTGCTCTGCACCCACTGGCAGCTCCCTGCCCCAACTCACCTCTGCTCCACCTCCTCCCCTGAGCACACCGCATCCCCGCTTCTCCCCCTAGCTCCCAGCACTTAATGCCGCAAAACAGCTATTTCGCAGCAGCAAGCGCTGGGAGGGAGGGGAAGGAGGGGGAACAGGCTGTGCTCTGGGAAGAGGCGGGGCCAGGGT
This sequence comes from Mauremys mutica, assembly GCF_020497125.1. NCBI lineage: Eukaryota > Metazoa > Chordata > Testudines > Geoemydidae > Mauremys > Mauremys mutica. The sequence goes on from NC_059073.1 coordinate 214,639,907, forward strand.
AGAGATTTGGGGAAGGAGTCCAACAGGGGCAGGGAGAGGGCAGAGACTTTGGGGAAGGGGTTGGAATGGGGGTGGAGCAGGGGTGGAGGCAGGGCCGGGGGCGAGCACCCACTGGCACCAGGAAAAGTTGGTGCCTATGGCTGGCAGGCTCTCTACTTGGTTCCATGTAGCTCCCCAGAAGTGGCAACATGTCCCTCGGCTCCTAGGCGGAGGGTCAGCCAGGGAGGCTCCGCGTGCTGCCCCTGCCCCAAGTTCCGGCTCCACAGCTCCTGTTGGCTGGGAACCGTGGCCATTTGGGAGCAGTGGGGGTGGTGCCTGTGGATGGAGGCAGAACCACCTTGCCGCCCCTGTGCCTAGGAGCTGAGGACCGTGTTGCCGCTTCCAGGGAGCCGCCCGAGGTGAGTGCTGCCCAGAGCCTGCACCACTCACCATCCCCCCCCCACGTCCCAACCCCTTACCCCAGCCCTGAGTCCCCTCCTGCACTCTGAACTCCTCGGTCCCACCTCCCAGATCAGACCCCTCATCCCTATCCCCACCCCAGAGCCCGCACCTTTTCAGCCGAACACTCATCCCCTCCCACACTGCCAACCCCCTGCGCAAGCCCAGAACCCCCTCTTGCACCCTAAACCCCTCATTCCCCCCCCCCGAGCCCTCACCCCTTCCCGCACTCTGAACCCTACCCCAGCCCGGTAAATATGAGTGAGTGAGGGTAGGGAGAGTGAGCAACAGAGGGAGGGGGGGCGGGACTTTGGAGAAGGAGTGGGGCAGGTGCGGGACCAGGGTGTTTGGTTTTGTGTGATTAGAAAGTTGGCAACTCTACATGGCTCCCCTCTTAAACCAGAAAGCCAGCTCCCATTTCTGCTTCCTACTGCACAGCTCTAGAGACAGCAGCAAGGTAGGCAGAACCATGAGCAGAGTGGCTATAGCTGAAAGAGAAAGCTATTAGGAGCTAAGTAAAAGGACCACGGTGAAGCTGGAAGAGAAGCCTTTGCTACTGCAGCCTAATAAAGTAGATAGTCTCTGGGGGCAGAAGGAGATTAAATATGTCAGTAAGGGAGGAACTGAAAGAGGGCACTATAAACTGAAAGAGGGGAGCAGAAAGGGAATCTGGAAATCCAGCAGGGATCCTCTAGAACATGCATGTTAGCCACTATCAGCCAATTTTGGGCAGTCGGGATGTTTCCCTGCTTGCCTACATTCAACCAGAACTTTGCGGGGAAGGAGAGAAATAGCTGCAAGTAAGTGAGAAACATTTTAGGGCAGCGTCTGATGCTATTAGGACAAGCAACAGCAGCAGCTACTGCCTGTCCTACACCCTCCTGCTGCTGCTAGCAGACTAGGTAATTCTGCTGGAAGAGGACTTTTCCCTTGAAAAGGAGGAGGGTCCACAGGCTCAAGGGGATCTCAAAAGTGGCAAAATGTAATTCTTTTTACTAACTGACCTGAGGTGGTTATAGCACTCACCACGACTTTCTCTTTTAAGGAAAGTGCAGTTGGTGGCTCTTTAAAAGCCTGGAGGGAAATTGTCCATGTACTGTGACAGTTTTACACTTTTATCTGGGTAGCACGGTACGATGTGTTCACATGACACATTGGAGGGATTGCATTTATTAAAAGTGCTCTGTATTTTTTTTATTAGTATGTGTACCAAATGATGCAGTGGATGCCATCTTAACCCCATTTTACTAAACAACAGTATACACGGACTTGCAAAATCTGTATTAGTTGTTGCACTAATGTAGTGGTAATTTATGTACTGACCTTTAAAAATATTTCTTTTTATACTAATTAATATGATTTGAGGCCCAGTCCTATTAGCACTCAGTATATCGAATTCCTACTGAAGTTAATGGGAGTTCTGCATGTGGAGTGCTTACAAAGATCAGACACTCTGGAACCAATCTATCTGGCATGAAAGTCAGTGAGGATATGGGTGTTATATTGGGGTTTTAATGCTTCTTAGCTGGGGATCTTCTATTGTTCAAATTAATATCCTTTTCTGAAATTGTGTGCCACATATGCAGAACTCAGAGGCATCCAGTGTTAAAACAGAAGGGAATCTTGGCTTGAGGGATCTTCACAGAAGCACATTCTCTATTTTATTTGTAAATGGATTAATTAGTTTTACAATTATTCCTCTCAAGCACTTTGTGCTTTTTTCTTTTCTTATCTTCTTTTTTAAACCGAGAAGAGTAAATGGAGCTCATAATGAGATTTGACTTTAACATTGGGCACTTATGCATAGGAAATCAGAAAAATCAAGCACTAAGTTTTCCAAGTGTTAGGGAGCAACATATAAGTAAGGGTCCTAATCATACATACTCATTTAACACATTAAAGAATGTCGAACAAATGGTTCCAATTAGTTATGCAGTAGATTTCATTATTAAGTGGCCATTGGGAAAAAATGCACATATGCTGAGTAACAAAGCTGTGGCATGCTGCATTATTTAGCTGAATTGTTCCTGTACTTTCTGAGGTATTATGCAAAAATCTGTCTAATATGTCATGTTCCTGTAATTTAAAGAAAAATTAAATATTAGGACAAACTTGAAAAACTAAAACTTATTCAGCCCAAAAGCTATTAACCTATTAACTGTGGCACTAAGCTGCTAGAGGCCTCTACTGTTGATAGAGAAATCACAAACCTTTTTTAAATTATATGAAAATCAGTTACCATGGAAATGATTGTGGTAGTAAAAGTTCACCTTTATGATTCCATTAAAAGGGCAGGTAGGAAGAGTAAATGGAAACTGTCAAAGAGAAGTAATTTAAACATAAATGACAGATAACTATCCAGTAAAATTAAAAACATAAAATTAAAAATGGGTTTATTTTCAAAATATGTCCAAGTTTTCACTAGCGTGAATACCCTTTTTGAAATATCCTGGTATGTGGGTTGCCTAAATTTGAGGCTACATTTATATTCCTAGTCAGTGGAACATGACTGGACTAAAGAAGCTACAAGTTCTGAAACTGGGAGAAGGTCTCTCTAGCAGTTGATGGATGCTTTCATTCTGTTTATTTGAATGACAGTTTAAAGTGCTTTTAAGAGGGGGAGTCACCAGTACAATCAGCTACCTTTTTTCAAAGAATCTAGATGATGAAACTGATTTTGAAAAGGAAAGCAAAGAGGAAGTTTAAGAAAGGGAAAGTTTAAAAAACAAAACAGACCTATATTTTGTCAGATCAGCCCAATAAACCATTAGGTCTGGTATTGTCCCTCCATCAGCAACCTATGCCTGTTGTTTAACCAAAAGGCAGATAGATCAGAATGATCTGAAGTTACCATCCAACTAACTGTATTAATTATCAGCCTGGACAACTGCTTTTTATTGAAGCAAGTATACGCATGCTAGTTGGGACAGATGCAAAGTGGGAGGATTTCTACAGGAACTAAGTCTATTGAGAAAATCTTGCTGAAAGGAATGTATGTGACAGAAATTTAAATTTACTTAATTTTATCCTTCTCACCCTCTTCCTTTCAGTTCCCTTCCCAATCTGCTTATGTAAAGTGCAAAAGATTTAAAATTCTAATTAAATGTCTCTTCCCCAAAATAGAAAGTTATTTGTAATGATAATTCCTCCCCACAGAGAAATACAAGCACCTGAGAAAAGAGAGTGCTTTAAATAATCTTAGTAAGTTTATAGGGGATGAGAAGTTAGTTAAATCTCCATGAGTATTCGATTGGGTGTGTGTGAATGAAAAAGGGGCAGGAGGAACTTATTTTGGCAAATAGTACAGTTCAAATCTTAGAAGTACAGAATAACAGAAATGGAAAAAAATGTGGCAGGCCAGTTTCATCACTGTTGTGATTTCAATGGAGATTATGTGGTTCTGAGATTTTGGAAGATCACTGGAGTTTTCCTTATGCAACCCTTCATTTGCAATCAGTCTCAGTACAGTGGGAGTCAGCTATTATCCACATCCATTCAAATGGGAGTATTAAGTTTGAAAGAAATAAAGGACTGATCCTTTAATTAATTGCAGCATTTAGAATTACATTCAGTAGTTATTTTCTAGGGGGGTAAGGCCAAGGAATCTCTCTCTTCTAAACTCTTCTCAAGTGCTAAACATTTAATAATCACTCAAACAAGGAAGGTACGTTTTCCTTCTCCTTTACATATCAGGAAGCAGTGACTCTGAAAAAGATGTAGGGTTGTGGTGGATAATCAGCTGAACATGAACTTCCAGTGTGATGCTGTGGTCAAAAGAGTTAATACAATCCTGGGATACATAGGAGAATCTCAAGGAGGAGTGTAAAGTTATTTTTCTTCTATATTTGGAACTGGTATGACTGTTGCTGAAATACTGTGTCCAGTTCTGGTGCCTACAAATCAAGAAAGATGTTGATAAATTGGAGAGGGTTCAGAGAAGAGCCACAAAGAATGGCTGGGATAAAAAAACATGCCTTTTAGTGATAGACTTAAAGAGCTCAATCTATTTAGCTTCACAAAGAGAAGGTTAAGGGGTGACTTGTTTACAGTCTATAAGTATCTTCATGAGGAACAAATATTTAACAACAGACTCTTCAATCTAGCAGGGAAAGTGTAATCATCACTTATTCCTGCCATTTGAGCTAAAGAAGTAACTCTATTAGTCATCAGTCAGTAGCAACCACTAGAGGGAGACATGGTCACACTCATTAAGCCAGTGTATTACACGTGCACCTTCAAATCAGGTACAGTATTTGTATATGCAGTTATCTAATTTGTGTGTTCAAATGTGGGGGTTGTATGTACAACATGGGGGCATGTGCATGCACCCATACACTGTTGGCAGCCAAAAGCCAGATGCTTTCAAAAGTTGGCCCACAAAGACCTTTTAGGAACATACAGACAGTAATTTTTCGTGTCCACCTCTGTACAATGCTAAAGGGGAAAAATGACTCCTCAGACATTTATCCTTCCAGGCTGTTACGTTAGGGAAGAGTTAGTTTACCCTATTTATTGGGATCTGGTACTCACTGTCAGAGAAAATTGATAATTTCCTACACTCTTCCCATTCATTCTCTGAATCTGAATATAATATTAACACTCATAGTTTATCATCTATAGATCTCAAAGTTTTTACAAAAGCAGAATTACCACTTGATGGGGAAACTGAGGCATGGAGACTTAGTGATTTGACAAAGGGTATATATGTGATGAATGATAGAGCTCAAGATTGATCCCAGGTCTCCTGGCTCCCAGTTGGGCACCATATCCACTGGACCACAATGAAACAGTGTCTTTCCCTCTCCCACCTTGTTTTGCTATATTCTGATGAAGGGACCGATTCTCCAATGGGAGAAAGTACTGTCTGGTGGCTAAAGAATGGGTCTAGGACTCAGAACATTTGGGTTCTGTTTTTGGCTCTGCCACTGATCCATTGTCTACCCCAAAGGCAAGTTACTTCACCTATGTGTGCCTCACTTTGCCCAGTTAGAAACCACCCTACCTCAAATATGTTGTGTGATTTAGCCAATAAATATTTTTAAAGTATTTTGAGATCCTCAAATGAAAGAGTATGCCTTGCGCACACTGCGCAAGTGAAACATTAAGATTCAAATACTTGCTGTTTTTTACTTTGACCTTTCATTAGCCCTGCGAAAAGTATCACTAGCAAGTTTATGTTGGTTTTCCAGGTTTTTTTTATTTTTTGTCCACTAGACAAACATGGTCACCATTTTACAGTCAGGTGCTAAATATTTTTCTTTACAGAAAAGAATGTGTAGAATGTGCTGCCTAACTTGTATATAAAACACTGAGTATGTGGAGAACAGGGAACGGCGAGGGGACGGGGGGAGTGTCCAGGCGGGAACCACCCAGTCGTGACCATGTAATAATTGCTTTTAACTAAATAAGAGTTTTTGAAAATGTGGTCAAATGAGAGAATAAAACTGAAATCTAAATTGCAAATTAAAAACAAGGTTGTGATGATATCAAGTTGGTGGATAAAGTCATTCAATCTTAGTAGTTTTCTTTTAATAATTCTGCTCCTCATTGTAATAACCACAACTAAGAGAAAATAACTGATTTTAATCAGGCCAGACTATAACACAGGGGGTGCATTTCAATTCCCCCCCCCACCCCCGTGTACATAATGCTTGGGGCTGCTCTCCTGTTTAATAAGCATTTTCCACAATACATTGTGAAACGATAATGCTAATTATGATGAAGATAGAGTTGAAATCCTTCATCTAGGGCACTGTGCATTGGAATCAGGCGGCATTTATCAGCATCAAAACCCTCTGCTAGGGGTTTGCTAATGATTCATTAATCTTTTTCATTGTTAAAGTTCTTGTACTCACTTGATGATAGATAGTCTCCCAGTTCTCTCTCAGTGCTTCCCAGCTGTTGACATTGGATGACTTCTTTTCCAGGTAGACTCTGATGTGCTCTTCCAGCTCTTGGTTGACCTGTTCGAGAGCTCTCACTTTCTCTATGTACTCCACCAGGCACCCATTCAGGCTCTCATAGGATAGGCCCCTTCCCTTTTCCAGCCCCTGGGCTAATGGCACAGTTGAACAGGAGCTGCGCAGGCCTTGTAAGAAGACACTGCTGATGCCTAGAGCTCTACGGGACACACGGGTCCCTAGGCTGCTCACACCTCCAGTGGGGACAATACCCACATAGACACCTCGGGATCTAGGTAGGCTGCCACTACCCCCAATGCTTAACCTTTGGCTGGTAGCTCCAGTGCTTTCAGTCGTGGAGGAAGAGGGCTGTTGCCCCAAGAATGAAGATCTACGTCTTGGCATGGGCATGCTGCAGCTAGAGTCTATTGCACTAAACAAGTTGACTCTGCCTCGAAGCCTCTGTGCCGTACCCACACTGGTAGGATTTGCAGAACCAAGCAGATTTTTGGTTTTGTGCTGTTTTTGCTTTGTCCCAAGTCCTTCTGGAACATCAGCATTGTTTCACTGATCATCACAGGCATGTTTGTCACATTGGGGCTTTTCACTAAGTCAGCAAATCCATTTAAAAAGAAATCTCTCTGCTGCTACTGCTGCAAGTATAGCATATGAAAAGGACAAAGCTGTTTACAGTGACCGCAGAACAATAATTCCTTACAGTATAGATGTTAAAATAATAGTGTTTTCTAGGCTGCAAGCCAGACAGATTCTTAGCATTTTACATTTACATATATATACAGGGCAGATGAGGGTGGGGGAACCAATTACACACACACGGCTAGATTCTGACACCCTTACTCATGTTGAGCAGTACTATACTTCATGAGTAGTCCTATTTATGGAATCATGGAAGTGTAGGACTGGAAGGGACCTTGAGAGGTCATCTAGTCCAGTCCCTGTACTCAAAGCATAATAATCAGACCATTCCTGACACAGGTGTTTGTCTAACTTATATTTAAAAGCCATCAATGATGGAGATTCCACAGTCTCCCTAGGCAATTTGTTCCAGTTCTTAACTACCCTAATAGGAAGCTTTTTCTAATGTCCAACCTAAACCTCCCTTGCTGCAATTTAAGCCCATTGCTTCTTGTCCAATTCTGAGAGGTTAACTAGAACAATTTAACACCTTCCTCCTTGTAACAACCTTTTATGTACTTGAAATACTGTAATGTTCTGCCCTCAGTCATCTCATCCAGACTAAACAAACCCAGTTTTTTTCAATCTTTCCTCAGAGGTCATATTTTCTAGAGCTTTAATCATTTTTGTTGCTCTCCTCTATTTTTTCTTCAATTTGTCCACATTTACCCAATTTGAATCTACATTACAAAGCGAACAACTAAAAGTTCTCCAGTCTTTTTTTAAATGATACTTTCAGTATAGTTTACCCATATAGCATATAACAAATTCAGCCCTTGCAGAAGTTAAGTACAACTCTTATTTAAGCCAATGGGAATTGTACCTGCTTCTGTAAGGAAGATATGGATTTAACTCTATTCACTCTCCCTTTATGCTTCAGATTATAAATACACAATGTACAGTGTCCTGCAGCCTTTTCCATAGGCCAGACTCCTAGTGAAGTTTGTTAAGCCCTAATCAGCTCTGCTGTTCATCAAATGGGATGTTTATCATTCAGTCACCAGAGTTAAGGATGCACTCCTTTTGCCTCTCCATTGAGCATGTGTGCGCCTGAATGCTCTCCTTGTCCATAGCCATATCCAATAACTTCTTGACAGTAAATCTAATTACCTATTAGAGAAGTAGAGAAACTATACTGCTCTGATTCAAAGAGATGAACAAAATGACCTGTAACACCCATTCTACCCTTAAAAGCAATGATTTTATGGTTCTATGAAGATTGTGGCCCAGATTCGGAGTAGTGCCTCACCACTGTAGAAGAGGTGGGTCTAAGCTGCTTTTGTGGCTCCAAGATCCTAGACCCAGCACTAGTGGATTAATGACATATGCTAGACTAGTGGCACCCTGGAGGCCGCACTAACTTATGTCCAGCTACCCACAGCACTCAGGGCCAATCTGGCAGCAAGGAACAGCTAGATTAGTGGGGCCCTGGTCACATTCCTATTTATCTAGTCATTCCTGCCAGACCATGGGACTACACCAGCTCTGTACCACATGAGCATTCCCCTTATGCATGGCTATCCATTCCCTGCTGGGGCATGAATGACTGGACTGCTGCCAGGCTTGCTAGCCAATTCCCTAAAGCTCAGGGACTGCTAGCATCAGCATGCTGTCTGGGTCCAGCACAACAGTGGCAGGGCCAAGAGGGGTTCAGTGTGGTGTTGTCTGTCTTCCATAGCTCATCCCACAGGAACAGCTGGAAAATATCCCATATCCCAATATTAGATCACTGCACTAGATATATCATGCAGATCTAATGTAGAATGTGTGCCAAACAGGGCTGATATATGTTTAACCTTTATGAATATTATATGTCCATGTTCAAATATGTTAAGGGCTGTTATAAAGAGGATGGTGATCAATTGTTCTCCATGTCCACTGAAGATAGGACCAGAAATAATTGGCTTAATCTGCAACAAGGGAGATTTAGGTTTGATATTAGGAAAGGCTTTCTAACTATAAAGCTAGTTAAGCTATGGAATAGGTTTCCAAGGGAGGTTGTGCAATTCCCATCACTGGAGGTTTTTAAGAACAGGTTGGACAAACACTTGTGAAAGATGGTCTAGGTTATTTGGCCCTGTCTCAGTTCAGGGCGCTGGACTAGATTAACAACTGAGGTCCCTTCCAGCCCTGCATTTCTGTGATTGGTAGTCACATAGCAATGTAATAACACAGGTAATTCCAGCAAGAACCGGAAAACTGTCAGTGGTTTCAGCTAAGTCCTGTTACCAGTACTCAGCAAGCCTACACAGCTGTCATTACCTTTTATGTTTCACCTACACTCAAGGCACCACTAGGAGTGAGGGACAATCCTGGTGGGACACTAAAACAAAAAGCAGCCTGACAGACAGGGAGAGATCCTAGGAGACAGAGAGAGGCAGTTTGGAGAGATGCAAGCTGACCCTCAGATTTGGATAAGCTAAGGGCCTGTTTAAACCAGCAAGGAAAGACTAAGTTTTCCTATGAAAGAATGTGTTCAGGCTTTCATTGTTTTAGCCCTGTTTGTGTCTGCCTCTTAAATTTCTATGAACCACCAAATCATACTTGTTTTTGAAGAAGCTGTCCTGAGCCATTGCTTTTTACACTGGTCACCCACGAGTACCTGGAGAAGATTCTGTAGCCAGACCCAAACCAATTTAGACTGGCTGAGGTAAATACAATTGGTGAAACCTAGTGATCCTGTCTAAAGTGGGGTAACTGTGGGGTTCCATTCTGGACAAGGTGCAGTAGAGGCCTGTCACTAGGAAAGAGTGTCCATGGAGAGACAGAGAAGATTCACGGGTGCATGTTGCCCCTGCATCATGAGAAGGTGTAGTACCAAACAGGCACTGTTTTCAGTGACGCTAACCTTACCTGGTGGTGATACAGACTAAACATTCTGTGTAAGCATTTAGTAAATGACCGCAGGAAAAGCAGTTGGTTCAATAGGTGTTTTGCTTACAAATACCTTTATTTTATAAAGCCACAGTTTGCTCTGTAAAGTTTTACCACACTTATAAAAAAGAGGTTGACAATTCTTAGGGGGAAAAAAAGCTGAAAACATTTCTCATAATTCAGGGTTACACAAAGATTATATTTATAATATATATATTTATTTATAATTTGGAGACACTAAAGATGGAACTGCAATGCAAGAGCAGGTGCGGGGTCATATTTCAGACACTTGCTCATGTCCTACAAATAGTGTTTCTTGACAGAATGGGTTAACAAGGACCATCCCGCTGTCTCTGTAATCACCATTGGCTGGGGAGCGTGGCTCAGACAGATGGTCCTAGGAGAAAGAGAGAAAAAGAGCACGAGCTAGTTAAATTCTGTTATCTACCTTCGGTGTACATCACAGCACATTGCTGTGTGTGTTCATGGAATATAAAGGAATGCGGTTATATTATAAGACCTATAGAGTTTAAAGATGTGCAAATTCTTCAAAGTGTCCGCTAATTTTGGGTGCCCCAATTTCTGGATCTCCAGCTTTAGAAAACCAGGCCTTGATTTCCAGAGGTTTTTCTCTAACTGCAGTCAGTGGGAGCTGTGGGTTGTAAAATCAGACCACTACTTACTCAACTTGGTCACCCAAAAATTGAGTAGCCCAAAATTATAGGGCACTTTATATAGAATTTGGCTTTATATGTCATTTTGCTTTCTTTAAATTTTGGAAAAAAAATATTTTGTGAAATTTCATATCCATGATTCCCAGCCAGTCAGCTACAGGAAAGACTCTCCCAAGCCTGCATAGAAGGGAATTATGGGGGTGTGAATTCAAAGATACGTTTTCAACATCTTTTTTTTTTTAATGTAACGAGCTAATATGTGGTGCCATGCTATCCAGAAAATATCTATGACATTAACAGTGGAGTATGTTCCTTTTCCACATTATATTAGTGACAAGACAGCAGAGAAACATTATGGTTACGATTATGGCTTTGGCTACATTTTCTTATAAAATTAGAAATTGCAGAGCACCAAACCACAATGTACTTACTGGGGTCAGGGATAGGGATCAATAGAAATTTAGTTTTTAAAAACTAATCTCCACCTTAAAAAAACCAAGGCAAAAATATCCACACATTTTTTCAAAGGGTTGCTGTATTTCATATCTATATCTCTATCTATCTAGCTCGCTGCTCCTACATAATCTCAAATGGCCAGCCATGGGCCCTGGACAAATGAGGGCATTTTGGGAGACTCTCTATGCTGCACTGATCCTTAGGTGTGTTTTGGCCCCTTGGGGCCACTAGCAGTTCATACAATATATTCTCTAATACTATGTCAAATTCAGTTTTAAATAACTTCAGTGATAGGGCTTCTACCCCTTCTCTTTTGGTGACTATTCCACACCCTAACAGATCTCACCATTAGGAAGTTGTCTCTTGGTATGTCTAGAGAGGAGTTTGTGGTAGGGTGACCAGACGTCCCGATAAAATCAGGACTGTCCCGATTTTGAGGAGTTTGTCCTGCGTCCCCAACCAGAGTACAGTCGGGACGCCATTTGTCCTGATATTTTGTTTCCTGGTCTTTGGCGGCAATTCGGCGGAGAGTCCTTCAGTTGCGGACGGTCTTCGGCGGTATTTCGGCGGCGGGTGCTTCTGTCTTTGGTGGCAAGGTTTATTAGCCCCCCCCCCCCCCCCCGCTGAAATACTGCTGAAGACTGTCCGTGACTGAAGGGCTCTCCGCCGAATTGCCGCCAAACTCCCGGACAGGTGAGTGTAAAAAACAAACAAACAAAAAAAACCCACCCTCTCCCTCCCCCCCGCAGCGGTCCCGATATTTTCCCCTTAACATCTGGTCACCCTAGTTTGTGGTTTGGTTTTAAATTGAGTTAGATGATTGCCAGTTAACTACGTTAACCAACGGGATAGTCTAGACACTCCACAAAGGCTTGTTTCTGGACACAAATGTTTGTACCCAAAGCTGACTCAATCAGCTAACTTGAGTTAAAATAGACACTAATCTAGACAAACCGCTTGAGTTTAATCCGTTTTCCTTTGCTTAATTTCATCCATTATTCCCAAATTTACATCCTTGAACTAAGCCAACTAATTGCTCTTCTTCCTGAGACCAGGCTATCGAACACTTCTCGCACTGGTGAGCACCTACCCATGTGAATAGTTCCGCTGAAATCAATTAGAATGCTTGGGTAAGTGCTCACCAGTGTAAGTAAGGGTTTCACAGTCTCATTGGCAGGTGTTTACAATTTTCTCTTACTTGTAGAATGCACCCCCGAAACTGTCGCAGGACAAGCTACAGAAACCTCTTGAGAACTGGGTGTTCAGATATCTTTTATGTTGTTAACTTCCACTGTGCCATCATCATGCTATATGGGCACATTACAGAGATTAAGATGAATCACTGTAGACAATAATTGGCACAAATCAAACTACTGGCACAAATACCCTGAACCATTCCCACTCATTGATTGGAATGCTATACTCAACTGTAGGCCCAAATTAAGGCAAGGCCAAAGTGAACAACCTTGTCTTGTACTGCTTAACCCAGGGAATTCAGTCTTAGGAATAGACAGCAAGAGCTTTCTGGCAAAACATAACTTTAACAACAGGACATAGAATCTTTGAGATACAGTAAGTGTGTCATCACATGACACTGGGGTGGGCTTCCTTGAAAGGTTGTTTCTCTGGATGTACATACAGTTTTCAAAAGACTTTATTATTATTATTCATCTAGTATGGTTTCAGTGAAGCTTGTCAGTCACTGGATTTGTTCCATGCAACTATGGTACCTCTGAAGTTTCAAGAGACTGGATCTCTCTTGGTAACTCTACAGCATGCCTGTTGAAGTAATCCATGGTGATAGCATTGTTCCAATAGCTCAGGTTGTTTTCTGGGTTAGATGTCTTTTTCTTCCTCCTCATGCAGCAGACTGTCAGCAGAACTGCTGTTAACAGAAAAATGACAAGAATTTGATTGTTTCTGTGGGAAATCACTTAGTGACTTGGATTTGTTTTTCAAGACACGTGGCCATATTCGGATACCTTTATTCGCATGGAATAGTGTCTTACTCCACTGATGATGTGGAGCAAAATGCTACTGAAATGACCAAGTGTTTCAGAATCTAGCCCATACAGAGTATCTTTTGGGCTTTGCAGAAATTGCAGTTTTTACTTGCCTTCTGAGGCCACTTTAGAATTTGCTGCAAGACCCAACCCTCTTGTTTTTGATGAAGCTTTTGCACCATGACTGGAACGATATAAACCACAAATAACTGTAGATAAATCTCTGTATTATGCATCTTCACAATACTTTCATATGATTTTGTATTATGCTTCTTCATATAGCCCTGCATTAAGCTATTTTCATACAACTTTGTATCAAGTCCTTTGACATAGGAACTTTGTATCAGATCCCTATGTAGAAAAACTTATAGAAAACTTTGTGTTAAGCCTTGGTATAATGTTGTAGCCCCTAAGGATAGTTAAAGTAGAAGAAAAATGTCTTTTTGCTAGGAGTAGAATAAGATCTTTCCCCGGCTCCACTCCCTCCCCCATGTAACTCACCTGGCCAGTGCAGTTAGGTGGAGCAGCTAATTGGTAACAACAACAAGACGGAGTGTGCTTGTGTGTGTGAGTGCATGAGTGTAATATATATATCATATGCATATGATACAGTGTTAATTAATACATGTATTACTAATAAACGTGGCATTTTGCCTTATTCCCTCTGAAAAGATCCTGTACAGTACTTTAAGTACAACATAGCTTCTTAGAGCCTCAAGAATAGCAGAATACTCAATGAAGTCCACTATAGACCTCACTACATGTATCTGTTCTACCCGTGCAGTGCTTAGATCCTGCAGTGAGGAGTATGTTAGCAGATCATAAGTTAGATAGACAGACAGACAGACCTCCAATCTGCTTCAAATACGGATCCCAGGAATAAGTTTGTGAGCTTGTATGTTCATTTGTAAAAGCATCTGCTTCAGGTCATAGAGCACTGGACATATGCAGGGATGCTGGAATTGATATTACTACCAGGGTGAATATAATCAGCTTCCATGGCATACTGTTGTAACCTAAAGTGATTGAGAAAGGTTCTCCAGGATTGCTTTCAGTATACTCAAATCTGTTTTGATTTGGATCGAGAGGTTTAATCTTATTACTAAAAAAAAAAAAAAAAAAAAAAGCTTCCGAATCTGGACAATTTTATTTAAGCCTGCCAAACTCACTTTGCTATATGTACTAATCTCAATGGTCCATGTAACTGTGGAAATTTAAGCACATGCCAGGATTTAATTTTCAGTGGGGTTAGGTCCATCCTTTGTTTTGTAGGTTCAATTTGTACCTACAAAACGTGTACCTGCAAAAATAAATTGTGGACAAAAATCTAAAGCATTTGTACTTTTAAACTACCTGATTTACACCCACAATGAGTACTTAGCAATGAATGTACTTTCCTTTGCACTTATAAAAAGAAGACTGCCCTTCTGAAAATGTACTCCATAATGTCTAAATCCCTAATCAGAGGAAACAAAAGAAAATATTCATGAATTAGGAAAACAATATTTTCTCAGCTAAAGTTACTTATTAGAATTGTAGCCTAAGGGAAAGGAAACAATTTAGAGGGGTCAGAGATGCTTTGTATATTTTGACAAACATAGCAACTACCCGTTTGCCATGGATCTAGTTTCACATCCCATTTATTCACATAAAATGTCAATAGACAAGCATAAGGCTAGAGCTCTGTTTAAAATAACAGACTAAGCTACAACAGAGGAATGGTTCATGGGTTGAGTTCAGACAGTCTCTGTCTTCGTCAAAGCAAAAGACATGCTTATACTGTAAATCTTTTTATTAAAATAATGGAAAAATATTTCGTAGCATGCTTGCACATTTCAAAACAGCAGGCCATTATGAAGCTTACTATTATCCAGACTTGCCTCAAATTATCCATTACTAGTAACTTCACTCCCAGTGCATGTATTTCCTTAGGGTTTGATTGTGCAACCCTTAGTCACGCTGGTGAGCACTGTGTGAGCAGCCCCACTGAAATCAATTGAATTGCTCTGCCTGAGAAAGTACTCAGTCATAAAGATTGCACAGTCGGGCCCTTATCTTTTCAGACTATTCAACCAGTGTCGCTAACCACTAGACATCTCCACTCTGCCCTGGAGGCATGGTAAGACGGGAAAGTGAAGCAGAACATGTAGTTATCCCCATTGGTAGGTTATATGAAGTGAGCATAGTAACAACAATACTCCTTCAATTTTCCTAGCTGCTATGTAATGGGTGCTCTGTAAATGCCTAAGATAAATAGAAATTTTAAAGTTGCCTGGGGATTTAATGACAGGACTCCCATTAAAGTCAGTGGGGGATGTATGGTTAAATTCTGTGCAGATCTTTTGAAAAATCTAGGGATTACAGTCTGTACAATTATGTTGCTTTTGTCAGTGAAATATGAGGTTTATCTCTGGGAGCTGGAAAGACAGTGGTACTATGAGCAGTGAGAAATGTGTATTTATTCAAATGGAAATGGCATAAATGTATCCTGGGCTATCTTGTACTTCCTCTGTGAACATAACTTTCTCGCCCCTCCCCTGCCCTCCATTATGTTTTTGGAATGTGAGCTCTGTTGGGTCCTAATCTAGTGTTCCATTTACCAGAGAGCTTGGGGGTACCTATAAACTGTTATCTTATCTGTATTTTGGAAACACCCAGAGAGTTCCAGGACCTTTCCGTTCATACAATCTAAGACAGCACCTCCCAAACTTTACTGGTTCACATACCACCTTCTTAAAAAATTGTTGTGAAGTGAATGGATAGATCATCAAGCATGTGTACCCGAGTTTGGGGACCCCTGATATAGGCTGTCAGACAGGAAATCCTAAGTGGATGAAACACACAAACACAGTAGAGGTGGATTGGAAAGATGAAGTAACAGTAAAGACAACAGAGTAGAGCAGAAAAAACAAGTCACAGCTTCCACCTTGCCTTTTCTATAATGTGTCTTGTATTCTAGTGAAGACTAGAAATTAGTATTGTTTAACAAAATGTACTAATCCTGCAACATCACATTTCTTTTAGTGACATGTGAATCTGTTTGGATAAAATAAGAACCAACTACAGCTTTCCCTCCAAAATGTACCTGACCCCTCAGGAAAGCTTGATTGACCTTTCCCTCTCTATTACATTTCATTTTTGCATAGTCTCTAACTATAAGGCAAATTTTCCAGAACTCAGATCATTCTTGTAGTTCTTTTCTGAACCCTTTCCGATTTCCAGTATTATTTTTCAGCTGTGAATACCAGAACTAAACAAAGCATTCCAGTAATGGTCTTACTAA
Organism: Mauremys mutica; assembly: GCF_020497125.1. Taxonomy (NCBI): domain Eukaryota; kingdom Metazoa; phylum Chordata; order Testudines; family Geoemydidae; genus Mauremys; species Mauremys mutica. The sequence continues at coordinate 214,656,231 of NC_059073.1, forward strand.
TGCCATATACAGAAATAATACCACCTCTCTATTCCTATTTGATACTCCCCTTCTTATGCATCCAAGGGCTGTGTTTGGCCTCTTCACTATTTAATATTATTATATTACTGCATCAAAAAACCTCTACATTAAAAGAACTTTGAGGCTGCAAAATCAAACATTCAATAATTAGGAAATGCCAGACTTAAGGATGTCTCTGCTACCTTAATTGTGCCTCCCTTCTGCTTTATGATAGTCTTTAATGGCATGATCACATTGTATTTTCCACAGGATCACTGCCTCATTCAGTGAGTACTTATTCAATATTTCTTTTCATCCTTATTCAGTGTGTGGCCCCAGACCTTATTCACCACACAAACTATCCACAAACGTGGATAGTTCTCTTCATCGTGGATAGTTCTCTGAAGATGTCCACGCAGTGTGCAGAGGCGGTCAAAAAAGCAAACAGGATGTTAGGAATCATTAAGAAGGGGATAGAGAATAAGACTGAGAATATATTATTGTCCTTATATAAATCCATGGTACGCCCGCATCTCGAATACTGTGTACAGATGTGGTCTCCTCACCTCAAAAAAGATATTCTAGCACTAGAAAAGGTTCAGAAAAGGGCAACTAAAATGATTAGGGGTTTAGAGTGGGTCCCATACGAGGAAAGATTAAAGAGACTAGGACTCTTCAGCTTGGAAAAGAGAAGACTAAGGGGGGATATGATAGAGGTATATAAAATCATGAGTGATGTGGAGAAAGTGGATAAGGAAAAGTTATTTACTTATTCCCATAATACAAGAACTAGGGGTCACCAAATGAAATTAATAGGCAGCAGGTTTAAAACAAATAAAAGGAAGTAGTTCTTCACGCAGCGCACAGTCAACTTGTGGAACTCCTTACCTGAGGAGGTTGTGAAGGCTAGGACTATAACAATGTTTAAAAGGGGACTGGATAAATTCATGGTGGGTAAGTCCATAAATGGCTATTAGCTAGGATGGGTAAGAATGGTTTCCCTAGCCTCTGTTCGTCAGAGGATGGAGATGGATGGCAGGAGAGAGATCACTTGATCATTGCCTGTTAGGTTCACTCCCTCTGGGGCACCTGGCATTGGCCACTGTCAGTAGACAGATACTGGGCTAGATGGACCTTTGGTCTGACCCGGTACGGCCTTTCTTATGTTCTATGTTCTTATGTAAACATTAATTTTCTTCACAATGCCCCTGTGATATTATGTGGTGGTATTATCCCCATTTTAGAACTGGGGAATTGAGACACAGAGAGATAAAGGTTACAATTGTTAAAAGTACCCACTCATTTAAGGTGTGCAACTTGAGACAGTGAGGGCCTGATTTTTCAGAGTACTTAACAGTTTTATAGCACATTATATATTCAGAGCACAGCTGTGAATGCCCTGCATTTCTGCATATATAGCACCAACTGTCTCATGTTAGGCACCAAGAAAATGAGGAACATACAATTAGTGGCCAGCTGTGAACACTTTTTGGTTTGAGTGACTTGCTCAGCATCACATAGGAACTCGGTGGAAAAGAGAGGGATAGAATCAAATTTTCCAGGGCAGTACTGTACTGCCTTAACCATGAGATGATCCTTTCTCTCCCTGCAATCCCTTGCCTCCAACAAATTAGAAAGTGGTTTTACAGAAAATAACCTCCTTCACTACACCACACTTATATATTCCCATACATGTTTCTCCTGAGGGAATTTGGCGCCAAAAAATTAAATATTCTGCACAAAAAAATTAAAAATGCCACACACTATTTTAAAATTCCACAAAATTCTGCATATTTTATGTCAAAATAACACAATATAACCACACCATTGTTATTATTTGCTGACAAGTATTTTGAAATAAATTACCAAAATAATTGAAAATGGTGTGATTATATTGTTGTTGTGTTTCTGTGCTATTTTGACAATATGCAGAACTTTGCAGAATTTTAAAATATTGTGCATGGAATTTTTAATTTTCTTGTGCAGAATATTTAATTGTTTGGCGCAGAATTCCCTCAGGAGTATCAGGGTTCTGTGTGGCGCAATCTGGGTGCAGGCAGCTCGGTGAGGGATCTATGTGCAGGGGGGAATCTGGATGCACAGAGGCTCAGTGCGGGGTTCTGGGTGCAGCGGGAATGGGACTCTGCACGGGAGTGCAGGTGAAGGTGGTTAGGGCTCAGTGTGGGGGGGAGTGGGGCTGGGTGGAGGGGTCAGGGTGCAGCTGCTTGGGGTTCAGTGGGGTGGGGGTCCAAGTGTGGGGGGCTCCTGATGCAGGGGATGATGCTTGGTGGGGTAGAGGATTGGGGGCTTTGTGGGGGACAGGGGTTCTGGGTGTGCAGGTGGGGGAAGGGGTCACTGTACAGGGAGCTGCTCCCCTGTCCGCCCAACCCCTGCACATCCAGACCGCTGCGAAGCCGGCCCTCCCGCCATGGCGCAGAGCTTCCTGCAGCCAGGGGAAGTTTCTGAGGCTTGAGCTGACCCGGTCGTGGCTGCTCCATGCAGGGGAGGGGGAGGGGGAACTCCATCTCTGTCCTCCCCCTCCCGCCCAGCTGGGACTAAAGGTCCCTGGGTGGCCGGGGCATCCCCAGACCTCACTTCCCGACTGCCCGAGCTGCCAGGGAGGGGTGAGTGAGAACTGGTGCATCGTCTCTTTGCTTCCCCACGGAAATCATTTTCTGCCAGGAAGCAAAAGGAAGGGGTGGGAGGGCATTTTTCTGGGGCACAGAATTTCCCAAGGCGTAACATGTGCACTGAGGCAGGGGAACCGTGGAAATAAGTAGTAGAGTCTCTGCTTACAAACATAATGCCTACACATAAGTAGGCTGAATTAAGGTTGGGCAACTCTTAAATCTTACTTTTGATAACTTGACTTTACAATCTTAACATTCTTTTCACATTGTTTTTAAAATGTAATTTCCTGACTTTACAAAAATCTGGAAAAAAATCTAGAAATTCCATCATGTAGAACCATACTGACCCCCAGCTTGGGTTATCAGCAGTGTTTGGATCTTTATAGCATAGACCATTATCACTTAGTTAATGGGGTAACTGGTGGTGGTAGTAGAAGACTAAATATGGGGATCAGCTACTAGAAGGGGACGAGACTCACACGGTGCCAGGGGTTTCACATATATATGCTGACAATAGAGATACGTAGAGACTCGACTCTTGGTTCAGTTCCAGGTTCTGGAGAGTAGTGTGTTTTTCCAAAGTTATAGATCGTTCTGTCCCTGTATCTTCCACAAGTTTATCTCTGTACACCTTTCTTCCTATCTATCCATTCCCAGCTCCTGTCCTCTCCTCAGCTATAATCTTCCCTCTGATTCACACCTATATACCCTCCAAGACCTTGGCTCATGTCCCCTTCCCCTTCTGCTGCTTCCCCGACTGGCTCCTATCTCCCACTTCCCCCCCCCCATCTTTTGGCTAATGTTCCCCCCTTTGGTTCCTGCAACACTGTCTCCCACATGCCTCACCCCTCTTCATTTTAAGCCAGGCTACTTTCTTCTGCTGCTCACTACCTGGCACTAGGAGCATGAAAGAGAGTCTCCCTGTTCTCATTTCTGGAGTCTACTGCTCCTGTGAATTGTATGGAAAGTCCTGCTCAGCCCAGCCCCATGGTGGGGTACCCACAGTGTAGTCTGCAAAAGGAGCTGTGAATGGCTGGGGCATGCTCACTGCAGACAGAATCTCTGGAGACTTTAGCAGCCATACTCTAGAAGTTTCCCTTGATCATGTGTGAGCTAAGATTTGTTAAAAGGCTCATACCTAGTGAAAATATGCCCAGTTTTTCATGGGAACAGTAAAAGCCACATCCCTCACACACACACCCTGCAGACAAATTTCCTGCTCCAAAGCATGGAGACACTAGAGCATCTAAAAAAATAATGCACTGGTTGTAAGAATAATGTAAGAAAAACAATGGATTTTTCCCTAATCTCACCCGCAGAAATAGCTCAATTGTTTTGGCCGAAACTTTAAATAAAAACAAAAAAGCAACCTTTCCCCCCCCCGCCCAAAAAAATAATAATAATAATTCAGCCTGAGGCAAGTATTCAGGGTGGAAAATTTCAACTCAAATGGTTTACCTTTTGCAAAGTTATATGCAACTGAAAACAGGATCTTATAATAAAAGTAGATATATGGTAAAGAAGACTAACCAAACTACTACTAACTATACTATGAAACTTAAAACTATTTCTCTTTCGTCACAGACACTGGGACGCTGCTACGGAGCTCCAGCTCAGGCCGGGGATGGTTGAGAAGGAGAGGGGGTTGGGTCGTGCGCGTGATAGATGAGGCACTAACAGCGCTGCGAGACAAGCACTGTGCATGCATGACCCACACAGACACGGCTGCTAAAATTCTCCGATCAATGGCACAGGGGCACTCTAACCCCTGAAGTGGAGCACCCACAGGGGGACACATCTTGAAGAACCTCAATCATTGTACAAGGTGAGTAACCTTCTCTTATAATAGGAAATGCCCAGCAACTTTAACAATAGATTTTGCTATCTACACTGCCTGTATTATTACACTATTTTAGCTATATTACTATTATTATTGAAGTTCTTTACTGACTGACAGCTGCTTCCAGCTGGACACCGGATTCACTGCTGAGGCTTATGTCTACACTATGAGCTAGGGGTGTGATTTCTCTGCTCATATACAGATACTTGCACTAACTCTCATTGAGCTAGCACTAGTATAAATAGCAGTGTAGCTATGGTCGTACTGGTAGCAGCAGCAGAGACGGAACTGACCCATGCTGAGTACATATCCACCGGTTTCATGCAGGTTTGGGCTCGGCATGGCTCAGCTGTGCTTCTGCTGCTGCTACCAGTGCCACTGTGGCTACAGTGTATTTATACTAGCGCTAGATTGATGGGAGCTTGCGTGAGTATGTGTACGTGAGCAGGGGAATCACACCTTAGTGAGTAGTGCGGAAACAGCCTAAATCTCAGTCTGATCTCACTTACAGTGGTGCAGTACATCTGCATGAAACAGGGTGAGATCAGAATCAGGGCTGGAGTATCTATCTCTTTGGAGAACTAGACTCCAGGAGAAACTTTCATAGATTCTTCAATGAAGAATGAAGGTTGGCAAAAGGCACTTTTGAGCATTCCCCAGTCGATGAAATATGAGCTAGCCAGAGCTGGATCCAAGGCAATAGTTCATACATTCTTTGGGTTCTGCTGATGTTTCCACACTGCAAGCCAGCCTCCCTCTCACATTTTCTGTCATCAGCAGAACTGGCTAAATGAATGTACTGCTGTGCATCTGACTCACAGGTTTGTATTCTTCTACATCTAATCATGTCACTTGGTAATTACAGAAAGATTTTTTTCACTTTTTTTTTTTAAGAACTTGGAACTTGAGGGATCAGTAATGTGAGCTTTAAAATAATTTCACAACATGTCCTGCATTGTGGCTGGAAGTGCGAAAGAGATGCCTTCCCCCCCCCCCCACAAAAAAAGTTCAAAGCTGCCTGAAGGACATCAGAAAAACTGTGACAAGTTGAAAATAGCAATCTCGTTGTTCTGTGGCACTTTGGGAACGTAAAAATATTTATCCCTTTTTATCTGTGGGTCTCCAAGGGGAGTAATTAGCCTTACCCTCATTGTCTAGCTGGTGAAACTGAGGCACTGAGAAATGAAGCAACTCTCACAAGGTCACATAGAAGAGCTGGGCATAAACCCCCTGTCCACAAATTCCCAGGCTGGGTTACTAAACTATTCTGTGTCATGGTAGGTGATACTGTGCATTGATTGATGCAGTGAACCACTGAACAACATTCCCTGTCATATGCCAGGGAGACCTAAGAAGTTTGGTGTAGTACTTGCAGATTTGGTGGGTATTGTGACACTGTCACCTTTTACATTAGCTATGGTCTGAGGTAGCAGTGTTCAGATATGGATTGGAATTAGGTTTATAGTGGGTTTCAGTTTGAGGCCAGACTAGGGCTAGGGTGCTGGGTTAATTTGACTCCTGCCTCTCTCTCTCTCCTCACCCTTCTGCTGTGCAAAGGCACCAATTCCCTCCCCACGCCTGGTTTCTCCTTCTTTTTCTTTAGGGAGTTGGGAATGCCAAGTGGTGGCAGGCCTACCCTGTATCTCAGCAGATAGGGAGACTTGTACTCCCTGGCAGACTTCTCAGCATGTAACTGTTGAGTCAGTGCCAGTCTTTACACCTCTGTCTAGCCCTCCCAATTCATGCTGCCTTCACCCCGCTGGTTCCCCATCAGAGCTCAGAGCTGGGAACCGGTAGCTGAAGAACACCCTTAACAAAAGTCCTGCCTCTCAGAGTCAATTATCATCTTCCTTCCCCATACTCACTGCCTTAGGCACCTCAGAACACCTTAGAATGGGCCAGTGGCCTAAGAATGTAAGATTTGATAGATTTGACTCGGAGCTGAGTTAAAACACTCTGTATTTTCCCACCCCCTACTACCCAAAATGGGAGATGGACTGCATTCAGTTTATTTTGCACACTACATATAGCTGTGAAACCTTTTCATTGCAAAAACTCCCCTTGAAGATACCCATAGCAAATCTGTTAGTTGTAGGTAATTTTTTTTACTGTACTATAACATGTTCCTTAAAATCAAATTCTGAAGTTCATCTTTTCTCAAAATTAGGAACCACCACCACTTTTCATCTATAGTCACCTCTGCCTGGAGACTGGAATGAAGGGCTTTATATATTTGTTTCCTGAAGATGGCAGCAATGTCTTTACTATGCAATACACCCAGCTTCATGAGGCTGTTTTGTAGCAGAGATACAGTACCAACTGTTCATTTCCACTGCGGCTGAGGATACATATGAGCATGTAAGAGGTTCACAAAACAACGCTTCCTCTGTTGTGAAATGGCACCAGGGAGCTACAACAGGCCTTTCCATCAGGGAAAATGTTCTTTTCATTTTAATATGACAGGCAAAATAACTCACAAGGGCAATCATACATATTGTGCATGGTGTGTACTGTTCCTTGAGAGATTTCCTCAGAAATACAATGGTAGCAGAGCAGTGTGCAGAGTTAGCACTAATGAGCTATGCATTACTATTATGTTCATTTCACATCACTCATGTAGTGAGATTTGAGTCCCAGGCCTGCTGCTTGGATGAGTGTTCATTGCTGAAGCTAAAGTGACATTTGCATCCAGCAGGTAAAAAGACTGGTGCTTTTGTGAGTGGAGGTGATTAAATCTTCAGGGCAATGAAATGAAAGCAAAGGAACTCTGAACCTCTGACCTGAGCAAAGTATGTGAGAGCTGCAATGTGGAGAATCACTTCTGCCACTATGTATAGATAATGCCTGACTCTTCAGAACATTTTAAAATGAATTTACTGCCGGAGTGACAACACTGGGGACTAATTATCAATGCAGCAGGTATAGCTTGAGCAAGTTTCCTCACGTTATCCCACCAACGTGCCTCGACCCTGACTTGGAGAGATGATTTTTCATGCCCATTACAGCCACTGACTTTCTGTTGAGGCTGAAAATAAGCGGAGCAGGTGCTGCAATGGATTTGGCAGGAGGACATCTGTCTGCTAGAAAATTATCTGAAAGGTAGCCACCAAATGTTAAAAGTTCTCTGGGTAAAATGTTTCAAAAGCGACTTAGACCTCGTCTACATGCAGTTTGTACCAGTATAATTGTGAGGTACGGATGTGTTGGGTTTTTGTTGTTTTTGGTTTGTTTTTTTAACTGGTACAACTCATAGTGTAGATGCAGTTATAGGTATATAAATGTGCATTATACTGATACAGTTTATTCCCTTTCCCTTATGGGAATAAGCTGTGCCACTATAAGCACATAGACGTTAATATAACTGCATCCACCCTTGGGGGGGTTGTACCACTTTAATTATATCAGTGTAGTTAAAACAGCACAACTTTTTGATGTAGACTTAAGCCCAGATCCTTCAAGTTGTTTAGGTGCCTAAACTCTCACTGAAATCAATGGAAGTTAGGCACCAGAACACCTTGGAGGATCTGAGCCTTAGGAGCCTAAGTCATGAAAAGTCAATGGGACTTAGGCTGTTTAGTCCCTATCTGCATTTGAGAATGTTGCCCTCTCACTACTGATGTAGGCCAAATTCCAAACAATATGACTTGTTGAAATCACAGCTTGCAATATAAGAGACATAAAAATGTAGTTATATGAGCACATGATATTACAGTACGTGTTACAGTAAAATAGTTTAAAAAACTAATTGATAATCAGAAGTCCTTCAAAAAGACTCTCTAGATTCTGCTTGCTCTTAGCACTCAGACAGATGCTTTATCCAGGGCTTTAATATACTTTCCTTTCTGATCTCTAGTTCAGTACCAGTGCTTGGAAATATTTTCTGGTCCTGACAGACTTTCTACTGGTCCACGTAAGTGTTTCTAGCTTTAGCAGATCATGATATATTGGCCCTTAAAAAAATCGCATTTTTATTATACTTGCTTCTCTCTCTCTCTCACTCACATACACACTTACTTCAGTTCCAACATTATTTTAGCAATCAGCCTGACTTAGGCCCTGTCTCCACTCAGGGCCAGCTCCAGGCACCAGCTCAGCAAGCAGGTGCTTGGGGCGGCCAATGGGAAGGGGCGGCATGTTGGGCTCTTCGGTGGCGGGTCCCTCGGTCCCTCTCAGAGGGAAGGACCTGCCGCTGAAGAAGAAAGCGCGGTGGAGTTGCCGCCGATCGCGATCGCGGCTTTTTTTTCCCACCGCTTGGGGTGGCAAAAACCCTGGAGCCGGCCCTGTCTCCACTACCATTTTAACCAAATTTGTAATTAGTAACAAAATTAGGTCTAAATATAGCTTGTATATAACATAACAGGGTTAACGCTCAGGAGCCATGGTTGCTAACAATTGTTTCATCCTTGCTGGCAGCCTACACTGGCAAATATTTATGTTCCTGTAACTGTTTGACACACTTCTATTTGCACTGTTGATGGACCCACTTAACTATGCTTGTGTGATCAGTTTGGTGGAACCTCCATCACAGCTCTGTGTATATTAGGACATCATAGTGTATATTGTCTCATATTGCTTGTGTCACTCAGTGTGTGTGCTGTCAGGGCACTCTATCTCCTGCTGAGGTAGATTCCACAGCCAGAAGGGACCTCTGTGATCATCTAGTCTGATTTCCTGTATAACACAGACCATAGAACTGCCCACAAAATAATTCCTAGAGCATATATTTTAGAAAAACATCCAATCTCGATTTTAAAATGGCCAGTGATAGAGAATTCACCAAGACCATTGGTAAGTTCTTCCAGTGGTTAATTACTATGGGATAATATTTTTGACTTTCCCAGAATGCACTGATAGGAATAGTTACATAGTGGACAGACAAGTGTGGTTGACATAGTTTAGTGTTGTGAAAAAGCTTCTGGGTGGACATAGTTCAAACATGTTTGTTATAATTGGGTCAGATTAGAAGGTCACAAATTGGTTATGGAAACATGGTTTGTACTTGTAGTGTATATAGGGCTTTAGAAATGAATGCTTTGTATTGTTTGAAAGCTAAGATTCCAAACTCTTTGTTCTCTAGACATCATCCGATAAAACTATGACAGAATTAAAGTGGAGAAAGAAAGCAAGATGGTAGTCAGAATGACGTGATTTTAAAGTCCAATGGCTCACAAACTAACTGTGATAAATACTTTATACCATTGAAAAGCTGGTGTTTCAGAAGACACTAATCTTTAAAGCTATCACTGGTCCTTCAGTACTGCTCCAGGGCTGAATATATGCAGGTCCAAAATCTTGGAATTGCTAATTTTTTATCCCTGATTTAGACATTTTCGAAGTAAGCCTGCTTTGCCTTCCTATAACGTCCAGACTTTATGTGAGTGAGTGGGCACGTTATGGTACTCTCTAATGAATGGCCCACAGAGAAGATAACTGACTTGCTTATTAATCCCAGCAAAGGGAGTTTGCCTTTAGCTCAAGTGTTTAGCCTGCACTTTGGAGCTGAGAGGCCAGTGTTCTAATCTTGGCTACTTAGATCAGAGAATGTGTTATTTCTCTAAACATTGCTTGTCATCTATCCCATATGAATTTGTTACACTGCAAATGCTAAGCTACCCGGCCAATACTTGTCCCATCGGGCTTGCACACATTTTGTATCTCAAGGAAGGAAAAAAGAAAAGAAGCAATTAACTCACAACATGAAGATATAGGTACACTGATAGCCAGAATGATCCAGGCAATGTCCACCTTGGTGAGACAAATGGTTGCTCTGTGCTGGGGTTTATCCCCCTCAGTGACATGGGAAATATTCCCGGGCATGCCAGGCTTCCAGGTTCCAGCAGGCACCAGTCTGTTTAGAAAGTTTCCCGTTGCTGTGGAACCAGCTGTTGAAATGGAGCTGGCCAACCTTGTGGTGGATGCTGTGGAGAGAGCCCTGTTGGATAAAGTAGCATTATTCACCATGGTGTGTGGTGTCATGGCGGTTCCTTTAGGGTCTCCCATTGTAGGTGATGAAATGTTGACATCAAAGCTGGTCTGAACTGAATGACCCGCTGCTGTTGCAGTTCCAGGGTTGGCAAACAAAGGTACATTTGTACCTGGACTCAAGGTTACCCAAGAGTTATTTTTGCTCAGGATATCCCATATATCATAGTGTGTGGGTTTAAAAGGCACCGACCCTGTTTTGGGATCAGTCGATGGGCCAGCTGTTGGAGTGGTAAGATCTGCTCTCTGCATAACTAGCCATGTTCCATTTACCCGCTCTGCTTTTTTAAGGCCTTCCAAGGTGTTGCTGTGAAGAGAAGAGCTTGAGTCTGTCGTAGTTGCTGGCCCAGTACTATTGGGATCATTGGAGGCTGCAATCTGGGGCTGAAATGGGTGGTTAGTGAATGGGCGCCTCAAAGTAGGAAAGGGAGAGTGCAGTGCTGTCTTTAGGTAAGGCTCTGTAGAGTCTGTGAAGTTGCCTTTGAAAATCTGAAATATTTTCCCCTTCGGGCGAGTCTGTCCTGAATACAAAGCACTCTGGTTGTATAAATGATATGTTTCCATTTTGCCAATGTGATGGCTGCTGGTTGCTTGCTTCTGGTCAACGGTAGGGGCAGGTGTCTCCATTGAGCGAGCTGAGTGAAGACTTGAATGAGTCGTTGTGGGAACAGGTCCTATCGTGCTATGGCCTTTGTGTTGAGGTGTTATCCCCATGGCTGTGATGGTGGTAGTGTCTGTCAGGAGGCCCTGAGACGATGATACACTCGGGGGCAGTATCTGAACAGCAAACACCAGCTCTTCTGTCAGTGCCAAGATCAGTAGAACACCTGGAGGAAAGGACACAGAAAGGTATTGAAATGAAAACCACAGAGGTACAGACTAAAATCCCTATGATTGTGTATTCATGCTTTCCTTATTCAAGCTTTTATGGTATCTTTCAAGTTAGTTCACTATAATTTGTCAGGCACGCATACATTAGGCAAAGAGATTGCAGCGAGAGCCTTAGGAAGATGCCAAAGCATTAAATTATAGTACAGCAGAAAAGTGCATGACTAACTTTAATCTTCACCTCCATCTCTAAGAAATCAAGAAGGGGGGAGAGCCTAAAGGAGCTCTGAAAGCCCTAGTTCTTATTGGGAGGAGGATTCCTCCAGTGTGGGAACTCAGGAAGGCAGCTATAAGGTTGCCTTCTGACCCTAGCATAAGGGCCAGACCAGGGGCAGGGCTGGGAGTAGGAGGAGGGGTGTATCCTGGGCAGGGCTGGAGCATGTAGATTCCAGGCAGTGCTGCCACTCAGAGTTGCCTGCAGAAGGTGCTGTAATTGGGCTACTCTAGCCCCTGGAGCAGCCCAGGATGTAGAAGTGAAAAGATGGTTTAAAGCCACCATAGTTTCCCACCCCCTGGGCTGCAAGATCTGTGGTGGACTCCTGGCATGTGGTAGAAGGGGGAATAGGCATCACACAGAGCCCCTAACATATGGTTGAGGGGGTGGGAGGAGTCCCTGAAATAGATGAGAATGGGAAGGTAGCACATAAGGAGTTGGTAGGGAGGGATCTGAGGAGGCCCCAGTGTGCCCAATGTGCTCGGCCAATAGAAGATTTAGAGCATACCCCTAGGAGGTTGCAATTAAAACAACATATTTTAATTTTTTTTTTTTTTGCCCACGAGCCTCCACTCCCAGACAGCTGCCCACTTTGTTGTGAGCCTGCTGGGGTTTTTAGCCTCCTTGTTCTTCGGCTAAGATTGTTAAGCATCAGTAGTGATTTAGGGTGTCGCTGTTTTTGGGTGCCCAACTGGAGATGCCTTAAAGAGATTTGATTTTTTGAGCAGATGGATGGCTCAACACTTTCTGAAACTCAGATTTCTTTAACATGTCGAAAGTGGGGCACAGAGAAATTGAGACACCCAAAATCACTGGTCACTTTTGAAAATCTTGCCTTTTATCTACAGTGTCTGAGAAGTGCAAAACACTCTAACATGGGCAAATTCAAAAGACCACAGTTTTGAAACTACAGTATTATTAGGCTTCCAATTTTGACCCAATACAGTCAACCCTCTGTTTTAACTTTTATACAGATGTTTGAATTTTCATTTCCTGTGCTTGTACATGTGGAATTTGAGGTTTTCTGTAGGCTTTTGCCCTTCCCACCTCCCAGTAAGTGACTGTTAGCTCATGAAAAGTGCAGATTCACAACACTGGCAATGTGAATTCATCTGTTTTTCTCTAATCCAGGTAACAGTAACAATACAAGCCCTGGTTCTGCTGATGTACCTTTACGTCACTACAGCTTGCAGGAACCACACTGATGCCATGTCTCCATTTGCTGAAATTGTCAACTACCTTGTGGATGCCTGTCCATTAGAAATCCACTGAGAGAATCAATTAATTTTTAAGAGGCCATTGTCCACCACTAGATGGCAATACTAAACTGGTCTGCATTAGAACCAGTGATCTTGAGGGGAAAGGCTCCATAGTCTATAACCAACCCACTGAGCCAAGTGTTTTGCACTTCTTGAACACCAAATTAATCCATTTTAATCCTTGCAATTTTAAGCCTTCCAGCCAGCAGTGTGGGACACACTCTCCTATGAGAGCACTATTAAAAGCCATTTTTATGTTAATTCACTTGGGAGTAATTTCTCACCATTGAAAAGTGAAATCTCTGTAGAATGGGACTCATGAGCATCAAGGAAGATGCTGCATTATAACTTCCACTGAGGTCCCTGGACATTGCTGGGATTAGTTATTTTGATTTTGGTTTTATACAAATTCCATACTAAAGGATGCCCAGCCCAATCCGTTGGGGTGGGGGGGGGGGAGGACATAGGAGATATAAAGTTAGAAAAAAAATTAAAACCAAAACAAAAACCAAAACAACCACCAACGTAGTAGCGCTTTTTCCTCCTGCCCTACCACACACTGGCTGATCACAAGCCATGTAACCCATACAGCTTAGAACTGCCTCATTGTCGTTTCCCCACCCTAAACAGCCTTAGCCCTCCACTCATGCTCACTCATGCTGTCTATACAGGAGGTCGACAAACTGACTTTAAAATACAGTGTATAAGACTGTAATACAAATAACTAGGGCTGTCGATTAATCACAGTTAACTCATGCGATTAACTCAAAAAAATTAATCGCGATTAATCGCAGTTTTAATCGCACTGTTAAACAATAGAATACCACTTGAAATTGATTAAATATTTTGGATGTTTTTCTACATTTTCAAATACATTGATTTCAATTACAACACAGACTACAGAGTGTACATTGCTCACTGTATATTATTTTTATTACAAATATTTGCACTGTAAAACTGATAAAAGGAATACTATTTCAATTCACCTCATACAAGTACTGTAGTGCAATCTCTTTATCATGAAAGCACAACTTACAAACGTTAATTTTTTTTTGTTACATAAATGCACTCAAAAACAAAACAATGGAAAACTTTAGAGCCGACAAGTCCACTCAGTCCTACTTCTTGTGCAGCCAGTGGCTAAGAGAAACAAGTTTGTTTACATTTACAGGAGATAATTCTGCCCGCTTCTTATTTACAATGTCACCTGAAAATGAGAACAGACGTTTGCATGGCACTTTTGTAGCCGGCATTGCAAGGTATTACGTGCCAGATATACTAAACATTCGTATGCCCCTTCATGCTTTGGCCATCATTCCAAAGGACATGCTTCCATGCTGATGATGCTCGTTAAAAAAAAAAGTGTTAATTAAATTTGTGACTGAACTCCTTGGGGGAGAATTGTATGTCTCTTGCTCTGTTCTACCCGCATTCTGCCATATATTTCACGTTATAGCAGTCTCAGATGACGACCCAGCATGTTGTTAGTTTTAAGAACACTTTCACTGCAGATTTGACAAAATGCATAGAAGATACCAATGTGAAATTTCTAAAGAGAGCTACGGCACTTGACCCAAGATTTAAGAATCTGAAGTGCCTTCCAAAATCTGAGATGGACGAGATGTAGAGCATGCTTTCAGAAGTCTTAAAAGAGCAACTCGCTGATGCAGAAACTACAGAACCCAAACTACCAAAAAAGAAAATCAACCTTCTGCTGGTGGCATCTGACTCAGATGATGAAAATGAACATGCACTGGTCCGCACTGCTTTGGATCGTTATCAAGCAAAACTCGTCATCAGCATGGACCCATGTCCTCTGGAATGGTGGTTGAAGGATCAAGAGACATATGAATCTTTAGTGCACCTGGCATGTAAATATCTTGCAACGCCGGCTACAACAGTGCCATGCGAACACCTGTTCTCACTTTTAGGTGACATTGTATATAAGAAGCAGGCAGCATTATCTCCCATAAATGTAAACAAACTTGTTTGTCTGAGCGATTGGCTGCACAAGAATTAGGACTGAGTGGACTTGTAGGCTCTAAAGTTTTATATTGTTTTGTTTTTGAGTGCATTTTTTTATATATAATTCTACATTTGTAAGTTCAACTTTCATGATAGAGATTGCACTACAGTACTTGTATTATAGATTAATTGAAAAATACTATTTCTTTTTTTAGGTATAACTCTACAGGAGGCTCTCTGTTAGCTTGAGAGGCAGAAGCTGAAAATGTTGGTGCTGAAAGCTATGGATGGGCACTAGGTCTGATGCCACATGTCTCCAGTTTAAATGGTGACTTGTGTCTCTACCATGGACTTTTTAAAATGGGATTCAGAAAATATGACAGTCTTCAACAATGATCAGCCTCATCCTTGTGAGAGTCCATACACTAATGCTACAGATAGGGCTACACTGCAACTGGGAGCATGCCTCCCAGCCCAGGTAGATGGACACGCACTCACCTGCTCTGCTCAAGCTAGTGCACTAGAAATAGCGCGGATGTTGTGGCATGTGAAATGGCTTGGGCTAGCCACCGGAGTATAAGCCTGTCCTATTCCTTGGGTCCATACTCCGGTGGCTAGCCCATACCACGAGGTCCACACTGCTAGCTCAAGTGCACTAGCTCAAGCAGAGCTAGCATGTGTCTGTCTACCTGGGCTGCAAGGTGCAGCTGGGGCCTGGGCAGGGAGTGCCACTCATCTCTG